>NC_141695.1:709831748-711031748 GCF_964263255.1 Lissotriton vulgaris
TTTTCATCGTCAGGGCGGTCAGCAGACCTTTCCTTCTTATTTCCTCTTTCTGTCGCCCAAACGACCCTTCCTTGTCGAATATGACTCCTAGAAACTTGTACTCACAAGCTGGGTCGCTTTTAATGCCTCCAAGAAACCAGTTTCTCTGTGGGTTCTTTTTATTATTTATTGACATTGTCCGGGTTTTTCTCAGATTTATTTTTACGTTTTTTTCTGTTGCGTAGTTCTGCATTTCCGTCAGTGGATGTTGAAGACCGATGTGAGTGTGACAAAGCAGAACTACGTTGTCTGCATACATGAGATTAGTTAAAGTTTTCCCTCCTACCCTTGGTGAATGGAAGTTACAGACGTCAAGCACTTTTGGAAAGTCAGCCATGAATAGATTGAACAGGGTTGGTGCAAGCACAAAACCCTGTTTCAGTCCTTTTGTTTTAAGGACTTTTAAGGAGAGGTGGGTGCCGCCGCCTAGTTTCACCTGCACCCAGGTGTCAGTATGTAGAAGCAGCAGCATGTTTAGACTAGACTGTGGTATGCCCCATCGCACCAGTTTCCCCCACAGTCTACCTCTCTCTACTTTGTCAAAGGCAGCACTAAAATCAATATAACACAGGTGCAGAGGTAACTTGGAGGCTTTTGCTGCGCCGATTATTAGAGAAATTGTGAGGATATTTTTAGATCTGCTAGCCATTCTGCCGAAGGCGATCTGATTCTGTGGTATTATCTGATTCGTCTCAGCCCAGAGTGTAAGCTTCTCTAATATGGTGCCCCCAAAATATTTCGCTTTGTTATCGATCAGAGCTACTTAGCGATAGTTGTTGGGCTCGGCCTTGTCTCCTTTTTTATAAATTGGGACTATTATCGAGCCCCTCCAAGATTCTGGTATTCTGTTTAGCAGCCTGATTTCCAGAAAGAGAGGTTGCAGGATATCCGCCCAATCTTCACTCTTCGCTTTAAACAGGGCAGGTGGAATGCCATTCAGTCCCGGGGCTCCTTCTTTCCACCCTTTGGCGATCTGCTTTTTAATTAAGAGTGACAGCGGATGTCTTGCTGTGCCTCATGGTTTGTTTCCTGTGGTTGGGTACTACTGCTCCCTTATCTTTATTATGCTTGCTTCAGCCTGTCCCTCTGGGATCCAGCTGTTGGACATTTGGGCTCCTGTCATTTTCTGTTTGGTTTTTGAAGTGGCTAGTAAGATATTTTATCCAGTTTGCTTCCTGAATATGAGACCCTATGCCCTTATGTTGTGGGCGCATGATCCCGTTCACAGATTTCGAACTGCGGGCGCTGTTGTTACAATTTGTATTGTGTAGGAGTTTTGCCCAGATTTCGTTCTAGCGGTCTCTCTTGATGTTCCATTTCAGTCTTTATTGTGCTGCCCTTTGGTCATTCAGGGATGCTCGTGCACTACTGTTCCCTGGGGATCTTCTCAGCTTACGCAGAATCGAGTTTATTGATTTTTTGAGTGACTTGAGTTGTACTCTCTGATCTTTCTGTATTATGTTTTTTCTGCATGCTTTCTGAGTGTTGACTTTTGTAGGGAAAGTATCTGCAAGTTTTTCTAGTAGTATGGTAGTAAAATGTCTCCAGTAGGCAATTTAATCATCTGTGCTGAAAGCTTGCAAGTTAAAGAGTTGAATTGCAGCTTCGGCCTGCGAGTTTAGGTTATTTGTCGTACCTTTGATCCTTTTTAGATTTGAGGTGTAAATAGGACCCACGGTTACGTCTGGCCTAATTGATCTGGGTGCGGTGGCTATTAGTTGAATTTCCTGGGGGTGATGATCACTATCGCCCTTGTCCCCCATTCTGAACCCTATGATGTATGTGATCAGCCCGAGGCTTGCAAAAGTGTAATCTAGTATGGAACTTGTTGTTGCAGAGTAAAATAATTCGACTGGAGGAGAGTCTTCCGGAAATCTTCTGTTTAGTGCTCGAAGATTTAGATGTTCTAGGTCATTGAGGAAGCGGCTGTTGCAGCATTTCTAATTTCTGTGCAATGGGACGCATTGTGTGGGAATATTGTGGATTCCAGTTAGAGACGATACCGCGTTCCCTTCTGACGAACCAATAAGATAATGGTTTAGGTCCCCTGTCAAGAAAAACGTCGGGTTTTCCATCTCTGTGCCATACTTTACCAGTTGGTTAGTAAGTTTAGTTGAGTCTTTCGCTTTGCGTTTAGGATGGACATACGAGTTAATTATGCACACCTCCGTTTCTTCTTCATCAACGGCAATACTAATTGTGACTGCTAGTATTGCATTTGACATTGAGTCCATGAGGGTTGCTGAAGCTATGCTTGTCGTGGAAACATAGGTGGTCAGCCCGTCGGATCAGTGGCTAAATCTGCCGGTCCTTATTGGTGGTGTGGCAAAGCATGTGTAATCCTCAATGTGCTGTGGGTCCGTGAGCCAGGTTTCTTGCAACAAGATTATATTGAAGGTTGTAAGAAATCAGGGTACTCTATTTTTGTTGCTAAGCTGTTGATGTTCAGCAAGCATATTCTGAGGGGAGGTTCCTTTGCCCTGCTATAGACTCTGTCCTGTGAGTTGCGTCAATCTTCCTTGCTGTCTAGTTTTTGCTATTTGTGATACCAGCGGCTGTGGGTTTGCTGTGGCCATCTGTTCAGTTGGGAGTATGGAGCTAGTTGCTTCTTCAAGCTGTGTTTCCGCTTGGTAGCTTGGTCCTTCTGCCATAAAGTTCCTTGTGTTTGCTTTAGATGTTATGAACATGGGGGATGTTTGTTTTAAATCTTGCTCCCGTCCTGTGGCCTTTTTTTTCAGTAGCTTCCAGCTGGGGCTGACTTTGGTTGGTGTGATAGGCCTTTTAAGCTGTCTGAGCGATGGCTCCTGATTTGGCCTGTCTATCGTTCTGCAGGCTTCTCTTCTGGGCCCAGTATTTAAGCTCGCGTTGGTGACTTTTTGCTTTGTTTTGGTCATTATTGGGGCCCCAGAGTTGCACGCCTCTCCACTTGACTGCTGTAGGAGTGTTTCTCCCCTCAGGTCTTGGCAGTGTGTTAACTGTTGGTTGTGACCTCTGTCAGGTTTTGGTATTGGGGGAGTGGTTGTGATTCCTTGTCTTTTCACTTCTTTGTGTTCTGTCTTGGCCCTTAGTGGGTTTCCTTGTCCATTTTCTTCTCCGGTTTCCGCGTGTGCCCTGGTTGCGAATAGCTGTTTTGTGGCCGCTCCCTGTTCAAGTAGGTGTTTGGAGGTGGTTGGAAGTAGTTGTGCCTGATTTTTAAAGCTTGCATCTCCGGAGTTAGTGTCATGTTTGTTGTGTGGACCTGAAAAGATAGGGAAGTATTTTGTTATGTTTGTGTAGAGCTTTGGTTGCGCCCTTTTCTTTTCTGTTTGCGACATTGCTTGGCATTGAGTTTTGGTAGCCCTCCGACACCAGGCCTTCCCGTCTTCTCAATGTCCACCTCAGATTTGCCTTTATGCGTATTACTAGTTGTTTGGCTGTTGATTGCTCCCTCCATGCTGTTGGAGATGCCCTGGTCTTTTGTTGAGTTTCCTGCTGTTACACCTTTAATGTCCTTTATCAGGCCACTTAGCATTGAGGGCAGGGTGGATAGTTTGTCAACAACCTGGTCGCAGTTGCAGCAAAGGTTGGTGTTTGATTGCGCTCTTATTATCAGTCCATTCAGATTTCCCAGTTTTTCGTTGATGCCTGCGGTGAAGATTGCCATTCTGTTCAATAATGTTCATTGGATTTCCATCTTTTCTGACTGATATTGCAGTGCTTTGACAGCCAATTGTATTGTATTTAGTAGCGAGGTCCAAGTGCCAGTGTTTTGTTCCTTTCTTTGGGCATTCTCCTTTATGCTTTTTTCATTTTGTTTTGCTGAAAGTGGGTCCTGAGGAAACTCTCGGAGAGAGTGCACCCTTTGTTCCTGGTCTGGAGTGTATATGGCAAGCATATCTTCCCATTCTTGTGTGTTTAAGTAGGATATGGTTGCCCTTCTCTCCTCTTTCTGGTTTGGGTCCGGTATCCCTGCACATGCTCCTCCTTGTTGGTTAAGCGGACTCCCTTGAGCGAGGGGTTGTGGGGTTGGTAATGATTATATGCTTGCTCAAACTGTTATTTTGATGGGGGTGCTATAGCTTTTTATCATCATGTTGGTTGTGGGCTGTAGCTTCTTGTCATCATGTTGGTTGTGGGGCTGGGGTTAATTGTACTGATTTGCTCCCATCTTCTCGAGTCTGCGTTGGTTTCGCTCTCATCTTTGTTTTTTTGGTGGCCCAGTCCCCGTCCATATTCATTTTGGGGCTAAAGCCTCTTGACATCTTATTGGTTGTGGCACTGGAGTTAATTTCACTGATTTGTTTCCCATCTTTTCTCATTGAGTCAGCATTGGCTTCGCTCTCATTCTCGATTTTTTCGGTGGCCCAGTCTCCGTCCCTGGCATCAAGTTGTAATGGTGGAGCAACTGATTTTTGGGGCTTGTGTTCTGCAGTCGGAATCCTCTGAGTACTGCCCTGTCGGCTGGTTTTTGTCGGGGAGCATCCTAAGTTGCCAGGCATTCCTGCGAGATCCGCAGAAGATGTTCTGCCAGCCTCTTTCGCCCCCGTGGGGTGTGTTGGTAATTGATGTTTGAGCTCCGGATGCTGGCGTTGTTGCTGTGGTGCCCTGCATTTGTGTAGGGGCAAAAAGCTTGGGACGGGTGCTTGCGTTTGCAGGGGTAAAAGTGGCGGTTGCAGGCCTTTGAGGGTTGCATTGCTGGAATAATGTTTTAGCTATGTGGGTTTTGTTGGTGGCAATGTGCTCACTTTCACTCTCAACTATTGCAGGTTACATACTCTTCACAGCTCACATCATTATTTAACAACCATAGCATCATAAAAGGATTATATGTGTATGTTCCTTTCTGCAAGAATAGTTTCTAATAGATCAGAGAATATGGCAAGCAAACCACCGTTCTAAGAGATTTGACCTATGCAGCTGGTTTATGTGCCAAACGTGTGTAGGTTGTGTTAATTAGGGCTTGGCACCAAAAGCCTGATTTGAATGTTGCCACAGGTTTGGCTCTATTGCCTCACCACACTCTGAAATCAGATTCAGAGAGAGACAGTGGGAGACCATGGATATTGTTATTGCCACAAATCTGTTGCATGTAATAGGGATTAGTACCAGCCTGAGTACAATTGCTTTGCTAATAGTTGTGAATCCACATATGATTAATATGATGTCCTAACCGCGCCTTTGGTACAGGACTACCTGTCCACAGTCCACTAATTTCTAAGGGTCTTTAGTACTGAGGAGAACACCACTGTTAAAAGGAAAGGAACTAATCATGTTACGGTTTCTATAATCCAGCTAGTATTCGCAAGTGTCCATTCCTCCATGTAGCTTATCTGGTGTTTAGCTACCATCACTCCTGATGCTTGATTGGCTTTTGGATGGCTTTCTTAACAAGACTCCCTCTCCCTCCTTTGTCGACAATGTAGTTCCCCAATCCTTTCAATGGATCGTTCATCTGTCTGAGTTGTGCCTGACATAACATCCCTCTTCAACTATCTCTGCTTGGATCTCTAATTAGTTTAGAAGAGCAAATTGTAAGGAAGGCCTGCAGGTAGCCTTCACCAGTATCAAATAGTTCTTCTGCAATCGGATCACAGCATTTTCACAGGCAGTTCCCAAATAGGTGCTACCACATCCTCACCAATACCAGGTCTCCCCAAACTGGAAATTACCATCTTCGATTTTACCCAAAAAGTGTAAAAGAAAGCATGGCTCACTCATATTGCATTATGTAAAACTCATAATCCACCATAATGAAATTGTCTGCATCGCCACTTGCCTGTAGTACAGGCAATGGTTATCTGTGCTGATGTTATGAACATGTCTACATTTTCATCTTTGATTAAGAGAGGCCGAGCATTGGAAAGCTCTGGCAAGGTTGCCAACGCAATCAATTTGTGGTATAAGTAAACCCATGGTTGTGGTTGAAGAGGGGAATCAGATCGCAATGAAATAATTAATCAATGGTAAAGTCAAATTTGACCATGTCACCCTGAACCCCAAGGGCAGTCATTGGCTCTGACTTAAGCTCACATTAAACGTAACGCTCTATGGATTATAGATGAAGCTATTTACGTTAAAAAAACCTTATTGTTTTGCCCAAAAGTGTGTTTTCCAGGGTTACACAAGTTCCTGTTGCATCCGAACCACTTAAAACTGGAAATCCCTAAGATCAGAAAAGAGAAATTAAGGAAACTGTCTTCATTTTCCACAAAGGTCTGGTCCCTTTTCTTAACTTCAAATAAAGAATGTAAGATTTTTCTGTTCTCCACTCACTTCTTCCCCGGATGATTGACTCCCTCTCCCAAACAAAATCTGTATATGTTAAGTGATCTTTTTCACTCTGTTTACTTTCATATTCGTTTTGCATGTTACAGCTTGATTCGTTTCTAATTGTGAAACCATACCTCACCAACCTTTTTAGTATTACTTGCAATTTCTTGTTCTCTATGAAGCTGTAGGTTGCCTTTCTGGAGCTAGGTCTGCACTATGGAAGTAAAGCAAAAAAAAAAAATACCAAACGTAGCTATCTTACTTTGCGAAGGATGCAACTGCAAGGTGCAGTCATTTTCAATGTCTTAAAACAAATGATGATCTTCATTCTTCAACAAGTATTGGCAAAGCCTATAGGTCATACCTTTGAAAGGAATTAGCCACATTTTTGGCTTTGTCAATGTGTATTGCCAATGCTGTTTAGCATTTGCAAACGGAGACAAACCTGGAGAGTGCAGGTGGCTGACATGCCAGATTGAGAGCAGCTTATGGGGCAACAAAGAAAACACACAACACTTCCTCGGAAAGCACAAGAAAAAGTTGTTTCCTGAATGTAAGTGAAGTGATGCAAGTCATCTAATCAGAAAGATGGTAAAGACGCTATGCATCAAAGGAGAGCCAAACACAAGAACAGGAAGGAAAACCTTCAAATAAGAAGCAAGCAAATGAGACTGACTTGAAAACCAACCAAAGATAAGCAATCCGGATTTTCTTATTCAACGCCCAACTCCAGAAAGCCTTATCATGCAAACTTCGACTAGTCGTACTAACCCCAGTACCTTCCTGTAGGAAGCTGGCTCTGTATACATTATACCAAAAAGTGGTCTAGAGTGCACAGAGTCCAGTGAGCCCCCAAAGATATGACCGAGGTTAAAGTAGATAATACTTTACTCTCAATTTAGTGGTAGCTGGACTGAGCAGTTAGCCTTATCAGACTGTAGTGTGAATGCATTTGGTGTACATACTAATACAAGCCAGAACATACACTCAAGGACTGAGTCCAGGCCAATGTTTGTAGAAGAATATTACTTTGTTACTTTTATTCCTAGGAACCAAGTTGAACTCAATTACAGGTATGAATATTTGTATGCAATACTTTCAAGTACTGGCAATAGGTTTTGTATGGTATCAAACAATACTTTGCATGTGCATGAAATGATTTTCGATACAAAAAGAGATACTTTGTATGTAAGATCACACTTAGTACATTACAGTGAGAGACCTATGCAATCATATGGGGAAATAGACAGGTGAGTAACTTACAGGTTAGTAAGCAGTTCTCAAGTCAGTCTCCAGGGTTTTTTGCTAACACTTGGCAAGGGTCTGACCAAGGTAGGTACTGCACCACCAGCGGCACTAAGGCGGCCGGGTGCAGAGGTCATTGGGCCCAATGTTATCCTATGGAGGCTGGGGGCACCTTGAAGAGGAACTGTTTACAGTTAAGTACCTGCGTTTCAGGGACACAGGCCCTGGGAGTTAAGTTCTGCACTGGAGGGCCACCAAAGAGCACTGTGACAGCACCACCGGTGACACTGGGGCGCCAGGTGCAGAGTGCAAAGAATGCTTTGGGTGAGGGGGGGCCCGTTGAAATCAGTGTAGATCCTCGGTTGGTAAAAATGTCTGCATGCTCCGTTCCAGGGGCTGGCTAAAGGAAACCCACGACTGGAGAGGTAAGTTGGATAGTGGGTGGATGCTGAGACACTGTCGGTTAGGCACACCGAGGCCGGGGGGCTGCGGGTGCAGGGGTGTCCTTTGGCATCAGGTTTTCTCACTAGAACAGGTCCGGTCGGCGGGACCCTTCAGGTGAGGCTGCAGGCATCGATGGAGAGGTCATCCAATGCTGGATCCCAGGTCAGGATCACTGGGGACACTTCACCGGGTTGGTGGGCCACCAGGACTCAGGCAGTGTGCGTTGGGTGCAATGTGGTGCAAATCCGACTGGATCGGGAGTCCTTGTGTTCGTTTTTTGCCTGGACAAATCAAGTGTCCGCTGGAGACAGGAGTCTTTGTTGAAGACAGCACAGGGCCTCTGGGGTTCTTGAGGTTGCTGGCTGCAGGACACGCCAGTTGCTTGAAGCAGGGTCGCTGGAGGGGAAGACCGGCTGATAGGGTTGGGTCCAAGTCAGTTTCCAATGCCACAATGGGATTTGAATTTAGTTTTAACCTAATGTGCTTGCCCTTTGAGCCTATGCACAATTGTCCTTTAAGGCTACTGACTCTGAAGACAGTGTTCCTAATAGCCATTACATCTTCTCGGTGAGTGAGTGAACTTCAGGCTTTGTCTTTGGTGCCTCCTCGTGTTTCCTTTTTGACTGATTGGGCCTTTCAACGAGGGTAGCATTTCTCCCTAAGGTAGTTACAGCCTTTCATGTAGACTTTCACTTTTTCATCCTTTAATGCACTACTTCATCCTCCAAAGGAGGAGGAGTGAACACATGATCTTGATCCTAGAAATGTCTCTCAGTTTCTACCTAGCGAGGACCAGGAAATTCCGAAAAGATGAAGACATGTTTATTGTTTTATCTGGAGCAGAAAAAAGGGTAAAGCCGTCCACTGTGAGATGTACACCCGGCAGAGACGTCACGCGGGCCGACGCCTGACCTTAAGATGTATTGTATTGGCATTTATATAGCGCACTACTTACCCGTAGGGTCCCAAGGCGCTTCGACCGCTGCGAAACCCTTCCTGGCTTCCCTGAGAGATGGTCCCTTAATGGGTATCTCCAGGGTGAGACCAGGCATCCCCGGCGGTCTGGTGGGGCCGTTAGTGCTCCATCAGGATTCAAGCAAGCCGGGCCGAAGAAGGCTGAAATGCCAGAAACCGGTCCCCGGTAGCTTGTCTCCTTTCTGGTGAAGAATTGGCTTGGTAGTTTAGTCTGCCCTGTTCCCATGATGCACTGGGCCAGGGACAGACTGATTTGCATATAGCCAGGTTCTGAGCTGGGATGGGGCAGTGAGATAAATAACGGCGATGGATCAAGCCCTGATCTTTGGACTGGGTAAGAGTGGTCTGCTTAATGCAGACACTCTGTTCATCACCACCCACTTTTCTAAATCGTTTTTGGCCACTATAGGTGTGGCAGGGTATACTCAGACATGAGTCCCTTTCTCACTGCTCCATCAGGATTCAAGCAAGCCGGGCCGAAGAAGGCTGAAATGCCAGAAACCGGTCCCCGGTAGCTTGTCTCCTTTCTGGTGAAGAATTGGCTTGGTAGTTTAGTCTGCCCTGTTCCCATGATGCACTGGGCCAGGGACAGACTGATTTGCATATAGCCAGGTTCTGAGCTGGGATGGGGCAGTGAGATAAATAACGGTGATGGATCAAGCCCTGATCTTTGGACTGGGTAAGAGTGGTCTGCTTAACTCAGACACTCTGTTCATCACCACCCACTTTTCTAAATCGTTTTTGGCCACTATAGGTGTGGCAGGGTATACTCAGACATGAGTCCCTTTCTCACTGCTCCATCAGGATTCAAGCAAGCCGGGCCGAAGAAGGCTGAAATGCCAGAAACCGGTCCCCGGTAGCTTGTCTCCTTTCTGGTGAAGAATTGGCTTGGTAGTTTAGTCTGCCCTGTTCCCATGATGCACTGGGCCAGGGACAGACTGATTTGCATATAGCCAGGTTCTGAGCTGGGATGGGGCAGTGAGATAAATAACGGTGATGGATCAAGCCCTGATCTTTGGACTGGGTAAGAGTGGTCTGCTTAACTCAGACACTCTGTTCATCACCACCCACTTTTCTAAATCGTTTTTGGCCACTATAGGTGTGGCAGGGTATACTCAGACATGAGTCCCTTTCTCACTGCTCCCTCAGGATTCAAGCAAGCCGGGCCGAAGAAGGCTGAAATGCCAGAAACCGGTCCCCGGTAGCTTGTCTCCTTTCTGGTGAAGAATTGGCTTGGTAGTTTAGTCTGCCCTGTTCCCATGATGCACTGGGCCAGGGACAGACTGATTTGCATATAGCCAGGTTCTGAGCTGGGATGGGGCAGTGAGATAAATAACGGTGATGGATCAAGCCCTGATCTTTGGACTGGGTAAGAGTGGTCTGCTTAACTCAGACACTCTGTTCATCACCACCCACTTTTCTAAATCGTTTTTGGCCACTATAGGTGTGGCAGGGTATACTCAGACATGAGTCCCTTTCTCACTGCTCCATCAGGATTCAAGCAAGCCGGGCCGAAGAAGGCTGAAATGCCAGAAACCGGTCCCCGGTAGCTTGTCTCCTTTCTGGTGAAGAATTGGCTTGGTAGTTTAGTCTGCCCTGTTCCCATGATGCACTGGGCCAAGGACAGACTGATTTGCATATAGCCAGGTTCTGAGCTGGGATGGGGCAGTGAGATAAATAACGGTGATGGATCAAGCCCTGATCTTTGGACTGGGTAAGAGTGGTCTGCTTAACTCAGACACTCTGTTCATCACCACCCACTTTTCTAAATCGTTAGTGAAGATGAGGCAAGCTAATGCCCAGAGTTGCCGAGTGTGATCGCTGATCAGAGTGGGCACCGGGGCGAGAGAATTATCGAGTCCGCTGACCCTGGTCCAGAAACCTGCCGCGCCGGGAATCGAACCCTGGTCCCGGGCCGTCCTCTGCTCTCGGGTCTGCCGCCTCTATCCAGTGAGCCACACTACTTCACTGAAGACATAGGCGTCGCTGACCACCCTGCGAGCTCCTGGAACCTGGTGGCATCTGAACGGACCTGGGAGCAACAGCGCGGCCATCAGTGTGCACCCATTGCTCTCTTATGAGGAACACACCCCACTGCGCTAAAACGTGGGCCGACTGCTTGGTCCTAAGATGGCGGCGCCCTCAGGACATCGGTACCGCTGACTCTACATTTGTGTGCCATCAATGCTGGGGCAGTCCTGGAGAAATGTGTCATGGGAGTGCTTTTGTGTGTGCGTATGTGCATGTTATGAGAGGATATGTGTGCGGACGCACGTGTGTGTGCGCCTGTCCGTGTATGGAAGACTATGTTCACATTTGTGTGTGCTTGTGCATGTATGTGCGTGTGATGGTGTGGACATGTATTTGGGTGTTTTTGTATTAGAGCATGTGATTCTATGTGTGCTTGTGTTTGTGCGCGCAGATGTTTCTGTATTATGCTTATGTCTGTGATGGTGTGTGCATGTATTTGAGTGTTTTTGTATTAGGGCATGGGATTGTATGTGTGCTTGTGCATGTTTCTGTATGTTTCTGTATGTGCACCCTCTGTTCGCGTATGAGAGTGTGTGCGCACATTTGTTCTGTGCTTGTGCATGTCTGTGCGTGTGATGGTGTGTGTGTATGTATTTGTGTGTACGTCCTTGGGTATTTTTGTTCTGGAGCATGTGATTGTATGGGTGCTTGTGTTTTTGATAGTTTCTGTATGTGTGCTTGTGTGTTTGTGTGTATCTGCGTGCCTGCGTGTATGAGAGTGTGAGCGCATTTGTGTGTGCTTGTGCATGTCTGTGCATGTGATGGTGTTTGCGTGTGCATGTACTTGGGTGTTTTTGTATTGGAGCATGGGATTTTATGTGTGCTTGTGTTCTTGGATGTTTCTGTCTATGTGTGTTTGTGTGCATATGAGAGTATGTACTCACAATGGTGTGTGCATGTGCATGTCTGTGCGTTTGATGATGTGTGCACACTGCATTTGTTATTTTCTGGCGGCCGCTGTCCTGGATATTGACTTTAACTGCCTGATGCCTGACCTTAGAATGGCCACCAGTGTACAGTACAGTCCCCTGCCTGACCCCAAGATGGCTTCCATAGTGGTCCCCTACACGTTGTTTTACTTTCCTGGGACAACAATTGTACATTGACCAGACCTTGAACCTATCCCCTAACCTGCCTACACATCAGGACTTGGAACCTGTGGAACTTACCCCAGACTGTGGAGATCTAGCAATTTGGCTGATGCCCGGTCGAGCTCCCGTATAGCCAAAGAGGAGATGGGTTGTGGATTCCCACTCCCTGCCGTCACCTACCCAGCTGGACCGTGGGCAAATTTTCCCCTTGTCTCTACATCCTATCTTCCTCCTACCCCTTTACCCTATCCCCTTACCCTTCCTTGCTCCATTCACCTTTTCCCCTACGTTCTATAAATGCTTTTCTTGATACTTATGTAACTTTTAACTGATGTAAATTGCAACATTATTGTCCCGCACGTAAAGCGCTCTGATTCCATCGGGTCTAGCCAGCACTGTATAAAAACTTAGTAACTAAATGTTTTACCATTTAGTACTCTTTCTCTCTTAGTCTACCTCCCTAGCTCCTATCCACTCTCCCCATAATCTCTCACCTTGCCTGCTAGTTTGCCTAGCCCCCTGTCCTTTGTGCCCTTTGACTAAGCACTCCTCCCCTTGTTGGGGAAAGATCCAATATTTATACTCTGGAGTCTCTATGTACCCGCTAAGAGAGTCCACTGCGCAAAGGGAGCCACTCACAGCTGAGGTATGGTATGGCACCCCTTGCCAAAGCACTCCATCTCCCCTTTTTGGGGAAGGATCCAGTATGTAGGCCTTGGAGTCTCAGAGACCCCTCTGAGAGAGTCCACTGCCTAAAAGGAGCCTCCCACAACAGAGATAGGGAAGTGATACCACTTCCCCTGGGATCACAGCTTACTGGACTTTGGATGTTGCTTTGAATCGTCTACCGGTTTGTGTCCCCGTCGCCCTTCGCTTCCTCTTTCCATGCAGTGTCCTTCACCCTCCCCTCCTCTTTCCCGCCTTCATTACCTGCCTTCTTCCCCAGCTCCTTCCCCCTCCCCTGAATCTTTCCCCTTGCCTGCTTTTCCCCTTACGTATTTGTGCTTATTGTTTATCTTGACCTTACAAGTAACTATGTTGCCATGCTTTAATAACTGTGTAACCTTTGTAAAGATGTAACCTGTAACTATGATCTGATACTCATGTAAAGCGCTCTGATACCTCCAGGTCTAGCCAGCGTTATATAAAACCTTTAAAATAAAATAAATAAATAAAACTAGCCAGAAAGCAGCCCCTTGAACATTTGTGTGCACACTCTACTAGAGTAAAGGCTGCTACCATGGTGCTGGTGTGCAGTGTCATATTCTTGGATATTTGCCAGTCTGCTACATGGGCATCCCTGCACAAGTTCAGCAATCACTTTTGCCTGAACAACTAGGTCCAGCGGGACAGTCACTTTACCCAATTTGTCCCATAGGATTTCCCGCTTTGAGACATTTTGCAGACCAACCACCTGTCAAGTACTGTTTTGGTATCTATTCAAAGGTTGAGGAATCTGCAGTTAAAAGTATCCATCAGAAGAACAAGTTACTTACCTTTGGTAATACCTTTTCTGGTAGAGACTCTATCTAACTACAGATTCCTCATCTACTCGCCCACTTCTCCATTCTGTGGAATGGTTTCATAACAGTCTGTAGGCAATAAGATTCCTATACTAAAAGTCTGGACTCAATTTTTTAAATATTGTTTTCATAAAGCTCAACCTCTGGCATGGATGGTGTACAGAAAGAAACTGACCCCAGCGCAAGCAAGTAACATGTATATACGAACTTCGAAATCATGTTGTACGAAATAGAGTGGTACAAAGGGACACGACTTCGCAGGATGCACCTACCGACGCTGGCAAAAGCTTCCGGATCCAGTCTTACGCCTGGAGCTACGCAAAAGGTGAGGAATCTATGGTTAGATAAAGTCACTATCAGAAAAGGCATTGCTGAAGGTAAGTAACTTGTTTTTCTGACTTATTCAGTAGTGTTGGTGTCAGCCACAAAACTCTTCAAACAATGAGAATACTACCTGTATTGGCTGCTGTGGTCATCATCACCATCATTTGGCGGTGTTATACTTTGATCACACCGCCAATTGGCCTCTCCACCTTCTATTCCCTCTTTACACATCCTGACTTGGCAGCAACATCTCTTCCCTTGGTTTATCCTATCCTCTATATGAAGATAATACTCAAATCTCCACCATTCCGTAATTTTGTTCCTTTTACATTCAGAAATCTAAAATTGCCTTCAAGCCACAGAAAAATCCATCCAAAAGATACCTTCCAAACAACGAAGACATGCATAGCTGGGTCTGGTGCCTTAGTGGACTAATCTGTCCACTTTAGGGGAATGTGTTCCATCTCATGGGCACAGGTTCAAATCCTGGTGGGTCCACTCAGCCTTTCATCCTTCTAATGACGATAAAATGAGTATCATTGAAATGGGTAACAATAAAAAATCTGTTATTCAGCGCGAAGATGGCCTTCTGGGTGAACGTGTGCTTTACAAATTCACATTGTTATTTCCTCCCTAGTCCTCAGCAGTATAGAGTATTTTCAGATTAGAGGCTTCTGGTTGGATTTTTTGCCTATATTTGTTGACACCACTAGGGAGAGTACTAGATTTTGCCTTTAGCGCCAGCAACAATCTTCACACACCCCTACACCACATTAGCATCACCATAGTGGATAGCAACAATAAAAATACATAGATATGTATTATCTTCTGAGCTTAGTCTTCAAGCCATAAATGGCAGCCTCAAAAGTATGTATGTACATTATCAATTTCTTATGCCCCAACTCACAACTTCATGTCAGTTAACAAGAACTTCATTGTGATCACACCAAAAACTGTGTGCATCATCCAAGTGGTGCTCTTTCTACCCACTGGTAACATAACCACATTTATTTTCGACAGCCCTGTGTGTCTAATATTACTTTTACATACTTTTTTGTGCACTTGAGACTGATGTATATTTATGACTTAAATATGGGTGTTATAAATAATGGCATTTTTAGCTTTTTTTCAATTCTTATGCTTGAATGTTTTAATGGATTTTAAATGCCAGAAATCAGGTCTCATGTTTAGATTTATAATTATATTTATTTTGCATTTATGCATATATTTATTGACATACTTATTGTATATTTACGTATTTATTGCATCAAAAGTATGCTATTTGCACATGTGAACCTATTATTGAAGTGCTTGCAGAGATGTAAATACTACGTAGTATTTTTTTCATGTCTATCAAGCAGTCACCTGTTTTGTTTAGCAGAGGCAGCCCCCATCGGGGGCCTCGGAGGCCGGCGCCATAACCGACGCCATAACCGACGCCGTGCCCCCCGGACGCAGACCCGGTTTTAGCTTTTGCGCCAAAAAGCGCCTTCCGAGCAGGAAGACCCCCCCCCCCCCACTACCCCCCCTCTGTGGCCGACAAAGGGGCTCCTACCTCCTAGCCAATGGTACCTGCGACATACAAACTGCCCAATGGGGAGATAAACCCTGGCCGGGGCAAAGGACGCCAGGGGGGGATATAAACCTGCTACCCCAGGTATGCTCCTATCTTCAGGAGTGGGGGAGCAGCGCAGCGCCGGGCGGAACCCTTTTTGACCCACACCTAAGGAGCAGCTATGTCGCAGAGCTGAGGAGCAAACAGAGCGCTGGCGGTGAATGACGGGGAGAATGGTTGGTACAGAGGCACACCGGAGGGCGGTGTGCCGGGACAAGACCACTTACCTTGGGATGCCTCACGGCTGGGAGAAAGGGGACCGAAGGAGAACGGGTAGGACCACTCACCTTACGATGCCTCACGGCTGGGTGAGTCGGCCTACCAAGAGGAGGTAGCAATTGGAGATGTCGCTCGCAGCCCAGCTCCCGCCCGTTGGCAGGGCACAACACAAGTCCGACAGGTAGCGAGTTGGGCCTAACTCCGGGACGACGGCTACACCCCCACCCTCAGGCGAAAAGACAGGAAAACCAACCGAGCGAACTGACCAGATGACTTGCAACAAGTAATCTTACAAAATGTTGTGTAATACAATACTGAACAGAGATGCATGTATTCCTAAATAAAACTGCAGCCAACAAATGACTACCACAAAGAAGTGTGTACGTTGGCTTTATTACGAGTGGATGCGACGTGATACATGCAATTGGGGGAGTGGGGCTTAGTGCGGGGGTTATTGCACTAGCACTTTAAATAAGGGTTAAAAATATGCAACACGTCAAGTGATCAAGGCCCAGGTGGGGCTGAAACCCGTAATGGCGGATATGCAGGGCAATTAAATAAACTTTTGACTGCACAAGGAACCGTGGGTCTGCCTTCGTCTGACCGTGCTTGAGTGGAGTAGATGCTTTGAGACAAAGTCATATATATATATATATATATATATATATATATATATATATATATATATATATATATATATATATATATATATATATATATATATGTATATATGTATATATATGTATATATGTATATATATATATGTATATATATATATATGTATATATATATATATATGTATATATATATATGTATATCATGAGGAAGCTCTGTTGCTTTTATTGAGTTTGCTAGCCTTTGGCTGGTACAACATTTGTTTATGTTCAGAGTGCCTAAAAATGTTTCCCAAGTTCTAGCCTTGTGGTCTTTGTGGTATAGCATAGTTAAAAAGACCACCCATCCGGTACAGGAATGGGTAAAAGGTAACGCTGTCTGTGGTAGAGTTCAGCCCCCCTGCGGCATTACGCATAAATGGCGCAAGCCTGCACGTGCGAGCAGTCTCTCTAGAATGCTCATTAATGCTGAGTGTGACGCCATGAAATGTCTAACTCTAGGGCCCTGTAAAAAGTGTGTTATCTCTGCAGAAGCGCATAGTAAACTGTTGTTTATTTTCTTTTTTTGCCCTTCATCACCCGTTCCTTGTCCTGTTAGACATAGCTCGCTTCAAAAAGAGAAGGATCGCGTTTCACAGGACTATGAGCTGCGACTACAACAATTACAAAGGAAATATGACTCCGACATGAACTTCATTACTCAGGACCATGCTACATCAGCCGCCAAGGTATGCAGAAGAATCTCACCGCACAGTACACGTCTGTGGTTTTTAATTGTTTGAGAGAATATTTGTGCTGGTAATGTGTGTGTTCGGTTTTTATTATGCCTAACAGTATTTTCGCAGTAATGTAAAATGTAACTTCTAAAGACCTGCGTGGGTTTATATACGGAAGCCAGGGGAAAAACAGGCATGAATTACTATGTAAGTCAGGTGCAATAATTACCAATAATACCCGATTTGTAAGAGCACCAGCAGAGTCTCGTTGGAATATCTCCTTATTTTCATGTCCTGGATTTATCGCTAGTTCTACTATCAGTAATCCCAGGTGGATGAATACAGTATCAGTATTCTTACACACTTGAAATGGGGCCACAGGCAGCTGTAACTGGAACATTTATTTTAGGACCTATGCGTTCCACTTCTGCCCAATAGTTCTTCTATATTAGACTCCTAACTCCAAAGAAGAGGGACATATCTTGCTTTCATTTAATTGAATAAGAATATTTCTTTTTCCAGATGTTACTAGACATAGCCATACGCCCATAGGAATGAATCTAGGAACTAAAGACATGACTTTGAAACAACTTTATAAATAAATAAATAACTTAGGGCCAGATGTACTAAGCATTTTAATGGTTGCAAATTCTCTGATTCGGCATTTGCTGCCATAAAATGCTTTTTTAAAATTTACTAATCCCTAAAATGGGATTCCAAAACTTTACCAATTTGGTATCCGGAAGGGGTGTGTTATGGGTGCCCTATCCAAATACCAGATTGGTACCTAATTTATCAATGATTTGCGAGCGAAATCCAGTCACAAAACATATATATTTTATCACCACCTCAACTGAGGTGATAACAGTCGCAAAAGGGAAGGCTCCCATTAAAACAAGTTTCAGAGGAAGTAGTTGTCCATGGGGGCACTGCATCCTCTTAAACATGCATACAGAAATAAACTTTCTTTTTTAAAAGCAGTCCTGTGTCCTTTAAAGAAATTGGCTGCATAAAATAAAAATGCTTTATTAAAAAGCACACAGATATGTTGGTCTTCTAACCCCTGTGTTGGTGGCCAATCTTAGTGAGTTGGAATTTGCGACCTACATCATTGATATACAGGAGGTAGGTCAGATGACGAGCCACTAATATTTGGATTTTTATGAACCAACCTATTAGTACATAGGACGATTCTTAACATTCTTTACTGGTTGTCAAAATAGCCCTTATTTATGTATTTTTAATTTTACAGGTGTCACACATTGCTTCTCTGTCATCCTAGAGCATTCATTGATTAGTTTACAAGTATCCCCTTGTGGTAATACATTAATTACAATAATTTGTTTCTATGTATTGCTTTTATTACCACATATTTTTTTAAGCACTGCATCTAGTAGGCATTACTGTTATTTAATTTAATGGTACTCCATTTATCAACTGTATGAGGGTGAAAGGCTGTGCCGGTCCTGCTGCGATAAAAAATTATTACCTGCAGGTCATGCCAGTTGTCAGCAGTGAGCATTTAACTACTGTGCCTTCTCGTCAGCTACTTCTCTTATACACTTATTAGCATATCTACGTTAGACGCTTAGGACAAAGAGGAAAATATGAGCCCTGTCTCTCTATAAAACTCTCAAGAAACATGAAAACCAGTAGAATTAGTTAATACTTTCATCCGCTGATGAATAAAGAAACATTGTTTCCTAGAAAAAGGTAGAAGAACTATTTTACACTTCTCTACAATTACTTAAGAAAATAATGTTGGCTTTCATTGAAATTCTTGTATTAGACTACTTTTTGAAAAACATTTGTAGTGACAAATATAGTTATTTCCATTTCTTATTTAAAAAAATTGTGCAAAGTGGCAACAACTTTTTTTTATTTTGTTAATACAAATGTTCATTCGTTCTGGTCCGAGAATGTCTTAACTCTCTAGGGCACTAGGAAGGGTTGCTCCTTGTTACTCCTGCTTTTCGTACTGACCATGGATCCGTTAGACAACTGAGGTAACGTTACTGGCATAGAAGCCTCTATTTTCGTCCAGGTCACCTATTACCGTCTACATACACAGAATATATCCTGCTATTTGTTAGACAATGGGCTAATTACCTCTTTCCTATGATAAGAGAGATTATCAGATTTGGGAGATCTCCAGCATATCTATTAACTGGAAACTGTTTTCACCTCACAGACAATACAGTCAAAACTCAACTAGAATTCTCGATCAAATGGATAGATGACTTTGTCAAGTCCTAGGGGTGATGCTACAGAGATACAGAGGCCAAAATTGTACTGAACTAAGCGATTTCACAAATGATGAGGTTGCACAAGCCATACAGGGTTTTCAATTTGGGAAAGCGATGGGCCTCAATGGCCTCCCAATAGAGCTATACAAATTAAAACCCGACAAAATCGCCCCATGTATGAGGAGAGCCAAGAAGTGGGAAAGCTTCCTCAGGATCAAAGAATTGCCACAATTGTTGTTGTACACAAATACTGCAAATCTAAAATCAAATGCTCATCATATAGACCTATCTCGCTTTTGAATGCAGAGGCCAAAATACTAACAAAGCTGTTGGCCTCTCGCCTGGTCAGGGTTATCTCCAAATTGATCCATCCCGACCAATCGGGCTTTATGCCGTCTAGAAACACGTCATTAAATATTCGCCGACTTCGCAGGGTAATGGAACAAATAGGCACACTGAGAGAAGGTGCATTGGTGGTGTCCTGGGACACCACCATGGTGTTTGATGCAATTGATTGGCCCTACCTTCTCGACGTCCTGGAGAAACTCGGATTTGTTCCGAACTATACTGGTTGGATAAAACTCTTATACACTGACCCACTGGCGCAAGTAGTTGTAAATAATAAGAAATCAGAAGTCTTAATATATTTACAAATTTTGGCAAGTACTCGGGGTATTCTATTAATTGGATGAAATCACTGATTTTTGTACTGAGGGGGAGGTTTCCTCCCCTGCCTAAGGATTGCAGAGTGACAGAAGCCATAGATGGCTTTAAATTCCTAGAAATATATATCGCCAAAGATTCTAAGCTGTACTATGTCCATAATCTCCTGCCAACACTTCAGCGACTAAAAAACGATGTAGAACACTAGAAGGCGCTCCCGCTGTGACTACTGGGTAAAGCCGCACTATTTAAAATGATGTCCCTACCCCGCTTTTTGTATGTCTTGCATAACTCACCTAATCTCATCCCTGCGACTTATTGCAGGGCCATAGAAAGCGAGCGGAGGGCGCTACTTTGGGTGAAGGGTTCACCCCAGATATAATTTCTAAATTGGTGAGAGGTTGGTATGACGGAGGAATAGGGCACCCAGAAATACTATTGGGCTGCTCAATTGGCAGCCATTAACCTGTGTACGTACCAACCCCACGATGATCCTGGGTATCAAATGAATAGGTTGCTCTTACCGAGAGGCTTTTATGTCAGGGCACTTTATTCCAGGCCCACAAAATTGCCGCTGACGGGACCCATGTGGCATGGCATAATGCTCACAGGAGTCTGGGTTGGGCCTAGAAAATAATACAGGCCACCCCTCTGTGGGATTCAGTACAATTGGGTGCCTTAAGAAACACAAAAGGCTTCGACAAATGGGACACTTTAGGATTGTTTCGGTGGGCGACCTATGGAGAAAAGGGAAAGTACTATCCTTTTCGCTTTCGCAAATAGAAAATGATCTGGCAAATACAGACAAATTTCGATACCTACAGGTACGACACGCTCTGCAATCAAATATCCCAGCGGGAGAGACGCCCCTGAAGCCTTGTCCTTGGAAGATAGACTCCTTGACGAATACATGCCTAAAAAAGCAATATCCCTGACCTATCGCAAATTGATTAATCACACTCCGACCCCCTAGCACAGCTCTGTAGGCAATGGGAAACCGATCTAACAGAGCTAGACGATGAGGATTGGTTGGAGGCAACGGCTTCTCCTAAGGAAGTTGCAATTTCTTCCAGGCTTAAACTGGTACTACAGGGTCGACTCTGGCTGTAGGTGGCAATGCGGCTGGAAAGGCACATTTATGCACATAATTTAGAAGTGTACCCACATCAGTAGTTGTTTAATGGAAGTACTTCACTTTATGGAGGAAACCTTGGGACTGGGTTTGGCCCCTGAGGCTAAAAGGTGCCTACTAAATAGCTGGGAACCTAAGAACTTAAGTAGCAAAGAGAAAATATGGGCAATTTAGGGCCAGATCGTTGCCAAAGGAAATATCGCCAGAATGTGAAGGGCACAGGAGGTTCCAACCGTAAGCGCATGGAAGAAGGACATGTTCAGGGTAAAAAACAGTGTATGTATCTAGGGCATGTCCGAAAAAATAGACACAAATATGCGTCAAATAGAACGTATACAGAGGGAACATCTGTGCTCTGCCCCTTCTCCCCCACCTCCCTCCCTCGATGAACCAGAACCCATTGAAAACAGTGATATATAAACTGCTTAATGTGTTTCACAGCTGTGGAAAACTGTACACCCCAAAGTTTGATATTTACGTACTACTTACTTAAAGGTTGTGATGTGTGTAATGCTAATACAATGTCCTCAATAAAAATATATTTGTGGCAAAATTGGACTGAACTAAAGTCCTGTTTTAGATATATAAATATAAATGATTGGACAAATCTACTTTTTTCTCTCTGGGCAGCAGGTTAGCATTTATAAAAATGGTAGTGCTTCGACAATGTCTATATTTGTTTATAAACATACCCAGTCATTTAAATAAGAATACTTTCCAGACCTTCAAAACATTGCTGATCCTACTGTCATTGCTGACCACACCGGATCATTCGGATGTTATGATGCTCCCTTACAACAGAGACACTACCCTGTTACCTTCCACAGTCATATCCTCAACAATACATAGTTTATCATGAATCTGCCAAAAATCTTCAGATCCATCCTTCATGATTCTGCTCTAAAGCCAACCAGAAAATATAGATTTCCTGACCTGCTTCAAAAACGCCATCCTTAGTTTATATATTTATTCCATTTTTCTTTACTTATAGCTAATCTGTGTTCCCACATCACAGGTAGGTGGAGATCAGATGTCTCCAATCCAATCGGTTAGTGTTGATGCTGAAAGCTTTCCTGCCATTCATCAAAGGGAGTCTGGTTCAGGTTCTCACAGACAACACCCCTGCAGCGTAGTACTGCAACAAGCAGGGCTAGGGGTCCTGAGCACTTTGTTAGGAGGCACTTTGTTTCTAGAGCTGGCTGCAGTTCCAGGGCAATTCCCTGGTCATGAACGTTCTGACGCAATCTTTGGCACCTGGAGGATCACTAATGACAGTTACGCCCTGAGGTGGCACATGGCAGCTCATAGCAGTGGGGAGAACCCTAGCTTGATCTTTTTTTGCCACCTTCAAAACTGTGCGCTGAAGTTTCCACAATGGTTGTTTCTGGGAGATGCATTCTGGGTAGAGTAGACTCCTGCATGCATGTCTGCCTCTGCCTCTCCTGCCCATAGTTCTGAAGAAGATCAGGAACAACTGGGGGAAAGCCGTCTTTTTGACTCCTGATTGGGCTAAGAGAGTGTGGACCCAGAACTTTTGGACATGAGCATTTGTTCTCCAATCAGGCTACTGCTTCTGGAGGACTTTGTGTCGCAGCAGCAATGCAGGGCCCGGGAAACAGCCTTAACAACACATTATTTACAACGAGTAGCCTTAACAACGACCTGGACCTGAACCACGACCTCCTTAACCACTACTTCATTTACAACGACTGATTGAACTACTGATATTCACTGACATTTCCCTAGTAACGTTTTTTTTGTAACTTTGTGATAAGTGATAACCTCTTAGACACACTTATTTGTTTAGTAAGGAGAGTCGCTTCGGAGCAGTGGCTTCCATGGCGGATTGATGCAAAGGTTGCTGGGAATACACATGATAATTTGAAGTTTCATATCAGAATGTCATAAAATGTGTGAGACGTTCTGAGATTTCCCCAGAGACAAAGGTTGCTTTATGTGATGTGCGATATAACTTAGACCTCAACAAATGCCACTTCTGGCAATATGGCAAAGGGGTCAAAGCTCACGAGATGTGCCTAACCCTGCCTGTTAATTTGGGGAAATACTGCCATTCTTCCTCTGTGTGTGGAGTATCCAGGCTATTGTTCTTGTATGAACACGTCACAGCTCCCAGCGCATGGCAAGGGTGCCCGATTTAAGTGTATGGAGGAACAACGCAAGCGCTGCTACCACTGACAATTGGAGTATTACTACTACTAGTAATTGTAATAATTAGTAATAAAATAATGATAACAGTAATAATAATAATTACTTTCCTAGAGGGAAAACTAACTGTGCTGGAATGAAATGCCGGCATGGCATGGGGGAGTGTGTTGTCTGTCATGAGACCAGTTACACCTTAGAGAGGCGGCCCGCAGTGTAATCTCCACACGCACAAGAAGAATAGCAGCATTTCCCCAAAATAACAGGCAGAGTTAGGCACTCAGCACTGATATAAAAAAAAAGTACTGGGCAGACCTCCAACATAAAACAAGCATTTGCAATGCAATAGGTCTCGCATTTACTTAAGTTTGAGCTATTGGCATTGTAAATGACAATGCCTTTTATTTATGTTTTCATTTTAACCCCTTCGCTGCGGCGGGAATTCTGCCGCAGCGCTAAGGGGGCGGGTGGGCCGAGCGGTGCTCGCATGCTCGTGACGGAGCCGCTCCGTCATGAGCCGCGGTTGAGCTGTGCTCATGACGGAGCGGTTCCGTCATGGCCCCGACCCCTCAATGGAACGTCCAGCGCAGGCGCGGAATTTGCGCCGCGCAGGCGCGCCGAGCGGGCCATGACGGAACCCCTCCGTCATGAGCACAGCTCAACCGAGGCTCATGACGGAGCGGCTCCGTCATGAGCATAGAAGGGGTTAAAAACATAAAGAAAAGGCATTGTCATTTACAATGTCAATAACTTAAACTCCCACAAATGCTAGACCTATTGCTTTGCAAATGCTTTTTTGCTTTTAGTTTGCCTATTGGAAGCACGTACAATGCTTTTACTTTCTGGGGCATATGGTTAATTGAATGATTTGTGCACCCACATATCAAAGCACACCTGATGCGCAGACCTCTTTTTATAGACCCAAAGAGGTGGCCTCTTCAGACCACCCAAATTATTATTTCATAGCCCCATTACCGCCACCAAAGCGCCTGAGCCAGGACTGGTAAATGTGCTCTGAAGTTTTAACGTGATTTAATGAGCTAAGAGACCCATGCAGTGATGTGTTACTTTTAGGTCACGGGTTCTGTTCTGCAGATGAAAAAATGAAGCACTTCTTAAGGGGCACTACGAACGACAAAAATGTTATACCAAACTGAAAACTTAAACTGAAACCAAAGGAAACTACCATGAAATGGACTTGAAATTCCAACTTCCTCAACGTGGTTTACGGTGTTTTACTGGGGGGCTTGGCTGGGCTCCGGTTGCTCTGCAATAATGAAGTGATGGGGTGGGGGCAGTACAGACGGGCACTGAAGCTGAACAGCCACTGACTAAAGCAAATGTAAAAAAAAAAACACGTACTGAAGTCTGTGTTTCCGATTTTGTGACTGTCCACAAACCCCAAAAAAGCGACCCGGGTAAAAGGCGGAGCGGCTCGGTGTGACTCACCCTGGCAGCAGAGACAGCCTCTCCACACTGTGCTTTCAGAGAGCAGGGTGGCCAGACAGCATCTGGAGCAGGAGGTTCGAGGCATGTGGGCTGCTGAATTCATATCTGTGCATAGATCGCCGCCTAGTGTTGGGTCCGGATGATTGCACATTGTTGTCCTGGAAGAGTCTTCGAAGTATCACGAGATGGGTGGCTCCTCCCCTGGACTACAGTGCGCATGGGCATCGCCTCCATCCCCAGATTGTTTTTTTCCGCCATTGGGTTCGGATGTGTTTCGGTTCCCTCTGTCGGAACCGATAGTTGTTCAACTTTTCTACTCGAGACCAAAAGGTCTTTAGGCTGAGCGTCGGTATAGTTGCGTTCGGGTTTCTTGTCTGACTCTCAGCTCCGAACTCTTGCTACCCTTCCGCGTGCTCTCGGCGCGGACGGGCCTACACTACACTTCTGCTATGGAGCGGACTCCGTTCAAGAAGTGCCCGGTGTGTAACTCCAAATATCCACACCTCGACGTGCACCCCGTGTGCAATAAATGCTTGTCACCGGACCATGACGAAGACAGCTGCATGGCGTGTTCGAAATTCCGGGGCAAGAAGACTCTCAAGATTCGTTGGGCCGCTAGGCTCCAGGCCAAGTTATCGGCTACCACGGCGCCCCCACCAGACGACATATTCCAAGAATCTGTTGGTGACGACGACGACGTACAAGTTTCGGAATCTAGTCCCGCGTCCGAGGGGGATGCCTACGACGCGGGTGATGAGGACTTTGACGAAGTCGCCGACGAGGTAGGGGACGACGATCGGGCTATTGCCACCGTAGGGGATAGCTCGGAGGAAGAGCATCCCCAACCAGACTCAGGGGTCAATCCCCTTCATACGGCCCAGGTCGAGGGATCGCCTTCGGGCCTTACCCAAGACCTCGTTATAAGTCCAAAGTCCCCGCCTCCGGGCCCGGTCACGGACATTTCTGAGGCGCCACTCCCGTTGAAGAAAACGAAAGTGAAGCCATCGGGTCACGCTCCCTCGGTTTCGAAACCGAAAGTGAAAGTTGCGCTGGGACAGAAGGTTCTGGAGGCGTCAACTTCCAAAAAATTCAAGATGGCCGACTTGAAGAGCCACGCCAAGATGGCCGACCCGAAGCTCTCGGGGTCGGCGCCGAAGGCGAAATCAACCGACGAGGCTGCGTTGGCGCCGAAGATGGTCGGGGTCGAGGACCCGAAGACGGCCCCGAAGAAGCGCCAGGGCGACGACGCGACCCGGGCTCAGCCGGCGCCGGCCCTTGGGGACAAGGCGCGTGAGGTGTCGGCCCCGAAGAAGGTGCCTGCCATCGATCCGACTCCCGACTCGGGGAGATCGCTCGAGCCGGTCAAGCCCTCTCCTGCCTTAACAAAGAAGGTAGCGGAATCCCTGCAGCGGATACGGAAGGACGATGTGGTTCCCGATCCGGACGCCGTGGCGCCTAAGCACACGCCGAAACCTGCGAAGGCGCAAACGCCTATCCGCTTTACCCTGCCGCCAAAGTCGACGCCGAAAGCTTTCGCGCCGAAACATGGCGGGCCCTCGAAGGAGGTATTGACACCGAAAGCAGCCTTAGTGGTGTCGAAGCTTCGGCTCCAGCCACTTGCTGAAGAGGAGCGTCGAGAGGTCATCATCGACGCCAATACTGGGAAACTGTCTCTTCTCAAGAGAAAAATCACCACTGAGCCGGTGTTGGAACATTTTCGGATCCCTCTCAAAAATAAGAGGGACTCTGCGGAAACTTCGGCCCTGATAGAACCTATGTCTCCACAAGCCCTAGGACACTCGCCAACGCGTTCCGCCGCAGGCGATGCTGACGAGGAAGACGCCGAGTACAACTATCCGGCGTACTCGGATCCGGAGGAGGAGCACGAACCTTGGTCGGCCGGAGGCGACCCGGAGGACCCGCAGTCGGGCCAGGACACGCAACTTTTTGCGGCCAAGACGTCACCGACGGAGGACTCAGCGGCCTTCAACGCTCTGATCGAGAGAGCTGCGGCTAACCACGATGTCAAGCTGCACTCGGACCCTGTGGATGTAGACTTTTTATTTGACACTTTCTCAATGGCTGAAAAGTCAGTCAAAACACTGCCGATGCTTAAGGGGGTGCTCAAACACGCAACGGAGGTCTTCAAGGAGCCCACCCGGGCGCGTGTCGTCAACCCTCGCATTGACAAAAAATATAAGGCAGCGCCCTCGGATCCTACATACATCAAGGGACAATTGCCACTGGACTCGTTGGTTGTATCCACCGCTCGGAAGAGGGCGAACTCGCAGACCACTGGTGATGCTCCTCCCCCAGACAAAGAGTCCAAAATATTGGAAGCCTCAGGGAAACGGATTGCTGCACAGGCAGCTAATATTTGGAGGATCTCCAACACACAGGCCCTGCTTGCACGCTACGATAGGGCTCACTATGACACCTTAGAATCACTACTGCAACACTTGCCTGACCAGTACAAGGAGGCAGGGGAAATGCTGATTCAGGAAGGAAAGCTCATCACAAACGCATCCATAAAATGTGCGCTGGATGTGGCCGATACAGCCTCCAGGGCAATCAACACCAGTGTGTTGCTTAGACGGCATGCTTGGCTTAGAATTTCAGGGTTCAAGCCCGATATTCAAACGACAATACTGAACCAAACAGTTAATCCTGACCACCTGTTTGGCCCTGAAGTGGATGCGACGCTGGAAAAAATGAAAAAAGATACGGACACTGCCAAGTCTATGGGGGCCCTCCAGTCTCAACAGTTTCGGAGTGGTTCCTTTCGCCGCTCCAATTCCAGAGGCACCTCAAGGGGTCAGGCATCGCAGTCCACACAGTATTACAGAAGTAACACCCAAACCTCATACAACAACAAGGGTAGAGGTGGCTACAGAGGCAATAACGTCAAGGGCAGGGGACGTGGAAACAACAGCTCCAGGTCCACCACCGCCAACAAGCAGTGACGTCTTGTCACTGCCCCCCGACCATACAACACCGGTCGGGGGGAGACTCCAGCAGTTCCTGCCCGCGTGGAAATCCATCACCACGGACAGGTGGGTCAAGTCTCTTATCCAGTACGGTTACTGTCTGGAACTTACTTCCATTCCACCAAACATACCCCCAAGGAGCCGTCCTATGTCCGGCGAGCACTTGACCTTGTTGCAGCAGGAAGTTCTAGTCATGCTGCAAAAAGGGGCGATAGAGCTCGTTCCATTGCAGGAAAGGGGAACAGGGGTTTACTCCCTGTATTTTCTAATCCCCAAAAAGGACGGATCCCTCAGGCCCATCCTGGACCTCAGGCCCCTCAACTGGTACATTCTCTCGGAGCACTTCCATATGCTCACGTTACAGCAAGTGCTCCCTCTGCTTCAGCAAGGGGACTTCCTGGCTACGCTGGATCTGAAAGATGCATATTTTCATATCCCCCTGCATCCTTCCCACAGGAAGTATCTCAGATTCACGATTCAAGACCAGCATTACCAGTTCAGGGTTCTGCCGTTCGGGGTCACCACGGCGCCAAGGGTCTTTACAAAGTGCCTAGCGACTGTGGCGGCGCATCTCCGTCGCCAGAACGTCCACGTCTACCCCTACCTGGACGACTGGCTCATTCAAGCAAGGACAGAACAACAGTGCATCGACCATGTGTCACGCACCATTCATCTCCTGCACGATCTGGGATTCTCTCTGAACTACCCAAAGTCCCATCTCCAGCCCGCCCACGTGCGACAGTATCTGGGCGCGACAATCAACACTCTGGCAGCCACTGCACAGCCAAATTCAGTGAGAATCGCCAGTATCCAGGCGCTGATCCAACGATTCAGACCCCAACACTCGCTTCCAGCGAAGGTGTTCATGCAGTTGATAGGCATGATAGCCTCCTGCATCTCCATTGTCCCGCACGCGAGACTACATATGCGTCCGCTCCAAGGAGTGCCTAGCACGTCAGTGGACTCAGGCTCATGGGCAACTGACAGACCTAGTGTTGGTGAGCGGTCGGGCATACAACTCTCTGCATTGGTGGAATCCACAAAACCTTTGCAAGGGCCGACCATTCCAAGAGCCTGTGCCACAGATTATCCTGACGACGGACGCCTCTCTCCAGGGATGGGGAGCGCATGTACTCCAGTACACAGTGCAGGGACTATGGACACTACAGCAACGGAAGATGCACATCAATGTGTTGGAACTGATGGCAGTCTTCATGGCCTTAAAGGCGTTCAAAGTACATCTGTGCAACAAAGTCGTGTTGATCCGGACGGACAACATGACGGCCATGTACTACATTCAGAAGCAGGGAGGCACACACTCTCCACAGCTGTCTCATCTGGCTCAGAGCATGTGGAAGTGGGCCATTCAGAGGAACATCTTCCTCATGGCAGAGCATCTCCCAGGCAAGGACAATCAGATGGCGGATCTGCTCAGCAGGCACAGCCATCAAATGCACGAGTGGGAGATACATCCATCATTACTCCAACCGTACTTCCGAAAGTGGGGTCATCCAGAGATAGACCTGTTCGCCACAAAGGAGAACGCAAAATGCCAAAGCTTCGCCGCCAGGTTCCCACACCCGCAATCACAGGGCAATGCGATGTGGATGAACTGGTCAGGCAGATTTGCGTACGCTTTTCCCCCAGCACCGCTGATACCGCTGGTGGCACGCAAGCTCAGGCAGCACTCGATGACTCTCATCCTGGTTGCTCCAACGTGGGCTCGCCAACCATGGTACACCACGTTTCTGGAACTCTCCGTGGTACCGCATCAAAGGCTTCATCTCACTCCCAGCCTTCTGACGCAGAGCCATGGCGACATTCAGCACCCAGACCCGCAACAGCTCAACCTGGCGATCTGGCTCCTGAAGTCCTAGAGTTTGGCTACCTCAATATTCCTCCCGATTGCATGGACATCATTCGAGAGGCAAGGAAGCCCACCACTAGAGCTTGTTATGCGGCTAAATGGAAGAGGTTTGTCATCTACTGTGTTAACCACAATATTGACCCGCTAGATGCTTCCATTCAAAACATCATTTGTTACCTGTTCCACCTGTATCAATGCAATTTGGCGTCCTCTTCCATCCGCATTCATCTGTCTGCTATGGCAGCATACCTCCAGAATAGGCAACACCTGTCGCTCTTTAAGGTCCCTGCTATCAAGGCTTTTTTGGAAGGACTCAAGAGAGTCATTCCACCAAGGACACCACCAGCTCCAGAATGGAACCTCAATGTGGTTCTTACAAGACTGATGGGTCCTCCCTTCGAGCCGCTGCACTCTTGTGAGCTTCAGTTTCTAACTTGGAAGGTTGCGTTCTTAGTAGCAATCACATCGCTACGGAGGGTTAGCGAGCTGCAGGCGCTCACCATCCAAGAACCTTTCTTCCAGGTGCATGCTAACAGGGTTGTGCTCCGCACTAACCCTAAATTCTTACCCAAGGTTGTATCTCAATTCCATATAAACCAGACAATTGAGTTGCCGGTGTTTTTCCAGAACCCAGAGACGCTGGCGGAGCGGATGCTCCACACCCTTGACGTTAAAAGGGCCTTGATGTACTATGTAGACAGGACAAAAGATTTTCGCAAAACCAAGCAGCTTTTCGTTGCTTTTGCCACACACCACAAGGGAAACGCTATCTCCAAAGCTGGGATCGCTAGGTGGATCGTGAAATGCATTCAAATCTGCTACGCTAAAGCTAAGCGCACTCTCACTATCCCACCCAGGGCCCACTCCACCAGGAAGTTGGGGGCCTCTATGGCTTTCCTAGGTAACATTCCCTTAGAAGATATCTGTAGAGCAGCCACATGGTCTACCACACATACTTTCACTAAACACTACTGTGTAGACGTGCACTCCAAACAGCAGGCAGCTGTTGGTCAGGCTGTTCTCAAGACACTTTTTCAGACTGCTGCAGCTGGCACGGGCGGCCGCCGCTAATGGAGGGACTGCTATGTATTCTATGCACAGATATGAATTCAGCAGCCCACATGCCTCGAACTGCAAATGCTACTTACCAGTATGCATCTGTTCTTGGCATGTAGGGCTGCTGACATTCATATCGCCCACCCTCCTCCCCGGCGCCTGTAGCAGCTGCAGTGTTCATTCATATGTATATATATATATGCTCATAGCATGGTCATCACTCACATACTTCACTCCATCTCTGCCAATGGCTAAAAACAATCTGGGGATGGAGGCGATGCCCATGCGCACTGTAGTCCAGGGGAGGAGCCACCTATCTCGTGATACTTCGAAGACTCTTCCAGGACAACAATGTGCAATCATCCGGACCCAACACTAGGCGGCGATCTATGCACAGATATGAATGTCAGCAGCCCTACATGCCAAGAACAGATGCATACTGGTAAGTAGCATTTGCATTCTAGCGCCTAGTGCCGCCTGCAGACCACCCGGCGCTGCACAGGGTCTGCAGCTGGATTCCTCTTACCAAGCGACCCAGATAAAAGGCGGAGTGGTGCCTGTGACGATCAGCCTGAGTAATCATCTGCAGCCGGCGGAACAACTGTGGGTTTCAGAGGACTTTCGGGTAGTGCCTCGATCTGCACGCCTGTGATTGGCACCTGTAATCCGCTTGTTCGCCCTCAGACACCCACTCAGCTCACTGAGCAATCTTTGGCTGTGAAAGTCTCTGCCTCGGATTGCACAGGCGGATCTCTGCAGCAGGAGCACGAACCCCTAGAGCTGTGTTATATTGCAGGATTCCGGGCATAGTGTTCATTGAGCTTTCTCACTGGGAACCTCACGCTCTGCAGAAGCTGCACTAACACACTGAGCTATCCCACTTGCATTGCACCTAGTGGCTAGGTCTCTGGGGAGGGAGCGTAGACCGGTTGAGCTGCCTTCCTGGGACTGGAACCTGTACACTGCACGCTCTGCAGCAAGTGCATGACTCATCTGTGCTGTCTCACTCGATTAGGGCCCCGAGCACTGACTGTTGCATATACATCAGAAACCGGTCCTTGGATGCTTAATTCCGGTCTAGGAAAGACATGGCTTGGTAGTTCGGGCTAGACTGTTTCCATGAGGCACAGGGTCTAGGCTGATTTGCATATAGCCATTGTCTGACCTAGGGTGGTGTGGAGTGCAAAAAAAACGATGGATTTAGGCCCAGATCTTTGTACTGGGGTGAATGTAAGACATTGTTCTGTATTCTGTCCATCAACTGTGGTTTTTGCAATTTTCACCCCGAGTGGGCTGGCTATGCTCAGACGTGAGTCTCAGGCGCTCCACATCACTGGAGTCAAGCTATCGAGGCTGAAGAAGGCTAATAGCCAGAAACCGGTCCTTGGATGCTTAATTCCGGTCTAGGAAAGACATGACTTTGTAGTTCGGGCTGGACTGTTCCCATGAGGCACAGGGTCAAGGCTGATTTGCATATAGCCATTGTCTGACCTAGGGTGGTGTGGAGTGCAAAAAAACGATGGATTCAGGCCCGGATCTTTGTACTGGGGTGAATGTAAGACATTGTTCTGCATTCTGTCCATCAACTGTTTATTGCATATACATCTCTGCACATAGGTCTTTAAAATATTGAGCTGCGTCACTGAGGTTGGAACCGCCGCCCTGCTTCATGCACACGAGCTCCGCTGAAGCATTAACCCACCGAGCTATCTTACCTGGACCCCCTGCTGCACGTGCACACAAACCTCAGAGGGTGCATCCGAGATGTTTTCATTGGTTTGCAACCTTTCATGGTAGTTGTACTGAGATCTCTGCAAGGGGTGCATTAACCCCCCGAGCTGCGTGCCAGCAAAAGTTAATGGCTGAATTGTAATGAAGAAAATATAATAATATAACTTTGCAAAGTGTTCCAGGGCAGCGCGTGTCTGACAGTCCTCAAATGAATCACTTTTATTAACTGCAGTTCTCTTTACACCCAGCCTTCACTGTATGTACCCTGTCTTGTAAAACAAAATAAAAGGGTTTGAAATACCTCTTCTCCCGTTGAAAGTCGGCAGCTGCCTTCCCAGCGTTAAGGCGACCAGCATATGAACCAAAAACATGCGTTGGGGTGTGTGAGGCCAGAACACCGTGGGAGCACGACGTAACACACACACACACACAGACACACAGAAACACAGATACCCACACACAGACACAGAGGCACACACAGAAGCATTTCATGGGAAGTTCATCGTCTGTTACTAGAACCCTATGTAGACCAATACAACTAAATACATTTAAAAAAAGAACATTCGAATGAAAACAGGAGCTAAAGAAAACACAGGCACATGTCACACCTATGTCTAGACGGCATACGGAAATGGATAGCTGTAAACCCACTGTTCACGAATACTGCATCTACCAAACCAAAACTGTTTCCTTCTTTTTTTAATTTAAATCTGCTTGACACAAACACCGCTCACATCACTGCTCACATACACATGTGACGCGATCAAAAACCTGGTGCAAGACACTGCATTCTGCTGCATTCAGACAGCTTTTGGAACAAGGACATCTTCTCGGACCCGCCCCTTGCGTGCTGACCCGAAATGACTGCGCGCTGGACCTTCCAGTGCAAACTTAATAGTGAACTTTTTAAGAGAGCCATCCTATCATGGTGTCTGCTGCATGGGGCACTCGGTGCGGACTCGGTACACACAAACTAATGAGGGGATGTGGCCTAACGGCTAGGGCGGTGGCCCTCGAAACTGGGGGACCGATGTCGAGTCTCGGCAGGGAGGCTCGACATCCTGTGCTTCTGGTTAAATCACTTAACCTACCCGTGCCTAACAAAAACAAGAGATTTATAGTGGCAGTGGAGCATGAAAGCTTCTCGGCGCATGAAAGGCACAACGTTCACAGGAGGAGGAAGCGGGGGTGTAGAAGCACTGAAAGTACGATACGGCTGCTTTAAAAACAAGAACCTAACAGGTGGCAAATCCGAAAAGGAATACAAGATGAGGACTGACTTCGTATTTTTCAAAGTCGGCATTTTGAAACAATTACAGACAATTTAGAAACGATAAGCGATCCCCCCCGGATCTTCATGGCGGCGGCAAAAGTGAAAGCGCGGTGGGAGCGCACGAGACGCCGTCGCCGTGAGCGTGCAAATCGGCTGCTCCGAGTCTGAATTGCAGACTGACTCACGCGCGCGACCAAATCCCGTTTACAATCCTGCGCGCGTGAACAGCTCTTGTCTCTCCCATTGACAATGCTGCGCGCATGGCCAGCTCTTGTCTCCACTCGTTATTGACTGAGCCGACAGCTATAGTTCTCGCGGCGAGAAACGCGGTTTCGCCAGGGCGAGACCTAAAAACAGCACACCGCTGATAACTCAGATGGGTACAAGTGCCCGGTAGCTCACCCTTGTAGAAAGACATTCAGGACGTAAATCTTTTGGCACGTAGCAGTATGTGGTATTCAAATTTAAAAAGATGTATCACAGATCGTTGCCAAAGAGGCCCACAGAAGGTTCATTACAAATAAGTGAAGCAAGATAACTTAAATATTGCAAGTCTGCTAAAGTGCAGCCAGAAAGCAAGTTGCTCATGGTATGTTCTGTTTTGCAGGTAGTGGTACGTTTGGTAATTATGTAAATTGAATGTGTTTCGTGGTTCAGGATGTCGCGGTTTAATAGGTTTGGCTTTGATCGTTGTTTAGCCTTTGTTGTTTAGGCACTGGTGATTTAGAAAGAAGTTGTATAATCATACAACCTCAGGTCCCTGCTCAGTCTGCACCTCCTTGTGTGGAGATTGAGAGGTGGCAGTTGACTTCTTTTGATCCTCCTCCAGTAGTGGGGGATGTCACCCTAGTGCTTGGCATCCTTCTACAAAGTCTGTCCATGCCAGGCATTAGGACAATTCATAGTCTAGTGTGGGACCTGCAGAACTGATCCATTGCAGCAGGCCAAACTGTTAGATGTCCTATTGTTCATTTTTATCTCTGGCCCAGAAAAGACTTGCATTGAGCACCGTTAACTGTTATTTGTCAACCTTTCAACATTTCAGCCTTTTTACCTTTAGTGGACAAGCCGTCTCTGTTCAAATCACCTGTTGTAATGGAACTTCTAAAAGGTTAAACACTTATTTCCTCCAACACCGTTAGTGATGTCACAGTGGGATCTTAATTCGGTCCTCCCTTTTCCCATACATATGACATTTGAACCAATGCACAGCTGTCCACTATGTCTCCTGACTCACAGTAGATGTCTGCCACAATGACCCTGGCTTGTTCATGAGTGAGTTTCAGGCTGTCTTGCTGTAGCCGACTTACACCTCTTTTTCCCCTTGCAGTGTACTGCTGAGGACTAAGGAATCCTTTTTGCCAAAAGTTGGGACTGCTTTCATGTTGGACAATCAAGTACTCTTCCCAGTGTTCTTTGCTCGTCTCACCCATCGAAAGGGGAAGAGATACTCCATCAGCTGAAGCCCAAAAGAGCTTGAAGCTTTTACAAAAGTTGCACCAAAGACTGTCGGGTAGGTGAGCAGATCTTTGTGGGGTTCTCTAGGACAGAAAGGCACAGCGCTTCAGCAATGGACTTTGTGAATGTTGGCAGTCCTCTGCATCAAGATCTGCTTCTCACTGGCCAAGAAGCACACTCTGGAAGGGTTGGTGACCCATTCCATCAGGTCCAAGGCTGCTACAACTGCACTGGCATGCGGAGTAGCTGTCCTTGACATTTATCAGACTGTGACATGGGCGTCAGTACACATGTTCATCCAGTACTCCTGCCTTGACAACCAGGTCTGACGACAAGGCCAATTTATGTTAGGTCCTGCTGAATTTTTTTTATGAGCCATTCTATGGACCCACCACCTTGGGAGGTATTTCTTTGGTATCTTTTCTAAATGTGAATAATCTGTGGTTAGAAGTATCCTTCAGAAGAACAAGTTACTTACCTTCAGTTATGCTCTTTCTGCTGGAATACTTTAACCACAGATTTCGCGCTGACTTCCCACCTCCATATTCTGTGGTATAGTCTCTCTTTTTCCATGCATAAAAGGTCCCATTTTAGGAATCTGCACACTGGTACATCTGATTATGATTGGACAGCATGTCCGAGGGTGCAGTCGATAAAGAAACTGACATTTACAAACAGGAGTTGTGCTTTTATGTGGTTCAATAGTCACACCTGGGCGGAACAAAGTCATTGTTGAACCTCATGGCGCCACTTGCCAGCAGGCAGGAGCGTTGCTGTTAAACTCTTCTGGATCAAGTCTGGCGCTTGAGTATATTCTATAGCGAAGGAATATGCAGTTACATAGAATATCCACCAGAAGGAGCGTTACCCATGGTAAATAACTTGTTCTTCAGGTTTTCTAACCTCCTGTCGTTGAATTGTACCTGCAAGTTAAAGGCCGGCAAATGTTTGTTATAGTCCTGTATGCTAAGTAGAATTATTTAATACATAAAGAAGGATTTAATGTGGAATAATTGCCCATTTGTGATGCTTCATTCAAATTAAAAATATTGCTACAGTTTCCTATGTGCTTTCATTTTCCACTTGCTGCAAGCCTCAAATATGTAAAATTCATTTTCGTTTTCCATATGTTGAGGCCTCGGGTCTCCTGATTTGTGTTATGTCAGCGCTAGTTTAATAAAGGGGACCACCCTTACAAGATAACATTTTGTGCCTGATTCTCGATGCTACTTGTATATGTAAATTCACCTTAAAAGTAAAATACCTTTATTTGCAAAATATGTTTTTGTGTCTGTAAATCTATTCATTCACACATAATGTAATATAATATTGCGTGGGATTAAACCTGCTCCTTTGGCTCTCCTGAGTTTTTGTTTTCAGAAATTCTTTTGGGGCATATTTCCACCCTGAAAATAGTCAGAAATTTGCACTTGTCAATCCATTTTCGTGGCTGAAATGGAATTGGAACGCCTCAATTGATGGAGGTTTGCGAAACGTTTTCCTGCACAGCGAACAATATGTTCTTGTGAAAAAAAATCTCAAACACTTGTTCAGGGATGTACACTTGAAAAACAATTTTTAGTGATCCGTAGTGTAGGTGTTTAAGCTTTGACTTTAAGTTACAGTAATTCTAAGCCAGTAGATTTTTTTGCACCAAAAACTGTAAGCATGTTTAGGCGGTAGCATGTTTTTTTCCCTTTTTATGTTTTTGGCATATTTTTGAAGTAAAAAAAAAAACTGACCAGTTTGCGGAGACCCGATCTATTGCCTTTGCCAATGCTTGTTTTTTTACTGCCTACTTTAAAAACTAGTTTCCATCTACCTAACACAATTTCTAGCCAACTTTTGAATTTCTGATTAAAAAGAAAAACACCGAACTTCAAGATTGCAGTTTCAGTTTAGTTAATGGCTTGACATGAGAAGGACAGTGGTGGAAGGAAGCCTCATCCTTCTTGTACTATGGAAATTTCCACTGAATTTTCATGATTTGTACCTGCTATCGCATTTGTTGCTGTGATTATACAGTAGAACAGAAAACAAATACTTCCCAAAGTTGTAAAGAAATAGCATTTCCATTTTGATCTGTTGTTCATTGTTTATGTGGTCCGTTTTGTTAGTGAATAAGAGCTTGATGTTGAAGATGCAAGGTGGGGTTTCCAAAAGCCTTGATTGTGCTCTCAGGATATTTCCTCTCTTGCGAATCCCCTACAGGCCTCAGAAGTGATTGAAGAGCTGGAACAGTGCGTCTCCCAATTAAAACAACAACTCCAGGAATCTGAACATCAAAGGCAGCAACAGCTGAGGGTGAGGCCAGAAACCTTGTCTCAAGGAAAGTCCTTTTGAACCATAGGCCTGTGATTTACTGAAGACAATGCCCTGCTAAAAGTGAACTGAGCCTTAGATCTATTGTGGTGGAGAGCTGCAATGACTGGGGGTTGGTCTGTAGAAAACGTCATTTTTGTTACTGAATAGTTCATAAAAGGACCCGCCGGGAATGGGTCCTGATGTAATGTGGATGCAGCAGTTTTCAGTGGTCAAAAAGCGACACACAGACAACTGCTGCATCTGAAATGGAAAGTTTTTGCCGCAAGGACATCTTACCAAGCAGATTCCTATCCAAATATCAGAACCCGTAGTACTCCACGTTAAGTATTGAGCTGCCCTCCTTTAACATTTGCACGTGATTAATTGCACTTTCATTTGAGTAAGTTCTACAACCTGGCGTATAAAAAATGAGTTAAAACCAAGTTGCTGGTATGTCACTAGTTGAGATGCATACGGGCACACCTGCAATATTTCCCCCAAACCTATCGTTGTACATGTACCACTGAGCGGCGTTTTCATATTATTTGCTTATAAGTCTGCACTGCACAGGAAAATGTAAATAGACATCCAGGTACCTTTTTGTACAACCTCACGTTTCAGAATGATTATATTCTAGGTTTCCCCCTACCCCCTTCAAGAGACTTTTATACATTCTGACCATGATCGAATGCACTGCTTTTTCGGATTTTACGTTGTTCCTTTTTTCTCTTTCATGACAACATATAACCAAGACAGACTGACAGACACCCATGCACCCACACCTATGCGGGGAATGAGATTTTGATATCAATTTATGATCAATTTAATAACTTATCTCATTCATCTATTTTGGACCGCTAGTATCTGTCATTGAGTAAAAGACAACCACTGTATAGGTTTAGACAAACCCCATTAACGGACACCACTCAGAAGAACCACTTACAACTGATAAAGTTTAAAAGTTTTATATAAAAGTCAAAGTTAAATGCAAATACAATCCTCTCGGGATCAAAGTATACAAAAGAATACAAAATCAATTCCACATTCAGCAATTTAAAGCTTCGATGTGAAGTGGTTCCTTGGCGTCATCTACAGAAAGAGAAAAAGTATCACGTTAAATCTGTCCCTACTCTATGCTAAGTGACATCCCTACTTCGCAAGTTCCTAACCTAAAAAGGTGTCAGCAGTTTGACTTCCAAAGAAGATCAAACTCTCTTGGCCTCTAAAGGTAACTTAAGTTTAAGAAGCAGTACCCTCTCTGCCTACCCATCCGCTCTTCTTAAGGGTCCTCGGCCTACTGCTCTCTTGCGCTCTGATCTCTCTCAGCGCATCTGCTCAAGTCATCTACGCTCTTGCTCTCTATGATGACTTCTGCTCTGAGCTGTTCGCCCTCGCCTTCGCTAATTGCTCATTGCTCATTGCTCATTGCTCATTGCTCATTGCTCATTGCTATCTTATCCCCGGGGTGCTGTCCCTAAAATACACAATCACAGTGTGGGTGGAACGCCCCTTGACGCCCACCACGGACTTTCCCCGATGATGTCAGCTTCTAGCTTCGTCCATTACTTCATCTCTTTCGCCGTCCGTTTAAGTTGACCTTTCTTCTTTAGATGTCATCTTCATCTTCTCATTGGTGACTTCAACTGACACTTTCAAATCAGAAATCATATGAACTTAAACAAGACTTTAACTTACAACTGCTATTCTTTGACCTTCTAGGTCCTGTGAATGGTCATTCAAAAACAAGTCTCAAATTCTTAGCGCTTCCTATCACGTTCAGGCCATAAACCTTGTCCAGCGTTGTCACCTTAAATCTAACAAGTGCTAGACTTCTTGGCTCTCACGTCCACATCAACTATTTACGATTCCTGTAAGTCCGCTAAATTACATACATTGGACTGTGCTCCTGCTAACCCTTGGTCAGTCAGGTTAGAATCACAAATGACCTAAACCTTTCTAACATTCTACAAACCTTCTACACAGTATAACCTTTAACACACATTTATATATTCGTATTTAGCAAAAGTCAGTTATATATATGTGAATACATTCTATATTACATACAAACTACATAGAGTATAACTTTATATTTTCATCCGTTACATCGCCGTGTATGCTCTCTGCACATTTCTCCATGTTACATTTCTCGCCGTTTTTCCGTTTAAGGTTACACACGTACATGAATTCTACTTTGCACGTTCTACATTTCGTAAGCATTTCTACATCATCTCTATATCAGCCTACTACATACACGGGCCTTCTAAATCTAATACATGTTCTAAAGTGAATATAGTTACGTTTCCTATATTTACGTTGATTACATCGGTTATCTATATGCTATAAGTGTCAATTTCACATTACGATATACGTTTCATTCCTACGTTATACAATGTGCTTGTAAATATGCCCCATACATAATTTTTATTCAAATTTGCGCTCTCTCAGTCCCCCCTTTGATGACTTTTAGGAGTCATCACTAAACGCAATTTGAATAACATCTCTAAACCGAACTAGTTACGATATTCCCTCTTTTCATCGTTTCGAGTGCTCTTAAGCTTTTGTACTGTTGATCTTGTAAAGCAGCTAATCTCCTTTCTTGCTCTCTCATTGTTCGTTGTAACTGGTTCGACCTATACCATTTATACAATTTTACTAAACCTAACAATGTGATTATGCAAATTAATACTATTAATACAGGTTTTAATATATACCATACTATGCTTTTACCAAGATTAGCAAACCAACTCCCAACCTTTCCTACTCTATGACCAACTTTTTCCCAAACGTTTATTTTTGATAAATCTTCGATTTCTTGATGAATCAGTGTAATGTTCTGTATGACTTTCTCAAGTGGTTTTGAATTATCAGGAATATAAGTACAACATTCCTGGACCTTCAAAGCCTTAGAAACTCCGCCTTCTTTTGCTAGCAGTACATCTAAAGCAAGTCGGTTCTGAAGAACCATTGCTCTAATCGACTGCATCTCGCCTTCTACCAACATTAATGACCTTGCAGTACTTGCAGATAATCTATCTACAACTGTAGCTAGTCTCCTGATCTTAACATCGTTAAGGATTAAACCTAACATAGGAAACATCGCTCCAAATACATCTCCTACTACTTCCGCATCTCCTACTTCCCTTTTCGCCCTCGTCGAAGCCTTTCCTTCTATGATCGCTACATCCTTCGCATGATATATTTTGGGGAAGACAATTGCCAAGTAACACGAACCATACCAATTGTCAGGCAGTTTTACATAGGCATTTCTTCCACATACAAAATACACACTCGGAATAGCTTGCATTCCTTTCATAAAATCTTTCGTATAATACTCTAATCTAAAAGCATGTTCGCAATTAACTTCACCTACAAATACACTCTCATAATACGTCTTGCTTCGAGTTAAACATAACTTTCCTTTCTGCGTCCTATCCAATGCTATTGGACCATTGCTACCTTTCTTTTTATGTGCCTTCTCTTCTTCGGTCCAATCCGTTTTCCACTGTCCTGACATTTTTAGAATCTTCTGTCTTCTGTATCTATCATCTACTTGTCCTATGAACTTCTTCTCTACCTCTGATACTTTGCAAGTTAGATTATTTCTGCGTGCATATGATGTATCTAGTGTATCCCAAGGAAGAAAGAATTTAGCTAGTCTATCCTCCTTTTTGTAATAGTCCCACTTATTCATTTGCTTATAATTCGGAACTTCAGGCAGTACCGAATCATAATTTGAAAAGTAGTACTCAAATCCTTCTCTACCATAAAATATACTAAGCAGTAAACTACATGTTATCCCATAAGTCAATGGAAGATGATGATATCTAATGCCTTCGTCTACAGAAGCCGGCAATTGCATACAAACATAGCAATCCTTGGCCCCCATGGCATCGATATACTCGTACAATAGTTTAGCATATGCATTTGACCTAAAGTTTCCCTGTGACTCGTCTACGTGTAATCTACGAGCTTCATCTGCCAATAACGCCTTTTCACGTATAACGTTGCTCTCCTCTTTTTTCCCCACAAGAGCAGGTCTCAAAGTCGTTATAGGCTTTACATTTGCTATTTCTTTATCACTTTCATGTCCTATTAGGTATGATATTGTCACTACTGTAATTATGAGAAAAATTACTACTGCTATTAGTGTACCTACTATACATCTAGCTTTTCGGTTTGGGTTTCCGTTCTCCATGTTATCAAAACAGCTTAGCTCCTTCTTTTGCGAAAAGTTTTTCTTTTCCAGTCTTTGTTTGCTTTCTTTGCTTTCTCAGTCTTTAAAGTGCCTTTTTTTATTAACTAAGTCTCTTTTTTGCAACAATGTCTTTCTCTCTTTTAGCAACAGACAACCCTAACCCTTCTCCGTCCTCTAAATGTAATCCCTAATTTTATTCTTCTTTCCACTCGGTGCTAGGTTATCTTCTTCTTTATAGCTTATACACAAAAGTCTTTTATGCATCCACAATTATTCTCGCACCTGCAGCTTTCACAACAATTTCCAATAGTTCGAAACGAATAACTTTTTCTTCTTCTTCTGGCATTTGCTGACCAAATGTTGGAAATTGTAACCTATTTAGCACTAGATCTTGTATTTGACTCAAATATGGGGGTATGGGAAGTGTAAAAGTCAATAATCCCTCAGTCTCGAGTCCAGGCGTCAACATCCATATCTCCACTGCCACAAATGGATCGTGATCGATTACTTTCACTTTCTTCACTCTCCCAGATTTCTGTCCCCAAGACATCTGCTAGATAAGTCCACTCTGGGGTGGCGTACCTTCTGCAGGGCACGCGTACCCTTCTCGATCTCCTTGGACTTTCAGTTCCTGAGTCTGTAGTTTCCTCTTCCTGGTCCGATTCTTCAGCGATCGGAACAAGAGTTCTTTCTTGCTTTTCTTCCGAGCTTGGCCCTTTCCTTCTCTCCGGCCAACTGGCTTCGTCTCTCTTTGTCCTCCTGCTCCTTGTTCTTGGACCAGTCTCTTGGTCACTCTCAGTTTGTTCGATATCTGTGTCGGACTCCCAATTACTTTCTTCTCCTGAGGCGACTTCGGTCCCACTGGTGTCTTGACCTTCGTCGACCTGTTCCGTCTCAATCTCAGCCTCTTCGCTCACCTCCACAGCTTGGCTTTCCCTCTCTATGGCTTCTCCGCTTTCCGCTGGATTCTCATCCGAGAGAGGAGCTGTTTCTTCTAGAGGTGTTGGCACTCTTCAGGTGTGTGAGGCATGTATCCAGTTTGGCAGACCTCCACACTTTACTGCAGTATTCGTCACAAGTATAACTTGAAACGGTCCTCTCCAGCGCACGTCTAAGCAGTTCTTCCTGACATGCTTCTTCACCAGGACCCAGTCTCCCGGACTCAGGTCATGGCACAAGTCTTGTGCTGATGGAACCTCTGCAGCCTGGACCTGGAGGGACACAGAATTAACGGCATCAGATAGTCCCTTGCAGTAGTCCAAGATCAAATCGTCTGTGATGTTCACTAACGCTGCAGTCGGAACCGATGGCAATCTCATAGCTCTCCCCATTAACACCTCGTGTGGAGAGAGGCCTGTTTTTCTATCTGGTGTGCTACGTATGCTCATAAGAACCACTGGAAGTGCGTCTGGCCAACTCAGGGATGTTGCTGAACAAACTTTGGCAAGTCTGGACTTTATCGTGCTGTTGATTTGCTCTACAATCCCTGAAGCTTCTGGTCGATAGCTGCAGTGTAACTTCTGATCGATATTCAAAGCTGAACATAGCATCTTCACCACTTCGCTGTTAAAATGAGTTCCTCTGTCCGATTCCAAAGAGGATGGCACCCCAAACCTCGGTATCAACTCTCTAAGTAACAGTTTTGCTACTGTAAGTGTATCGCACCTACGTGTAGGGTAAGCCTCAACCCATCTAGAAAAAATGCAAACAATCACTAAAACGTATCTGAGTCTATTGCATTTAGGCATTTCAATAAAATCAAGCTGCATCCTATTGAAAGGCCCCCCAGACCTCCCAATATGACTCAACGTAACTGGTGTTCTCTTTCCCACGTTTAGTTGCTGACAGATCGTACATCGCTGACACACTGCTTCTGCCGCTACTCTAAACTTGGGATTAAACCACGTTTGTCTGAATACTCTCACCATAGCATCTCTTCCTATGTGTGCTGATCCATGCAATTTCCTTGCCATTGGACTAACAAGTTCATTTGGTAAAACTGCTCTTCCATCTGCGGAGATCCAGAAATTCATTTCGCTTCTGGAACAACCCGCTGTTTCCCAACTCTTTTTCTCATCATCTGGTGCATTTTCCTGAACACTCCTTAATTCATCCCACGTATCTACAGTATCCAATAACATTGTCAATTCAGTTCTTTCTTGAATTCCCCCCACCTTTACATCAGTGTGAGAATAACCCTGTTCTGCGCAGTAACGCGCTACTTCATCAGCATAGCGGTTTCCTAGTGACACAAAGTCAACATTTTTTGTATGCGCTGCACATTTGACCACTGCAATAGCTGTTGGGCCTTGCAATGCCTCTAACAAAAGTCTCACGAATTCTCCATTCCTAATAGGAGAACCCGAGGAGGTCATGTAACCTCTTTGAAACCATAACTGCCCGTAATCGTGAACTACCCCGAAACCATACTGGCTATCGGTGTATATGGTGACTCGAAGTTTGTCGCCCGCTAAGCAAGCACGAGTCAAGGCAACAATTTCAGCTACCTGAGCGGAGTGTACTCCTTCCAGGCAAGCGGCTTCTATTACTCTCGTAATTGTGCAAACTGCATAAGCTGCTCTCAGCTGACCGATATTGTCTCTTACACATGAACCATCAACAAAGAAAATTTCATCTGGGTCAGTCAATGGTTCATCTACAATATCGGGTCTCGGTTTGGTGCATAGTTCAGTCACATCAAGGCAGTCATGATCTGTACAGTTTTCATCATCCACCTCATTCGGAAGTGGCATCAAAGTTGCAGGATTCAAGACGGAGCATCTTTTTAGAGTCACATTCTCGGCAGCCAGTATGACTTGCTCGTAGCGTGTGAGCCTGCTATTTGTCAGATGCTGAGTCTTAGTCCTGGTCATTAACAGTTCTACAGAATGTGGTACGTACACCTCTAACTGGTGTCCCATCACTTCGCTTTCCGATCTTTCAATGCTGACACCCGTTGCAGCTACGGATTTGAGACATCCGGGCAACGCTGCGGCTACTGGATCTAATGTAGCCGAAAAATACGCCACTGGCCTGCGCGCATCTCCGTGGATCTGAGCTAAAACCGCTAAAGCGCATCCCTCTCTTTCGCAGCAGTAAAGCAAAAATGGTTTTGTGTAATCAGGCATTCCTAAGGCCGGGGCACGACATAAGTCCTCCCTCAGCTGCAAAAACGCCATCAAACAATCTTTGTCCCATGGTACCGGATCACTTACTCCTTTGTGCGTCAGTTGTAATAACGGTTTTGCCTTCAGTGAGAAGTTGGCTATCCACTGTCGACAGTAACCGACCATACCTAGAAACATCCTGACTTCTCTTTGCGTCGTAGGCGCGTTCATTTTCATGATCGCCTCTATTCTGTCTGGAGACACCTTCCGTTTTCCCTTTTCAATCCTATGGCCCAAGTATTGCACTTCAGTCTTACAATATTGCAATTTACTTGGAGACACCTTGTGCCCATTCTCGGCCAAGTGATTTAACAAGGTTATGGTGTCTTCTCTGCAAGCTTCCTCAGTTTCTGACGCAACTAGGAGGTCGTCTATGTACTGGACTAGAACCGAGTTCTTGGGCAGTACTAGACTTTCAAGATTTCTTTTTAATAGCTGGTTAAAGATCGATGGGCTTTCTGTATACCCCTGAGGGATACGACACCATGTTAAGACGCGATCTTCCAGCTTAAAAGCGAAAAGATACTGGCTCTCTTCATCTAAAGGAATCGAAAAGAAAGCCTGGCACAAATCTATCACGGTAAACCATTCAGCTTGGAACGGTATCTGAAATAATATCACTGATGGATTCGGTACCACTGGACAACATGAGACAACAATGTTATTAATCTTCCGAAGATCCTGCACTATCCTGTATTTTCCACTAGGCTTCTGCAAACCCATAATCGGGGAGTTACATGGACTACCCACGATTTCCTTCAGTATTCCCTGTTTAATCATGTATTCGATCACAGGCTTTATTCCTGCAATCGTCTCTGGAGTCAACTTGTACTGTGGGGTTCTTGGATACTCCGCATTGGGTCTTACCAAGATTTTTACTGGTTCTACTCCTTTGATCAGTCCTATTTCTTCTCCAGTAAAATCCCACACTTCAGCTGACACTTTCTCCCTCAAATCCTGTGGAAGTTCCTCCACTGTTAAGGTAGGATATAGTTCCACGCACTCTTGCGAGTTTACAATTTTAAAATCAGCATCCTCGTCATTGGTCTGCACTTCTACTCCTTCAGGTGTACAATGTATTGTGCAATTTAGTTTACACAACAGATCTCTCCCTAGCAAACACACAGGACTAGAATCACAGATCACGAACTGATGTTCGTCACTGTAATTCCCTATCTTTACTGACACTGGTTCGGTCAAAGGATTAGTCATCCTCTTGTTTGCGACTCCTACCACCTGAATCGTCTCTCCCGATATTGGCAAACCTGGGACTACCGCTGATCTCAAAGTGGATCGAGTGGCCCCCGTGTCTACCAAAAAGGTCGTAGGACATCCAGCTACTTCAGCCTCTACGTATGGTCCTCTCTGATCTACTTCCAGGGCTGCTCCTAGAGTACAATCTTCCTCCCTGTTTACTCGTTGCCCTGTAAGAGGATCAACGTAATAGCATTCTTCTCCTCCTACGAACAAAGGCATTTGTCTATAGGTTTTCCCTCCGTTTGTGATGCGAGGCGGTTGAGGAAACGGGGCTCGAGGAGTCTGAGTCCCCCCTTTGATAAACTTTCCCTTCGGGGCTGCGGCTCCCTTAACCACGTTATTCTGTACCTCTTCCTCCTCTTGTTCTAATTCTCCTGTCTCGATATTGTAAGGACACTCTCGTCGCCAATGCCCCACTTCTTTACACTGATGACACCTCGTTGTCCTTTTCAGTGTCGCAATATCCATTCTCGGTCTCGGTCTTTCTTCCTCATCTCTGCTCTGATTATTCTGTTTCTTTGCTTGCGTTCCTGTTCCCTGTTGCCGCTGTCCACCCTTTCCAGCTGCTTGCATTTGTACCAGCATTAACTTTTCCTTGAGTTTCTTTGAATCTATCTCATCACTACAGTACCTTGCATACCTAAGAATTTCATCTAAAGGTTTGTTCTGCCAACAAATCAGATGCTGTTGTATCATCAGGCTTATGTCTGGTCTTAATCCTAGAACAAACTTCGACACAAACTGTCCTATGTCCTTTGGATCCATTACGTCTAACCCACTGTATTGCTTAAATGCTTTCAGTAGCCTCTCATAGAACTCGTGAACTGTCTCTTTGGGCTCTTGAGTTGTTCGATCTATCTTAACCCAGTCTATGTCTTGTACTGGCACTTTCTCTTTCAGCCATGTTATTACTCTTTCGTATTTTTCCATAACTCTGTCTGATGGACCATTTGTCCGAATATCTCTCGGAGGCTCGCAAGCGGGCCATTCAACGCTAAGCTTGCATGCCGTCCACAAATCTCCGGGTACTACGATATCGAACAATGTGTTCAAATCGATCCACAGCACCTTAGAGATCTTCACGAACCTCTCTACTTGCTTGTACCACTCAACGGGATTTTCTCTAAGTTTTGGGAAGGAATTGGTAAATGCCGCCAAATCCCCCCTACTCCAGGGTACGTGAACGTAATTTCCGTTCGCGATTTCTCGCAATGGGAAAGCTTCCATTCGCATCAGGTCTGTATCCGGGGACCTTGTAAGTGAACTCCTTCTAACGGATCCCTTCTTAGACCATCTTTCCTCCCATTTATCCAAATTCCTCCATAGTCTAATACTCTGAATCAGTTCCCTTATGTGTACCTTCAGCGCGATCGTTCTACGCTCATCCAGATCCTGATCCGAGCAAGTTAGCCTATGATTTCCCTGTAAAGCTTTGGTTCGTGACAGGTCTATCATATACCTATTTGCCAAATTAGATACATTTTCATGAGTTGACCTCGCTCTTCGAGTAATATCCTTGGATAAAAACAATATTTCATCTGGTGTATACAAGTCTAATCTCTCTATTGTCACGGTGCCATCAATTATTTCATCTAAGTCTGACTTCAAACTCATTACATCGAGCCGTTTTGCTTTTATTTCAGCTCTCAGTATGTCAGTCCTAGGTGGTTCGCTCATACCTCTCTCACCTCCACTATGCGCCCTACGCCTAAACACAGGTGAGTTATGAGGAGTTTTCCTTCCATCTCTTTGTTCCCACCTCTCTAGATCCCAAGCCTTTCCATCTTCCCGTGGGGTGTGGTGGAACATTACTCCATCCCCCATCCCTATACTTCGTCGTTTCGGCTCGGTTTCTCCAGATACGAGATAGGATCCACCGTTCTGTTCTAAATCACTGTAACTCGCTTGCTGTCTGGTGTCGCTCAATAACCGATAAGGTCCTTCATGGCTCCCCATGCTCCTGCGATCTCGATCCTGATCACCAGAAGTATGGCGAGACGTTTCGCGACTCCCTATATTCTCATGACTTCGCTCGTGCTCACCGGATGCATGGCGAGACCCTTCACGACTCTCCATGTTCCCGTGATTCCAATGTTGCACTGTTTCACCCGGGGTATGGTGAGTGCATCTGAAAGTGTTACGGTACTCCTGCGTCCTTCGTTCTCCTTCACTAAAGGTGACACGAGGCACTTCGCCACACCCTGTACTCCTGTCGTCGCACATTTGCCTATTGCCGCCAATAGTAGGACAATTATTTCCTCTGCTTTCCTGGCTCCCTCTCTCCCACTCCGGGCTGCTTTCGCCAGCTCCACAATGCGAGAGGATCCTGCCATCCTGATCTCTCCACTCCGCTCCTGTTTCTAAACTTTTATTCCGAGCCTCTTCGGCAGTATCCCATTCTTTCAGGTATTCCCTTAATTCCTTATGGGTTTTCGGTTTTGGTCCCCTTAAGTCCATTGGCCCTCTTTGACGCCCTTGTTCTACCCAGGGACCTGTTGCTGCATCTAATGGGGTACTCCGACTCATTGGTGCTAATATCTGTCTCTGAGGATTCATCATGGTATCCCTATTCTCCATCTCTGCCCTGTCCCTGTCCCATCGTGCCTGTTCCTCCTGTTGGACCCCTTCTGGGTTGTAGATTGACACAATAGGGCCTATGGTAACCGGTACTTGTAGAGCATCTGGCATTTGGTAAGACCTTGCATGTTGCGTTTCTGGCATTTTCTGGACCACGAATCTTCCCACTACTCTCTGTTCGGAACTAGATTGAGGTACTTCCTCCTCTTTCTTGGCATCCCAATCCGTTACTGGGATCGATTTATATTCCCCCCATCTAGCTCCGTCCTCTTGTGGTAATATAGGACTTGCGGCCCCTCCGCTGTACGGAGGTGGTCTATCTGTCAATAGCCTCTCTATCAAATCCTCTTCTGACTCGCTTTCCTCTTCTTCCTCTAGAGGTTTCTTTTCTCCCGTGGCTTCTATCATGGTGAACAGTTTGTCTGCTTCTATCTTTTGCACCCTCCATTTCTTAGCTTCCTCATCCCATTTAGCATCCTGCACTGCTTTTACCGATCTTCTCACTCTTTCTTGGCGCCTCTTTACGCTCTTTTCGTGTGCTGTTCTAAACCATACACTAAGTGCTTCGAACTGTGTTGGCCTCGGTAGAGGTCTTGTTGCAAGCATTACCGCTTTTAGTTGGTTCAACACATCTAGTTTAAACGTTCCGAATCTCGGAAACGTCAGTTCCTTACTCCCTTCAGTTAACTTATTCCACTCGGAGATCCATAATATCGAGTGTAAGCCTACATTCACTGCCATATAATAAGCTGGTGTGCCTTCTGGTGGAGCTTCCTCTCCGGCATATAAGTTTCTTCTATTTCTCCTAAAGAGTGCTCTTAAACTCTTAAAACAATTCATTTTCAATAATCTACAATTTTCCTTTACTCTTCCTTGTTTACGTCCCGATGACAACCAACAACCAATCCCTACGCGGCTCTTGCTAATCGGCCTATCTCAGTGCGACTCTTCGCTGACGTCTGATAAACTAACCAATCTCAGCGCGGTTCTATGCTGACGTCACTCGTTTCCTCTTCAGCAGTTTTCCTCCGTTCTCAACTCGTCTCACGATCTCGCATGCGTTTTCATTCATACATTGAAAAATGACTACTTCCGTCCAAGCGATCACTTTTCTCTGACTGTACGGCCACAGTCTAACTGTAATTGTCACCTCAACTGACGAAACGTCTTCCCTCTCACAGTCAGACGATCGCCTCAACTGATAGGTTACTTACACACAGTAAACGTACGACCAGCGTCCGTTACTCATTCACTCACTCATACGCTCCCCCTATCATCGGTCTGTCGGGAAAATCAATGGTACCTCATGACTCCCTTTCAATGGTAGACAAATTACTCTGGGTGTTCGATACACCCGAACCACTTAAGTCCTTCCGTGGAGCTTAAGATTTCATCCGGTTGCGCGCGCTCACAACCTTCCCTCAATCACACTACAGGCATTCAACTCCGCTTGACATTACAACACAGGAACAACATAAAACACCGCAATCTTACAACGCATGACCCTTATACTCACTCTCGACCGATTCTGCTGCTTTTCTCTCGTCGCACCGTCAGCACCGTCTTCGGCTGCAATTCTTCTTCTGGTCGTTGATGACTAGGGACCTTGGGGTAAACTAAACCTGGCCTAGGTCGTCTTCCTCAAGAAGATAACCATCATTTCTCTGCTACCAACTGCGGGGAATGAGATTTTGATATCAATTTATGATCAATTTAATAACTTATCTCATTCATCTATTTTGGACCGCTAGTATCTGTCATTGAGTAAAAGACAACCACTGTATAGGTTTAGACAAACCCCATTAACGGACGCCACTCAGAAGAACCACTTACAACTGATAAAGTTTAAAAGTTTTATATAAAAGTCAAAGTTAAATGCAAATACAATCCTCTCGGGATCAAAGTATACAAAAGAATACAAAATCAATTCCACATTCAGCAATTTAAAGCTTCGATGTGAAGTGGTTCCTTGGCGTCATCTACAGAAAGAGAAAAAGTATCACGTTAAATCTGTCCCTACTCTATGCTAAGTGACATCCCTACTTCGCAAGTTCCTAACCTAAAAAGGTGTCAGCAGTTTGACTTCCAAAGAAGATCAAACTCTCTTGGCCTCTAAAGGTAACTTAAGTTTAAGAAGCAGTACCCTCTCTGCCTACCCATCCGCTCTTCTTAAGGGTCCTCGGCCTACTGCTCTCTTGCGCTCTGATCTCTCTCAGCGCATCTGCTCAAGTCATCTACGCTCTTGCTCTCTATGATGACTTCTGCTCTGAGCTGTTCGCCCTCGCCTTCGCTAATTGCTCATTGCTCATTGCTCATTGCTCATTGCTCATTGCTCATTGCTATCTTATCCCCGGGGTGCTGTCCCTAAAATACACAATCACAGTGTGGGTGGAACGCCCCTTGACGCCCACCACGGACTTTCCCCGATGATGTCAGCTTCTAGCTTCGTCCATTACTTCATCTCTTTCGCCGTCCGTTTAAGTTGACCTTTCTTCTTTAGATGTCATCTTCATCTTCTCATTGGTGACTTCAACTGACACTTTCAAATCAGAAATCATATGAACTTAAACAAGACTTTAACTTACAACTGCTATTCTTTGACCTTCTAGGTCCTGTGAATGGTCATTCAAAAACAAGTCTCAAATTCTTAGCGCTTCCTATCACGTTCAGGCCATAAACCTTGTCCAGCGTTGTCACCTTAAATCTAACAAGTGCTAGACTTCTTGGCTCTCACGTCCACATCAACTATTTACGATTCCTGTAAGTCCGCTAAATTACATACATTGGACTGTGCTCCTGCTAACCCTTGGTCAGTCAGGTTAGAATCACAAATGACCTAAACCTTTCTAACATTCTACAAACCTTCTACACAGTATAACCTTTAACACACATTTATATATTCGTATTTAGCAAAAGTCAGTTATATATATGTGAATACATTCTATATTACATACAAACTACATAGAGTATAACTTTATATTTTCATCCGTTACATCGCCGTGTATGCTCTCTGCACATTTCTCCATGTTACATTTCTCGCCGTTTTTCCGTTTAAGGTTACACACGTACATGAATTCTACTTTGCACGTTCTACATTTCGTAAGCATTTCTACATCATCTCTATATCAGCCTACTACATACACGGGCCTTCTAAATCTAATACATGTTCTAAAGTGAATATAGTTACGTTTCCTATATTTACGTTGATTACATCGGTTATCTATATGCTATAAGTGTCAATTTCACATTACGATATACGTTTCATTCCTACGTTATACAATGTGCTTGTAAATATGCCCCATACATAATTTTTATTCAAATTTGCGCTCTCTCACCTACATACACTGAAAAAAACAAAGGATAAAGTAACGTTTTTGTTCAAGAAATGTTCAGTTACAACGTAATGTTTTAAACTCTAAATACAGCAGAAATTCATAAGTTATAGTTATCTCAAGTAACAATAATTTGTGCCCTAAGATAACTATACCTCACTTCCCCGCCATGTATAGTTTTCTCTTCAATAATTTCATTGCATATGTTGCTGTGATATCATCAATAATGTCATAGAAGATGTAATGAGTGATGTATTATGTGAGGTAATAAGCAGTGCATGGCGTGGGCGTGAGTTTTAGTAATCTTAGGGCCAGAGTCCTAGTTACTTGAGATAACTCCTAGTGCACACCTAAGACATCAGAAACCCACTGGTGCGACCGATTATATTCACATAAAAAATAAATTTTTCTTAGGGGCACTCTTTAAACAAATGTTAGCTCGCAGTAGTAAGAAAGTATCAGTTAGTCTGTTCGGTTCTCAACTTCTTGTTTCTTTCAAACTTCAGAGAATAGATCTTCTTTGTACATCATCTCATCATATACAAATAAAAACAGATACAATACACTTACAATATAACAAAAAACAGTGACATGTATTGCAAGATGGACCTGTCATCCCTAACAATTCCACCTTAACATATTAAATCCGTATCACAATAAGCAAATGTAATATTAGAAAATATTTGTTTGATTAATAAAAATCATCAAAAAATAATGATGTACGAGACCGTGCAAACTTTAAAATGTCACTTGCTTATTTGGCCAATGTAAACACCACAACATAACTTTTTTGCAATATTTCAAAGTGTCCCGTGCTTAGTCTTAATCTTGGGTCAATAACAACACCACAAATTGGAATTTACACTACCTGTCAAGAAGATAAACCTAAAAGTTCAAAGTGTATACGTATGAATACATTAGTCATATAAAAACGTGCCATGTGCCTCGGTACAATATCAAACTGTAAATATCCGATCAAATAATTTGTTCAGGCTGCAGCCAAGAAAATGCCAAGTGGATAAACTTGTATGTGGAAAAGAAATTAACGTCACATAGTAAAACAATATTCGCTCAATGTTATAAAGAAAAAAACAGGCGGAATAACAGTATTTAAACTGCTAATGTAAGCAGTCTTTCTGCAATGGTCAAAAACGTTTATAAACCTACAAGATAATGAGAATGAAGCACCAGATAAACATAAAATAAGAGCCTGATGAGTTGATCACACTTATGAAACGAGGGGTTTAAAATAATACGACGTGCATTATACAGGTTTGGGCAAACACAAACTATGTGCAATAAAGTCTACAATCATTAGTTGTCCATTGCTGAACTCATTTTGGTGTGCCGTCTTTAGTAGGATACCTGCCAAGTCGTACTTTTAAATATTTATAAGAAAGAAGTCAAATAAGGCTGAATTCCCATACTCTGATAATAATTGATCACCATCCAGGCGAGCTTCTTTGCAGATAGAGCCTTTTTATCTGCAATAAGTGAGTTAATTTTTATCATTCTGTTTAAAAGCTGTTTAAAACTGAGCTTATTCATTTCCAGACACCCCGGCTGTAGATCAAAGCTTTGGAAACAAGTTGTAATGTAGGATCTCCAAGCCCCAGCATATTCTCAGTGATTTATTTCATACCAACAGTTATTGGCTAAGGAGCCATGTTCGGATTTGGACAGTGAATGAATGACCCTTGCGCCACCAAGGATTGTCTTCGGAGAACAAACTCCAAGCGGATTTCTGCTTGGCCAATTTATTTAGGAATCCCAATTACAGACTTGCATGCTTGATTAATAATAGATCCATTAATTTAGAGTTGTTTCCCTTGGTGATAAGTGAGCCATATCACTGACGTAACGAAACTTGCAAGGTACATGGAGGGGCCCCCTTCAAACTCAGTCAGGAGCACTCTGGCCAGGGTACTGGGCTAAGGGCCCCCCATGAAGCTTTGGGGCCCCCTCGCACTGAGTCGGCTTGTGTTATGCCACTGCGGCATATGCAATAGTTGGTAATAACCTGGCACTCATGACTCTAAGGAGATGTTCCTACGATTGGTATCTTAAGGAAGTGATCTTCCAGACATTAAAATCATTAAATACATAATCCTTACTGTTCACGTACAAATAAAGTACAATTAAGTACGTCTATGATACTCATGGACAGTGATAATGCCCTATTTAAATAGCATGTAGTCTGTAACACTTTGTAACTCGTTCTCCTGTGGTGCGTTACTAAGTGGTATACTAGTATGTAAAGGTAGCAGGCTGATGTTTAGAATTTGCTTGTTACTTTTACCCTATACACTGCAAAGACTGCAGATATTCATCGTCCGCAAACTTCTAGGTTTAATTCGGCCCAATGATGGCCCATATTCTCCTAATTAAAATAATAGCTGTAAAACAATAAAAGGCGTAACCTGACTATACCAGATCATTAGAGTTGGTAACTTAAAATAGATGTCTCTTAACTGGTTGATAGATATTTACATATGGAAAAACAGCACACAGTGCTGGTGGTGGCAGTTATAACCAGAAATGTGACCAAACACATAAGAAAGGTAATAGAAAAATTATAGACAGTTGTAAATGAAATAGCGGAGCAATTGGTTAGCCATACATTTGCAGAATTATATTCTGTAGTTCATTGGAGTATCACTGTTCTTTTGCTTTTGATCAAGTTGTGGGCTATAATTATCACCGCCACCACCATGTGTTCACTTTTTCACTAAGTACGTTCAGAAAAAGGATTTTTTTAACTGTGTCCTTTTGTGTCTGTGACCCTCTTTTAAGTAATATAAATTATTTCTAGCTTGATGCAGTTTCATGGCCATTGTTAATTGTGTTGTCTTCCTTTGGTATTTAAATTCAGAAGAACACTCAAAATATTTAATTCTACTCTTTCAAATTCATACCTTCAGTGGATACTGGAATCCATAACAGAGATGGGCAAGTGTATTGAGAGATTTCTTACCACTTGCAGCTAGATAAGCCAAAATTGCATTTGTTATCATAAAATGTCATAGACTCATATTTATCCTTCTGTGTGATATTACTTTACCCCACTTTTCTCTTTTCAATGCTTTCACATCCCACTTCGTGACCGAGTTGTATCTCTTTACAATTAGGCAATGACAAACGGTAAGACAGGTGGAATGTGGCACAGTCCTGTGCCTTAAGCACATTTCTGAGACAGGTTGTACTTTGAAGGACCTAGTGAATGAATGCTTCTTGTGCACTTTATAGTTCGGAGATGCTGTAAATTGTGCAGTATGTGCTTGCAGATACTAAGACCAATTTATCTATCATATTTCAGGATAAAGAAATCAAGTTTCAACAGGAACTGCTTCTTCAAGAGCACCTCTATGAAAAAAAGGTAATAAAACTCAGTTTAAAGTTTTCAGTTTAAAATGATCTTGGGTGTTGTTAAATTGTTGCAGTTATTTAGGATGCTCTGGCCATTAAATAGTTGAATGCTATTGACCTCACCTATACAGCAACATTCCTTGGTAATCGAGTAGCACTGAAGGTTGGAAATAGTAGGTGACTTGCTGTCAGTATACCTGTGGTTGCTACCTCTGGAGTGAATTCCGAGAGCCTTGTGGTTACATTTAAGCAACTTGCATGAAGATCATGGCAGGGCAGAAGGTCCGTGGAGCATCAGCGGATACTACTGGAAATGTTGAATTGATGTAAATGTTTGTAAAAGAGAATGGCCAGCAAGGGGTTTTGTTTATTCTAGCGTTTTTACAGCACCGTTAGGACTTGTTAAGGTTTAATCACAGTACCTAAGCATGAGTTCAATCAATGGCTGTTAAATTCAATTCAGATGAGACAAAAAACATAAGATGTTACCACACTAACATCAAACTTAGGCATGAATGCTCAAGAAAACGAGGAACCAGGGTTTATTGTCTGAAAGTTATTATTGAACTTCAAGGCAAAATATATAAATTTCTGTACAAAAACAATGAACAATCATGAAAAATAGGGTGCATACATGGATATAATAAGGATATTCAAGGCCTTGGTTGCTTGTCCTTGGACATATCCAAATTTAAGTCCAGACTGCTGCGTCACAGTAGTTGATTGGTTATAACTCAAAGTCAGAAGAAAATCAAAAGATGACTTGAGACAAACTAGGCAGAATTGGACTGAACAGGTCGACGTTTCGGTCTTATTATGGTTATTCTTAAGACCATCATCAGGACTACAAAGTGATATATACAATTGATGACCCTTTTTCAAAATAGAGACGGTGTCAGTTAGAAAATCTTGATGGCACCGGTGCTTTTAAATAGTGGCGTTGAGGTTGGGCACAGAAGTAAATCAATAGTGCCTAGAGTACACTTGCAACGAATTAAGCGAAGCAGTAGATGGATTCTGATAGTTAGTCCACTTTTAGTTGAAGATCAACTGTCTCAGAATAGGAGTTGGGAATAATCCGCCTTGGAACGTCAATAGAGTACGATTGAGACGATTCGTCTCGATCGTACTCTATTGACGTTCCAAGGCGGATTATTCCCTGGTTCCTCGTTTTATTGAGCATTCATGCCTAAGTTTGATGTTAGTGTGGTAACATCTTATGTTTTTTGTCTCATCTGAATTGAATTTAACAACCATTGATTGAACTCATGCTTAGGTACTGTGATTAAACCTTAACAAGTCCTAACGGTGCTGTAAAAACCCTAGAATAAACAAAACCCCTTGCTGGCCATTCTCTTTTACAAACCTTGCCCGAGCCCACAAGGGTATATTGGGTTGCTCACCTTTTTGTATACTGAATTGATGTAAAGGCTGACTTTCTAGCTTCAATGATCATTTGAAGACCTTCTCATTACATAGAACATGCTATAACTAAGATATTACTGACATTTACAAATGTAGTAGGCTCTCCCCTTCTGCATTTGATGAGAATGTTCATGATTAATTATTTGTATGAATGGACACTTTCTACACTAAGGACAACACTTTGTTTTGACCATCAAGCTAAATTTTAGTAAATGTGTTCAAGTGACTTTTATCCACTCTACTATACACCAAACTCACAATGAAAATTGCTGCACCCACTCTGCTGGCGTCTATCTTACCAAAAGAGATCTCTTTGGACCCCAAGGATGTACAAACATTATACACCACTTGTTGGGCCATGGAGGAAGCTCCAGCGACTGTTAGGTGGGACTCTTCTTTATTCTGCGGCCTTGACACTGACTGAATTACCATGGCTACCCATCACCTGTGAAAAGCTGGTAAAGCGTTCCTTATCACGACACAGTCTCCACACCTTTGGGGATCTGTTCGCAGAGGGACATGCGCTAACGCACTTTACAGACCTGCTCTTCGGTTTTGCCACAATCATGGACCGTTTTATTATGCACCGCATTCACAAAACCCTGCAGGCTACTATACTAACCTGCCCAATAGCTCCAGACAAGTTCCCACCTAACGTTAGTTATCAGTGATTTCAATGGAATACGTCTGGTGTCTAACTTTATCGCGCTAGCGTTGCATTGCTCCTACCTCAAGATGCAAAACTCAGATCGACCGTTAAATGAGACCTTGGGAGGCCCCTCACAGCTAAGATGTGGGCTGTGTCCTGCAATCAAACCTGGATAATGTTGTCCAACCATCACCATAAACTTCTACACTTCAAGTTGCAACACGTGCACATTCTTCTGATTAACACAAATATAACCGATTACACTCCTCATATTGTCTGAAATGCCATACTCCTGGAGCAGATTTTCTCCACATGGCTTGTTCCAGTTGATTTGTAGCAACTTATTGGGGTGAGATCTTCCATAAGTTATCACAAATTCTGGAGATGGATTTGGAAGTAGAACCTCTACTCGCAGTGTTGGGCTATGTATTAGATCTTCCCAAAAACATCAAATGATTTACCGCCATGACGCTCAAATTGGCCAAACACACATTTGCTCTTCACTGTGCTAGGCGCCTCTCCCCCAACACAGCCAACTGACTCACCAGTATGGCGTACTGTGACACTAAGATTGAGATATGTGCAACTCTTTAATCTCCAAACTCTAGACCTAAGGACATTTGGCAACCACTGCACGATTATTTACTATTAAATGTGGATCAGTCCCAGAGTGCCCACTCACTCATATCGAACCCTGCCACCCCATGATTAGTTATTTGGTGGTCAGCAATCAGTGCCCCTTCTTAGCTCACCACTATACACTCGCGGGGCCCGGGTAGGACCGGAGGGACTGTACTACATGATCTTCCTCCCCGATCACGATCAGTCCACATTTTCCCTTCATCACTTCCTCCCCCATTATTCGCCACTATGTACTGGAGTGTAGAGGTCAACTCTTGCTTCATATGCCTCCCCACCCCAAGAAAATATGACCCAAGCGACCTTTCTTCCTACTATTGAGGAAAAAAGTTGACCTTATTGGGTGTCTGTTTTTGTTATGTTTACTTGCCTATTGCAAATTGTAGGGCATTCGATAAATGCACTGTATCATTCTTTGACGATTACCCCTAATTGTGCTAATGGTATTAGCCTCCTTAATTCATTCTGCTTTCTACCATGCCATACTACGATACATTGCGATTTGCATTTATGCAGTACATGTTAGTGCATGATCATCCATCACTGTTTGTACATACTATGGTTGTATGCCTGCCATGATGTCTTCTTTGGAAAACAATTAAACCAGTTTGGAAAGAAACTTACTTTAATCCTCTGGACAATGGTTTGCTCATCAGAAATAAGTGCATGTTTATAGTCACCCCCTGTGATCTTTCAGTCAGATAGATATAACCTTGAAGAGAGTGTGATTTTTCTAGTCGATCCAATAGATGCATGCATACAAGTTCTATTGTACATTGAGGTCCTGAACTGGCACCCATCACTTCTTAACATTCTGACAGACTGGTTGTAAGAATTTGGATTATTATTTGGGATTGGGCGACTGCTGACAATAACTTATACTCACAATCTTTGTCAGGGTAAGCCCTCCAAGTCACTAAATTAACTTGAGCTCTGCACCGTGGTATCTACGGCACAAAGCAGACAGGCTTAACTGAGGGCAATTTGTAAAGTATTTATGCAATAACAAAACTAATAAAGTCACTATACAAAACAATGGAAATCCCAAGCCAAATGAGAAAAATAGAGTAACATTTATGAAATAAATGACACAGAAATTACCAAAAATTCAATAAGTGGAACTGAAGGTATGAATTTTTAAAGTTTTAAGTAGAAATAGCACCGAAAAATGCTAAGCGCCAATATTAGCCAATGTTCATGGTAGACCTGAACCTAGGTGCAATTTGAGGTAGACCGTAATGGAGCAAGGGTCAGATACACCAACCAGGTTCATCCAGATCAAAGATTGTACCTTCTTACTTAGTCTTTCAAATTCCAATCGACCAGAGGAGCACACTTCTAAAGCCACCCAAGGACCTCAGAGGAAGCACTTTGAGACTCATAAGGTGTCAGGCGCTGCCAACAACAGGGTCCAGGTCCAGTTGCCACAGGTCAGCTGGGTACTAAAAGAAAAGACCTCTAGCTGCTTCTTGTGTCCCAGTAGTCACTCCAGTCAGATGGCTGTTAGAGTCCACTTCTTTTTCCTGGGTACCAAAGGGAACATGCCCAGTCCTTCAGGGCTCCTTTCAGGTCATAGACAGTAGTTCCAGTCCACTTCTGATCTTCCACAGGTCCAGAAAGTTTTCTAAAGTGGGTGCCCTGAAATGCTACTTTTATGCCTGGCACAAGCTAGTGAACGTAGATGAATCTATTGCTCCTTACAAATGGGGTAAAATATCCAAGACCCTGACCGACCTACTTTTGTAATATTTCCTATTTGCCTTACTGCAAACATCCAAAATGCAATGTGTTAGGGCAAATACAAGATGGCAAAAGTCTTCCCTGGGCTCTGAGGGCTGTGAGTGTGTGTTGGGAGTGTACTATGGTAATCCTAGTACCTTCCCAAATCTAACACTAAAATCCAGTTTAAGGCAGGCACTGTACCCACAACAAACTATGAGACAGAAATCTGGTAGGGCAAAAGCAAGGTTCTTCAGCAACCAGATAGGGGATCCACAAGAATTATCTTGCCATCCTGTTTTCTCCATTTTAAATGTGCCCCAGGTGTTTCAAGTGGCTTAACAGCATTGTTTGTCAAGTGTAGTCTCACAAAGGATGCCCATATCCCCTCAGTACATTCTGGTTGAGTTCCAAGGAATCTTTTCTGCCCATTCAGGTGAGTCTATTATTTTTCAGAGGCATTTCATACTTTTTAACACCTATTCAATGCTGATCCACTGGCTAGGCTACTGCTGGAGATCTAATGCAAATTTGCCTCCAGGAATGTCAGGCATGGGAAAGGTAACTTTCTTAAATTTACTTTTCCTTAATATGTATTACAAATCTGGCTTAACCATTGAATTGGATTTTTAATAACTATTAAAACTAATGGTTTAATTATTTTTCTAACTGGTCCCTTTCCAGTGTTAGCGGTATTAGTATTGTAATCTGCACTGTGTTTTTTTTACATAGGACAGCTAGACCTACCACAGTAAAAAATGTGTTTTGGGTCTTGTCATTGTAAGGACATGGTGATATTAATTGTCTCCATGCTCCACTTTTGAATACCACACACCATACCTTCTGGGCTACAAAGCTTACACAGGGGTAACATACTAATTAGGTTTTACTTTTGTCAAAAAGGGTTATTTTAACATGTTGCACTGTAGCAGTCAGGCTAAACAGGTTAGGCCTGAGTCATGTTATCACTGCCACTAGTGGATGGCACAATAAGTGCTGCATTCTCCAAGTGGCACATAACTTCCAGGCCATGGGTGCACTTTCTAATTCATAGAGCTTACAGGCAAGTTCAATGTACCGACTATAAACAAGCCATGTTAACCATGTTTAAAGAGGGAGCACATGAACCTTACCTCTGGTTTGCAAGGGTAAAGTGCATAGAGTTAAAAGCCAGCAAAAATATAGGCTCCAGCTAAAGAGGAAAAATCCGAAGTGTCGTTGCCGAAAAGGCCGATTTCCTACACTGTTATTCCAGTTTTTCTGTTGAGTCTGGGCGAGGTGAAAGCAAACAGAGTAGAACACACATGAAATAGAACAGGGAGACAGTGTTTCCTTAGTAATGTGGGGTGCCAGAAGCAGTGTGAAACAGGGATAAATCGACCCTAACCTCGTGGCACCATCTCGTATGCGCCACTACCGAATGTTTTGGAATATTGCCAGAACTGTAACCGATGGCATGATACCATGGGTATTTTTTTACATTCCTTTCATGGATCTTTGTTTTAAGTATCAGGTCAGCACCATTCTTCAGTTGCTTCAAGTGTGTATTTGGTTTTAAACAACAGCCTTCCTTAAAGGTTACCCAGCATAGAAATGTAAGGAAACATTGATAAAGACACGTATTTAATTTGCCATTTTGTTGTCATTTTTAAAATGCCACCGATATCCAACAAAAGAAAACCTGCTGTAGGATTTAGCACTTTCAGTGGAAAGTTTGCTTATGTTAATTATGCTGTTTTTATACAATTGTTAATATCCCTAATAAATCCAGTCATATCAAGTATCAGCTTGGATGGTAGTCTATCAAACTAATATTGTCAATACCAAGTGTTTAGACTTTTGTATACTAGAAATGTTTCCTCAAGTGTTAGCAAGGCACACATTATGACACGGGGGAATCAACCATGCAAACATCCTTTACGCATGCACAGTGCACAAGCTTCCTTATATACAGAACAGGAGCAACATTGGCATGTGCAGTGTGAAAATCCACCACTTACATAGAATAGGAACCGCATGGGCGTCAGTAGTCGAAGCCTTTCTCACATGTATATAACAGGAATCACATAAGCATCAGTAGTGCAGGACCTTTTTTCACACGCACAGAATAGGAACAGCATGGACATCAGCCCACATAGAAGATGAACCTTATGGGCATCAGCAGTGCAAGACTTTCTCACATGCATAGAACAAGAACCACATAGGTGTCAGTAGTCCAGGCCTTTTCGCACACACAGAGCAGGAACTGCTTGAGCATCTGCAGTGCGAGCTTTTTTTCGCACACATAGAACAGAAACAGTGTGGTTATAAGCAATGCAAGTCTTTCTTAAATGCACAGAACAGAAACCATATAGGCGTCTGTAGTGCAAGTCTTTTTCATACACATAGAATGTGAACCGCAGAAGCATCAATCGTGTGAGCCTTTCTCACATTCGTAGAACAGGAACCGCACAAGTAGAGCGAATCTTTCTCAGACACGTAGAACAGGACTACATGAGCATCAGGAGTGCAAACCTTTCTCGCATGCATACAGAACAGGAACCAGAAGGGCCTCAGTAGAGCTTCCCTTCCTTCTGTCCCCTCCACAGACTGAAAATGGGGCTTTGGATCCTTCACACTATTTACAGTGAAGGCACATGGATCCGCTCCTGTCAAGGCAATGAGAAACAGGGTGCACTATCTAGCAATATACGGATATGGGCGGAGTCAAGCTATTTCCTCCAGTGGGGCCCTTCACTTTAAAGATGCACTCCTAAACATTTAAGGAGATTATTTCAGAACCGCAGAAAAAGAAAATGAGTTGTAACTTGTAAATCAACTAGGTAGCATTAGTGCGCTGTGATCGTTCTCCATGGCTTGGTCTTTGTGTCCCTCAAACAGGACTGCTGCTGGTATTTTCTTCGTTCCTCATTGTTTTTGAGTGTTATGTTGAGTTCTCTTCCGCTCCATTTACAGATCTATATTTACCGCTTACATGCTTGATCATGCAATAAAAGTTGAGGTTCCCACTTAAATTTCCCGAGCAGTTTATTTAACTAACACATATGGCAGTTCACACGCACACACATGGGCATATGCTTTCTATTCAGCAAGCTGTTACTCTGTGTCATTATTTCAGGTACATCCTCCCAAACGTTTTCTCACTTTTCCACCGATTAGGCGGGCTTTTGTCAGAGGTACCTCTTTATACTCACAGATCAAAGGGAAGGAAATGGACGCGCTTCACTCTTTATTCCATGTCAGAATCCCTTTTTTTCTTCATTGTTGCTTCTTCCCACATTACTTGTTTTCCTTCCACACAGAGAATATGCAGCATTGTCTCCATTATTTAGAGATCATTTTAAGAGGCCGCTTTTGGCAAACGGGTCAAATTGCATCAATTTCCGCATCAGAAAATACCTTTTCACCTTTTCGGTAACATTAAAGTGGGAGTTCCTGGATACCTTTGATTTTCATCCACCCTGTCTCCTGCATCATTGAATACTTGTGTCTGAATCTTTATCTGACGGTATATAGTTACAAAAAATATTTTTTAGTCCGAAGCTACTATTTGAAACCCTGATGCATAACACCATAATTGCAATATCACAGTTTTTATGTAAATCATGAGTCGGTCTAGTTATTGAATAATTTTCATAAACTACAAATCTGTGGCTCGAACCAAAGCATACTTCACTTGAACTTCTATCTGCCTCCATGTAAAAGGTGAAACTGTTTCAGCACAACAACAAAAACCACAGTGTATTTTATGTGTTAACTCGCCTCTTCCTATTAGGCGCTATGTTCTGTGAGCTCTGGTTTTTCATCCAACAAAATGGTAGAACTTTTACATGTGCTTGTAAGTACATTTTACGGTAGAAGTCCCAGCCTGCTTAAAGTTGTTGACTGTAAAATCAAGACTAGCTAAAATTCACCCTATGGCAACTCTTTTTCAGATAAATTGTTGCCCTTAAACATTTGATGAAAATTCCTCTTAAAACAAATCAAGTGAATTTTAAACGGGAAGACATCTCAATGCCAAAATATGGAAACCAGTATTGTCGACACTTGCTTAACATTTGCACACAGAAATATTGTAATGGTTCTGCTCCACAGACTCATTAGAACTGGAGTTCGATTGTGCACCATTGCATGTTTAAATGAAGCCAGTTTCAATGTTACTGCTGTCAAGAGTTTGGTTGTGAGATTTGTTCAGATTGAAATTTTGACCTACAGCCGTTGAAACATATGGAGAGTGCTGAAAGTGATTAATTTATCATGAATAATAAGAAAGGGGACCGAATGTGAGAGGAGGGATTGCTTGACAGGTATTGATGAAGAACGCCTCATGCATGAGCCTTGACTACAACTATAAGCTTGGATGTCCACAGGCTGCTTCGATATGTTGGTATCTGCAGAAATTAAAATAATTTTCAAAATATATGACACTAGGGGTCATAACCAACATTAGCTCAAATATTCTATTAAGGAGCCAGGGTTCTGATTTTGTTGGTTTTGTGCGGCTGTTTTTTGGACATGCTATGTGTCAGAACCCCTTTCAGAGAGCCACTAGGCTCAGCTCTGGAGTTTTCCAGAGTGGTATCCCTGAGTCCCTCTTTCCGTTCTTGTGGGCATGGTTATTCCCCATTTGATGGTGGAGGTGACTTTCAAATGTAACTCACCTGTAGTCACCACATGAAAAAGTTTAAATGGTCATAAGAGTTCACTTCAGCCGCGCTGCAAGCTTAGTTTGTGTAAGGCCTTGTGATGCTTGGTGGCCTAAAAATTTTTACCTGGACCTAGGACAGCTGGTGACTGCAGGAGGATCAAGGAGCTTCTTTGGGGGCTTCAGCCCCTTGTTGCTGGAGGACCGTGACGTCTTGCGTTCTTTTCCTGACGATGTGTTGCGTCTCCCACAGTCTTCAGATGGCCCGCGTCTCTGACAAACATCTTTCCTGCAGCTCCCTCGGCTTTCAGTGTTACTATTGCGGTGGTCTTCTAGGGCGTGCCCCTCATGACTGATCTACCAGCTGGGATCCTTTTGACACAACTTTCCAGGGCGACGGCCCTTACTTCATGGTGACCCCAACTGGCATATGGGGTCACCAACTTTACACAGCAAGGGGGATTGCCCTAACTTCACAATAGCGCCCACCTGGTATATTGCAGTCAACCATGTTACATAGCAGAGGCGATGGCCCTTACTTCATTGTGGCCCTACCCTTAATGTTGAGTGGTTGCTGCCTTCCTACAGCAATGGCAACAGCCCTAAATTCACAGTGGCTCCCGCCTTGCATACATCTCCAACTTCCACAAGATAGTAACGACGGCACACACTGTTGCAACAGTCCGGATGGCACTGGACGTCTGATACTTTGATTGATTGATTTGATTTTTATACAGCATGAACAATTACCCAGAGGTGTCTCAGCGCTAAAGGAGGAAGGACAGAGAGAATACATTAAGATTTTAGTGAAAAGCCAGGTTTTTAAAAGCTTGTGGAAACTCAAGAGAGAGGGGGCAGATTTAATTGCCAAAGGAAGCTTGTTCCAATTTTGAGTTGTACCGACTCAAAAACTCCTGCTTTCCCAGGAAGAGAGCTTAGAGGGAGATACCACGAAATTTTTCGCTGAACTAGACCTAAGGTCCTGTTGGGCACTTACCTGCTAAGCTTTGCTCTTAAGAAGGCTGGACCTTGACCTTGGAGCACTTAATAGGCTAGACAAAGCACTTTTCTGAACAAGCAGTCAACGCAGTCTTATCAGAGCCTGTGAGGCCAACTGGAATCTTGGATTTTTCATCAGCAATCTTGCTGCTGTGTTTTGTAGAATCTGAAATTTTTTCAGATTAACCTTGGATAAGTTAACTCACTTAAGTTTGCTCACTGGGATCAACTTGACAAGATCACCACTGGACCTTGCTAGCTCCAGGTGCACTCTTCCTCCTCACAGGCTCTGCTGGTCTTGGCAGTGAGGCAGAATGCTGGTGCTCCAGGCTCAAGAGAAGTGGTGTTGACTTTATGGGTGAAAACTACTAACCAAGCAGGGATACTAACAGGTTTTGGTTCCTTGTCTTGTTTACAGTGTTGCAAGGATTCTGCTAGATCACAGAACTATGCTTGGGACCACAGAACCTTAGTAGGCAGGGACTGAGTTATCCTACCACCTTAGTACACTTGAGTCCGGACCGACTAGCTATAGTGTCACATTTGCCCTCACAGAGGAACAAGTGAATAGACACGCCAGAACACAACACTCCCTACTCTCTAAGGAATCGCGGTGACAGCACACACCTTTTCGCTCTTACTGTCGCACTTGTCCACAGTAAGATCTGACAGAGACAAGAGAAAAGTTTAAAATATTTATTTTAACTATTGTGTTCTAGTATGCAGTATACATGCCACAACAAGTAAAAAGATGCCTAACTCAAATACGGTCAGCATAGTAAGTAAACCATGAATCATAAAAGGAGCTATCATTGTAGAAGACAGGGTAACTAACCCTCCTTCCTTTCTGCAGAAGCAAGGTGATTATATATCAAAAGATCTCTGGATGTTTGCATCGTACGTTGTACCTTAGCATGCACAGATGAATGTTCTACATCTTGAGTGTAGTTACAATCTAGTCAATGTGTTTGCCCATCTGTGCATACCTTTATGGCAAACAGTATGTTTTCCCAAACAACAGCTGCATGTGTGTGTTTTGTCTGTGTGCTAGAGCCTGACCAAAACAGAATACAAAGGGGCATTGTTGTTTTACCTTGTCTGCAGTGTTCAAACTAAATCCCAGGAAAATACAGAACACATCATAACATTAAGTTCTGTGTGAAAGCCCAGAGTGGCACAAAGCAAAATGCATGTGTATAGTAACTTGAAGGACTGCAGCGTGCTCATGCTAGCATAAGGAAAACTGCAATGGGCCTACAAGTGACATGTGACACCCTCCTGTGGTCAGGATGATAGCACTAAGATGACGACAGAATTCAGGTGGTAAGCAGAATCAAAGCGTTTGAACAACAGTTCAGCGATCATATAATAAGGTAAGGGCACAGACAATGACATATGGAGCAGACGACTGAGTACAAAAACTATATATATATATATATATATATATATCAGTCAATTTCAGTACTGGATCCAAACCTTTCGAGGTACAGATATTACCCTTCCAGTTGAGCCAGTCAAATGAACAAATATGCTCCCCAGTACCAGTTGTCGAAAAAGCATCCTGGGGCAACATGCGTTGATTTCGATGAAACTGAGACCCGGAAGATACTGTGCAGATTCACAGGGCCGAGTGCCTGCCAGTGGCCTAACACCAGGTTACGAATGAGTCGCATACTCATGGAACAGTCGTAGTAATGGGCCACTAAGGGACTCATCAACAGAGCCCATTGAAGTGGGCACTGGATGCAATGAAACACAGGTTGCACACAGGGGAAGTAAGCGTAGTGGAAGGTTAAACAAAACTTGCGGTCCAGAGCCCTTACTCTAAAGAGTCTTTAGCTTGCGTTCACAGTATAGCTGCAGTGATGTCTGCCCAGGAAGGACTACAAAGGAAACAGCTGTTGCATAATAGCAGGAGCAGTACTGCAATGCCCAAATTCAAGACGAGCAGCAGCAGTAATCCACTGAACACAGAAAAAATAGAATGTATAAAAGCTGGTATTACTCCAAAAATAGTCTGAAAGGAGGTCCCTTGGCCAGAGCCCACAAGTTTCAAAAAGTGGGCCAGACCCGTGGTATCAGACACATTAAATATTTGATGAATCAATTCACCGAAATGTAGGGGGAGATTTATATTTAACAATGACTGTATTTCGCTGGATGTTCTTACCACCTGCAATTTGAAGGTTTTGCGAGCTGAAGCGAGAGCCACCGCTTGTTGTAACAATCACACTTTGAGTCTGCTTAGTCTTTTGAAATCTGTTTTCAAAGTTGAAATGGAATGCCAGATTGAACTGTCAACACTCCTGTGTGGAATGTGGATAACAGAAAAAATCAGCATAGTTGGCAGAATTTAAATACAAATCCTCAGTGTCAAAGACAGTGTAATATTGCAATTCAAAAAACATCAAATTCACAATATCAACATCCAAGTGCCATCCAGGTACTATGACATCATCCATGGAAACCCGAAACACATATGGTATCTGCTGAGTCGCAGCAGGACCAAATACTTCGAATGGCAATTCATCCTATACAATTCCATCAGTGACTGGAACCGCTGAAATGATAACAAGGGACTGGTCTCTTTTCATTTTATGTGAAGAAGAATGTGGGGCCAACACCCCTTCAACCAGTTCTGCAGCAAAGCGTTGTGGGAGTTAATGGCCGTTGATCAAAAGAAAAAAACAGTCCCAATCCTCATGAACAAAAATATCATGGAAAATACAATCCAGATATATATCCAAGTCGGAATCAGATAAATGCGTTTTATCCATGAGATGAAAACACAAATCCGTAATGGCGGTGAAGGCAAAATAGAGGACAACAATGAGGATAACAATGAACTCTCAGAAGAAAAATTATCTTGATGGATATAATAACCAGAGGAACTCAGTTGAAATAAAGGAGGCTATGTTTCTCGAAGGACAGTTGGTTCTGGTATCGCTGATTGGACATCAATTGGCGGATCCGAATACACAACGTCCATTACTGAATGTGGAGAAGGATTAACAGGTATTAGGTCAACTGAAGTCTTGATATCCCCGTCCTGAAGCCGGGGAAACCCAGCAAAGATGGTGCTCACGGGCTGCAAAGTAACATTCTGTGTAGGAACCCCATATGGCATACTATTTAGTATTGGCCATATGGCGTAACTTGACTTGTTCAATGGAAACAAATTGATTATCCTTGCATCCAGGAAGTGGGGGCAAAATAACAGTTTGGTTACCCTGAAGACCAAGAACTGGAACAGGAGCACAGTAGGAGGGACCGTGATCTTGTCACAAACTAAATCACCAACTTTAGGGAGCCAGCCAGTAATGGGAATCTGAACAGAAGATGGCAAAGCACTTTTAGCCAGAGTAACCCAACTTTTTTGTAAATTCTGCAAGACAACACAGTGGTTATCTACGTCAAAGGCTGTGGCTGCCGCCACAATGTCTAGACCTTAAGGTCTGGAACATACATTTTGATGCCAAAGAGCATTTTGTTCGGGGTCCGCCCACTCACAGATCTTTTAGGGAGATTATTAAGCGCTCACTGAACCCATAATGATGAGTCAACCAGCCATGTCACGTACCTAAAACCCTCGCTGTTAAAGACTGCTTTAAGTCATGGCTAATCTGCTCCACAACAGAGCAGCCCTCTGGCCTATATGCAGATGAGAAATGCACCTGCACTACCATCAACTCTATTGAATCACAGTACACCTTAGAGGTGAAAGCTGGACCCTCGTCCGAATGGAAAGCACCACAGGCATAAGTTCCAACAAAGATCTGCAAATCCTTAATAACAGTTAAATTATCAGCCGAGTGCTGTGACCAGACCCAGAAGAATCTAGAGCAAGAATCAACTACAACCAAAATATATTTGAATGCATTATCAGAAAAAAGAAGCAACCTTCTTCTTTTGGAAGGGAGCTCTATACAGAGGGTGGGTCCTCTCTCTTGACTTTAGTGTCAAAAGAACGCTGCATGTCCAGTTTAGGCTGCACAGACTCACCTTGTCTTCGATCCTGTCGCCCTCCTCTGTCGTACTGTTGATCAGACAATTCCTGATAAGAACGAGGAGAAAGAGGATCAGGAACCTTAAAATGCTCCGGAGTCTTAATTTTAGTGTGATCACACAAATCATATCTTTGTTCAGAAGCATCTGGTGGCGGAGAGCCGCCACAAGACCTGGGCTTCTGTTGTTGTCTAGATTCATCCCAAGATTTTTGGGAAGAAACGGGCGACCTTCCTTTTCAGGAGGAGGTTTGCCCAAGGATTGCGCAAATGGTCTGGACTCCAAACTATTACGCCCTAAAGATTATTAAACATCAGAAGTTATCACGGACAACTCACACACGCAGTCGGCTACGGCCACAACAGTTAGCCTCTGGCTTATGATCAATGATGCTGCTTCATCTTTAATATTAAAAAAAAAGAATCATTTTTAAACACTACGTGAACATTGCCCACTAGCAAACAAAGTGGGGGGAGCAGGAGGATGCAAGACTAGGTTGCCTCCTTACACATAGTGTCAGAAATAAACCCAAAGTATTGGGTTATGAGACCTAGCTTGTGACTGTGGCCTCTGGCCACTATGGAACGAGAGAAGCCCAAAGAAAGAAAGGTTTATTTCTAGAGTCCCCCCACTCACCAGGGTTTCCCCACGGTGACATGCTTCATCATTGGGGCCATCCCAGTTCTCCTCTAACTGGGGTGTGCTACGACTTGCGGAGTTACGTAGGAGCACTTTGTTGTGGAAGACTATGTGTGGTGTAATGTGTTGTGGAGTGGGTGTATTGTAATTAAAAATACTGTGCTAGTTGGCCTAAACAATTTTATTTCTGCTCCTAAGTTAGGTATGGTTAAAAATGAGGTTGACACTGTGTACCTATCTATAATGAGAAGGGATTCAGTGTGTGGTCGACATGTGTCGAGCTTCCCCTAGCTCTTCCTCAGGACAACACAGGGACCAGCCCTAAGTTTGCCACTCCTGTATTGACCTTAATAGGAGAAAATAATGAAGTTTAGTGAATAAGGGTGAACGAGGCTGCTAATAAAGCATGTGTTGAAATACTTACGATTGCTAGTACTCGTTGTATATCTGAAATGTAAAGAATAAAGAGAAGGTATTAGTTATAACAGCCCCCTCCTTTGAGTGGGGTTACACATTTGTTCTTCCAGGCTGCGCTCATATATGGGTGGATTGCTTTATATTGGCGCATGCAGATTTTCAAGGCGCAAATGGTTGTGCCAAAAAATCTTTATAAACAAGCAGGTGGAATGTGTGGCATGAATTCACACACAGAAACAACACAGGACTTGATATGATAATTATAAAACACACACATAATTTATAGACAGACAGAAGTGATTATAATATCTGAAATCGTTACTTGTCAGCGTGCATAATAGCACATCATGGTCTCAGAGGGGGGCGGTGTCACCCTTTGAAGTAATCCTGTGAAGGAATGATCAGGAGAGAAAAACCGGGGCAACTATGGTTAGTTTTTAAAGCACTTAGAGTAGCGCTCCATCGAGGCTGTTTTAGCGTGAAAAGTAGCGTGATAGTTGCCTCCTAATCCGCGGTACCTGTAAGGAGAAAAGGCACTTACTTCAAGACAGGGGACGCCGCGTCTGGAAAACTATTCCTCTGCCCCGCCGGACCTCATCTTAACGTGTCCGCGCTGAGGCGAATTTAAATAGGCTTACGGGTTTGCCGCAAAAGTTGATCTGACACTAGACTGCACGTTTGTTAGTAAATGGCTGCCTCGGATGGCAAATGTGGCGGCCATTTTGGGAGAAGTCGCGAGTTGCCTCCGCAACCTCCTAAATTAAAAACTCTGCAAATTTTTAAGGAATCGGGATTGGGTTCAGCGATCTCCTCTATTTAAAAACTCAAAAGTTAAAGACCTCGGATGGCAAATGTGGCGGCCATTTTGGGTGGAGTCGCGAGTGGGTTCTGCGACCTCCTAAATTCAAAACTCTGCAATTGTTAGGAATCGCGATTGGGTTCAACGTTCTTCTCTCTTCAAAACTCAAAAGTTAAAGACCAGCAGGTTCCCTAGAAGGACTGGACGGTGAGCATTGTTACTAATGACCGCCATAGAATGGCAAGTACGGTGGCTATGTTGGGAGGAGTCGCGAGTAGGCACCGCAACCTCCTGAATAGAGTCCAAAGTGCAGTGTGTGAAGCCATGATTCAGGAATAAGAATTATGGCCATGAAACCAACACGAATTATGGTGAAATGTATAGTTATTGTATTAGGATGCTTGTCACACAATCAGTGTTCCAAATGGTGCATCTGGTGGTGAAACATATTTTATGGTGGACAAGGTATGGTGCAATGTCAGGATACTTTAGTCTACAGACACCCTGGTTGCATTTGTTCCCGGATTATTGGTTAGCATGGAGTAGGTTATTTAGTAAGGCAGTTTTGCAAGATCCTATTGGTATAGGTGCTATCTGATGTGTTCAAAGTGGGCTGCCAAATAACTTGTTATGCCAAAGTTACTTGGTGGTAGTGGGGTTGGTGTTGTGTGCCCTGTTCCAGTGGCTGTACTGCTGGTGCTGGGTTCAGTCTAGGTCAAGGGCCGAAAGTGCCCCAGGGTATTTCATCATTCAGACCATTGGTGTCAGTATGCAGTTTGAACACCCAACGCTGTTCCCGCTCGTGTAGTTTCCTTTCTAGGTTTTCTCTGTTGTTAATATGTTCCAAAACTACCCATCTCAGAAAGTTGGGTGTATGATGTCTTTCAATAAAGTGGCTTGTCATTTTTGTGGTGGCGCGTTTGCATCGTATGTTGCTCCTGTGCTCCACTATGCGTGTGCTCACTTTTCTTGTTGCCATACCTACGTAGTGAAGGTTACATATACAAGTGATAAGGTATACCGCGCCAGTGGTGTTGCAATTAGTAAATTGGCGTAGTTCCCAGGAAGTGTTGTAATTCAGGGGAACTACCTTTGTGGCTGTGGTCAGATGACAGACGCTGCAGTTGCTGCAGTGGTAGTGGCCTGCTGGTAATGGTTGCAACCTGCGAGTGTTGTTGTCATTAGTACTAGTGGGTCTGGGGCGTGTGTGTACCAGGTGGTTCTTTAGATTCATGCCACGTCTGTGGCTGAACCTGGGTGTGGGTATGTCCAGTCCCCCACTGTTTAGTGTATTCCAATGTTTCTTCACTATCTTTGTGACTTTGTCTGAAGCCATGCTGAAAGTGGTTATGCATATGGGGTTTTTGGTTTCTCCATTCTTGATTATTTTTGGTTCCAACATGGCTTCCCTATTGTTATTACGTGCCCTCTTTTTTGCTTTTGCAACCAGATGTTTTGGGTAATTTCGTGTCAAGAGTTTCTCACTCAAGTCTTGTGGAACTGTCCGAAGGGGAGGTTCTGTTTTAGGTGTCTGGGATGGAAACTCTCATATGTCAAAAGGCAGTTCCACGCAGTTGGCTTGAAATGTGTGGTAGTAGCTAAAGAACCCTGTCTTGCCCATATGTTGAGGTCTAGGAATACTAAATGAGACCTGCTCATAGTGTGTGTAAATTTCAAGTATGGGTCTTGTGTGTTTAGCCAGAGGAGGAAATCGTTGGCTTCGTCCTCTGTGCCATGCCAGATGTGCACGTAGAGACCTGCCACACTCGGTGCAAAGGTGCTCCCCATGCTGGTGCCATGTTGTTGTCGGTATAATGTCTCCTCAAATCTGAAAACATTTTCTGCCAGTGCTAGTCTGCAGCACTCGAGAACCACATATCTTGGTGTGTGGTAGGTCCAGTTTTCTTCGAAAAGGACGTCTTCCAGTATCTCCAATGTTTCCTTATGGGGAAGACTAGTGTACAGGCTCTCCACATCCAGGCCAATCAATATGCTGGATGTGGAGGCAGGGAGTAAACACAGGATAAATGACAGTATAATCCGGTAGGAGATGGAGGTCGGTGGAGCCGGGGGCCTATGCACCCATCTTGTTCCCTAGCGTAGCTCCTCCCCGCTTTGGTAGGATTAAAGGCGAACCTCTGGCGTGTACGGAGTCCGGTTCTGACAGTTCAGACTCATCCAGTAACTACAATCGCCAAAGCAATCACAAACCGAGAAGGACACGAGGCAACGCATGGAGATCTCAAAGGGGCCAACCGTTTCACTGGCCTTCATACCCCAGACCTCAACCATATGGACCACCACCACCATTCTTCTATGGCCCACCTCAGTTTCACCAACCACAATATCAACACAGGGAACAAGGACAAGACCAGCAGAACAAGTCTTTTTTAGGCCGGGGCAGAGTGACCCAAAGAGAAAGAAACAGAAAAGAACAACTACTGCAATGGGCGCAACCATTGGAGACGGCAAGGAGCCACACACGGAGCATGGGTCCACCAGACAATGCAACAACAAGCAACAAACCAGTCTAGTTGTTAACCTATTTAGTACCTCACTGACACAAACACAACTAGCAGTATTGGAAAAAGGGATAGGCTTTGTACCAACCCCCTCAGTAGACAGATTCAAACTCTGTTGTGAACTCAAGGAGTTCATCAGGAAAATTAAACTGGAAGTCTTTTTCAGGGACAAACAACCTACTGAAAAACTAAGAAGCGACACCGGACTAAAGAAAAAATCAAGCTTCACCCCCCCCACCCATGAATCTACCTGTTGAGCTTTTGGCTTTTGAAAAAGCGGTTATGAAGTGTGTCCGGAGTGTCCCGCTCCCCTCACGAGACCCTCCGCCCCTCGCGTGGGCCACTGCATCGGGCCCCCTGCGCGGCAGACACCTGCGCCCCGCACTAATCAGTTCCACACGCTCCGATTGGGTGGCTGGGAGCACGCGCCACGGACCAGGCATCAAGCACTGTGTGTCGGAGGGGAGCACACGGCGCCCGCAACCTCTCACCCGGGGAAAGGGCAACCGGGAGGAAAGCAGAACGAAAACAAGAGCACAAGGCCAATCGAGGACCAGAGCCCGAGGGGTCCAGCAGGACCATCCATCGGAACGGAGGCAAGAGGGACCCCGAAGCCAGGGGAGGGTGCAGGAGGAAGAGCCATAGGCAGACGAGAGAGAGCGAGAGTATACCTGTGGAAGAAGAACCACACAGCAAGGGGCACACCAGAGCAAGGAAAAGCAACGCTGGGGAGTTGCAATCCATGGTGGGAAGGTCTCGAGAAGGAAAGGCGTAAGGGAGGGACCAGGGAGCTCCAGGAAAAGCAGGTTCCAAGAGCATGGGCCACAAAGCAAAGGAGGCAGAACTAGAATCAAAATAAGGGCAATTCACCGCTGCCAGGGGGCATTAGCAACAAAGAACAGATCAAGTGGCATCAGGGTGAAACGTTTTTTGAAACAAGGGCATCTTGATGTGGGTTGGACCCAAAACATTACTGATTCCATAACAACAGAGCAAAGCAAGTGGGTGCTCTGAAGAGGGGTGGGGCAAGAGAAAAGGGCCTGAGTGCAGGGGGAAGACCAAGGGGTGCATTTAGCAAAGTGGCCAAAGGAGACGATCCAGCTGCAAGGAAGGTACTGAGCCAGGGGCACTGTGCAATTATTTCCAGGACAAGTCACCCCAGAGCAAGAAGACTTCAGAGAATATGGCTATAATTAAAAGGGTCTAAAGCAATATTTGGGTGCAGAGGTCTGGGGTTGAGGGGACTAAAGCAGAGCAGGGAAGTTTGATACGGACGTGTCAACCCAGAGCAAGAGGTCTGAGGAGCAGGGAAACATTCAGTGGACTGCATAATGTCAAGACACCAAAAGGTGCAAGCATGATATAGAAACAGCGGGGGTGTAAACTAAAGAGAACATCCGGGGCTGCTGAGGTGTAAAGAGGTAGCCAAGTTCTGGAGGAGATTAGACACCCATCGTATATGGTTCAGAAGACACACATACTAGGGAGGGGAAACATACTCTAGTTCTAAGGGAGACAGGAGCTTCTTATAGGGGAGCTTTGAGACACCAAGAGGTGGGAAGAGCAGGAGAGGTGGCCGAAATCTGGAGAAGAGCCTAGACATTTATACTACCAGAAACCTTTCCAGCACGGACTTCGGAGGAGGCGACTCTTTGCTATCACTGCCAGTAACAGGATTGGGACCCACCTTTAAACCAACGACTTGCCGGACCCGCTGCGCGGGTCCCGCTGCGGAGAAGGACACTCTGCAGGGAGCTCAAGGGGAGCCCAAAATCCTTTAGCCATCTTGGTCACCGGCAGGGCTGCGAGCAGGCGAGCAGGGACTCCATTGCCCAGGAGTCCCTGCGTGCAACACCTGTGGCCGCTCTCCCTGCTGGCAACGCCCCCTGACAGCGGTTTAAAATCACAGCGTTTCCCGTGTTGAAGTGGGAAACCTTTCCAGCACGGACTTCGGAGGAGGCGACTCTTTGCTATCACTGCCAGTAACAGGCTTGGGACCCACCTTTAAACCAACGACTTGCCGGACCCGCTGCGCGTGTCCCGCTGCGGAGAAGGACACTCTGCAGGGAGCTCAAGGGGAGCCCAAAATCCTTTAGCCATCTTGGTCACCGGCAGGGCTGCGAGCAGGCGAGCAGGGACTCCATTGCCCAGGAGTCCCTGCGTGCAACACCTGTGGCCGCTCTCCCTGCCGGCAACGCCCACTGCCCTACCCTATTTATTAGAGCAGTACTTCCGCTGCGCGGGAGCGCGCGGGATCGCGCGGGAGCGTCCGGGGCGAAGACCGGGCAAAGAGCGGGCCGTTTGAGGCCGTTCGAGGACGGCAGAGGACGGCCCTGGCCCACCCCCTTATTGCTCCTAACCTGCTTGTTATTGTATCACCGTGCTGTGACAGGTTAGTTTAAACTGAAGATCCCTAATTAGTAAGTCGCGTGACGATCCAGATAACATCGTAAGCACAATGAGTACTAGGATGACACGTAGCAAAGCCTCCAAAGGTGGTTCACAAATCTGTGGTCCTATGGACGACTTCATCACCCGTACAAATATAGCCATTGATGAAGAAATATCCAAACTTCAAACCCGGGTATCCCTAGAATTGGTAGCTGCACGTAGGCTGTCTGAGGTAATTGCCCTTTCGAAAAAATCATCCCTAGGACATATAGCCTCTGCTGTCACGCCAACACGCTCCGCCTGCCCAAATAGTATTACCACTCAGGTTGATTTACACCAGCCCCCGATTACTTCCAACCTCACTCCGCCCTTAGAACAACCACGTATTACAGAAGAGCTAAGTTTCCCTGCACCTTCTCACGTCCAGACCCCCACCCTTAATCCCCCTTCCCAAGTATTCCCAACTACTTCCCGTGTTAGTGGTGCACAACCCAAAAGAAAACGCCAATCACGCTCAGCTTATTCTCGTAAAAAGGCAAAGGTGGCAGTCTCCCACCAGCTCACAATGACCAACGCTCAGGCATGTAATGTTTTACCTGAGGGTTCCCCGAACACGCAGTCAGTATGCCAAAGTATGGGAGAGGGTCCAGCCAACACAACCCCAGAAGACAATGGGGGGGCACAGGTACAGGAACAGGGAAGGAATGATAAGGAATTTATAGATCAAGTCTGGGAAACATTAAAAAAACTTCTCTCACCACTCGATTTAAGATTGTCTACGATTGAAAACAATCTACTCGAGATGGAGAAGAGCATTATTGCTCTAGCCACTCTTGGCCTGAGAAGTCTCGAAAACCAGGGCGTATCCTTATCTGACCCACATTCGCCAGCACCTGTTTCGCAAGCCGAGCAACACCCCTCACCAGTACCTGTTGCTGTAAGGCCTGTTCCTAAGCCGAGGACTGTGGCTGTGGATCAAGTTTCCATAACCGCTAAACCTCAGGCCACCAAACCGCAGATTCCCACACGGAACTCTAAGCCTGAAAAAGCAAATCCAAACTTGGTAGCACCCTCCAGACCCCATTCTGCCGAAACTCAGGGTTCTCGCCCAAAAGAAAATTTTAGAGGAGGTTATATAGATCTTCCTCCAGAGGCCAATGACTACGTGGTCGTGTTGACAGGTGTCCCTGTGATCGGCACTGACCAACACGAAAACCACTGGTCATTGAAAAACAAAACTATGCACTGGCTTAACGTCAACAGACCGATTCCCAATGGCAAGAGAAGCCGAGTGATGATGGTCCGTAGAATACCCTGGGTGGGCCCAACCAAGAAAACTAAGCAAGGGGACTGTGTAGTTGTAACTTTCGAAGACCCACACACGGCGCACCATATCTGTTCCTGGCCAACTAGCGAAGATTCCTTAGTTATACCAAGGCCGCTATCCTATTTCTATCCCCCACGCCAAGTGCATACCCAAGTTGATAACTGGTCCTTGGTGCAGCACCATCCATGGAACACCCATCCCACGAGGCAAAAGAATACTCTTTTGCACTGGAATGGCCTTTCAACCTACAATAGATATGGAGGCCTGGAGGAGGTCGATTGACTTTCTATGTTCCCAGCATGCCCACAACTAGTAAAAGTATCGTCTCCACAGGTTACAGACATAGTTGGAAATCCAATCAATGGCCCTCAAACAAGCCAAGCCGGGCTTCTGACTCTCCTGCCCCGGGCCATGGATCCAACCAAAATGGCTCTTTTAGATTGCAAAAGAGTGGAAACGAGGCCAGATAGCCCCTGTTCGATCTCCCCTCTTCCTGTACAATCTAATCCCATGGAGATCGACCTGCCTGATAGTGCTGCCTCTCCAGGCGATTCTTCATTGAGGGTCTTATGCTGGAATGTGGCTGGCCTTGCACGAAACCTTGACAACCCGGAATGGAATATCTTCCTGGCACCCTATGACATGTGCTTGCTACAGGAAACATGGTGCCAGGAACCTAGACACAGAGTGGGGTTTTCGACCTTCTATGTACCGGCTGTATGTCACCAAGGTTCTAAAGGACGTCCATCCGGTGGTCTTCTTATCTGGATCAACATTGCACTAGACCTCAGTGTTTCACAAAGGACCACCGAAACACCTGACCTTCAATGGCTAACACTGCATTATAAAGGAGGAAGGAAACTAGAACTATTTAATCTTTACTTAAGGGGCAACAGGAACGGAGGATCTCTAAACTCTTTAGGCTTAAGTAACAACCTGTCTGCCTGTGACCCCAACTCTTTCGTCCTGCTGGCAGGCGATTTTAACTGCTGCTTTGAGCCTTTAGCCAAAGAAGATATTCTGGATACCAACGAGGAGGACAACAGGAGGGGCATCCCTATTTTGAACCTTGAACCGATCCCTAAATGGACACAAAAGGCGATCGATATAAATGCTCTTTGCATGGAGTATAACTTGAGAGCAACGAATGGGCGTTCCAAATCAGATCCTATGGGTGCCCATACATACAATAGGACGGGCCACTCATCCAGAATTGACTTTGTTATGCTCAATTTTAACCTCTGGCCATATCACCAAGACATGGAGGTTATAGAGACCTGTGACAGCGACCACAACCCTCTCGCTTTAACCATCTCTGCCCTCTGGCAATCTGGGTCTCAAGAAACTACCAACCAGTTATGGAAAGCTTCACATGAGATTCTTCCCTCAAACTGTGGCAGACGTCTTAAATGGGCAAGAGTCTCAGCGGATGAGGTTAGGATGTCACATGCTGAAACCATCTTATTAAAGGCTGAATCTAGGCTTGACAGCACTAATAGCGATAGTAAGATGTTTTTATCGCTATTTACGGAGACTGTAACGGCACTAAGTGGGCTGTTCATCATTCCCAAACCCAGCTCCAGAACTGCTTCAAAGGGGACCCTGAGAACAAGTGAAAAGTGGTTCACAGCCAAATGTCGACTTGCTAAGGGTAATCTTGTTGCTGCAGTAAAAGGAAAAGACCAAGCTACCATCAGGTCTGCAAGGCAACTTTATAGGAAAACTGTGACTGAGGCTAAGCGGACATATGATCTCAATTTTTGGCGCGACCTAACGGAGGCGAGCACAAGGAAAGATGCTAAGGGGTTCTGGGACTTGCTAAGATCGAGAGACAAGCCCATTGATCAACAACTGACTTGTAATATCCCTGGTGTTGCCTGGTTTGCCCACTTCTCGAAATTGTATTCGGCTCATACAGGGCCTTCGAAACCAGACCCGCTCCCAAGGCTCAGCTTCACAGATCTCCCACCAAATGAAGTCCCATTTACCACCTTGGAAGTAGAGAAGGCAATCAGGTGTACTGTTTCTAACAAAGCGGCAGGCCCTGATGGGATCCCGGGCGACCTGATAAAAAATAATCCCCCATTCTGGAGCAGATTAATTGCTGCTCTTCTTAATGAGGTTATGTTGGGGGGGTCTTTCCCTGACTCTTGGAGGGGGGCTGAAGTAGTCCCCATTTTCAAGAAAGGTAGCAGGGAAGACCCAGCTAATTACCGCCCCATCAGTTTGCTGGATTCAACGCAAAAGGTAGCGGGGAAAGTGGTATTGGGCAAGATTCTGGAGTGGGTGGAAGAAAATCAGATATTGTCTGATTTCCAAGCGGGTTTTAGATCAGGGACAGGCACCGTCGAGCAGACATTCCGCCTTTTAATGCTCTATTGGAAGGTAGTGGTGCTAGGAGGGGGCAGTTTATATTTAGTCTTCATAGACTTAAAAACAGCCTTCGACCTGGTTCCAAGAGCGTTATTGTGGAAGGTCCTCGACGAGTTAGGTCTACCTCCCTACTTGTTGGCCTTGCTGATAAAATTTCATGAAAACAACTTTGCCCAAATCAGATGGGGTGCCCAGGGCGAAAAAACCCCGTGTATTCCAGTAGACAGGGGCGTCCGCCAGGGGTGCGTGCTTGCCCCCACTCTGTTTTCGCTTTACGTCAATGGAGTGGTGGAGCACCTTCTTCAACATCCTGCAGATGCACCATCCCTGGCTGGAAGGAAAATCCCGACGCTCCTGTTTGCGGATGACACCCTCCTGATTTCGAAATCACCTGCAGGCATACAGTCACTACTTTCCAGCTTTAAGGCCTTTTGTGACACCAAGGGACTGGCCATAAATATTGGCAAGACCAAATTTCTTGTCCTCAACCCCCCTAAGAAATCTATTAAACCCCCCACTCTAGACTCTGTTACATTAGAACGGGTCAGAGAATTTGACTATCTAGGCATACGTCTTTGTGATAGTATGAGCTGGAAGGCCCATCACCAAAAAGTGTTTCTAACCCATAAGAGGGTTGTTGGTGCTTTACTTAAAGAGCAGCGTGCTTCCTCCATAAAACCTATTGGGGCACTTCTTGATATTTACAGGGGTAGGGTTGTGAGTGCAGCACTGTATGGTGCAGAACTTTGGGGTACCCAGAGAGTGGATACTTTGGCCCACCTAGAAAATAAGTTTCATAAAGACCTGATGAGGTTACCCCAGAGCACCCCCACAATCCCCATCTTGCTTGACGCTGGTACTCGCCCAATCTGCGAGCAAGCTAAATTACGCCCCTTACTACTATGGTCTAGAATCTGGAATGTCCCCGAGCTCCACAGCTATGCAGACGCCCTAAAAGATGTACTGTCCTTACCTGGCTGGCATAAGATCGCCTGGCTCAGAGAGGTTAAGAGGGCATTGTACAAGCTCGGTCTAGGAGCTGCGTGGGAAAATAAAACAGCACCTCCCAAACAAGAACTGAAGAAGGCTTACTGGTCTTGGGTGGATAATGAGAGACTTGGTAAATCAAATCACCCAAAATCTGTTGCCAATTTCTTGATGGTTAAAGATATCCCCTCCAGAGAACCATACTTGGATTTGATTCACAGTTCACATGACAGGGCATTATATTTTAAATTCAGGGTTGGGGTCTTACCTTTATGTCAGTTTACCTCTACCTGGAAACCACCATTGCAAACTGTACCGCATTGCCCATTCTGCGAGTTAAAAATTGAATCTGTTGCACACTTCCTATTTGAGTGTCAAGTTTATATGGCCCCTAGACGGAGGTGGTTGAAGCCTCTTTGTAGGAGCCTGGGAACTCGCTCACATCTGGAAGCTATAAGAATACTGCTCTCAGATACAAGACCCTTTTTTGCTATTTGTTTGGCTAAATTCCTAGGCTGGGCTTGGCGCATAAGATCTGCTAAAAACTGATTATACAGTAGAGTGTCCCTTTTCATTTTTATAAATTTTATGTTTTTCTCATGTAAATATGAATGTTTTAAAGGTAATATGAATTGTAAATTGCTTTGTTTTGAATATTGTTTTTATGCTGTCATGTTTTGCTTTTATGATATGTTTCTATATCGAAATAAAGCTTTACTACTACTACCAGAAAGACTATCCAAGCATTGGTCACTGTTGTCTGTAGTGGCAATTTCTTTTCTGTAGCTTAAAGGATCTCTCTGATTGTGGGGACTTCTTTTGTGTAGCAGTAGATCACTTTCCAATTGGCCCAGCCACAATTTTCTACAAGTAGTATTTTCTTGCAATAACAGGGAAGGGGGGCTCCTCCTACTCAAGGGGTCTCTACTGCAAGGGACCTGGCTTTCTTACAGAAGAGTCTCTTTCCACAGTAGGAGACCTGTCTTTTTTTTTTGAGACAGGAGGAATCTTTTATTTGCTAAAGTTATCTCTTTGCAACAACTAGGATTGCACCTCCCCATTGGAATTAGTTTTTTCTCTTCCATGGTGTGGTCTTTCTTTTCCACATTGAGTTGACTCCATTTCCTACAATCTAAGATTTTTGTCTCTTCCTTCCTTAAATTGTAGCCTATATTCCTACACTTTGGGCCACTAATGCTTGGAGTCTTGGAGTATTTTCCCTATTGCTGGGGTTCTCCACTCACACACACACACACACTCTCTCCCTCTTGCTCTCTCCGTTTCTCCTAGAGCTGGACTGCATTTTTGTGACAATAATAGTCTCTCTTTTACTGGAGGTTTCTCTCTATAGCTGAAGGTTCTTCTGCCCCATAGTAGGGATCCTATCTTTATATAGCTGTGGGTCACTACTCCTTGTAGTTAGGGGCGCCTCCCTCACCCTCATTGTTTGAGGCCCTACTGTCCCATTACTGAATACTTCTATCTGGAAGAGCTAGAAGTCTCTGTCCATCTCGTGAGGGCCTTTCTTCCCTATACCTGGGTGTCTCACATCCATAATCTGGTCTTTATACTCCGTAGATTTCAATTTTCTCTTCTGAGCCTGTCTCCTGTAACTGGAGTCTCCCTTTCCATTTGTTACGGGTCACTATTTCCTATGGTGAGGGTTTCTCTAATAACCAAAGGTCTCTCCTCCCCAACTTTTTGAACAATTTCTTCATTAGCCATGACTCTCCAGTTTCTGTAACTGAAGGTCTCTCTTTTATATTGCTCAAGGGGTCATTCTTTCTTAAACATTAAAGTCTCACTCTCTCACATTACTATAGGTCTTGTTCTCACTTAGTAGGCAACCCCGCTTCTTTTGGTTAAGGGTCTTTATTTCTCATATTGGGAAGTGTTCCCCCCAGCAGGTGTTGGAGTTTTTTCTAGTTCCTATACCTGAAAGTTATACCTGGGAGTTTCTGTCTCATAGTCAACAAAGTCTCATCCCCATAGCCAGTAGGCCCTCCGCCCATGGGTGGTGCCCCCTATTCTTCAGATCTAGTAGCCTCTCTTCTCTGTTGCTGTCAATCTCGCTTCCTCATTGTCAGCAGCATCTATTCCTCATTGCTGGGGGCTTCTATTCACATACCTTGTACGTAGCATATATTCCTCACTGCAGGCGGCCTCTGTTTCTCATTGGTGGTCACTTCTATCCCTCATAGCTGTTCACCTCTATTCCCCATAGCCTGTGGTCTCTAGAAGCCAACTCTGTGGCTCCAGAGGCCTTTCTACCCCACAACTGGTGGCCCCTGTTCCTCGAAACCATATGCTCTTGCTCAGAGCCCATGACTTCTCTTCCTAATAACCCACAGACTCTCTTTCCCATGGCCAGGGAGCCCTCTTCCCCATAGTCATTGGAATCTTTTGCTCTCTAGAACTCACAGTTTTGTCCTCTGCCACTCACGCTATTAGCTTCTCTTACCCATTTCTGGGAACCTCTCTAACACAGAGGCAGCGACCTCTCTTCTCCATGGCCAGTAGCCTTTCTTGCACTACACTCCCAGACTCTTCTTTATAGGTATCAGGCCTCTTTTCCTTACTTCCCCATAGTAAGAGGCCTTCCTCCCTCAGAGGCGGTATCCTCTTTCTTACCCATAGTCAGTGGTCCATGCTCCTCACAGCCCGGGTACTCTTTAGCCGGCACGCTCTCTCTACGTCACAGACGGCAGCCTCTCTGCCCAACAGCTGGGGGTCGCATAAGGAAACGGCGACGGGGTCCCTGGAGGGTGAGTGGAGCCGAAGTTTCTGCAAGAAGGCACTATCAGAGTACCCGCGGCGCAGGACCTCCAGGTGCAGCACGGCCACAGTCCCCGCATCGTCGAGCTCCCTGCAGGGGAGCACAGCAGAGCACCGCGCCTAGGAGGCAGAGCCGGGTCCCAGCATAACAAGTTGCTTGGCAGCCCATTTTGAACACATCAGATAGCACCTATACCAATAGGATCTTGCACAACTGCCTTACTAAATAGCCTACTCCATGCTAACCAATAATCCGGGAACCACTGCAACCAGGGTGTGTGTAGACTAACATATCCTGACATTGTACCATACCTTGTCCACCATAAAATATGTGTTTCACCACCAGATGCACCATTTGGAACACTGATTGTGTGACAAGCATCCTAATGCAATAGCTAGGCATTTCACCAAAATTCATAATTCATGTTGTTTGCATGGCCATAATTCTTATTCCTGAATCATGGCTTCACACACTGCACTTTGGACTCTATTCAGGAGGTCGCGGTGCCCGCTCGCGACTCCTCTCAACATGGCCACCGTACTTGCTATTCTGTGGCGGCCATTAGTAATAATGCGTGCTGTCCAGTCCTTCTAAGGAACCTGCTGGTCTTTAACTTTTGAATTTTAAATAGAGGAGAACGCTGAACCCAATCGCGATTCCTAAAAATTGCAGAGTTTTGAATTTAGGAGGTCGTGAAGCCCACTCGCGACTCCTCCCAAAATGGCCTCCACATTTGCCATCCGAGGCGGCCATTTACTAACAAACGCGCAGTCTAGTGCCTGATCCACTTTTGCGGCAAACTGGTAAGCCTATTTAAACTCGCCTCGGCGCGGACATGTTAAGATGTAGTCCGGCGGGGCAGAGGAATAGGTGTCAAGTCGCGGCGTCCCCAGTCTTGAATTAAGTGCCTTTTCTCCTTACAGGTACCGAGGATTAGGAGGCAACTATCACGCTACCTTTTCATGCTAAAACAGCCTCCATGGAGCACTACTCTAGGTGCTTTAAAAACGAACCATAGTTGCCCCGGTTTTTCTCTCCTGATTATTCCCTCACAGGATTACTTCAAAGGGTGACACCGCCCCCTCTGAGACCATGATGTGCTATTATGCACGCTGACAAGTAACGATTTCAGATACTATAATCACTTCTGTCTGTCCAAATTATGTGTGTATTTTATAATTGTCATATCAAGTCCTGTGTTGTTTCTGTGTTTGAATTCACGCCACACATTCCACCTGCTTATTTTGAAAGATTTTTTGGCACAACCACTTGCGCCTTGAAAGTATGAGCGCAGCCTGGAAGAACAAATGTGTAACCCCACTCAAAGGAGGGGGCTGTTATAACTAATACCTTCTCTTTATTCTTTACATTTCAGATATACAACGAGTACTAGCAATCGTAAGTATTTCAACACATGCTTTATTAGCAGCCTCGTTCACCCTTATTCACTAAACTTCATTATTTTCTCCTATTAAGGTCAATACAGGAGTGGCAAACTTAGGGCTGGTCCCTGTGTTGTCCTGAGGAAGAGCTAGGGGAAGCTCGACACATGTCGACCACACACTGAATCCCTTCTCATTATAGATAGGTACACAGTGTCAACCTCATTTTTAACCATACCTAACTTAGGAGCAGAAATAAAATTGTTTAGGCCAACTAGCACAGTATTTTTAATTACAATACACCCACTCCACAACACATTACACCACACATAGTCTTCCACAACAAAGTGCTCCTACGTAACTCCGCAAGTCGTAGCACACCCCAGTTAGAGGAGAACTGGGATGGCCCCAATGATGAAGCATGTCACCGTGGGGAAACCCTGGTGAGTGGGGGGACTCTAGAAATAAACCTTTCTTTCTTTGGGCTTCTCTCGTTCCATAGTGGCCAGAGGCCACAGTCACATGCTAGTTCTCATAACCCAATACTTTGGGTTTCTTTTTTACATTACCCACTAGCTTCATTCACAAATCTAGGGCAGGACCTGTCCCATCTTCATTCTGGACATGTTTGAGACAGTTCGGAAGAACGCTCATAGAGGGGGTGCCATAACAAAGTGTATACACCTTAGCAAACACCATCCCCCAGATGTTGCAGTCACCCAAGGGTGGGACCAGATCAGTAATCAAGCACATAGTAAGGATCATATGCTTCACCACAGGACCCATTAGGAAAAAACAGCATCAAGCTGATCAATTTTTTGAGCAATCCAAAACAGAAAGTCTTCACGATTAAGGGGTCGCTTGCCCATAATGGAGTTTATAATAACGGGGGTAATCACAAGTCCACCACCTTGTGGGGCCTGCACAGGGGGCGCAGCCCCAGCTGGAGCTGCTAGAAAAGCACAGGCAACAAATTGAATCAATCGTCTATACAGATGGACCACTTTAGCATACAACAAACGGTCATCCGCCACAGTAGCGTAATGTGGATTTGTAGTAAAACCCGCCAAAACAGGCCATGTGACCCCGTCAATACTTAAGGATACCATGCGAACAGAAGCAAGAGAATGGGGAAGGGCGTCATTAAACCAAATCTGGTGCTCCCAGGCCGTTAGAGGAAGCTCAATGATCGCATAAGGGCGATAAACTGCAGAAATATTAGCAACTGTTTAAGAATGAAAAGTATTATCATTCGCATCAACAGTGGGGAACATAACCCAGGAGTAAAAACAAACTCAAAGCGGAATGCAGGGTCCACTTCAATCACAAAAACAATGGGAGACCCCGCATTGGTTACCCAAATTTGCAACAACTGTTGACTTACCACAGCGCAGCAATGAGCCGGAATTGCGACCAGTTGAGCAATAGGGAAACATAAGGATTCCAAAAAGCAGTACCAAAATGGGTTTAAACATTTTAAAATCCAAACTTGAAAAACCCTACAGTAATAGGAAGTACCCACACTGAGGAGATAAAGCCCGCTCACCATGGACGTCTCCATGCAATGGTGTGAGGGCATTGTGGACCAGCACAAGCGCTACTCAGGGGTTCGCAAATAAGAACCAGACAAAGCATTGGCTGTGCCATGTTGCAGGGATTCTGCTAGATCACAGAACTATGCCTGAGACCATAGAACTTTAGTAGGCAGGTACTGTTTTATCCTACCACCTTAGTAACCATGAGCCCAGGACTGACTAGCAATAGTGTCTCACTTGCCCTCCTACTCACTCGCAGAGGAATGAGTGATTAGACACCCCAGAACAAAATACTACCGGCCCTCTCAGGAGTCGCGGTGACAGGACACACCCTCACACCCTTTCGCTCTTTCATCCGCACTTGTCCACAATAAGATCTGATAAGGACATGAGAAAATTGTAAAATTTTTATTTTAACTATGGTTCTGTAATACGCAGTATATGTGCCACAACAAGTAAAAATTATGCCTAACTCAAATACGGTCAGCAAAGAAAGTAATCCATAAATCATGAAAGGAGCGGTCATTGTATTGGAAAAGGTAACTAACCCCCCTCCACTTCTACAGAAGCAAAGATATATATATATATACATATCCGGTGTATTCGCAATCTCGTATGTGTATATGCTTGTCTATGCATATCTATAAGACAATGAGAAGGTGTTCCCATATAACAGCTGCATGTGTGTGTTTTGTCTGTGTGCTAGAGCCTGACCAAAACAGAATAATAAAGGGCATTTTTATTTTACATTTCCACGGTGTTCAGACTAAATCCCAGGAAAACGCAGACGACAAAATAACAGTAAGTTCTGTGTGAGAGCACAGAGTTGCACAAAGTGAAATAAGTGTGTATAGTAACTTGTGCAAAGCAAAGTAAGGACTTCAGCATGCTCATGCTAACTTAAGGAAAACAGTAATGGGCTTGCGCGGGACATGTGACAACAGTACCTAAAGGTCTTGGTGATCTTCTTTCCACACTTGTGCACATCATGTTAAACAACTAGTGGGATTTAGCAACTGGTTCTTTAACCCCTTGCGTGCTGCCGTTGGCCGACAGGAGCACTACCTCGCTAGTGCTGCTGTCGGCTAATGGCCGATGCAGCCCCGCCCACCTAATAGAACGCCCGCACGGAAAAACTGCTGCGGTTAAGAAGTTAAAATTCATGTTGTGGCTGCCGAAAACATGAATACAGGAGCAATGGATGCACAACACTAATACAGGAGCAATGAAAGCACAACATGAACATAGGAGCAATGGAATCGCAACATTAATACAGGAGCAATGGAAGTACAACATGAATACAGGAGCAACGGAAGCACAACATTAATACTGGAGCAACGGAAGAACAACATTAATATTGGAACAACGTAAGCTCAACGTTAATACAGGAGCAATAGAAGCACAACATTAATACAGGAGCAACGGAAGCACAACATTAATACTGGAGCAATGGAAGCACAACATTAATACAGGAGCAACGGAAGAACAACATGAATACCGGAGCAATGGAAGCAAAACATGAATACAGGAGCAATGGAAGCACAGCATTAATACAGGAGCAACGGAAGCACAACATTAATACTGGAGCAATGGAAGCACAACATTAATACAGGAGCAACGGAAGAACAACATTAGTACTGGAGCAATGGAAGCTCAACATTAATACAGGAGCAATGGAAGCAAAATAATACAGGATCAATGGAAGCACAACATTAATACAGGAAACGGAGGCACAACATTAATACTGGAGCAACGGAAGCACACCATTAATACAGGAACAACGGAAGAACAACATTAATACAGGAGCAATGGAAGAACAACATTATGTTATGTTATGTTATGTTACGAGTTTGTTAGAGCGCGACAGCTGCCCCAGCAACGAGGCGTCCCGGCGCTGAGAAACTACAGCATAACCTACTGAGAGGGAGGGGGGGGGGAGGAGGCAGAAGGTTTAAGACAGTGGGAACAGATGGGTTTTGATTGCCTTCCGGAAAGCGGACAGATTGTCCCGGCGGCGAATGTTCGAAGGTAGAGAGTTCCAGAGTTTCGCTCCCAAGACTCTGAAGGAGCGACCCCCGACACGGCAGAGTTTTGTACGAGAAACCACTACCAGATGTTGACCTAGGGAGCGTAGATTGCGTTGAGGGGTGTAGGGTACTAAAAGAGGACGGAGGAGTTCAGGGCCATCTGTTTTGAGGATTTTAAAAGCAGTGGTGAGGGACTTGAATTGGATTCTGGATTCAACAGGGAGCCAGTGGAGTCTTTTTATGGTGGCTCTAACAGAGCATCTTCTGGGAAGACCCACTATAGCCCTAGCCGCTGAACTCTGTATCCGTTGTAGCCTTGTTATCTCTGCTTTGTTAGCGCCTAAGAGTAGGACGCTGGCGTAGTCCAACCGAGAGAGGATAATGGATTGGACTATAAGCTGGCGTGTTTTGGAATCGAAGAAGCCAAGTATAGGGTTGAGGCTTCTCAGTAGGCCCACACAGGTAGCAGCCACTCTCTTAGTGTGGGTTTGGTAGCTCAACGAGGAGTCCAACCACACACCCAGGTTTTTTACCAGAGCCTTTGGTGGAGGGATGGGGCCCAGCAAGGAACGCCACCAGTGGTCGCTCCAACAACTGGGGCTCCTTCCGAGGAGCATCACCTCCGTTTTCCCTGCATTCAACTGTAAGCAGTTGCCCGTCATCCAATGGGCAACTGCAGCCAGTCCATCCCTAAATCTCGTGGCAGAGATTGAGGGACCCTCAGTGAGGGTAATATCCAGCTGAGTGTCGTCAGCGTACGACACCAGCGTGAGGTCCCACTCTCTGGCCACAGCCGAGAGGCGCTGCACATAAAGGTTAAAAAGGGATGGACTGAGTGCCGAGCCCTGAGGGACTCCTTGGCCGATAGAGTGAGATTGGGAGGTGAACGGAGGAGCTGAGACTCGGAAGGATCTGCCCGTCAAGAAAGAGCGGAACCATTCGAGGGCCAAGCCACTAATCCCTGTAGCTTCCAAGCGTTTCAGCAAGATGTTATGGGAAACCGTGTCAAAGGCTGCGCTGAGATCAAGCAATATCAGTGCAGCACTTTGACCGGCATCTAGTATCTTCTGGAGATGTTCGGTGGTGGATAGAAGGGCAAACTCCGTACTGTGACCCGCCTGAACCCGTTCTGGAAAGGGTCCAAGATGTTATTTTGGGACATATGGTCTGACAGGACGTATTACAGGTGCAATGGAAGCTCAACATGAATACAGGAGCAATGGAAGCAAAACATGAATACAGGAGCAATGGAAGCACACAACTAATACAGGAGCAATGGAAGCACAACATTAATACAGGAGCAACAGAAGAAAAACATTAGAACTGGAGCAATGGAAGCTCAACATTAATACAGGTGAAATGGAAGCAAAATAATACAGGAGTAATGGAAGCACAACATTAATACAGGAGCATTGGAAACACTACATTAATACAGGAGCAACGGAAGCACAACATTAATACAGGAGCAACGGAAGCCCAACATTAATACTGGATCAATGGAAGCAAAATAATACAGGAGCAAAGGAAGCAAAACATTAATACAGGAGCGATGGAAGCAAAACATTAATACAGGAGCAATGGAAGCCCAACATTAATACACTACTACAGGAGCAATGGAAACAAAACATTAATACGGGAGCAATGGAAGCCAAATATGAATACAGGATCAATGGAAGCACAACATTAATACAAGAGCAACTGAAACACAACATTAATACAGGAGCAACGGAAGCAAAACATTAATACAGGAGCAACGGAAGCACAACACATTACTACATGAGCAATGGAAGCAAAACATTATAACAGGAGCAATGGAAGCACAATATTAATACAGGAGCAACGGAAGCAAAACATAAATACAGGATCAATGGAAGCACACACTTAATACAGGAGCAATGGAAGCATAACAATACAGGAGCAATGGAAGTACAACATGAGTACAGGAGCAACGGAAGCACAACATTAATGCTGGAGCAACAGAAGAACAACATTAATACTGGAGCAATGAAAGCACAACATTAATACAGGAGCAACGGAAGCACAACATTACTAGAGGAGCAACGGAAGCACCACATTAATACAGGAGCAACGGAAGCACCACATTAATACAAGAGCAACGGAAGCACAACATTAATACAAAAGCAATGGAAGCACAACATTAATATAGGAGGAGCAACGGAAGCAAAACATTAATACTGGGGCAACGGAAGCACATCAATAATAGAGGAAGAATGGAAGTAAAACATTAATACAGGAGCAATGTATACACAACATTGATATAGGAGCAGCAGAAACAAAACATTAATACAGGAGCAACGGAAGCACCACATTAATACAAGAGCAATGGAAGCAAACCATTAATACAGGAGCAATGTATGCACAACATTAATACAGAAGCAAGGGAAGCGTCGTTGAGGGCGTTGATAGGTTAAATATTGAACCCTACTAGTCCAAAGTTTTTTTTAAACTAAGACTACTTCCTAACGTTTATTGAAGTTTAAACTGCAACGCGAGTGTTTGTCTGTCATCCTCGAATTTCTAGGTATACTGCTTGCCTTTTAGTTCAACATTCTGCGCCTTTAGTATTACCTCTGTTGTTGTAATTTGGCGTCCATAAATCTGCAAGTTGTCTCCTCAGACCTGCGGCTCGGTTATTGTTCGCCATCCAAGCATGGAGTGCCCCGTGTACCGTGTTAAGAGGCCAGATTAAAGGTGTGACGGGCCCCAGGCCATGTTCCACCTGCGTGTCTCTGCAGGTGACCACTCTGAGCCAACATAAAATAAACACAGCCGACCAGCCTTACTGAACAAGGCCAATAAACTTGTCAGGTCGGCGCTGTAAACCGCCTTGCCTGTTGCTGCTCTTTCATGTCGCGGAAGCAGGACGGGTCAGGTGCAGCCTGTTCCCCCGGAGTAGGGGGTTTTATGTCCGGGGCCTATTGATCTGCAGGGGCTGGTCCCTGTTATTAAGGCCCTCCGAGATCAAACAACAGCCCGTAATAAACCCAAATGGCAGTGTTTTGATGAAGTGGGTAATCAATAAAATCAGGAATCGGTTAGGCTAAATGATTTTACTAGCAGAGGAAACACCTGCGTTGAGAGATAAGTTGCTCTAAATAAGCGAAGAGGAGGCCTGTCAGACCTGCACTCCAGGCAGAGCAGACTTGGAGACAGCTGTAGCAAACAATATACAGCATGACGGGGCAGGACATGGCCCCGAATGTCATATCCGTGATTCCAACGGTTTGTTGTTGCCTACGGATGGCTATCCCAGGATGAGCCCAGGAAGATGCTGGACAGAGGTTTTCATTAGGACTGGAGAAATGTGGCTTCGAGACATTTCTTCATTGTTTCTTTTAATCTCATCGTTGGTAGGTTGTTTAGTGAGGACTTCCAAAGATCCTTGATATTGGCTGCCAGAATGCCTTTTGCCATGCCTAAGGAGCCTGCTGCGTCCAGTGAGTCATGGCCCAGGCAAGGAGCTAGAGCTTAGGTTTTGACAAGAGGTCCGGGGATGGAATTCTTTATTTATTTCCAAGTCTACTATGGGGTTTGAGAACCAGTGGACATCTCTATTTGTCTATATTCTGAGATATCATTCTACACAGCCGGACATCTGCAAAAAGAGGTAGACACCTCGTTTGCCATATTTAAAATTCCATTAACACCAGGGCGCTCTTAACCCCTGAGCTGCTGGGCCTTCTCCCCTCAGCAGTGCTGAGCACTTTTTTGGCTATTTGGGGTCGTTTGCGCTTAGGACTCCATAACTTTTTTTCCACATGGTATCCACGCCAAATGTGCGTCCTTTTCTGCAAACATGTTTGTGAATCTACATGTACCCAGGATTTGTGGATTCGCCTGTAGGGGACTGAGAAATTAGCTGAAATGTAGCTTATTTGTTTTTTTTGGGGGGGGTGGAACGGGAATGGGAATAAAGAGCTGGAGATGAAACCATCTGTTTTGTTCCCTGCAAATGGCATCAACGAAGGGCCTGCAGTGCTAAAATCACAATCTTCCCAGCTTTCAGGAACAGGCAGACGTGAATCAGAAAAACATTTTATCATAGTTTTGGCATTTTACTGGGATATAGCCATTTTTTTTTTATTTAAAGCTTTCAGCCTTCTTTAAGTTTGCTGTGGAAGCAGGTGAGAAACCCATGGTGGATCCCAGAAAACTATACATTTTTTAAAACTAAACAAAATCTGAATTCAGCAAGGGGTACTTTGTGTAGATCTTTCAAGGTTTTCCTATAGAAAAATAACAGTTGAAATAAAAAAAATATTGGAATTAAATTGAAAAAAACAGCCATTTGTGCCTAAGTTGTCAAAAAAAGCATTTTCCTTGATTTTCTCTGAGAAAAAGTCCCGGGACTTGCAAGCAAACACAAAATCCCAACCACTCAGCTTTACCTCAAGTCTCCCGAGAAAAACGGTGCCTCACTGGTGTGGGTAGGCCAAGTGACCATGAAACGTAAGGGCGCCAAGCGCAATGTAGACACATCATATTTTTCAACTGAAAACCAGTGTTTTTTGCAATGTGGGTAGTTGTGGATTTCGGGCCCCAGCTCAGCCAGCACCTTAGGAAACCTACCAAGCCAGCAAATTAGTGAAAACTAGACAGCCGGGGAACTCCACAGTGGGGTGGCTTGCATGGCTCTCACCAGTTTTTTTTATCCAGAATCCCCTGCAAAGCTCAAACTTTGCCCCTACAAACACATGTTCCTTGCATTTCAGTGAGGAAAAGTCCTGGAATCTGCAGCCAGACACAAATGTCCTACTCCCCAACGTTCCCCCAAGTCTCCAGAGAAAAGCAGTGCTTCACTTGTGTGGGTAGGCCTAGTGCCAGCGACATGAAAGGGTGCCAAACGCAATGTCAATCTGTTTTTTGCAATGGGGATAGCTGTGGTTTTTGGGTCCCATCTCAGCCAGCACCTAGGGAAACCTACAAACCAGCACATTTTTGAAAACTAGACACTCTGGGGAGTCCAGGGCGGGATGACTTGTGTGGATCTCACCAGGTTTTTTACCCAGAATCCCCTACAAAGCTCAAACGTTTGCCAAAAACCAAATTTTCCTTGCATTTCCGTGAGGAAAAGTCCTGTAATCTACAGGCAATCACAGATTTTCTACCACCCAGCATTACCATCAAGTCTCCCGACAAAAACTGGGCCTCTCTTGTGTGGATAGGTCAGATGCCCGCCACACGAAAGGGTGCCAAACACAACATAAAAAAACACATTTCTCCACTGAAAAACAATGTTTTTTTGCAATGCGTTAGCTGTGGATTTTGGACCACAGCTCAGCCTGCACCTTGGGAAACCTACCAGACCAGCACATTTTTTAATATGAGACCCCCGGGGGAGTCCGGCATAGTGTAACCTGTGTGAATTTCACTGTTTTTTTTTATCCAGAATCCCATGCAGAGCTCAAATTGTGCCTAAAACACACATTTTCCTTCCATATCTATGAGGAAAAGTCCAGGAATATGCTGGCAGCCACACATTTCATACTGCCCAGCGTTCCCCCAAGTCTCCTGAGAAAAACAGTGCCACACTTGTGTGGGTGGGGAGACATCAAAATTATTTATGACAAAACGACCTAGTTTTGCAAGGGGAGCACCTGTGTTTTTGGTCGCTGGCTCGGCGGTCATCTAGGGAACCCCACAAAACCCAGGCATTTCTGAAAACTAGACACCCGGGGAAGTCAAAGGAGGTGTCGCGTGTGTGGATCCCCCAACATGTCCTTACCAGAAATCACTGCAAACCTCAAATTTAGCTCAAAAGTCACATTTTCAGCACATTTCTTTGTGGGATCTACGGGGTGGCACAGCTTTCCTACCACCCAGTGTTCCCTCAGATCTCCCAGGAAAAATGCTACCTTACTTGTTCTGATTGGTCGAGTACCCTCAACAGGATAGGGCTCAAAACGTATTGTGGAGACATCAAAATTATTTATCACAAAACGACCTGGTTTTGCAAGGGGGGCATCTCCATTTTTGGTCCTAGGCTCGGCAGACATCTTGAAAAACGTACCAAACCCAGACATTTCTAAAAACTAGACAGCTGGGGGAGTCCAGGGAGGTGTGGCTTGAGTGGATTCCCCCAAAGTTTTCCTACCCAGGATCCCCTGCAAACCTCAAATTTAACTAAAAAGTCACATTTTCCCCACATTTCAGCGTGGGAAAGTTGTGGGATCACTGCGCCGGCAGAAATTTCCCACCACCCAGAATTCCAACAGGATTTTTGATAAAAATTCTACCTCACTTGAGTGAGTAGGCAAGTGCCCACGACAGGGAAGGGCCCAAAATGTATTGTGGGGATAATGATAACTATGATATGTGTATTAGTTAGTCATGAGGGTTGGCAACCATGTAGGAGAACCTATCAAAACCAGGCATTTCTGAAAAGTAGACATCAAGGGGAGTCCAGGGAAGTGACGCTTTAGTAGATTCCAATGTTTTGTTACCCAGAATACCCTGAAAAGGTGAAACGTTGAATAAACACACTAGATTTCCTTGCGTTTCTATTACATAAGCTACAGGAATGTGCAGGAATCCACAAACTTCATACCACCCAGCGTTCCCCCACTTGTCCCCCACTTGTGTGCCTGGGCTTAGTGCCCGCAACAGGAATGCATCACACATGGGTCAATGAAAGTCCTTGCATGAGGATTACTGTTGACCCTGGTGTGACCCATTCCTGAGTTCTGTGTTTTTATTCGATGTTACATCTTTGCAGGGTATTCTGGGTAACAAAACATTGGAGGATCCACGCAAGCAACACCTCCCTGGATGCCCTGGGCGTCTAGTTTTCAGAAATGTCTGGCTAGATGGCTGCCAAGCCCAGGACAAAAAACACAAGTCCTCCCCGCCCCTCTCCCTTGCAAGGCCTAGTCTTTTTGTGATAGATAATTGTGGTGCCTCCTAATAGGTTTTGGGCCCTTCCGTGCTGCAGGCACTTGGCCCAAACACACAAGTGAGGTGACATTGGAGTACTCAGGGTCGTAAGAAACATGTGGCTCCACGCAGATTCCATGTCTTTCCGTCACAGAAATGTGATTTTAATGTGTGTTTCTTACCCAAGTTTGACGTCTGCATGGTCTCTAGGTAATAGTACCTTGTGAGAGACCAGACATACACCCCATAACTCCCCTGGCTGTCTAGTTTCAAACAATGTGCAAGTTTGCCTAGGTGCCGTCGGAGCTAGGTCACAAAATCCACAGCTACCCAAAATGACAAAAAAACAGGAGTTCTAGTTAAGGGCCAACTTTCTGCCACAGTTGTATACCTGGTACGACTTCGTTAAAGTTATTCCACCACTTGCACTGGTTAGTTTTAGCGCCTCCGAAAATACAGACTTAAAATCACAAATGCTGATCATAGTATCTGAATATTGAAACCAAGACTTCTGAAGGTGAGCCATAAAGCCACTTCAGGGCACCAACTGCTTTACGGTCCATTCACGCACCACACATGAGATTGTCATATCGCCGTCTATGGACCCAATCCAACAGACCAAGTGCACTCACATCAACATATTGCTACCATGCAATGGCCCATTACATTCATACACCATAGGGCGGAATGAGTTTGACTACATAGTATCACCTTTCAAGTACTCGCCTTTACTAATGGCTCCCATGACAGCCCCATGATGTTCAGGAAGCATGTCGTACGTGAGTCTTTAGTGCACTCACTTAGGTAAACCTAACTCCTTCCAGTTTGTGAATGAAAGTTTGGTGTCCGAGTATGCCTTTGAGGTCTCATTCCTCGAACTGAGTGAGAATATCTACCTTTGAAATTAAGGTAACCTTGCTGAAGAATACTGCCGAAGTTCCCTGAAGAGAACATCATAAACTACGAAGAAAAGTATAATTTTACACACAGGGTAGTCTGTGAGAACATAGCATCTGAGAGGGTATCCTGTCGCCGATGCAAGAGCAGTAAGGGGTGATCCATAGAGTAACATAGTCAAAGAGCTAATTGTTCAGCTTCTTGTGGAATGCACTGATTTTAGAGACGCCACATATGTGTAGAAGCAGGTCATTCTGCCCTTTTTGAGCCTATTAGGAAAAGTCTATTCTTTTTTCTCTGGTACTGCTGATGCTGAACAAAGGTGTTTGGAAGGTTTCCAAAATCAAAGGTGGTATTGAGTTATGCTGGGCCAGTGCTGTGTTAGACTTTGATTGTGTGTTTCAGGAGTTTGACCACAGCTGTGGATTGGGAATCAGTGAAGCCTTTCAGATGCCGGTATGTTGAGGGAGGAGCCTGCCTGCTTGTTCTGTATGGTTTTGAGTCATCTGCTTAGTTGAGTGAGGGACTCATGCAAAGGGGGCATCTTCAAAACCTACCCAGAGCCGGAGTGAGGTTGCTGTTTCTGCCCACCTATCCTCCCGCCGCCGAAAATTGAAATCCTGCGGCCACCGAGCGGAGGACTACCGCTCCCAGGGGGAGTAGCGGCTGGAGCCGCCTACGACTTTTCCCGCGCCCGGAGGCGCTACAAATCAGGCAGACTCTGCGTGTCGCGGGAACAAGCGCGGGACGCGCCGGGCTAAGCCCGGGCCAAGGGCGGGCCCGTTTTAGCCCGTTCCAGTCCGGGGGAGTCCAGTCCGGGCTACCCCCCTTTCATCTGCCGCCTTAGGTGAAATTTGAAATGAAGTACTTACACTTGTGATAACTGCCCGACATTTCTAACATGGCCCAGAGGGAGAGCAGAAGTAAATCGGTTAATGGCAATTTAACTGGGACCCTGGATAATTTCATCATCAGAGCCAACTCGGTAATAGATATGGGTATCTCGCTGATGGAACAACGAGTCTCACTGGATCTAGCAACCGCTAGAAGGTCATCCATGGGACACTTTGTGAACGCAAGGACACATGAGCCCAATGGACAAAATAGTGGTAATTGTATTTCCATGCTGGCTGAAAATACGTGTTCCCCGCCGGGTGCCAGATGTATGGATTTTACAGCCCCAGGGGAGCAGCATATGGCATTGGACTCACTCGTGTCACCACCCCACTTGTTACCTATAACAGCTAGCCCCGATAAAAGGGTAAACACGAGGCAATTACGGGAGAGACGGCAAGGGGCGATCCCAAAGCGCACACAGGGGCTGGTCCATACTAAAGGTGGCAAGAAAGGGAAGCAACTGTGTAATATTAATGATGCAGCTATTGTTAATGAGACAGGTCACCCTAGCTTTACCCGCCGAACATTCACTATGCCCGGGATTGGTGCCCCATTGTTACGGAATTAGCGGGGGGAACGAGAGCTGAGGGAGGACCCCATGTTGGCTAAAATGGAGGAGTTATGTAGACTTCTTCTTCGCCCAGTTGAGGAAAGATTAACTACGATTGAACAGCAGCTCAATAAGATCGAGCGTGTATCATCGGGCATTGCAGGTTCCCTTGGCAAAGTCTCTATGACCAGGGATACTGTACCATCTAAGGGCCCGGGGGGTGGGGGAGGGGGGGCTGCCATCATACCTATACCCAAACCCTCCCCAGTTCCTGCTATGGGTTTATCGGCCCCAGTAGTCATTCCTACTAAGACACCTGTGGAAGTGGCGACTAAGAACCCAAGAGGAGCCCAAACCGGCTCAGCCCAAGGACTCCGACGGGGCTTTAACGGCTCAGGCACCTCCGTGAGAACCTATTATTGACCTTCCCCCAGAAGTAGGCCCCTACTTGGTAGTTTTAACAGGAGTCCCCGAATTGAGCCTTCCTGGTCAGGAATCCTTTATGTCTTTGAAAAATAAAGTGGTAGATTGGCTAAATAAATTTAGCTCTTTACCCCCGCACATTCCTAGCAAAATACTTATGATGCAGAGGGTGTCTTGCGTGGGACATGTAGCCAAGGACATCAGGGGTGACTGTATCCTGGTCAATTTTAAGGACCCTAGGACCGTGGAGTACATCTGCAACTGGCAGTACCCTACCCCAGGTGCTACCATACATGCCTGCCCACTGACCTTTTTCTACCTCCCTAATTATTTTCCTCCGTTAGCAGATGAGTTGACCCACGTGCAACAAAGGGGGCATGGAACTTATAACAGGGGTCGGCTAGTGAATTTGCCAGTTCTCAGGCAGTTCACTATCCCCATCCAAAATCGGTTCAGTGGGTTGGAGGCAGTCGATTGACAACAGGCTAATAGGGGAGTAGCTCAGGGAACCTCCTTACCCCCTTTACTCCCAGGAAGTGGTAGCTTCAGTGCTGGTGGAACAGTTGCGCTTGCCTGCCCCAAACCGCAACCTGCAGCTTTAGCTAGTGTGCGGAGTAGTTCTAAGAGGGGACGCGGCCACGCCGGGGTAACTACCGAGAGGCCTGGAGTTACCTACAGTTTAGTGGGCAAGGAACAGACTAGGGTGACGGCTGGCCTTAAGAGCCGAAGGACCATCATGGGCCAGGATTAATTGCCATGTTCCATTATTTGTTGGAACATAGCTGGCCTAGCCGCTAAAGGGGACAATCCAGGTTGGGTCGAACTTATTAGCTCTCACGACATTATATGTCTGCAAGAAACCTGGAGTAAGGAGAGTGTTAGTTATCCATGATTTGTCTCATTCAATCTACCAGCATTGGCCTCGCAATCTGGCAGATCAAAGGGAGGGCTATTGGTCTTGGTTTCTGTTACTATACCAATTGAAGTTAAAAGATATCTGGCTGTCGGGGCTCATTCCCAGGTCTTGTGGATATCAGATAATCGTGGCTCAAACATTATTTTAATAAACTTTTATAATAATATCTTTGACGGTACAAGGCACCAAGTTGTGAACGAATTAGGAGGCGCCCTTGATGATTTAATTTCAGGGGTAAATATTGATTTTAATTTTATTTGGGTAGGGGATTTTAATATGTCTATTTGTACTTTATCCACTTCTAGGGTATGTGGGGTTAAGAATCATTTTGAGGAAGACGATCTGCATTTTCTGCATAATCTATATGGGTATTCCCTGAACAAACTATTGGCATCACTCGATATGGAGATTGTAGCAAATGCTAAGAACCGCATGGGTGATACTATCCCCACATTCACAGGAAGGAACGCAAATACAGTACTCAATCATGTTTGCGTGTCTTCCAACCTAATGCCACTGTGCGAACCACCTATGGTCACCGACTATAGGTTAAGTGACCATAATTGTATCACCTTCAATATCACCCTGTGGAAGTATAGAGCCGCCCCTATCGAAAGTTCTGTGGTGAATATCGAAGTCCACAGACCTAAAGGACCAAGAATCCGTTGGAAAGGAGAAAAAGCTGAAGGAGTTATTAAATCCACAGTCAAGGATTACCGAGTAGAAATCTATGCTATCCTTGATAGTGATAGTGAGGCTGGTGACATAGTGAAGGATTTTATTACCATTAATAAAGCCATTGAAAATTTTTTACGAAAACTGCCCCCAGGAAAACAGGACTGAGGAAAGGCTGGTTTGACCATACCTCTACCGCTAAATTATCAGAGCTCAAACTGGCCTTGGCTGTTAGGCCACGGGTACTGGGGTACTGAACACAGTAAATCGGCTAAGACAGAACTATAAGTCAGAGGTCAAGCGGCGCAAAAGGGAGTTACAGAATGAGGCTTGGGATAAATTGACACAGGCTGCCGAGACATCCAATAGTGCCCTGTTTTGGGCAACTGTTAACTCCCCCTTCCTTAAAGATGAAATGATCCCAGAGCTCACTTCTAATGTTAACAAGTCCACATGGGTATCTCATTTTTCCAATATTTTTAACACTAACGCATCATTAGAGGATGCCAGTGGACCCTGGCCTATTATACCGTTAGACGTTACTATCTCAGAGGTTATGTACAGCATCATTGCTAGTAACGAGGGCAAGGCCCAGGGACCAGACGGGGTCCCCATTGATGTTTATAAAGCTGTGCCAGAATTGTGGGGTCCCCTGCTGGCCAATGTGTTCAATGCTGCAGCATGTGATGGGGTGCCGCCAATTATTTACAAACAGGGCGATAGAGTTAATGTTAAGAACTACCGCGTTAGATTCCTCAGTGAAAATTATGAGTAAGGTTTTGTTGGTTAGGTTGGAGCAATGGGCGGAAGACAACGGGATTTTGGCCAGTACCCAGTATGGCTTCAGGAAGGGGCGGGGTACTGTGGATCAATGTTTAAACTTAAGTCTCCTCTTGGGGAAGTACACACAGGCGAAAAAGGGCTCCCTTTATCTCTGCTTCGCAGACTAAGTAGCGCTATCCGCACACCTATCCGAGAACTTAAATGCATGCAGTTCGTTGGAGCGCAATACAGAGCTCTGAAATTTCTGCTTTCTCATACAAAGAAGCTCCTGCAGGAATGCTTTGTGGCGATAGCAAACTGAACCGCAAGCCACAGTGCCATCTTTGTACCGCTCACTGAACAGCTCTACTCCCTTATAGAAACTGTCCATGTAAAGGTTATAGCCTTTGTGAAGGAATGGCTGGACAAGGTCCCATAAAATCTTCCCTGTGACTCCTAGCAATGGAGGACAACCTACAGGGTTACTCAGAAATTGTTTGACACACAAATTTGATTACTGCACAATTTGCTCAAGGAAGTCAACACCCAAAAAGAGATGGAGTAAGTCAATTGGTAAAAAATTGGCCATATTGACTTTACATACAGCGTCACCAGTGAAAGGCGTAATTTGGGGCTGAACTAAATCGGGGGTCTGCCAAGAGAGCACTCCTTTTGTGCTTGCAGCCACATGTGCCTGCTTTCTGGGTGTTCTAACCTGCTACGGTTGTTCCCCAGTACAGATTGTCCTTGCAAAGGGACAGCATGACTGTCGTCACCGTGTCCTACAGAATCTCTGCAAGATTAGTCGTCGGATGGGACTCCACCAACTGAAAAATCACTTCCAGATTTTGCTCCATTTCCCTCTCCCTCAGATGCTGTCTCTATATCTGCTGTGTCAGTGTCCCATCCTGCCTCAGAGCTGTCCTCCATAACCCGAGTTAGGGCCTGGGCAGCAGTCTTCCACTGAGACACCATCTCTGCTGACTGGCTAAAACCTTCCTTCTAAAATTCTGTCCTACATAGAAGGTAGAAGTTTTTCTCTAAATCTAAGTCACTAAGTAGGTGTGTGCATTTGTGAAATGTGTGCAACAGTAAAGAAATAAGAACTAACTTTTTTGGTGAATCTGCAGGTTCTCTAAAGGCACTAAAAAAGTCAAAAAATTACACATTACATCACACTCTTAGGGCTCAACAGGGAGTCAGCCCGTTTGTCAGGAAGGCTGGCCCCCTGACAATTGTATATCTTTCTTCAGAAATATTTTTTATAAAATGTTCCACACCCCAGGGGGTGCCCTTACTCCGCTTCAGAAAAACATATTTTCATGAAAAATATGCCAGGGGAATGGTGTTTGGGCCGTACACCACAAGAGCCGAACCTTCCCCCCACCCCCCCCCCCCCCCCCCCAAAAAAAATAGACCCTGGTGGCATCTCCTGACTCTGGATTGTGTACACACGCACTTAAGGGGTTAAAACCGCTAATGGTACAGTGTCATTGGCTCTTTAAATGCAGCGAACTTGACAGTAATATACAGCTCCACTAAACTCTAAACTACACCCTAAGTAATTTGCCTAGGATTACACGTTTTTCAGTCAGGTGTCGATTAACTCAGTGCAGTGCTGTTCTAAAAAACATACTTTTGAAAATCATTTGCTTATCAAAAATTGCTTTATGCAGTGGTGTTCAAGAATATTATTTTTAGGACCTGCTTCACAGCACAGCTGTCTGAAAGATCTATTATTCCTAGTTCTTTAAAATATGCATAGAGTGTATTTTAGTTACACCCAAGTGATTAATACTCTTGACATCTCTAGCTACTGCATGCCTAGCATCGTTACACCTTGCAGGAAGTGTCTCAATTGAAATGCATGAGAGAATATTTCACATTTAAAAAGTACCCCCAGTCATCATTCTGTTTGTCACATTCAGCTCATTATCTCCTACATGTATACTGTTCAGATAGCAATATATTTTTGCTTCTTTTTTCCATCATTGGCAAAGCCAGTTAGGGAGTATATTTTGGTGATAAACCGAATTTGTTCATGCATTACATGTAAACTACATTTGTGTATGTCTCTATTTGCATGCAATGCAATCGAATGCGAAAGATAGACCTATTGATTTTGCAAATACCTGCTTATTTTAGTTGTGTTTGACCCCACTTCTATTGGCTCTGTGCTAATACATACTTTGTTTTAGTATAAGGTGGTAAAATTATTGGAAATTAGTGATGGGTGGAGAAAAAAGACCATTAGCATGTGGAAATGTAGTTCAGGGAAGCAAAGCAGAAATCAAGAATAATTGGCATTGACAAACCAATAGTTCTCACCTCATTGATGTATTAAAAGAAAACGAAAGAAAAAAAAGGTGCCATGATATGGCCTCTGCTGGCGGCCACCTCACTCCCTGGGTTCATGCATGTGTCAGTGCGCATGTAGGGAGTGACACAGGCGGCATATTATTTTTTAATTCACGTACCCATCTAAAATGTCAGGCACCTTTTGGCTCAGTAAATAAAAAAAAGTAATTTTATTTGCACAAGAGCACTTTTTATTCTGAGCAGGCGTCTGTCAGCTAATGGCTGCTATAGACAAGGAACCTGGTTTCCTTATGCGGAAGACAATACACAGAAAGGAGAGGAAAAAAGGGGTCACTGTTTGCATCCTCCATATCTATTCATCCACATGCAATAGGTCTCGCATTAATTACGTTTGAGCTATTGGCATTGCTAAATATTGCAACACCAATTGCAACAAAAGTCTATAAATTGTAGGCCAAAAAATGTGTATTTATCTGTGTAGCAATGGTGGCATGCTGCGCTTTAGATGAATATGTTTAAAAGTAAAGTGCGCCATACAGCGATTGCTACAATAGTTAATTGTGGATGAGTTAACAATTGATGTGTGCATTGATGGCTGGTGGTGTGTGTGCCTGTAGAAATTGGGTACTGATGGCTGGTGGTGTATGTGCCTGGTGGAAGTGTGCACTGCCTGCTGGGGGGTGTGTGACTGGTGGAAGTGTGCACTGACGGCTGGTGGTGTGTATGCCTGGTTAAAGCGTGCACTGACAGCTAGTGATGTGTGTGTGCCTGGTGAAAGCGTGCACTAACGGCTGGTGGTGTGTGTGTGCCTGGTGAAAGTGTGCACAGACGTCTGGTGGTGTGTGCCTGGTGGAAGCCTGCACTGACGGCTGGTGGTGTTTATGCCCTGTGAAAGCATGCACTGACGGATGGTGGTGGTTGTGCCCGGTGAAAGCGTGCACTGATGACTGATGGTGTCTGTGCCTGGTGAAAGTGTGCACTGACAGTGGGGTTGTGTGTGTGGTTGTGTGTGTGGTTGTGTGTGGGTGTGGTTGTGTGTGTGTGGGTGTGGTTATGTGAGGTTGTGTGTGTGCTTGTGCGTGTGGTTGTGTGTGCTTGTGTGGTTGTGGTTGTGCGGTTGTGGTTGTGTGTGTGTGTGGTTGTGTGTGTGGTTGTGTGTGTGGTTGTGTGTGTGGTTGTGTGTGTGCTTGTGGTTGTGTGTGGTTGTGTTTGTGGTTGTGTGGGTGCTTGTGGTAGTGTGTGCTTGTGGTTGTGTTTGTGGTTGTGTGGCTGCTTGTGTTTGTTTTTGTGGTTGTGTGGGTGCTTGTGGTTGTGTGTGTGTGTGGGTGCGTGTGTGGTTGTGGTTTTGTGTGTGTGGTTGTGTGTGTGTAGGTGGTTGGGTGTGGTTTGTGGTTTGGGGGTGGGTGTGGTTGTGTGTGTGTGTAGTTGTGTGTGGTTGTGTCTGTGTGGTTGTGTGTATGTGTGTGGTTGCGTGCGTGTGGTTGTGCATGTTGTTGTGTGTGTGGTTGTTTTTGTGTGTGTGGGGTTGTGTGTGTGGTTGTGCGTGGTTGTATGGGTGTGTGGTTGTGTGTGTGGTTGTGTGTGTAGTTGTGCGTTTGGTTGTGTGTGCAGTTGTAGTGTTTGTGGTTGTGTGTGTGGTTGTTCATGTGATTGTGTTTGTGTGTGTGGTTGTGTGTGTGGGTGGCTGTGTGTGTGTGGTTGTGTGGGTGTATGTATGTCTGTGGTTGCGTGGGTGTGGTTGTATGTGTGGTTATCTGTGTGTGGTTGTGGTTATGTGTGTGTGGTTGTGTGTGTGTGGTTGTGTGTGTGTGGTTGTGCATGTGGTTGTGTGTGTGGTTGTGCCTGGTGGAAGCCTGCACTGACGGCTGGCGGTGTTTATGTCCGGTGAAAGCATGCACTGACGGATGATGGTTGTTGTGCCAGGTGAAAGCGTGCACTGACGACTGATGGTGTCTGTGCCTGGTGAAAGTGTGCACTGACAGTGGGGTTGTGTGTGTGGTTGTGTGTGTGGGTGTGGTTGTGTGGCTGTGGTTGTGGTTATGTGAGGTTGTGTGTGTGCTTGCGTGTGTGTTTGTGTGCAGCTGTATGTGTGGTTGTGTGTGTGTGGTTGTGCATGTGGTTGTGTGTGTGGTTTTGCCTGGTGGAAGCCTGCACTGACGGCTGGTGGTGTTTATGCCCGGTGAAAGCATGCACTGACGGATGGTGGTGGTTGTGCCCGGTGAAAGCGTGCACTGACGACTGATGGTGTCTGTGCCTGGTGAAAGTGTGTACTGACAGTGGGTTTGTGTGTGTGTGTGTGGGTGTGGTTGTGTGGGGGGGTTGTGGTTGTGTGTGTTCTTCTGTGTGTGTTTGTGTGTGGCTGTGTATGTGTGGTTGTGTTTGGTTGAGGTTGTGTGGTTGTGTGTGTGTGTGTGTGTGGTTGTGTGTGTGCTTGTGTGTGGTTGTGTTTGTGGTTGTGTGTGTGCTTGTGTGTGGTTGTGTTTGTGGTTGTGTGGGTGCTTGTGGTTGTGTTTGTGGTTGTGTGGGTGCTTGTGGTTGTGTTTGTGGTTGTGGTTGTGTGTGTGTGTGTGTGTGTGTGGTTGGGTGTGGTTGTGGGTTTGTGATTGTGTGTGTGGTTGTGGTTGTCTGTGTGGTTGTGTGTGCGTGTGGTTGTGCATGTGGTTGTGGTTCTGTGTGTGGTTGTTTTTGTGTGTGTGGTTGTGTGTGTGGCTGTGTGTGTGTTTGTGTGTATGTGGTGGGTGTGTTTGGTTGTGTGTAGTTGTGTGTAGTTGTGTGTGTAGTTGTAGTGTGTGTGGTTTTGTGTGTGTGTGGTTGTGCATGTGATTGTGTTTGTGTGTGGTTGTGTGTGTGGTTGTTGTGTGTGTGTGTGTGGTTGCATGTATGTCTGTGGTTGTGTGTGGGTGTGGTTGTATGTGTGTAGTTGTAGTTATGTGTGTGATTGTGTGTGTGGTTGTGGTTGGTTGTGTGTGTGATTGTCATTGTTTGTGTGACAGTAATACTAAAAGCATCTTAAAATAAAGGAACACAAACATTGAGTTTATGGAAAGAGAAAGCACACTGTAAGTCAAACGGGTGCAGCAAAGCATTAATACAACAACATGTTCTTTGATGTTCTTCAAATGAGAACATCAAAGGGGCACTGCTAAAGTGATTGCGGGTGAAAGTGACACATGTTCTTTGATGTTTGATCTTCTTTGAACAAGAACATCAAAGGGGCGCTGCTAAAGTGATCACGGGCGCTTAATGAGTAAGACGAGGTTTGCCATTTGGCACCTCGGCTCCTAAGCGCGCACCCGCGCACATGCACTGTAGCTCTAGGCTGGCCAGGCTGGCCATGGTAGCATTTTTTTAGCCCTCACTAAATGTCTTGCCAGGACAACGCTTGCGCTGGTTCAGGCGAGACCAAAAAAACAACAAGCAATTGTGGTCAGTCTCAAAGGAACTCACTCTTGGTGAATTACTGTTTTTATTTGATCGTCATTTTTTATCCAAATGACCTCTCCTAATGTGTATAGGACCTAAGGATTCACATATATTTGAGAGGCGAGGCCTAATGCACACCAAGGGTGTCTTGCTTCATCAACAACAGCACCTCATTCACCAGAGAAAATTCTAGTGGTGCATGCGTTCCTGGTATTACGAGGATTACTTTCAGGTGGTGGGTGTATATGGAACCAGGACCTAGCAAATCAAAAAATCCCTAATCCCTGACCCAAGGACTTCCCTTTATTAAGGGTGAACCTAAAGAATGATTAAACGATATGACAATGCTGGGGACTACTTATTATCCCCGCATCTGAATAGATCGACATGTTTTAACCTATGTAATGATCCTGCAATGGGTCCAAGGATTTCTTTAGCACCCAGATCCTTATTTTCCTATTTCCTATACTGCAGTCATGTTCATTAGTTCATCAGCAGGCACTGTATACCTATTATTATCATCCTAATTAAGTGTTCGCTGTAGTTGCAGGTTTTTTGTCCTGTAAGCGATGTAAAACATAAAATATACCAAATCATAAATAATGAAACACATAACTGGAGACATAAAAGGAACATAAATGATAAATAACAATAATAAAGACAAAGAACATAGAAATTAATCTTTTATGTTTTTACCATTCTCATTCAGTCTTTTTATTAGAAACATATACTACGGTTTTAGCTGTTGGCTATTGTCACTTTCATCTTTTTTTTTTACTAATTTAGAGATTATGTGAAGTTAAAAAGAAGTCCAGCCTAGATGATGAATCATATTTTGCGGAATGACAAGAGAATTCACGTCTAAGCGTGTTTTTAAATCACCAATTGTCAAGTATATCTATATCTGTCTTGCAACCCCGCAAAGCGATAGCGACTTGTGGTTTATTTTGTCTTCTGTCTTTTTTGGTTGAGTCATCCGTGGAATTTTGTAAGAAATTAAAGTCACCTCCCCATATTATTTGACCAGGTATGCCTGACAATGCTTGCTTCAATTGTAAAATAGGGAGCGGGTCATCTATGACTGGTGCATAAATTTTAGCAAGTATTATATTTGTCAGATTTATTTTCCCATGCAAGTATGTCCATCTTCCACTCATATCTGAATGTGATGCTTCAACATGAAATTGAACGCGCTTGCCTATAAAAATACTCATACCCCTCTGTGCTGTCCCTGATACAGATGAACAATGAAAACCCGCCCATCATAAAGATCACATCTGGGTGGTGACCTTTTAACCAACTATCTATTGCACACTTTTTACGTCTTTTTTATCAACCCATTAGCATTCAGAGACAGGAATATCAACTTACTCCTATTCATAGTGTATTAAAAAACAGGAAGTCATTGCTTGTTTTTGTCCACAGATTACAGCTGATACCAGCTAAAGTGCAGTTTTGTGCTCTATGTGCAAAAAAATGCGTTTCTAAAGTGCGACTTGTGCAAAATATGCAAAGTATTTTTCCTACTAATATTACAACAATACTAAATCTACAATAGATAGATAATATATGTTCTACAAAGCAAGTCATTTCAGTTGTGCAAATTACGCAAGTATTGAACCAATAGACTGCCATAGATATTATAGCAATTGTGCAAAATAGCATTAATGTGCAAATCGCGCAGTTGTTATATCAGTTGTGCAAAGAATATTTAAAGTGCAAGTCGCAAAAACATTAGAGCAGCATACTACATATAAAAACTGTACGTTAAAGTGTATTAAAGTCAGATGTTCAATGTGCAATATACCATGCATGAGTTAAGCAAACACAGTACGTCAAAAACCAACTTTCCATAGCTGCGTTATGCGTCCTCCTAAAAAAAAAAACTTTTCCTTTCGTCTAAAAACTCTCTTTTTCTAACTGCTTCACCCCCCCCCCCTCCTTTGTCCCCCGGAAGAAGGGAAAACCCAAATTGTCCCACTGTCCTTCCCTCCTTCTCCTTCTTTTTACTGGATGCCATCTTATTGTATCCTGTTGCGTCCCCAGGTTCACCTCCCCTCCACCCTTTCATAGGAACTCTTTTCAACTATTTCTCATAACACTAACCAGAAATTACTTATTATTTTTTTTTCAAGATATACGTATAACCACAGAGACTTCTTTCCCTTGTATAACAGTAAGACCTTCCAAGAGGTTTTGGGCTTGTGATGTGTCCGTAAAGATAAAAAAAAATCCTTTAGCTAGAACTTTTAGCTTTGATTGTTGCACAATCATTGCCTCAGCCCCTTTGGCCTTAAAAGAGTCAATCATTTTAACAAAGTCCTTTCGTCTGTGGGCAGAAGTTCCTGACATATCAGAAAAGATTTTAAAGTTTTTAATTTCGTCGACGGTAAATGATCTCTTTGATATGGCTGTACTTAAGATTTTCTCTTTTACGCTGTAATCTGAGAAATGTATTAAAATTGTTCGTGGGTACTTGAGATTGGCAGGTCTGTGTGCAAGTACCCTATGGGCTCTGGTGATTGTATGAGCCCCTTGCAATTCAGATATTGCCTTTTTCAATAATGTTTCAGTCCATTTTACCATTTCCGCACTTTCCAGGCCCTCCGATATGCCCACCAGGCGTAGGTTAGATCTCCTGTTAAAGTTACCTAAGTCCTGTAGCTTTGATTCCATCTGCCAATTGTTTTTATTCAACACCTGAAGATCTTTTTGAATGGAGATGATGTTATCCTCCATAGCTGAAACACTTGCCTCCACCTCTGTAACCTTTCTAGGTAGATTGCCTAGAATTTCCTCCATCTTTGTGAGTCTGTCATGTAGCTGTGATATTTCATGTGCTTGCGACGCCTTCATATCTCTTAATTCTTGCAGGATAGTTACAAGCATTTCTTGTACTGAGATATCATATTCTACTCCTTTTTTACCAAGATTGCCATCAGCTCCCACCACAGTAGGGCCTACTTCCTTTTCTTTTTCTGCGTCTGAGATTAACTCCGATTCAGATGCAGAGTCCAACTTACCTACCAGTGCCCCATTTCCATCTTCCTTTTGCGGCATCTGGTGGAGTATTTGGGTCTCTGGTGTTGGAGGCTGACTGGCCCAGGGACCACAACAAGGTTTGACACTAGATGCAATTTCAGTTGCGACTGTGGATGTGCTTCCAGATCTGAAAGGGCATGGGCAGGAGTGAGTGATGTTCTCTGGCCTCCCGTATATTGTAGGCCTTCCAGGCCTGTATGTTCTCTCGCTATTTCTTCCTACCTGTTTACCTGCGGAGTGCTAGTAGATTTACCCCGTGTCGCAAGGGGGCTACTGAAAAGGGGATATTGTTTAGAGTTCAATAAGTTTTCATCTTCCCTAATCGGGTTTGATGCATCTTTTACTCCTTCACCCTCCTTCTTCTTCACCACCCACAGCCAACACATTCAAATCAGCTGAAAGATCAGATAGTCTCCTCTTCCTCTTCCTCCAGGGACTTATCTGAGACATTTTGGCCAGCCTGTTTATTTTTCTCAGCCAGTGATAGAGCTTTGCTTTTAAATCCATTCTCTGCTGGGCATTTCTTTTTCCTCTTCTGACACCCTTAGACCCTAGTACGGGCGTTGGAGGTGATTGGCCAGATTTGAGGAACTCTTTTCTTTCCCCAACTTTGGATTGTTTACTGCTCATCTTTGCTGTCTTCGAGACTGACATATTTTATTATTCTCTCACCAACAGATGGGCCCTTGGGCACTTGAGACGTGTAGGGAGATGTGCAGGGAGCCTTGCTGTAGTGGCTTTAGTGCCTTCCAGACAGTACCTTACAAATGTATATGGGCGTTATATTGGCGTTATGCAGATGCTGCCCCTCATGCCACTTCCGTTCAGATTCAGGCTCCCTCCCTCATAGCCCCCTGTCACATTAGGTCAGCCTCTTTACTTTCGCCGTCTGTTTTACTGACGTTGGGGCAAAGCATAGAGTTCTATCTTTCACCCACTCGCAGCCTCTTACTTTTGTCCGTTTTTTGGCGGGGGGCAAAACTCTTGTAGTCCCACTCTATGAATTTAATAATGTTCTTAAACCGGTTTGGTAAGTAAATCGATTGATGGTTCAAAAAAGCTAAGTAAATGCCTGCCACCACAGCGAGTCCCCCGCACTTACTTCGTCAAAGGTGGTTTACCTCTGGGATACCCAAGTATAGTCAACGAACCCTCCGAATTTTACTTGTGCTGTCAGGGTTAAATGCTTAGAAGCTTTTCATGTTACCGATTTTGGGCATGTCCGCATTACAGTACTACACGCAGCATGCCCTTACCTCGCGTGGCTGCTGTGAAATGCAGTCCAAGCGCCCTCCGCCATTGTAAAGCCCCATATGCGGTTCATACTAAAAGGCTTATACAACTGATTGAAAAGAGTTTTCAATAGAAGATTTGAGAATCAAAAGTTATTTTTTTCAAGAACCTTGGTTATATTGTTGTAAAGGCCCAATAAAGTATCAGTCTACTATGGGAGCTATGTCAGTTTTTCTTGACTGAATGAAAACTATGTTATTATTTGAAGTGGAAGAGTGGGGGATTTTCATGTTACTGGCCAAATAGTACCAATATGCTTTTCTGTGTATCAGGCAGGACCTACCAGAACATTGGCCCTTCAGAGTGTGTAAAGTTCTAATAATAGTATAGTCCTTCTGCTTCTGGCTATACTGCTCATTAAACACCTTCTAGCTCCTTATAGGCCCTTGCTTGCAACTTGGCCCTATAACATAGTGCCTTTAATAGCAAGCATTGCCTTTTGTAGTGGCTTTAACCTGATAATAAATCTCCTACTAATATGCTGAACTGGTTTTGCACTGTAAAGGAGAAAGAAAAACATGAGTACGCTATATAAAGGACAGTGTGTTCAGAGGGTACATTTACTGCTGATCAGTTGCAAGTGTGACAAGTGTCTGGCTACCAGCAAAACAAAAACTAAATATGAAGTTCTTGGCAAAGAAGTAGAATACTTACCTTGGAGTCTGATATGGTGAATAGGATCATACCTAAATGGCTGGAAAGAAAATTTTTATATTTTTAGAGACACTTAAGATAGGAATGTGACTGAAAGCAGGAACGTAACCATTAATCATATCAATGCCATTTGCAGCTTCCACAAGCTGGCAAACGTAAATAAAAAGTAACTATAACAGTGGCAATACTACGCGACCAGGGGCTCAATTTAGTAATCTCTGGTTATTGGTAAAGTGTGGGTGGGGTTGGGGGGTTGACCTATATGCTGCTTTGCTTTGAGGCAGTGTTCTCTTCACCTAGGCATGTTTGCTTACACAGAGAGTCACCTTCTTTGAGTTGTATTGCAGGGTTCTAGTGTACTGACCTCTCAACCTCTTCGATTGAAAGACAGAAGTCCCGATGATGACCATGAAAGCCTACATTAATTCCCATCAACATAAAGTCTTACTGTTTGCTTCTGGGCTCTTGGGAAAAAAACCTGCCTGCCTGACTCTCTTGTCGTTTGACCTCTACTTTTGCAAGAATGGGCCTTGGAGAGTCTAGAAATATTTCTGACAATTTGTTCTTATTAAATTATGTAGTGAAATTAAATATCATTGATTTCTCCATCTGTTTCCTTGAGTTTTGGGTAGAGTTTTAAGCCTTGATGGTAGACGATGGGCTTGAGCCATAGCTTCCTATCAATATTCATTCTCCAGCTTACAGACAGCCTCCCTGGTAAACATATTGTCATCCTGTAGATTCAGCAAAGTCCACACTCTTTTTCAGATAGAGATCTGATGTACTGAATTCTCTGCTTTACAATGTGAAAGTTTTCAGATTTGTATATCTACCAGGGACGAGATTTATTAGCCTTCTCCCTCACACTCTGTTGTCCTAAAAGCTTTCAATGCCAAACATATTTGACATGATCTATTGGCCTTCAGGATTCCTGCATTTCCAATGCCATGAGAACACGGACGCTCCAGTTCTTGAAAAGATGTATTAATTTATTAAGTCTCGCTACGACGAACGCCCGCTAAGCGCGTTCTCACAGCGAGAACTATAGTCGGCGTCTCAGCCCAAAAACCAGTGTGGAGACAAGAGACAAGACCTGGCCGCACGCAGCGTTTCCCCATAGGGATAACGTTGGGCGCGTCCGCTTCTGCCGACAGCATGCCTCGTGGAATGCAGGGGGAGTCTGCAGAGAGGCGCACAGCGCTGATCCGATTGTGACTTCCCCAGAACTGAACTGCTCCTTTGGTTGGATCGCGTTGCGCGCCTCGTGGAATGCAGGGAGAGTCTGCAGAGAGGCAGCGCAGCGCTGATCCGATCGTGACTTCCCCAGAACTGAACTGCTCCTTTGGTTAATAAAAATAGAATTCAAACAATTTTTCTTGGTTGTAGGGTTAGCCGTCTAAGTTACTCGTCTACGGGAAACCCAATATTTCGAACTGCCGTTATATGCTCAGACTGTGTACATTTAGCGCTAAATAAATACAGAAAAACATACTAAGAAAGATACAGATTTGAGATGTGTTGAGAAAAGCAGAACCAAGTGTACCGCGCTTATCGTGTTCATGCTGAGTCAACAGTTAAAAAAAACAGCACCAGTGCTCGTCGTAAACGAGAGCCGACTTGGTCAAGCAGAAGCCACGCATGCGCAGGCATCTACGGCCTTATACATTTCAACAGTCTTTCTCGTGGCTACTCTTAAGGCCACTGGATTCCAAGAAATGCAGCGTCCAACAATCAACTGTTTGTATTAAAAGATGGCGTTTTGGTGAAAGACCTCGAACGAGTCACGCAAGCTGCCTACAGTTCTCTTCATACATGGGATGACAATCCTATAGTACTTCGGCATATATGATAACACTGCTGCACACCCCTCTCATGACAACAATGAAAACGAGCATGGCACGAGAGTGAAAAAATAAACCCAGCAGCCATGTCTCAAGTTTTTAACAGCCACGTTATTCTAAAGTGTCTATCTTTATTACTGCAAAAACGCAACACCACAGGGCAATATTGTACACGCGTTTACAGCAGCATCCCCAACCTGTGCAACAAACGCACACAGCCCCCTCCTCCCCCCAGTATTTCCCAGTGGCCCCATCTTTTTTATGCAAGCTTCAATAGTAGCACAGCTGCGCGCAGCCCCCCCGCACAACATTACACTTTACGGCTGATTCCACAGAACGCAGGCATGTACCAAGCAATACATTCATTGCACGCACTTTCAAACAGCATCCTTCCATTTTGCACTTACTGAAACAGTGTGCACTGCTGCCCCTCACAGAATGCAACGGAGATCAGCGTGGAGTGACTGCTCGTAACATATATATGTGGAGTGGCGGGCCGATATATCCATGATTGATAAACTCAACAAGATGCTGAGAGCTGTTACATACGAGTCATTTGGGGTCCTTTGTTAGTTGAGCAGGAGAGGTGTATTTCAACTCTGTACAAATAGACAGTGCGCCGTGAGGTGCATCATCAGAGCTGTGTGAATAATAACAGCTGTGAGCCCATGCCTGAGGTGCATCATCAGAGCTGTGTAAATAATAACTGCGTCAGCCCCGTGCGGGAGGTGCATCATCAGAGCTGTATGAATAATAACAGCTGTGAGCCCGTGCCTGAGGTGCATCATCATAGCTGTGTGAATAATAACTGCGTCAGCCCAGTGTCAAAGCTGTGTGAATAATAACAGCTGTGAGCCCGTGCGTGAGGTGCATCATTAGAGCTGTGTGAATAATAACAGCTGTGAGCCCCGTGCCTGAGGTGCATCATCAGAGCTGTGTGAATAATAACTGCCGGCAGCCCCGTGCTGAGGTGCATCATCAGAGCTGTGTGAATAATAACTGTGTCAGCCCCGTGCTGAGGTGCATCATCAGAGCTGTGTGAATAATAACAGCTGTGAGCCCGTGGCTGAGGTGCATCATCAGAGCTGTGTGAATAATAACAGCTGTGAGCCCGTGGCTGAGGTGCATCATCAGAGCTGTGTGAATAATCACTGCGTCAGCCCCGTGCGTGAGGTGCATCATCAAAGCTGTGTGAATAATAACAGCTGTGAGCCTGTGCCTGAGGTGCATCATCAGAGCTGTGTGAATAATATCTGCGCCAGCCCCGTGCTGAGGTGCATCATCAGAGCTGTGTGAATAATAACAGCTGTGAGCCCGTGGCTGAGGTGCATCATCAGAGCTGTGTGAATAATAACTGCGTCAGCCCCGTGCGTGAGGTGCATCATCAGAGCTGTGTGAATAATAACAGCTGTGAGCCTGTGCCTGAGGTGCATCATCAGAGCTGTGTGAATAATAACTGCGTCAGCCCTGTGCGTGAGGTGCATCATCAGAGCTGTGTGAATAATAACAGCTATGAGCAACAGCATACTCTTGTACACACTCTCACTGCTCACCAATTCAAAGTTTCCTAAACATTTTATGCAACACATTGTCATACACAATGCCAATAACTCAAACTTTAATGCTGCGAGACCTATTGCATTGCAAATGCTTGTGTTATGAAGCAGTGACTTTTCCAAAGGCTGTTAGCCCACTGTACATCGAGAAAAGCAAATAGTTAAAAGATCGCACAGCAATAAAAAGTGTAACAAAAAGAGAACATAGAATCAGTCATATTACAGTAAAACTACAAGGCACATTAGAGAACCAACATAAGAAACGTAGGAACAGAAAAGGGTTCACCTCCTTTATACACATTAAAAGAGTAGGGCCATGTTGAAGGGGGAGAATTCCACAGACTAGATGCAGCGAGTGAGAAAGCTTTGTTGGCTGACCGTGATTTCCTAACAAGCAGAAGGTTAAGGCAGCAAGAGACTTGTTGCTAGTAGGGTAACCCCCAACTATATGTTCTGCCATACATGAATGTTTTCACTCAATTAGAACTTGTAGGTGCAGCGGGCATTTAAATTGAATGTTAATCTCTAGTGGCAACCAGGGTAGAAATTTAAGAATGGGAGAAATTGTTTCACTCTGTTGGGCACCCTCAGTCCACCTCATAGCTGAAATGAAATCAGCAACTAAGCAGGCTTTGGCATCCTAATTAGAAAAGATTTTCTCCCTTCAGAGTGAGACAACACCAATGTTTGATCTGCAGTAAAAAAAAGTCGGGCACTAGAAGATGACGTGCCTACAAAGAACACGTTTGGATCAAGCGACCTGTGATTTTTTAAACAATGTAGGTGCACATGGAGAGTTTGGAGTTACTGACATTATCTAGCTAAATCAGTTACCAAGTGTTGAGAAATGTAGAAAGTCCAATACAAAGATTATTTTGGCCAGTATAAAATAAGACAAATGCAGTCTTCTTTGGGTTAAATTTAAGGTTCGCTTTCACCATCCAGAATTCAATCACTTGAAGGCAGGCCATACAAAGCAGGACCATAGAGTCTCATTCACATATCAACCCTCCCCAAATGCAGGTAACTGGGAAAAGTACCTTTTAGCTTTGGATTTGCATTTGATTGTATCTGGTTGTATAGACACCCACGCTATTGTGTGTGTCACATCACAACCTTCATTACTGTCATTGTGAGACTTGGAGTGTGTGACTCCTACTAAGGTAGGTTTTTGAGTCTAGCAAGTGCCACTATGGACTAAAGATCTGTTGTTCCTCTGTCATGTGTTGTGTGGTTTTCTACATGGGGATCTGACCCTGAGTGTATAGTGTAATTTTCCTTTGCCTCCTCTGCAACCTCCCTGTTTGTTTCTCATGTGACTGTATATGCGATATGTCCTACAATGTACTTAGTTATGCAGTTTCATCCCTGCTTGGGTACGGTCTCTGATTCCGTAGGTGCTGTTTGAATTGAAGCTTATGCATGGTTAATATATTCCTTATAGTCCTTTACAGCAATATGATAGTTTTATCTTTGCTGCAGTTGCTGAGTGTCCTTGAGTCTAGAGCATTACCCTATCTAGACTGATAGGAAAGTCAAAAGGAAAGACCATATTTCACTCTGCTTCGTTCTACTTAACGAATGACCATAGAGACCAAGAAGAATCCATTCCACTATTCATTATCAATCAATCAAACATTTGTAAAGCGCACTACTCACTCATGACGGTCTCAAGGCACTGAGTGGGGGGAGGGGGGCCGCCACTGATCAAACAACCAGGTCTTGAGGAGTCTCCTGAAGTTTAGCAGGTCCTGGGTCTGTCGTAGGTGGATGGGGAGGGTGTTCCGTGTCTTGGTGGAGAGGTGGGAGAAGGGTCTGCCGCCTGCGGTTGTTCAGTGAATGCGTGGAACGAGGGCGAGATCAGCAGAGCGGAGCTGGTGGGGTTGGCGGTGTAAAAGGTCAGTCGCCTGTTGAGGTATGCTGGTCCTGCACTGTGGAGTGCTTTGTGAGCATGGGTGAGGAGCTTGAAGGTGATCCTCTTGTTAACAGGAAGCCAGTGCAGGTCCTTCAGGTGGGCGATGATGTGGCTGTGGCGGGGGATGTCGAGGATGAGGCATGCATAGACGTTTTGTATGCGTTGGAGTCTCTTCTGGAGTTTGGCAGTGGTTCCTGCGTAGAGGGCGTTGCCGAAGTCCAGCCTGCTGGTGACGAGGAACTGGGTGACCGTCCTTCTGGTTTCGGTGGGGATCCATCTATAGATCTGGCGAAGCATACGGAGGGTGTTGAAGGAGGAGGAGACAGCATTGACTTGTTGGGTCATTGAGAGCGTTGATTCCAGAATGAACCCCTGGTTGCGTGCGTGGTCGGTGGGTGTTGGCGCAGTTCCCAGCTAGGCTGGCCACCAGGAGTCGTCCCACGTGGAAGGGGTGGAGCCGAGGATGAGGACCTCCGTCTTGTTCGAGTTCAGTTTCAGGTGACTGCTCTTCATCCATTCGGTGACGGCCTTCATCCCTGAGTGGAAGTTGGTTTTGGTCATGGTGGGGCCTTTGGTGAAGGAGAGGATCAGCTGGGTGTCGTCGGCGTTTGAGACTATGTTGAGGTCGTGTGATCAAACGATGTTGGCGAGCGGTGTCATGTTTTCGTTGAAGAGGGTCGGGCTGAGGGATGATCCTTAGGGTACGCCGCAGGTGATCTTTGAGGTTTCGGATCGGAATGGAGGGAGAAGGACTCTCCGTGTTTGGTCTGTGAGGAAGGAGGTGATCCAGTCCAGGGCTTTGTCACGGATCCCCATGTTGTTGGTCCTGTGCTCAGGGTGTGACGGCAGACGGTGTTGAAGGTAGCCAAGAGGTTCCAGGAGGATGAAGGCCGCGGTTTCACCATTGTCCATCAGGGCCCAGATGCCGTCGGTAGTGGCGATGAGGGCGGTTTTGTTGCTGTGGTTGCTGCGGAATCCGGATTGGGATGAGTCCAGGGTGTTGTCCTCTTCGAGGAATTAGGTCAGTTGTCTGTTGACGATCTTCTCGATGAGGTCCTTTATCTCTGCCTTGGGTTTCTTGAGTAGGGCTTTGATCTCTGCCTGTTTCCTGCTTTCCGGGAAGGTGGCGGTCTCAAATGAGCTGTTGAAGATCTTACGGAGTTGGGGTGCGATGATGGAGCTGGCTTTGTTGAAGATGTGGTGGGGGCAGGGGTCTGATGGTGAGACGGAGTGGATGGTGTTCATGGTCTTGATGCTGTCTTCGAAGTTGACATGGGTCCAGGAGATCATCCGACCGGTGTGACTCGGGGTGAGTCTGGCGTTTCCGTGGCTGTCGGAAAGGTCTGGGTGTTGAAGCTGTTGTCGATGTCTGCGATCTTGCGGTGGAAGAAGGTAGCTATAGAGTCGCAGAGGTCTTGTGACGGCAGGATGTCGTTGGAGCTGGGGTTGGCGAGTTCCTTCACGATGTTCAAGAGCTCTTTGCTATTGTGTGCGCTGTTGTTGATGCATTCCTTGAAGGAGGTCCTTTTGGCTATTTGAATGAGTTGGTGGTGTCTGCGGCTGGTGTTCTTGAGGGCTGCATGGTTGCCCGGTATTTGCTTGTGGTGCCATTTCTTCTCTAGTCTTTGGCAAGTCTGCTTGGATGTCGGCGGTGAACCAGATGGGTTTTCTGTCGGTGCGTCAGTTTGTGGATTTCTTGATCGGGGCGAGAGTGTTGACGCAGTCCTCGAGCCATCGCTTGAGGTTGCAGGCTGTGTCTGTGTGGTCGGTCGGTGGGTCTCGGGCGAGGGTGGTGGTAAGCTGGTCTTCGGTGACCTTGTTCCAACTGCGTTGGGGCATTCTTTGCTGATGGTTGTGTGCGGTGGTTTTCTTGACAGAGAAGTGGATGCAGCAGTGGTCGGTCCAGTGGAGTTCGGTGGTGTAGCTGATAGAGATGTGGCTGCTGGCAGACAAAATGGGGAGGAGCGTGTGTCCGGCGGAGTAGGTGGGTGTCGTGACAAGCTGTTTGAGGCAGAGGTTGGCGAGGTTGTCCAATAGTGTGGTGGAGTTGCTGTCATTGGCGTTCTCGAGGTGGAAGTTCGGGTTTCCGAGGAGGATGTTGTCTGTGGAGGCCAGGGTGTGCGCGCTGACGGCATTTGTGATGGAGTCGATGAACTCTGGCCGGGGTCCCGGGGGTCTGTATACAAGAGTTCCTCTGAGGATGGTGTTGGGATCGATGTGGTTCTGGAAGTGCAGGTGTTCAGCGGTGCTGAGGGTATCTTCAGTGTTGGTCGAGATTCTGAGGGTATTTCTGTGGAACATGGCGTTTCCTCCTCCCGGTCTGTTGGTGGGGTCCCTGCAGGTGATCTTGTAGCCATCAAGGATGGCTATGACAACGTCGGGTGCCGATGAGGAGTTCATCCAGGTGTCCGGGCAGGATGAGTCGAGTAGGTCCCAGAGTTCCAAGGGCGTGCCTGTGGATGGAGCGGTAGTTGAGCAGTATGCATCTGAGGTGGTTGTGGTCCGCTATGGTGGGGTGGGCAGGATGTGACGGTGTGAGCTGGCAGCTGTAGCTGCAGCTTTGGCAGGTAGAGGGCCCACGGCTGAGCATCGGGTCGGCCTGGAAGCAGGTGGAGGATTGGCCGGCGTTGAGTGCGTGGAGGGTGTTAGCATCGTAGCGACGTCTTGCATTGTGGTGCTCGCGGGGGCAGGGGGTCTGGCGCTGTCCAGGCGCGGACGGGCACAGACGGGCTTGCCTTAGGCCCGCCAGCAGCGCGTCTGCTGAGCGACCGCTGGCTGGAGCGGAGCCGCAGGGGGCTGCAGCAGGAGGAATGCACAGAAGAAATCTAAGGTGAAAACAGTTCAGTACGGAATGCAGTTAAGCATTGGAGCAGTAGGAAAACACAAAAATAAAGAAAGTGAGTGAGGGGGTTTAGGATGCAGGTGGAGACTGGGGTAGGCGAGGAGGAGAAGACCACCTGAGGTGGTCTGCCGGCGCGAACCCTGCTCGAGGAAGGGGCCTTAGGCCGGAGCGGAGCGAGCTGCATGCGGAGCTGCTGGAGAGTGCTGGCCTGGAACAGAGGTCAAGGCTGATGCACGCGCTCCTACGCAGCGGTCAGCATTAAGTAGGGGAGGGGGGCGGGACATAGGTAAATAAAGTTTAGGGTGCCGGTGTAGACTGGGTAGGCGAGGAGGAGAAGACCACCTGAGGCGCTCTGTTGGTGCAAACCCTGCTCGAGGAGTAGGCACTGGAGCGGAGCTGCTGGGGAATGCTGGCCTGGACCAGAGGTTATGCACAACACTAAGAACCATATGCGTCATTATTGGAAATAGCGAATACCTAATTGTGATTCTCTGCGAATCACAATTAAGTAATCGATATTCCAAATGTATGAAACTCCATAAGTTTCATTTAATGATTCCTAGTGGGTCGCAAATCGACCTACCTCATGAATATTAATTAGGTAGGTTGCAATTTGTAACCCATTAGCAGTTGCTACAATCACGGGGATTGTGGCCTGCTGGGATCAGCAGACAACCATGTCTGTGATTGCTTTTAAATAAAACAATCTTTTTAATGTTTTATTTTATTAATGCAGCCTGTTTCCTTAAAGGAAAATGGATTGTGTTTAAAAAAGAAAAATTATAAGTTTTCTTTTCATTTTATAAGTGCAGGCAGTGGTCCATGGGATATGGACCACTGGGTATAATGAAGAGACTCCCGTGGAGAAGTGTGGCTCAGGGGTTAGAGGTGGCAGACCCGGAAGCTGAGATCGGTCCTGGACCAGGGTTCAATTCCCTGCCTCGGCGGGTCTTGGGCTAAAAATTCCACGGACTCGATAATTCTCGATCCGGTGCCTTCTCGACTCACGGGTTCACACTCTGCGACTCTGGGCAATAGCTTGCTTAATCTCCACAACGGCCCCTTGCGGCGGGATGCCTGACTTTCACCTTGTGGATACCTTACTGGGGCTATCACACAGGGGAATATCAGGACGGGTTCCCTAAGCAAGCGCCGGGACATCCACTGCGGGTAGCTGTGCGCTATATAAGCTCAACTACATACATAAATGGGTCCCATCCTAATACCGAATCGGTATGTAGTCGCAATGTATACCAAAATTAATTTTACCATTTGCAGCCCGCCCGAATCTGCAAATCGGGCCGTTTGCAACCAGTAAAATGCATGATACATGTGACCCTAAGATGCTTCTCACATAGGCCATTTCAACCAGACACAATATTAAAGTAGCATGCATGTTATATTTCTCAAGCCTATAAATTACCATAAGATCACCACTCTGATCAATCATGAATGACACGAAAAATTTACCACATAGGACCTGCTACAATGCAACACTCTTCTAATCTAGCTGTTCCCCGTGGTGTAGCCTGCTATCCAAACACTAATACAATGTGGTGCTTCATCAGATGTATGAATCGCTAAAGAAATGCAATTACAATGCACCACTATAGTGAGAAACCTAGTTCTAATGTTTTTTCCTTCGCTCAAGGCTGCTGAATCAGGATTCCATTTTCTACTTTGGTATGCATGCCATTTTAAAGTAATTGATTTTCCTTGGCCATGGTAATTCTGTCCTTTGGTAGGATATTTCTTTAAATGTTAATTGAACTGGTCACACCAATATCAGAACTTGTTTGACCTCTTATCAAGTTTGATCTTTGTGGGAGGATGTTGTGTCCTGGAGTTTTATTGGCAAAATGTTCCCGATCTCCCCTCACTAGTCTTTCTGGTCTCATTTTTGGTTACTTACCCCTCAGCTTCATCATCATTTACATTCATCTTGTGGGTCTCATTTAAGGCGATGGACTTTTCTGCATCCATTGAATCACCGTCTTCCTGAAATGCCATGTTGAGCGTATGATGTTTGGTTCCTCGTTCCTTCTAAAGTTGAAGCATTCACACAGCATGGTTATGACTTCTTTGTTGGTCTAGTTCACATGAAACATCCTTATTAGCTGCAGTCTTTTTGAGAGACAAACATTCTGTTTCTCCTTTGCCCATCCACCTCTAACTGTTACATTTCTCCAATGGCTACAGCCCTACCTTTCATCTAATAACCAAGCTCTTCTGGGTGACTACGTGGAGTGAAGGCCAGGACATGCCGAATAAAAAGCAGAAAGTTGTTGACCACTGCAGTACTTTATAATGACATGTAAGAACAGTGGCAGTGGTGCAGATCTAGTGGTATATTGTGTAGTTACAGTTTCAGTGTGGACATAATTCCTCTCATGAATAGGCACCATCTCCCAACTGCTGCAGAGTATATCATATAATCACAGTACACTGCCTTATTCCTGCAATTCTAGTTGAAGAATCTGCACCAAGTATCAAAACCTTGTTTGTAATAGACCCTACTCTTATACCTAATGAGGCTCCACTTTAAAATGGGTACTATTTCAATGCATACGGCACTTCATGTTCAGTAATGTGCTTACAATCTTTGATGTATTTGCTCCTAATAGTAGTAATGAGAGTATGTCAGATTAGGACAACAACCAAAGATGAACGTTGTGTATTCTAATTCACTTCATGATGTCTGGGACTCAAAATAAGTCTGCTTCTCTGTCGCCTTTGTCATCGTTCCAGCAGCTCCCTTCTCTGTGATCGAGACAGGGTGTGGTGCGCATAGTGGCTATAAGCAAACAGCCCAGCAGGAGCAGGTCACCCGCTGCTCTCGCTTTCCACTCCTTTTTTCAATCACATCCTCATTTTAATCACGCCAAGATTAACCTGTTATTGTTGATGTGTCTCTGTCACCCTATAGGTGCCCCAGTCTTCACTGGTGCCAGAAATATCATCTATCTGAAAGAGACACGTTAGTGATAGATTCCTTACCTTAGAATATCCCCAGGCGTCAGACTGGATCCGGAAATGTTTGCGTAGCAGTACCCTTGCGCGTCGGTAGGCGTCGTCTGCGGCTCCACGTCCGTCGTCGGCGTTGTGGGCGCCGTGATGACGTCGTCGGAGTACTTAGACGCCGCCTCCGCGTGTTGACGTCAGTTCTTCTTTTTTCCGCACCAGCAAGCACAGATCTGGAAAAAGCAGTACTTCTAGTCACTTTTTGACTAACTTTTTGGATCATTTTTGATCCTCTTTTCGAAGTCGTACGACTCTGATCGGTGCCATAGGGATGCCTGGATTCAAGCACTGCGAGGATTGCGACCGCACGATGTCGGTCACGGATCCTCACCACCTGTGTCTAACTTGTCTAGGCGTCGACCACGACGACAAGACTTGCTTCAACTGCCGGGCCCTGTCTTTGAAAGCCAGGCGGGAGCGGTCCCGCAGGCGACTCAAATTCCGGCAGTCGGTCCCGCGCCGCAAGAGATCCCGGTCCCACGGGAGGTAGAGGGACAGGTCGCAGGGTCGGAGCCACCACAGCTCCGAGAGTCGGCACCACTCCTCCGGGTCGAAGTCGTCGTCAGGTAAGAAACACAAGAAGTCGAAGAGGCATCATCGCGCTTCTGACTCCCCCCGACGCTCACGCGATGCGGCCGGGGGTTCGGGTGACACTGCCCACGCGGCTCCGTCGGAAAGCAGTCCCACACCCTACGGTCCCTGGGCGAGACGCAACGCCGGAGGAGATCGAGCGCTTCCTCATGGCCATGAGGTCCCTCTCTCCTCCGACGGGCTCCGCGGGGCCTTCGGGCCTAGCGGACCTGTCTGGGGCCCCTAGCGTCGGGGGCTTCAGCCGCAGGGCCCCACGGTCCCGACGCCGCCGGCGCCGCGGGACCCTACTGGACCCGCTTCGGGATCTGGGTCATCGCCGGTGGACCTTACGACCCCCTCGGCGTCGGTCCGTCAGGTGTCACCTCCGGCGCCGTCCTCGGGCGGCGCCGTCCCCGATGCCTCCTTCGCTCCGGTTCCAACGTCGGAACGGCGCCGCTGGGCGCCGCTCTCGACGGTGCTTGGGGAGTTTTACTTCAATGAACCGGCCCCATTGGTTGACAACCCTGATTTTCAGGAGATGGGTGATGAGGAGTATTGGGAGGGGTCTGAGGACCCTCTGACCCGAGAGTGTCAGCCTCTAGAGGACTGGACAGGTGACCTTGGGGATGCCAGTGGTCTGGACACCTCTCCAGACACTGGTTTTGTCTCGCCTCCTACCGTGGCTTCGGAGGAGGGGGCAACATACGGTGTGGTGTTGATGAGGGCTGCCAAGGCCTTGAGCCTTGAGCTCCCAGTCACGGGGAGGACTAACCTCCTCACTGAGGTCCTTAAACCGCAGTCATGCCCGACAGAATATCTGCTGCCGTTTAATGAGGCCTTGACCGACGTACTTTTGGGCACTTGGTCCAGGCCCGCTACGGGTTTTGGCTGAGATAGGAACGTGGCCAGACCCCACCGCCCGGGCCCGGGCGACCCAGTTTTCCTGTCCACCCACCCCTCCCCCGAGAGCCTGGCCATCCAGGCGTCCACTCCCCAGACTGCATTCCCGTCGGCTCCACCGGACAGGGAATCCAAGAGGTACGAGATGTACGGTAAAAAGGTCTTCTCCTCCCTTAGTCTGAGACTGCGGTCTTCCAACACCGCATGCCTCTTGGGCCGCTACACCCACTCTCTGTGGTATATGGTCGCGGAATTGCTGCCAGAGTGTCCGTTGGGTATGGGCCAAACTCGGCCAAGCCCTTGTGGAGGGCTGGGATGCAGCCAGATATTCTATCCGGTGTGGGCTGGATACCACCGACTCACTAGGTAGAGCGATGGCAACGACAGTGGCGATTAGACGCCACGCCTGGTTGAGGTCCGCCAACTTTTCGGCTGATGTCCAAAACACATTGATGGACATGCCGTTTGATGGCCGTCGCCTTTTTGGCGACAAGGCAGACCATGCGCTTGAGCGCTTTAAGGACTCCAGGGCTACGGCCAAGTCCTTGGGCCTCTCGGCCCCGCGCCAGCAAACGGGTGCCTTTCGCTCCTTTCGTGGACAAGGAAGGCGCGCCCCCACACGTGCTCCAAGCAACACGCCACAGGCTAACATCCAGCGCGGTGGCGGCCATGGAAATCGCCGTGGAGGTGGTCGGGGACAACGGCGAGGCCAGTCCACACCCTCCCCCGCAGCATCCACCTCTAAACCCTTCTAGTCCGTGCTTCTTGGCCCATGTGACGCCAGTGGGGGGCAGGGTTCGCCATCACCACTCTCACTGGCGCACTGTCACTTCGGACAGGTGGGGGCTGCAGATCGTCCGAAGGGGCTACTCCCTTCCTTCGAGACGACCCCTCAAGCCATGCCACTGCAACACCACCGCGTATCGGGGGATCATTTGCGGCTTCTGCAGGAGGAAGTTTCGGCCCTCTTGGCCAAGGGGGCCATCGAGCTTATTTTCACATCCCCGTCCTGCCGGCCCACCGGCGTTACTTGCGGTTCACGGTAGGCCACGAGCACTTTGTTTACCGTGCTCCCCTTCGGCCTTACCAGCGCCCCACGGGTGTTCACAAAGGTGATGGCGTGGTCGCAGCTCATCTGCGCAGGTTAGGGGTTTCAGTCTTCCCTTAACTCGACGACTGGTTGTTGAAGGCGGGCTCGCCCCAGACAGTTGTCAGCCACCTCTAGACGACGGCAGACCTCTTGCACCAGCTGGGGTTGTCCATCAATGTGCCGAAGTCAAACCTGTGCCCCTCTCAGAAGCTCCTTTTCATCGGAGCGGTTCTCGACTCAGCGCAGTTTCGGGTTTACCCACCCGAACAGCGGGTTCGGGATATGCAGGCTCTGATTCCAATCTTTCAGCCTTTATCCCGAGATTCGGTCAGGTTGACGCTGCGGCTTCTGGGGCTGATGGCTTCCTGCATCCTTCTGGTGCATCACGCCCGTTGGCGGATGCGGGCTCTGCAGTGGGACCTGAAGTTTCAGTGGGCCCAGCATCAGGGCAACCTGTCCGACCATGTCCTGATCTCGGAGGGCACCGCGAGACAGCTGCAGTGTTGGCTCACGGACCGCAATTGGGTCAGCGGCAGATCACTCTCCCTTCCCCAACCGGAGCACGTAGTTGTGACCGACGCGTCCCTCCAGGGCTGGGGAGGCCACATGGGAGAGGCGGAGATCAGAGGCCTTTGGTCTCCGGCGGAGTCCCGGCTCCATATCAACCTTTTGGAGCTGCGGGCGATTCATCTAGCACTGAAGGCATTCCTCCCCTCTGTCCGCGGGAGTGTAGTGCAGAGGTTCACGGACAACACCACCGCCATGTGGTACTGTAACAAACAGGGCGGGGTGGGGTCGTGGACCCTCTGCCAGGAGGCTCTGCGCCTCTGGCAATGGCTGGAACATCAGGCAGGTTCTCTGAACGCCAGGGCGGACGAACTCAGCCGCCGGTGCATGATGGATCTCGAATGGCGTCTGAGCTCAGACGTGGCGCAAGGTCTCTTTCTGCAGTGGGGAGAGCCTTTGTTAGATCTATTCGCCACCGAAGAGAACGCGCAATGTCATCAGTGCTGCGCGTTGGAATTTCCAAGGCGGCAATCGCTCGGAGACGCTTTTCATCGCGAGTGGATTTGCGGTCTGTTGTACGCCTTTCCGCCTATACCACTTCTGCCCAGAGTGCTGAAGAAGATCAGGCGCGACCAGGCACAAGTCATCCTTGTGGCTCCGGACTGGGCATGAAGGTACTGGTATCCCGAGCTACTCAGTATGTCAGTCGATCAACCGGTTTGTCTGCCTCTTCAGGAGGACCTTCTGTCGCAGCAGCAGGGGACGGTCCTCCACCGAACCTGTCCAGTCTCCACCTCCATGCTTGGAGATTGAGCGGCGACAGTTGAGGCCATTTGACTTGCCTCCTGAAGTCTGTAACATCATTCTGGCAGCCAGGCGTCCCTCCACAAAGTCGGTATACGCCTGCAGGTGGAACAGATTTGTGGCATGGTGCACAGCAAAGCTGTGGATCCTCTCTCTGCCCCTCTTTCTGAGGTTCTTCTTTCTCTTGCCTAGCAGGGCTCTGCTCTGGGCACTATCAAGGGCTACCTTTCTGCTCTTTCAGCCTTTTTGAGGCTGCCTGATCAACCTTTGTTCAAGTCCCCTATTGTTAACCGATTCTTGAAAGGCATCACGCATACGTTCCCTCCTGTGCCCTTTGTGATGCCTCAGTGGGACTTGAACTTGGTTCTTACTTTTCTGATGTGCGCTCCCTTTGAGCCACTTCACAACTGTCCTCTTCGCCTTCTTACTTTGAAGACTGCCTTCCTGGTAGCAATCACCTCTGCCAGGAGACTGAGTGAGCTCCAGGCTCTATCCTGTAAACCTCCTTTCCTTTCGGTCCATCCGGACAAGGTTGTGTTGCGGACAAGGCCCTCTTTCCTGCCCAAGGTAGTCTCAGCCTTCCACATCGGGCAATCCATCACCTTGCCCACCTTCTTTCCGCCTCCGCATCTCTCAAGAAAGGAAGAGAGGCTCCACCGTCTGGACCCAAAACGTGCGCTCTCGTTCTATCTGGATCGCACACGCCAGTTCCGGGTGGATGACCAACTCTTTGTTGGTTACGTGGGCGCTAAGAAGGGAAAGGCGGTGCACAAGCGGACCATCTCGCGGTGGGTCATCTTGTGTACCAGGCGTGTTACTCCTTGGCTAAGAAGGAACCCCCTGTTGGGCTGAGGGCTCATTCCACTCGAGCCACGGCGACTACAACTGCCTTGGGCCGAGGAGTGCCCTTGCAGGACATTTGCCAGGCAGCTACGTGGGCCTCGCTGCACACGTTTGCAAGACACTATTGCCTGGACAGCCAAGTCCGGAGGGATGGCTTGTTTGGCCGTTCCGTCCTCCAGGACTTTCTGGTGTGATTATTGGTTCGCAGACCCACCACCGGAGTTGGTATTGCTGGGGTATCTATTCTAAGGTAAGGAATCTATCACTAACGTGTCTCTTTCAGATGCACAAGTTACTACTTGTGTAACGATATATCTGTAAGAGACATTAGTTAGTGATAGATTCCTTACCGACCCACCCATCCTCCCCGTTCTGCAAACCGATATCTAGGTTTAAGGTCATCCCCTTTCAGGGCCCTAGTTTCAAGGCACCAGTGTTGGTTTTTAGCATAGCTCTGCGTTTCTGGCGCGGAAAAGCTGTGTCTAAGAACTGACATCAAAAAACTACAAAGGGATGGCTCTAATCAGTATGGCTGAGCCAATATCTAGAGAAACAAAATGGAAATGCCAGTACTGATCCAAATAATTAATTAACAAATGTTAGAACACAAAACCTGAAGCAAGATTCAAGGCTGGAAGCTGATTAGTAGCTTTTATTATTTTGCTCAATTTTATCAAAAAACAATTATATTTATAAGAAAGCTTATTCAAAGAAGTAAACAATATTACATGCTAGGTACAAAAATAAGGGAAGAGGGAGTCTTTCATTATATCAAACATGTCACAAGCATACAACATTCAACCATTCAGGAACAATAGGGGGAATATGAAGTGTGTAATATATTACAGTGAACAATATTTACAGTGGACAAACAAGCACAAGGATGCTGGAACAGGCCACAGTCTGCAGAGTACTTTGAAGAGTATTACTAAAAATTATTTACATGAACAGTACATTCCTTACACAAATTCAAATATTCACAGTTTTTTGTTGGGTGAAGAAAAAATGAACAAAGTAATGTACAGAAAGAGGTGATAAGCAGCGGGGCAATTCAAATGGACTTATCACCCATGCAGACTTGAGAGTGGTAATGGGCCTACGCGTTTCGAATCCTGCTGATCTAAGAGGATTCTCATCAGGGCCTTTAGTTATATCTAAAAAAAGAAAAGAAAGATTATAAGAAAAAAGTTTTACAAAGTGTGCATATAGTGGATCAACATCAGAATCACCACTCAGGTCACACCCCCTCCTTCACAGCTTACCAAAATGGTGCAATTACATCCGGATATTACTTTTCACAGCATCATGGCTGGGGGAAATTTGTACCTAAAAATGACCCAGGCAGACTTTGGTTACCTACAGGACTTTAATCAAGGTGGCTAAAAGATGGAGGAAATGGAAGACTTTTGATATTACCTGCCTTGGTGCAAAGAGACGATGCTATACCAGAGGCGAAATCACTTGGACGAAAGGTGGTAGTACCTGTAAAGTCGTGGACATGTAAAAAATTAGGGCAGGCTTCTTGTAAATACGGCGCGAGGAAGTTCTGGGATGGCAGCAACAATCCTTACCTAATATTCTTGAGCCTTTATTTTAGGGCGCCGTCGCCGTTGAAGTAAAAGTGAAACTGAGTACGAGGTCTATAAAACAGAAATGGAGCAGGAGTTTCAGTTAAATGCGGCAGCCTCAAGCTACTAACGTGACGGAGTGTAACTGCTAGAATATCTTACCAGAACAACTGGACATGCAGTGTGGCAATTGGAGTAACCGATACGGTGAATTGTTTGAACTTTGTAAGCCGCGTTCGGCGGACCACGCCCTTCGTAATTAAATCACGGTAAGCCGCGTTGCGCTCTCCGAGCGTGGTGCAACCAGCGGTGGGCAATATCTCTAAACATACTGACGAGCGCCTTGTTGGTTTCATCGCAGGTTCGCCAAGTTTTTTGAATTAAAGTATCGGTTACTCCAATTGCCACACTGCATGTCCAGTTGTTCTGGTAAGATATTCTAGCAGCTACACTCCGTCACGTTAGTAGCTTGAGGCTGCCGCATTTAACTGAAACTCCTGCTCCATTTCTGTTTTATAGACCTCGTACTCAGTTTCACTTTTACTTCAACGGCGACGGCGCCCTAAAATAAAGGCTCAAGAATATTAGGTAAGGATTGTTGCTGCCATCCCAGAACTTCCTCGCGCCGTATTTACAAGAAGCCTGCCCTAATTTTTTACATGTCCACGACTTTACAGGTACTACCACCTTTCGTCCAAGTGATTTCGCCTCTGGTATAGCATCGTCTCTTTGCACCAAGGCAGGTAATATCAAAAGTCTTCCATTTCCTCCATCTTTTAGCCACCTTGATTAAAGTCCTGTAGGTAACCAAAGTCTGCCTGGGTCATTTTTAGGTACAAATTTCCCCCAGCCATGATGCTGTGAAAAGTAATATCCGGATGTAATTGCACCATTTTGGTAAGCTGTGAAGGAGGGGGTGTGACCTGAGTGGTGATTCTGATGTTGATCCACTATATGCACACTTTGTAAAACTTTTTTCTTATAATCTTTCTTTTCTTTTTTTAGATATAACTAAAGGCCTTGATGAGAATCCTCTTAGATCAGCAGGATTCGAAACGCGTAGGCCCATTACCACTCTCAAGTCTGCATGGGTGATAAGTCCATTTGAATTGCCCCGCTGCTTATCACCTCTTTCTGTACATTACTTTGTTCATTTTTTCTTCACCCAACAAAAAACTATGAATATTTGAATTTGTGTAAGGAATGTACTGTTCATGTAAATAATTTTTAGTAATACTCTTCAAAGTACTCTGCAGACTGTGGCCTGTTCCAGCATCCTTGTGCTTGTTTGTCCACTGTAAATATTGTTCACTGTAATATATTACACACTTCATATTCCCCCTATTGTTCCTGAATGGTTGAATGTTGTATGCTTGTGACATGTTTGATATAATGAAAGACTCCCTCTTCCCTTATTTTTGTACCTAGCATGTAATATTGTTTACTTCTTTGAATAAGCTTTCTTATAAATATAATTGTTTTTTTTATAAAATTGAGCAAAATAATAAAAGCTACTAATCAGCTTCCAGCCTTGAATCTTGCTTCAGGTTTTGTGTTCTAACATTTGTTAATTAATTATTTGGATCAGTACTGGCATTTCCATTTTGTTTCTCCAAGAACTGACATCAGCACGCGCAGGCGGCGTCTAAGTACTCCGACGACGTCATCACGACGCCGACGACGGACGCGGAGCCGCAGACGACGCCTACCGACGCGCAAGGGTACTGCTACACAAACATTTCCGGATCCAATCTGACGACTGGGGATATTCTAAGGTAAGGAATCTATCACTAACTAATGTCTCTTACAGATATATCATTACACAAGTAGTAACTTGTGCTTTTCATTCATAAGATGTGCTGTTCTCTTGTGCTTTTTCACATAGGTGCGCTGCTCAGGAAAGATACCACCAGGGGTCTGCAACAGCATTGCTCCTGCATATACCATTTAGGACACTCACGCACCCCACTCAAAAATGGCAGCCAAGAGTTGCCCAAGTGTCAGTTATTTGATTGAACCCGTGTCTGACATAACATTCTTCCAAGAAGGTCATCTGGTGTTACTACTGCACATGCAGATGTCTGTTACATCTACAAGTATTCTGCTGCTACCTCTCAGGTATGGGCATGCCACCGCACCATCATTCAAAACTGCAACACACCTTCATTGTGATGCTCATCATTTTCCCACAATTGTATATCACATGTGTCAAGTCAAGTCATAGAATTTATATAGCGCACTACATACCCAGAGGGTCTCAAGGCGCTTAGGGAGGGGAGGAGGATTACTTGTCAAATATCCACATTTTAAGTTGCTTTCTGAATGCTAGGTGGTTCTGGGTGAGGCGAAGGTAGGTGGGGAGTGAGTTCCATGTTTTAGCTGCCAGGTATGAGAAGGATCTACCTCCCATGGTGGTCTTGTTGATGCGAGGTACAGTGGCGAGGGCTTGGCTGGAGGATCGTAGTTGGCGGGAGGGGGTGTAGAAGGACAGTCGTGAGTTGAGGCATTCTGGTCCGATTTCGTAGAGTGCTTTGTGTGCGTGGGTTAGAAGTCGGAAAGTGATCCTCTTATTGACGGGTAGCCAGTGGAGGTTTTTCAGGTGACCAGAGATGTGTTCGTTACGCGGGATGTCTAATATGATCCTGGCTGAGGCGTTTTGGATTCGTTGGAGTTTTTTCTGGAGTTTAGCGGTAGTACCTGCGTAGAGGGTGTTTCCGTAGTCCAGTCGGCTCGTGACCAGAGCATGGGTGACTGTTTTTCTGGTTTCGGTGGGGATCCAGCGAAATGTTTTTTTGAGCATGCGGAGAATGTTGAAGCAGGATGAGGAGACGGCGCTGACTTGTCTGTTCATTGAAAGTGAAGAATCCAGGATAACGCCTAGGTTCCGTGCGTGGTCTGTCGGGATGGGTGCTTTTCCAAGGGCTTGCGGCCACCAAGAGTCGTCCCATGCAGAGGGGGATGAACCTAAGATGAGGACTTCTGTTTTATCTGAGTTCAGTTTCAGACGGCTGTGTTTCATCCATTCGGCAACTTCTTTCATTCCTTCGTGTAGGTTAGTTTTGGCGGTGCTGGGGTCATTGGTGAGTGAAAGGATCAGTTGAGTGTCATCCGCGTAGGAGATGATGTTGAGGTTGTGTTGGCGGGCGATGGCTGCGAGGGGGCTCATTTATACGATGAAGAGGGTGGGACTAAGTGAGGATCCTTGTGGAACGCCACAGATGACTTCAGTGGCCTCGGACTTGAATGGTGGAAGGCGGACTCTCTGGGTTCTTCCGGTGAGGAACGAGGTGATCCATTCAAGTGCTTTTCCTTGTATTCCGATGTTTCTGAGGCGTTGTAAAAGGGTGCTGTGGCAGACTGTGTCGAAGGCTGCAGAGAGGTCGAGGAGAATGAGGGCGACTGTGTCTCCGTTGTCCAGTAGAGTTCGAATGTCGTCTGTTGCTGCAATAAGTGCGGTCTCAGTGCTGTGTTTGGCTCGGAAGCCGGACTGTGAGGAGTCGAGGGAATTGTTGGCTTCGAGGAAGGCGGCGAGCTGGTTGTTGACAGCTTTCTCGATGACTTTGGCCGGGAAAGGAAGGAGCGAGATGGGGCGGTAATTTTTGAGTTCGGTGGGGTCTGCTGTGGGTTTTTTCAGAAGGGCGGTGAGTTCAGCGTGTTTCCAGCTTTCCGGGAAGGTGGCGGAGTTGAAGGAGCAGTTGATGACGTCTCGGAGGTGCGGTGCTATGACGGAGTCTGCTTTGTTGAAGATGTGGTGAGGACATGGGTCTGTGGGGGATCCTGAGTGGATGGAGCTCATCAGGCGGATGGTGTCTTCAGTGGAGATTGGGTTCCATTCGTTAAGGATGTTCAAGGGGGGTGAATGTTCAGCATATGGTTGGGAGGGTTGGTCTCCGGGTTGGTTGTCGAAGCTGTTGTGAATGTCTGCAATTTTGTTGTGGAAGAATAAAGCCAGGGAGTCGCAGAGGGCTTGAGAGAGGGTGATGTCGTTGGAGTTGGCCGAGGGATTGGTAAATTCCTTGACGATGTTGAAAAGTTCCTTGCTGTTGTGGGCGTTGTTGTCTAGTCGATCCTTGAATGCTGTTTTCTTGGCCTTTCGGATTAGTTGGTGGTGTGTGCGGGTGGCGTTTTTGAAGGCGTTCTTGGTGCTGGTGGTTGGGTCTTTTTTCCAGGCCTTTTCAAGGGAGCGGCAGAGTTTCTTGGATTTCTTAAGATCATCGTTGAACCATGAGGCCTTCTTGCTGCCAAGTTTGCTTTGACGTTTTTTCAGTGGTGCTAGGATGTCGGCGCTGTTGGATAACCATAGGGTGAAGTTGGTGGCGGCTTGGTCTGGGTTAGAAGAGTGGGCTGGGGTGTTTAGAAGGAGCGATGAGGAGATCTGGTCAATGGTGATTTTGTTCCAGTTCCTTTGCAGAGTTGGTTGGGGGTGGTTGATGGGTTTCGGCTTGTTGTAGGTAAAGTGAACGCAGCTGTGGTCAGTCCAAAGGAGAGCTGTGGTGTGGCTGAAGGAGACGTGATTGCTGGAGGTGAAGATAGGGTCGAGAATATGACCTGCTATGTGGGTGGGGGAAGTGACCAGTTGTTTAAGTCCGAGGTTGGCGAGGTTGTCCAAGAGGGTGGTGGAGTTGCGGTCGTTGTTCTTTTCAAGGTGAAAGTTGAGGTCTCCCAGAAGGATGTAATCTTTGGAGGGGAGCTGACGTAAATAATTAATTTACTCTCTTAATTTCTATGCAGGTAAGTACTTAATCAAAAATAACTCAGATCGGATGAAAAAAGACAGAGTCCGTGGTGTTAGAGTTTCTAAGGGTTTTATTCCTCATAAAGGAATGGTCGTGACCAGGATATCATGTTCTGACCACCACAGGGGTGTCAGAAGGGATAGAGCAAACTTTATTGACATTACATAGCTTATATACTTGATTTATACCATAGGAAGCAGTGTAGTAGGCGTAACAGCTGAGAGAAGACAAGATAACAGTATACACGTGGTACTAGTACGTAATCAAGAGGCGTGAACTAGGCGTGAACTGGAGGTGTGTGCTAGAAACGTCACTGATAGGTGACGCAAGTGGGTGGCACCAAGGGGTGGTGCTAACAGAATTGTTGCAATGTCAGCAGAAATCGGAAGCTTGGATGCGCGCGCAGCTGCATGACGTGTGATTGACGGGGTGCAGGGGACTTGACATTTACACTGACGGAAAGAGACAGAAGTCTGGCATGTCAGATCAACTTGTACTTCTATCATATCTGATATCTGATGTTTAGGAACCATACTATCTGGGCGGAAAGGTCTCTAGGGCAGAAGCTATTCTATGCTAACTGTGGATGCGTGTATAAGCGCCTAAGTGTCTGCATGAGAAGCGTAGGGGGCACGAGGCCTTCCATGGAAGCATGGTAACAGAGGCTATGAATTACTTGCACTGAGACAGGTCGGCCCTTTGGCTCTGCAGCTGGAGAGGATGTTTACTGGAGCTAGTAGGCAGGAATGCATTCTCGAGGAGCGGAACAGATAACTCGAAGGTTATAGTCAGTCTTGGCAGAAAGCAGGCTGAGCTGAGCGCGAGGGGCCGCGCTGGGAGTAAGTCAGAGTTCACGGGTACAGAGGTAGCCTGGGCAGAGACTGTCAGAGTCAGGAGCCAAAAGAGGCTCGATGGCAGAAATTCAGGGCCTACTCTGTCAGAGCAGGAAAAACATGTAAAGTGTACTACAAAAAGACAGTGGCATAGCATACTTAGGAACGGACTATATAATCCATTCAGGGTGGATCTGAAAGAGGACAAGTTAACGTTGGACGCAAATGTATTTGCGTCTTCATAGCTGGCACAGGAGGGAAGTTACATGCACTTTAAGCTGGTACATGGAGTCGGTGGGGTACGCGCTAGGGAACATAACATGACCAAAAATGTATATTTCCTCATTGCGCGTGTGGAGTGATGAAGTCCGTGATGTCTTCACTGAATTTTGCGCGGGGTCCTGGTGGTCTGTAGAGGAGGGTGCCTCTGAGTGTGGTCTTGGGGTCGACGTGGATCTGGAAGTGAAGGTGTTCCGAGTTGGCGAGATTGACATCAGAGCTGGTAGAGATGTGGATTGATTTTTTATGGACGATAGCGATTCCTCCTCCTGTGTGGCCGGTACGGTCCTTGCGTGTGATCTTATAGTCTTCAGGGATGTCAATGGTGATGTCTGGGGCGGAAGAGGCGTTCATCCATGTTTCAGTAAAGAAGGCGACGTCTGGAGAGATGGTGTCTACTAGATTCCATAGGTCAATGGCGTGCCTGGGGACCGATCGGGTGTTGAGCAGGATGCATTGTAGGCGGTTGGGGTCGGGAATCTGAGGAGTGAGCGTAGCGGAGTTGGTGACGGTACCAATGAATTTGCAGGAGTAGCATGAGAAAGGTCCATGGGTGTGTCCAGGGGCGGCTTGGACGCAGTTGGGGGAACGGCCGGGGTTAAGGGCTAGGAGGGTGGAGGCATCGTAGGTAATGCGGGAGGGCTGGGCAATGCGAGGGCCAGGGGGTCTGGCGCTGGGCGCGGTCCAGGCGCGGACGGGCGTAGACGGGCTTACCTTTGGCGCACCTTCGGCGCGGATTGGGAGCGGTCGCTGCGCGTAAACGCTGCGCGCGGGAGGAACTGTCATATATGGATAGTGGAGGGGGAGGGGCGAGGGCGGCTCAGCTGGGAGGCGGGGCGGGCACACGAGGACGACCACAACAAACAAAATGGAGGCGGAGGGGGGAGCACAGCGGAGCGCTAGCGGCAAACGCGCTAATACACTTTTAAACAGCACAATTAAATACACAAAGCGCTACTTAAGCAAAGCGGTAAACCAGCACACAGCAGACGAAAAGAAATGGCAATTTTCTGATCAATGCAGCGCTACGATACCAGATGTCTGCAAGGGACACTGGGAGCGACCACTTAGCCCGTGAGAGAGGAGCGAGTCACGGCGCCTGCAGGGAAAGGAGCGCTATTTCTGGACAGTGGGAGGGCGGCTCAGCTGGGAGGCGGGGCGGGCACACGAGGACGACCACAACAAACAAAATGGAGGCGGAGGGGGGAGCACAGCGGAGCGCTAGCGGCAAACGCGCTAATACACTTTTAAACAGCACAATTAAATACACAAAGCGCTACTTAAGCAAAGCGGTAAACCAGCACACAGCACAAAGCTCATGTGGCACAACACCCATTGACGGATGTGTCACTGCAGCAATCACTCCTCAGAAGGTCCACATAGAAAGTAGAGAGATATCAAAGAGAGGTGGGGTATGGGGTTGGCCCCAAGAAGTGATTCTCTTTTGATGTGAGCCACCAAGGACTATATAATTGATGGCACGCGTAACAGAAAAGCAGTAATTGCTTTGCAACCCAGTGAAATAGGTCAGCATTATTTTCCTTTCTTTTGGATTCAGAAACCCTTGCTTCAAGTTGTTTTATTGTGGATGTGTTTAAGTTATGATCCAGCACCCTGTACTGGGCTTACCTGTTGTTTGTTGACGTCCCCTGTCTCACAGAATTCTTTATTTATGGGGGAGCTTATTTCCCACTGTGTGGTTGTTCTGCTGTCCTGCATTAGATGCTATTGTAGGAACCTTGCTCTGTACATACTATACCAAAGTAAGGTATAGTGTGCCCAGAGTCCAGTGGATCCCCAGAGGCTTTACAGAGACTAAGAGACATAATACTAATACCCTCTTTTGTGGTAGTGTGAGCGAGCACTTAGGTTTAAAAAGAGATGGGATGTCCTATTGCCATGCTTGCTTTTCATCTACAGAGAGGTGCCTCAGAAGGGAGTAAGGTTTTCCCCCTTTGAACTTCTGTTTGCCTGTCCTGTTAGGGGACCACTTTGTCTTGTGAAGGAGGCCAGCCACTGGTAGTGGCATTAAGGAGGCCTTTGGGTGGCCACCTGTCTTGCCACTGGCTTGACAGGTGACACAGGAGCGCAAAACTCCTTCACCTTCTGGGACATGTTTGGCCTGTAGAAATGGCTGACTAGCCTATTCCAAGTTTTAGTTTGGCCAAGATGCCCAGCTAGGGGAATGTCATGGGCCATTGTGAGGACGAGTTCTCTAAACTGCTGAGGCACTTACACTCTCCTTGTGGTACCAAGGTTTGGGTTACTGGTTTAAGTGTAAAGGAGTCCCTCCTCTCAATAGGTCCTGTGGGAGCCACGGACATCTTCCTTTTCCTGTGCAGCAGCTTTGTCCCAGGTTTTCAAGAGTGGGACAGGGCATCTGTCCTTGGCATAGCTGTTCCCTAGAGGATCCTCCTAGGCCCAGGAGCTGAACCTGAGAAGGTTCAAGTCCCATAGGCTCAGTTCCCCCTGGGGGTTACAGGTCCTCTCCCTGTAAAGAGGGGTCTTGTACTTTTAGCTGTCCTGAAGCTGACCCCCCCCCCTCCAACCCCCCACCCCCAGTATGCCTACCTTTTCTCTTTGAAGTTTAGGCCATTATTCCAGGCTCCAGCATTTTTATTTCACTTGAAAGTGAACCCTGATTTGCCATGAGCACACTGTTGATCCTGCCTGGAGAATAGCCGTACCAGTGCTAGCTGTAATAGTACTAGGGGGATTCTATTTGAGACAGGCAGTTTGCCCAATTTTGTGTCCCAACTGTTTCAGTTGTAAAACCAGGCCTTTCTTGGGATTACAGTTATTATCTTTGTACCCACTGTTGGATTGTGAAGAGTTCTGGAACCCACCCTGTGTGTGGGTTTTTGGTGGCCTTTAGAAGACTCTTTGTTTAATCCTTAGGATGTTCATCCACTTTCCCCTGGGGAGGTTTTGTAACACCTTTTTGTTGGTCACCCACAGTGATAGTCTGGGTCACCCATGTCTTGGCCCAGTGGTCTGCCTTATTTCCCAATTCTTGGGGAGAAATTGTAACTAGGTCTACCAGATACTGATGCTACTTTTCATTAATGCAATTACTTAAAATGTCTTCTTTCATAAACAGATTATATAGCCTATCAAAGTTATGCACTTCACTTCCAGTTAATCAGCCATCTAGTCTTCTCACTGAGTAGTCTATTAAGTCAATCCAGGACTGATTTGAGGTTTTTTGAGCCCCCTGAAGCTAATTCTATATTCTTCAATGGTGAGTCCAAAGCCTTCAATCAGGGTACCCTTCATGAGGTCATAAGACTCAGCATCTGTCTTAGTTAGTTTCAGGAGCCTATCCCTGCACTTGTCAGTAAACAGTTCCAAAAGCAATGCTCCCCTGTGTGACTTCTCCCCTTATCTAATTCCACAGGCCCTGTTAAAAGCTGTGAACCATTTTCTGATGTCATCACCTCCCTCATACTTGGGGACAATCCCTTTGGGGAATTTGGCATCATAAGAGTTCTCTATTTCCCCAGGTATTATGTTGATGCTACCATTTATGGGTGTTTGGCCCGTATCTGCTCTTTCCCTTTCTATAGCCAGGAGTCTGTCCTCCAGGGCTGTTCTACGAGCCATTCTTGCTAAAAGGATGTCCTTCTCATTAAGGCTGTCCTCAATGCTGGTTGGGGTGCCTGACCCACCTGTGTAGGAGCTAGGTACCCTTAGCACAGCCTTTAGAAAAATGGGTGCAGGGACCACATCTTCTTAATCTCGGTGAGGGTATTGGGACTTGCCCCCCTCATCAACACTTTCTCCTTTTGCAAGGAGGTCCTCCTCTTTAGAAGGCTGTTTCTTAGCACATTCTGCCAAGAAATCCTGGAGCTTCATCTTGGTAGGATTGGGACCAACTTTTTAAAAATTTTAGTCTACAGAGGATCCTTAGCTCCTTCATGCCAAAATAAAGGTAAGCGGTCAGGTTGAGTTCCACAACCACATTCTTTGCCTCTCCCAATATTTTACTAAAGTTGGGGCCTTTTTAAAAGTACTTAAAAAAAATTCTTGGCACTTTTACCCCTAACTACAGTAGGATTTTTTTAACTTTTAAAAATGCTAAAGGGATTTAACCAATGTTCTAACAAGAATTTAAAAATGTTGAAGAATTGTCAATTCAAAAAAACTGTTTAATCTAAATCCAATTTTGGACTCTAGTCCTGTGGTCATTTTTTGTCTGAGTGGTACAGCAAATGCAAAATCGTAGACCCCACCACTGACCCACCAATATAGAAAGCTGTCTCTGTATATACTATACCAAAGTAAGATATAGTGTGCACAGAGTCCAGTGGATCCCCAGAGACTTTAGGGAGGCTAAAGTAGATAATGCTAATGCTCTCTTTTGTGGTAGTGTGGGCAAGCAGTTATGCTTATCAGAGGGCAGTGCTAAGCATTTCTTGTACACACACAGGCAAGAAGTGATTACACACACTTAATGACTAAATCTGAGACCATTGGTTTGTAATAAATTTAATTTTAGTATATTTATTTTTTAGAACCAAAGGCACTTTGCTGCAGTAAAGTAAGTGCAGGTAAGTAAATGATATACGATATTGAGCTTTTGGATGAAGAATCAGTACCGGGCATGTTCAGGTAAGTGACCTCACTGCAACATGAGCGACACTGTGGCGGCCGGGTGCAGGGGTCGTCAAACTTGAGATCTGGTGCCAAAGCTATCCAATGGAGAAAGAAGGCAATCGAAGTGGTACTACTTACAGATAAGTAGAACAGTGTATTAACCCAGTCTCCGGGTTAAGGTAAGCACAGGGGGGCACAGGGCAGCACCAAACTTCCAGCGGCACTTTGGTGGTTGTGTGCTGAGTGCTAACACAGCCTTGGGCGCATAATGCAATCCAACTGAGAATCTTGGAATCTGAAAAAGGCTGCAGGCTCAGGCCAAGAGGCTGGACGGAAGAAACCTACAACTGCACAGGTAAGTTGGGATGTGCCGAAGTGTCTAGACTCCATCGGTAGATCTCTCGAATGCCCAGGCGCTTCACGTGCAGGGCTGTCCTTTGGCATCGGAAGTCAGCTTACAAGTGCGGTCGCTGTGAGGAGGAGGTGGTTTGGGGGTTGGAGGAGTCGTGGTGCAGAGGCTGCGGGCATCAACGTGGAGTCCAGCAGGGACCAACCTCCGAAGCACTCTTGCTCAGGATTGCTGGGAAATATTTTCTGGAGCTGTGGGCAACTTGAACTTAGGCCGTGGGCATCGGGTGCAGAGGAATGTCAACTTTGCAATTCCACAGGTAGAGCTTTGGTCTTGAAAACTTGGCTTTTGGACAGGTCTGCTGTAAACTGGAGGTCAGGAGTCTTCGCTGAAGGCAGGCAGTCCTCCCAGGGTTTTGGGGGCTGCTGGTCTGCGGGACGGGTCGTTCAAAGTTCGCAGACAGGCTGGCGGGGCTGGGACTATGGCAGTCGCTGGAGATCGTTGTCGTGCATAGACTGGCTCTTCTTTGTCCTCTTCTTCGTAGGTCATCGGTAATCTGAGGGTTAAGGTTTAGGGGTGCCCCTAAGTACTCAATTTAGGGGAGTTACAGGGGTCAGAAGGTAGTAGCCAATAGGCTACTTACCCTTAGGGTGACTGCACCCTTTGTATTTCCACTCCAACTGGGGAGGGGGCATACCCCTAACACTATTGGCTAGAATCCTCCAAAACAATAAGGAGCATTTTCAGAGGCGGGGTCCCTTCAGCCGACTTAGCCATCAAAAGTGGGGCTTAGTCAGGGGGGCAGGCATGTCCACTAGCTGGAAAGGCATTGGTCTTCATAACAAAGGGCAGGAAGCCTTTGAGGCTCACCACCGTGATATGCTGTTCCTGCTTGGGGGTAGTTGTGAAGTACCTCCACCCAGAGCAGGCTTTGTTTCTGATCCACAAAAGCCAAAGGCTCCCACCTCAGGGAGTCAAACATATCTTGAAGTGGCATGCTGGTGCAGACAAGTCAGGATCACACTAGTGGTTTGATAGGTTTGCAGGATCCCCTCTGAAGTGCCCTCTGAGTGCATTTAATAATGAATCCAACACTGGCATCAGTGTGAGCTCATCAATCTGTGATGTTTGGTACCAAACATCTTGGAATTAGGTGAAACCATCATGGAGCTGTGGCACTCGTAGTGACAAGCTCCCAACCCATGTACTCAGTATGGCTTCATTGTGAACTTATAATGTCTAAAAATTGACTTAGACATTATAGGGGCATATCTGCTTATGCAGTTATGCCCTCACAAGAGGTATTGTGCGCCCTGCCTTAGGGCTGTGAGGCCTGCCGTAGAAGTTACTTACCTATGCCTCTTGCAGTGCTGTTAGGCCTGGCACACACGGATGTGTAGCCAATGGGTCATTGGTTATATCCCCTCCAGGCACACTTGTGTTGGTTCCTCTTAAATGAAGACTCCGACTGTATTTCTTAATTCTGTACTTTTATTAGTTGTACTTTTACTTTCTAACGATTATTCTCTCGCGCCCAGTAATCTTCAGAAGATTACTCGGCGCGATGGAACATTTAAACCGAAACCCAGCGTTCGGAGTCTTTACATTCAGCGGCTCACACATTTTGCTCCCTGAGGAAGGGCAAACAATGCCCGAAATGCATTGGAGCTCACAAAGCAAAATGTACCTATGAATGAATTATGTTCAAACAAACACTTGAAGAATACATGTAAATAATGAAAGAGAAATCACGATGAGAATAATCGTTAGAAAGTAAAAGTACAACTAATAAAAGTACAGAATTAAGAAATACAATCTGAGTCTTCATTTAAGAGGAACCAACACAAGTGTGCCTGGAGGGGATGTAACCAATGACCCATTGGCTACACGTTTAGTTATTGTTAAAGGGCGCCACGGACGGAGAGCGTCACCCAACAGCAACACCTTAACCTATGAACTACAAAGTAATTCACAAACAGGAGCTGTGCATCAATCCCAATTTCTGAAGTAACACACGGATGTGTGCCAGGTCAACACTCCACTTTTATCTACACCAAAAGAAGAAGTGTGGCTCAATGGTTAGAGCGGCAGACCCTGATGCAGAGGGCTAGCCCGGGACCAGGGTTCAATTCCCAGCCTCGGCGGGTCTTGGGCTCAAAATTCCACAGACCTGATAATTCTCGCCTCGGTGCCTATTCCAATCATGGAGTCCCACTCTGCAACTCTGGGCAATAGCTTGCTTAATCTCCACAACGGCCCCCACAACGCTAAGGATGCCTGGCCTCCACCTTGGGGGTGCCCAGGAGTGGACGCCTCACAGGGAAAGCCAGGATTGGTTCCACAGCGGTATTCGTACAAGCGCCTTGAGACCCTTGCGGGTGAGTAGTGCGCTATACAAGTATCAATTTACATTACATTACAAAACACGCAGGCTGCAAATGCAGTGTGCCTGTATTTGGTGAGGGGTCTCCTAGGGTGGCACGATACATGCTGCAGCCTTAGAGACCCTCTCTGGTCACAAAGCCCTTGGTACCACTGGTACCTTTTACAAGGGGCCTACATGTGTGCCAGAGGTATGCCAATTGTGGAAACAAAGGTACAGTTTTGGGAAAGAACACAGGCACTGGAAACTTAATTGACAGGGACCCACCGCACACTCAGTCAAAGATGCATCAGTCAGGAAAAAAAGTGAGGGGTAACCATGCCAAAAGGAGCACTTTCCTACATCCATTATCAGAGCTACAGGAATGGGATGATCCCATGCTTCAAGTCACTGGTGTCTCAGTCACAACAATTTGGAGGAGGGCAGTCCACATGATGGGGGCGGGGTTTTGGTTGGAACTGATAGTTGGATCTGGGGGCTCAGTGGACAGAAGCATCCGCTGTAGGACCCTCTTCTTGACCCTTAGTACCAAGTTAGCGCAGCCTTTCATATTGCTTAGTACATGAATACCATGGAGTTGGGTAACATCCTTTATATGTCAGTAGCTCTACCCTTCGGGTAAATGTTGACTCAACAAATGAAATGTTTTCTTTCATGACTTTACTTGGACCATAGTAATGGAATCTGAGCAAGTGTGGGCAGAATATAAGGAGAAAGATTCATCCCATATCGAAGAGAGCATAGATTGTCCTGATTGAGGAACAGAGTCCAGCTAGATTTGGAATGCTGTGAGGCATTGTTTTGAGCCTGTGTGGTAGTTTCCCATGAGCGCTTTGAAATCCCCTGCAGGAGGATGCGCGCTGCATTGAGGGGCTGGCCACAGAATGGAGACTGCACAGGTTTCAGGATTCTTTTTGTACGCTTTGGCCTCACGGTGCCGGGCCTGGGCCGCATGCAGAGTCCCAACAGGGCTTCTCTTACACTGCTGAGGCTCTGTCAGCTGCCATTTCAATGGGATGAAAGAGTTGGCACGTATTGTGATACTTTGCTTCCTCTGTGATACGGCGCTTCCTCCGCGGGTTTTGTTCCTTAAAGGGTAGCTCGCCTTTGAAAGGCTCGAGATCTAAAATGACACGCTGATTGCGGCGAGCATGCCAGGGGAATTGTTTGTTAACCCATTGTACTGGAGCGAAAATATTTGGATGAGAAAATCTTAAAGCCCCGGTGGAATGGCGCTTGCGGTTCGGTCCTTTCTGTGGAGATTATGACTTCATCCTTGTGGGGCATCCTAGAGGGCCCGATACATCTATTATTTAAGCTGTGCACACCAGCAGAGTTTGCATTTACAGGCTTATAAGCACAGCGTGACCAGTCTAGGCTCCAAGGTGCTGTGGCCAGTGAATCCGTGCCCACCTGATAGCCAGCCAAGAGGCTTATTGGCCGGGCTTACTCGACCTAGGCTTCCTGACCTCGCATTAAAACCTTTCTAGAGTTGCCATCGGCCAGTATGCGTGTCGCTCACGATGGTTCTAGTCTCAGAAGATTGCGCATCTTTTGTGGACGAGGCTTTCGCTCATGGACAGTGTCTCTTCCTGTATTAGATCAGAGTACTAAATACATTCGGTACTTATTCCCTGGGAGGTTCGGTATAACTGGAGACCTTGGGATGCTGCTGGTACTAGTATAGGTAGGAACACTGGCACAGTGAGAAAGCCCGGTAGTGCCTGCTGACCTGGGCACGAGCTGAGTCCTGAATTCAAATGGTAGTGTTGTATTAAAAAAAGAGAGACTTTATTTTATTTCTGTTTGATTCAACCATAAATGTACACATTTCATACTGTATATACATAAAACATTGGTGAAGTGTAATTACAAAAATGAATTTCCCTATCTACATTAGTTCCACAGAACTGTAATTGGTAGTGTTGTAGTAAACCACCTGAAGTTCATGGTGAGTTAATGTGCTGTACCTCACCTCACTGCTACTAATGAAGCAGCTATGAGCTCTCCACGCATTCTCTATGGGACTTCTTACGCGGTGTCTTCCGTGCCCAGCACTACTCTACCTGCTGTATTTGATTACATCTGTACTGACTGAGACCCGCCCTTTTAATACTGCACTGGGGAGTACTTATTAAAGGTGTTATTTTTGTACACCTGAAAGTCTAAACTCACATATTTGAAAGTGCTTTCATACGCAACAATGAAGAAAAAGAGTTTTGGTGAAATAAAACATTTGCTTGATAACGCAATTTAAGCGGGGAGCCGTGAGGCACCAAGGCTTTCTGGTTTCACTTTGTACAATTCAGCCAATAAATGGGTATTTAATTTTCTTTCCTTACTCTAAGGCTTTGTTTTTGCCTCAGTGCACTTTTCAAACTATAGCATAAACTAGACCTCAGGTCTAGCTGACTTAGTGAACAGAAAAGATGTCAATGCCTTTAGTCCCAATTCATGTGTGATATTTGTAAACAAACTATTGACATCCACTTTAACCAAGATATACTCGGAATCCCATGAGGTATCAGCGATCTGTCTAAGAAAATCATAAAAATATTTATTAAAAGATAGAAGTGTACTAACGAAAGGAGCAATGTAAATATCCACACATTTGGAAATATTTTCAGTGTGAGACCCAATTCCGTCAATAATTGGTCGACCAGGCGGTACTCTACCCCCTCATGAATCTTGGGCAGGAAGTAGATAATGGGTGTAACAGGAGAATATGCACTGAAGTAGTTAAACTCCATCTCTACCAGTACCAGGTCTCTGTAATGTTTTAATGTATTATTAAATCCCAAAATAGAGGTTTCAAAAGCCAAAGAGTCTACTCTTTTGGGATTGGTCTTATCATTCAGTTGTCTCATTTCTTCCCCATGATAATTACAATACCATTGCCCCCTTTGTACGCTTGTCTTGTAATAATTGATTTATCAGTTCTCAAGCCATTAAGTGCTTCTCTTTCCTTTTTATTCAGGTTATTATGAAAATGACAAATCTTAGTTTTTTCTATATCTTGCATTACAATAGTTTGAAATAAATCAATGAAATTATCACTCTGTAATACCGGGGTTAAACTTGATTTGTCCTTTAGACCACTAGTAACAGTACAATCCACATTGATACCCAAATCATGTGCAACATCTTCAATATCACATTAACTCTCTTCAGAGAGACTAACTAATAAATGAATATCAGACCGTTCCTGAATCGACATAGAGCTGATGTCTTCACAAATAGATGGATTTTTCCTGAACGCAGGTTTACTTGATAACATTTTTAGTTGCTAATAGAGGTATATCTTTCCTATCAACAGCCCTGAAGAAGCGATAAATCGCGAAACATGTGTTGGCCGTTTCACACATGATTTGTTGATGAAGATGTATACCCTTGTTTTTGATGGATTTTGATAACCATGTCACACAAACTGAAGACGAATTGGTGCAAGTGTCCGTGAGAAGGACATGCAATAATAAAAATGAATGTATTTGGATATTCAAGATGCAATTTGTGGTTTTTCTCGGCTCATAATCTATTATAACTACCATTACACACACAATTTATCACATGAAACATACTGTACACAGAAATCCAGAGCGCACCAGTCCGAACAGATGATAGAGTTGACCAACTGAGTCGCAGTACATTTTTCTAATTTAGATTTAAGGCAGAGATCTTCGAGTCAACCGCATTTTTAGGTAGCAACTAAGTTAGCATACTATGTTTTGTTAACAGTTTATTGTCTATGAGTAACTGAAATTAAAAAAGCTGATTATGTACAGCTTCTAAACTTTTTCTATTTTTAATTGAGTGCGAACCTTCTGCTAAGCCTTGAATGTTCACCAGTCGCCTCCTTGTTTCCATATATAACCTGATCCAAAATGTATCTGATAAAGTAAGTGTTACATTTTATAAGTAAGCTGCAATTAATTTCATTTATTTGCAAATTACACACCACAGAATGCATTTTCATTTGCCAATATACTTCACCCCTCCCAATCGGGTTTCCGCCCAGGCTTTTCGACAGAGACGACATTGCTTGGTGTGATGGACAATCTTCGCCTCCTGGTAGACAGAGGGGATTCCGCTGCGCTGATTTTACTTGATCTCAGCGCAGCGTTCGACACCATCTCCCACAACATCCTGTTAAAATCGCACTCTGCCATGGGCATCATGGGCAAAGCATTGGATTGGATAGCATCTTTCCTGACACTTAGGACATTTCAAATCACCTCCAGTACCTCGGCCTTAAATATCCATCTATCCCCCTATGGAGTCCCCCAGGGCTCGGTGTTAAGCCCTCTGCTTTTTAACCTATACGTAACCCCGCTCGCCCAGATCGCCGAAGCAGCAGGTTTAAACATGTTCACCTATGCCGACGATTCACAGATCGTCTTTTCACTCTCCAATGGAGACCAGGACTCCCCCTCCCTCCTGCAGTCAGGTCTTAGGAACATTACCACTTGGATGAGTGACAATCTGCTCAAATTAAATGGTAGCAAAACGGAGGTTTTAATACTAGGTCCAAACCAAAATCTCTGGAACCCAAGACACTGGCCATCTGAAATGGGTTCCCTACCCACCCCGTCGCAACAAGTGCACAATTTAGGCATTATCATCGACAATGGCCTAACCATGGAGCCCCAAGTTACCAACCTAACATCCACCTGTTTCACCATCCTGAGGTGGCTCAGGAAAATCACCTGGATGTTACCTGACGACACACAAAAGTCTGTGCTCAACGCACTAATCACCTCCCGTTTAGACTACGGAAATATCCTCTACTTAGGGTCATCACAGGCAGTCATGAGACGCCTCCAACTTGTGCAGGATGCCGCCGCAAGACTGCTCTGCAAGTGCCATAGAAGGGAACGCATGTCCGGTCATCTTAAGGCACTCCACTGGCTATGAATTGAAAACAGGGTCAAATTTAAAACACTCTGCCTGATGCACAGAATCAAATGGGGCAATGCCCCCAAATACTTACAAGCCCTCGTGCAAACCTACACTCTGGCCCGTTGCCTGAGATCCTCATCTCAAGGCCTTTTTTGTGTGCCCACAGTGTGCCGAGCAGGATGGGGGGGGGAGATCATTCTCCCTATTAGGCCCCAAGCTTTGGAATTCCCTCCCTCAGCACTTACGCTTGGAAACCCGCTACACCCACTTCCGCAAAGCCATTAAGACATGGTTTTTAGGTCTCGCCTGTCGATGCGCATGCGCATCGAGCTTGCGAGACTATGGGGGCTTAACCACTCTTTAACTGACTTGCAAGGAATCGTGGCGATTCCTTGCAGTGCCCGTGACTTTTAAGCTCAATGCGCATGCGCATTGAGCTTAAAAGCACGTGCACATCAGTTCCCTCAGCCGCACTCCAGGCCCCCGCTCCGCCCCCTCCCCTGCCCGCCGTGTCGCATTTCTCCTCCCCCCTCCCCTTATCTGCCTTCCCTCCGTCTGTTCCCTCTCCCCGCTCCGCCCCCTCCCCTGCCCGCCGTGTCACATTTCTCCTCCCCCCTCCCCTCTCTTCCCTCCGTCTTGTTTCTCTATGAGAAGTGACAACGTTATATTGTGTCCAAACATAGGCCAAAGACGGGCACTTCTGACAGTCGTGTACAGACGGTGACGCGGTCCAACAATCGCACACTCTCATACCCTGCGACAGTACTCCGCGCTGCTCCCCTTCCCCTCTCATCTCCTCCCTCCCACCTATCAAAAATCAGCAGACGCCGGCTCGAGGCAAGCAGTCCACGCTTGGATTACGATTAATTTAGTTCTGCTGGAAATCCAAATAAACTCCAGTCTCTCAAAGATGGGCAGCACCCGCCTACTCTAAGTGGGCGGATTCGACTAAGACGTGAGCGGACTCCACAGCCAATCAGCACATCGAAATTCTGTATGCTCCATATCCATCTCTGGGTGCCTCCAAAGCTCCAATCGCAGAACACCTTGCAGATTAGCAGCACCGTCCGGTCCTAGACGACTCCCTCAATATGTTCAGCCGTTCTATTGGTTGTTAGGCGACCCGGAAGTGCTGAATTCACGGACAAATGCAGGTGTGTAATAGCAAACGCTGTGCGTACTCAATTCGTCGTGTAGCTTGGAGAACGTTAGTGTTTCCTGCCATTTCAGTGAAGAGTTTGCAGAGTGACCGTTTGGGATAATTTCACTGGAAATTGAATATAAACATAGGATGTGTGTTTCACCATTAGTGTAAATCGAATGTCAATGCTACCAGTCATGCTTATGAATTGAATACGTTTTTACCAGGAAAGCCTGACCATTGCACTTGATTAATAATGAAAATTCAGCAAAATGTATGTGAAATGCTAAACTGCCATTTAGCATGATATTTTAGCGAGAAAACAAGAGGATGCATCTTGTGCTAAAAAAGGGTTAAAAAACAAAAGTGCCGCAAACTGCAGCTACTTGCATTCTGTCCTCTGCTAAAATTTTGTAAACCTTGTCTCATTACGTGTGCCGGAAATTTCTTGCAACAAGCATTAATGCAAAATTCGTGAGATTATGTGGTAAAAAGGAAACTTTGCCTGAGCCTAGTTTTAACAGAGCACTTATTGTTCTAAGTTAAGGGGTTCATCAGTAGTGATGCATGTGAAGGCCATAAGAAGATAACTGTTATTGTAAAAAAAGATAAGTTCAGGCCGACATACTTGTACTAGATCAAGTGATAGGTGTCCCATTCGCGAAAGTTATAACTATTGGCATTGTAAATGACAAAGCTATCAATTTAGCTATTTTAAAAACCAACACATAAATAAAATATTTGTCATTTACAAGACCAATAGCTCCAACTTTTCTAATGCGAGACCTATTGCATTTCCAATGCTTGTTTAACCAGTAACTTGCTCCTGCCTCTCCCCCGAGTTTTAGATCTGCTCACTGGTTAAGTATCTCTTAGCGCCGGGAAACACTTCTTGGTTAGCTGTCGCGCTTTAAAAGCCCAATAAATAAATAAATAAATACAATAAATAAATGTTGTCTGTGCGCATGTGGTGTTGTCTGAGTAAGCATGCCTGCCTGTTTGTGTATTTCAATTGCGTGCATGAGCACCTGTAATTTCTGAATTGTTCCTACATCTATGTACTGTGTGTTTGCATGTAGTGTTTTTTTCTCTTGACTATCTGCGTCTGCTCCTATACCAAAGCTATACTGTAGGAAAGCGATTGACTCTGGATTGTGAGAAACGGTTAAACAGTCTTCCAGGGGATGTGCACTCCAAATTAAACAAGGTATTTTAATACAGACCTTTCATCAACAATCTTGGCGTTTTGCACCAAGGCATGTACAATTGCATGGAAAGACACTCTGATAGGGGCTGGGGGTGCACTTTTAAGAAGAGAGAAGGGCCACTGGTAGACATGTACCAGCCACAGCCCTGAATGTTGAGCAGACTTGATTCCCCTTTCATCATTTGAGGATAGTTCTGACCACAAAGTGAAGTGATGACAATTACGATTTTGAGCAGTGTAAGAAAGTCATGGTTTTGACTTTAAACGCATCATCATCCACTACTCAAGGGAAGTAGAGTATACTGAAGGCAGCCTGCCCACCTGAAAATTAAACTCTTCTGAAATTTGCTGAAGATAAGAAGACAACTACTGATGTACCCTTGTCTGTACGAAGAAGGACGTATTACTTCAGTCCTGCTTTCTCTTAAACCCTAGCTCCGAAGGTTGACTTCAAGGGTCATGGCAGCTGACCTTCGTCAAGTCCACCGGGAGAGAACCCAGTAAGGAAATCCTGTAAGGAGAACCAACAGAACAGTAAGGACTTGTCAGGAACCATTGCCGAACAAGAGAGCATCCAGAAACGGCCACTCCTATTAATGACTCCCTTAAGGCTACATGTGAGAAGAAAGTAATAAGCAGAGAGTGCTGTACTGCCTTGAAGAAACCCAGGAGTCTCTGTGTGAACAGGGCTTTTGGTTGTGGTCTTGAAGAGGGTGCTTAATGAGCCTGGTTTCAAGTGAAATCAATGGCTGGTGCATAAAGGACTATCACCAAGGCTTTGGTGACATTGCAAGCATCAGTCCAGGTGTCTTATTTACTTTAATGGCGTCTTTTGGAACACAGTGCTAAATGCAAGTAAGACAGTTTATGACAGAAGACATTAAAAGAAAAAAATGTAAGTGCTTTATAATCTTTCCACTAGATTTATTTGGTTGTTTCAGCGGCAAAAACGAAAGCACTGCTGACTTCTGGTGGCCGTTTTTGGAAAAGCAGATCCAAGGCCTTACTACTCTAGCTTTATACATACATCAGAAAGTGTTTTAATTTAAAATAAATCTTCAAATTAGCCTTTTGCATTTCTCCCGATTTATACATTAGATTTGCTCCGTTTTAGTTCTATTTGCGCCAAAGAGCGTTTTACTTTTACCTGATTTGGTTTTGGAAATGTAACGTATGTTTCTTAACTGTAGATTTATTGCTGCACTCCAAGGATTTTCTTAGAAAAAAGCCTGCCACAGGAGCTTCAGCAAACCACGATATGTGTTTTAACTTAATGAGGCAAAAAATTGTTACATGCTGTCAGAGTTCAGCCACATCTCGCCCCTAGACTTATGCTTCTCACCGTCCTGCTTATACGTCTGGTCCCTACCCTTTATTGTGTGTTATCATCCTGTAGATTTCATGTGAGCTGTTGTAAAAGAGATCGTCCTTCAGATGCACCGCTTCTGCTGAACAATTCCACCCAACTTGAATTGTCTTTATCCAAAATCTTGTTTTTATTACTTACTTGGATTAGATTCTGTACTCCATTTAATTTCAAACGAAATCATGCTAAACATAACAATTGATTGTTACATTTTTAATGAATGCTCCAAATCTTTTTACATTTCGTTATTTTCATTCAGTCACGAATCCCCAATGAATTTGGGAGGGGGGCCCTAATCCGGGCTTTTACTGTACTTTTATTTTCTCCAAAGTGCATAGACCCTTTATATTCTCGTTTTATGTCTGGCTTTGATTTTTCCACATATTAGAATTGAAACAAAAAACCTTCTAGAATTCTTGTCGGTGACCGTTAAAGATGCAGGTCTGGGAAAGAAAACTGCTTTTTAGGTTTCGCCTGTGAAAGCGCATACGCTGCATGCAAGAGATATTGTATACTTTAAGGGGCTTGGCCCCACCCTTTGCTTACCATTCATTGGATTCATTGTCACTCTTTTTTGCTGCCTTTGAATTGGCCAGCACATGCCAGCTTTAATTTCTCTTCTTTAGGCTGGAGCATGGACCAAGTATTAATTGCTACAGCTTGATTGCTGTCTTTCCGCTGATCACGCTATGAGTGAGGTATTCTTTTCATTGGACATAATATAAAACAGACAGCTGGCACGAAGGCTTAGCTGGCCTTATCTGCACTTAATGAGCCCCAACAGAGAGGAAGCTACGGGTGCACAAAAGCATAAGATTTCTTTGACTAAACAACCAAAAAGTAGAATGCTACGTAAGTTATTTGTAACATGCTCACTGAGACCTAACTTACCCTCACACACAAGAATGTTCTCCGCTTCAAGTGGCATGTAGAGTGTACTTATTTATTTAGGTATCGTGTAACGCCTAACAGGTCATATTTGGTTACACCAGGGAGCTGTTGATCCAGTGCTTTAAAAAGGTACTATCTGACTCTTTAGTTCCCTAAAGATAATTTCCACCAGTGAGTGGGTGCTTAGGACTGCCGGCACAGTATACACCCTCGCTGTTCTGTGTTGGACCTGACACCCTTGGCGTGGTTTTTTCTCAACGTTTCACCTTCCATCCTCCTGTTTTTCCTGACTTTGTTTTTGCTGGCTCTGGGACTCTGCACACTATACCACTGCTAACTAGTGCTAAAGTGCTTGGCTGTCATCTATAAACATGGTAACATTGGCTTACACCCAATTGGAACATTTAGTTTACCTTTAAGTCCCTAGTAAAGTGGTACTACATGTACCCAGGGCCTGTAAATTAAATACTACTAGTGGACTTACATCACTCATTCTTCCTCCCACTTAAGTACACTTTTAAACATGTCCAAAGCCTGCCATTGCAACCTGTGTGTGCAGTTTTAAATTACAATTTCGACCTGGCAGAATAAACCTTTTGCCAGGCCTAAACCTTCCTTTTTAATACATATTAGTCATTGCTAGTGTAGGTACTAAACAGCTTATAGGTCGGGTGCAGTGTATTTAAAAATCTCCACATATACTTTTAACGTGTACAAGTCCTGGTAGTGAAAAACTCTTACATTCGTTTTTTTACTACTGCAGGGCATGCCTCTCCCATAGGATAACAGTGAGTTACCTTATTAGAGTTAATTAATGCTACCTTTCAAATGGGAGAAAGTAGGTGTTGGACACTGGTGTAACCTTATCAGTCCCTAGTATATGGCACTGAAGTACCAAGGGCATAGGTACACAAGGGATCCCCATAGGCTGAAGCATGCATTATGCCGCTCTTGGGGGATCACTCAAACTTTAACTAAAGGACTGCCTTTGCAGCCTGTGCAAGCTGGTGCTAGCACCACTTACGAAAGATATAGGTTTCTCTATATCTAAGGTTGCTGCACTTAAAGCCTATAAGTCACTCCTAAAGTAAGCCTTTCAATCCTGAAGGCAGGATGCTCGGTTCTAAGTGTGAGGGTGGCCCTGCATAAGCAGGACATCCCTACAACCTTTGGAGTCCATTCTCCTGGGTTGTAAGTGCCTCAGCCATTACGAAACATAGAGTGGTCATGCATCATTGATCTAGCGTTTCTTACTGAGACCTGGGCATCTGAAATCTCTGGTCCGGATTGTAACGTAGCAGTTCCCAAAGGCTACACCATAGCATATGTTAATAGATCAGGATCAATTGGAGGTGGAATTGCGATAGTTCATAAATCTCATCTCAAAATATTCTCGCTCCCTCAATTAGATTTGGAAGCTGAAGCCATGAGCTTTAATAGATAGATAGATAAGCTTTATTTCGATATAAAAACATATCATAAAAGCTGCATTTCACAATGATAAAAAACACATGCAATACAATAACAACATTTTCGCAATATACAGTATAAAAAGCAATCCAATTAGTTAGTTGGATTTTTTTTTTTAAAGAGACGAAGGAAGGGGAAAGCATACTACTGTATCAACAGTTTTTTTGCAGTTCTTAAGCGCCAGGCCCAACCTAAGAATTTTGCCAGGCAACAGGCAAAAAAGGGTCTTGCGTCAGTGCACAATATGCGCAGGGCTTCTAAATGAGATCTTGTTCCCAGACTCCTACATAATGGTCTCAACCACAACTTCCTAGGTGCTACATAGGTGTTGCATTCGAACAACAGGTGTGCAACAGTTTCAACCCTCCTTTCGCAAAAGGGACAGAATGGCACAGTTTGTAGAGGCGGTTTCCAGGTTGAGGTAAATTGGCCAAGAGGGAGGACACCTAACCTGAATTTTATGTACAATGCTCTGTCTCCAGAGTTGTGAATAGAGTCCAAATAGGGTTCCCTAAAAGGGAGTTCTTTAATTAACAAGAACTGGGCGACAGATTTACAGTGATTAGAATTGCACATTCTTTCATTGTCCACCCACGACCAGAAGGCTTTTTTTATTACTTGTTTTGAGGGAGCTGTTTTACTATCCCATGCATCTCCTAGCCCCAATTTGTAGAGAAGGGACTTAACATCCCTAAGCCAGTTAATCTTGTGGCATCCTGGAAGGCACAAAAGGTCTTCCAGAGCATCTGCGTAACTGTGGAGTTCAGGGACATTCCAGATTCTAGACCATAGTAAAAGAGGGCGTAATTTTGCTTGGTCACAAATTGGTCGAGAACCCGCATCAAGCAAAATGGGGATTGTAGGAGTGCTGTGGGGCAGCCTCAAGAGGTCTTTATGAAAATTATTATCAAGGGAGGCCAAGGTATCAATTTTCTGTGAGCCCCACAGTTCCGCTCCGTATAATGCCGCACTTACAACCCTTGCCCTGTAGATATCTAGAACTGCCCCGATGGGTTTCAATGGGGAAGCTCGTTGTTGTTTGAGCAAGGCTCCAGCTACCCTCTTGTGAGCAAGAAACACCTTCTGATGGTGTGCCCTCCAGCTCATAGAGTCGGATAACCGTATACCCAGGTAGTCAAATTCCTTGACTCTCTCTAATTGAACAGAGTCTAGAACAGGGGCAACAACTGTTTTTTTAGGGGGGTTAAGGACAAGGAACTTGGTCTTCCCTATATTTATGGCCAGGCCTTTGTTATCACAAAAGGACTTAAAGCTAGATAGCAATTTTTGGATACCCACTGGAGTCTTAGAAATTAGAAGGGTGTCGTCCGCGAACAGGAGCGTCGGGATTTTCTTCCCCGCCAGGGTCGGCGCATCAGATGGATCTTGTGAGAGATGCTCCACCACTCCGTTGACATAGAGAGAAAACAGAGTGGGGGCAAGCACACAACCCTGGCGGACGCCCCTGTTCACCGGGATGCGAGATGTTTTTTCGCCCTGTGAACCCCATCTAATTTGGGCAAAATTGCTATCGTGGAATTTTATCAATAGGGCTAACAGGTAGGGTGGTAAGCCTAACTCATTAAGAACATTCCACAATAGTGCTCGTGGGACCAGATCGAACGCTGTGCGTAGGTCAATAAACACCAGGTACAAACTGCCCCCCCCCCCAACACCACAACTTTCCAATAGAGCATAAGGAGGCGAAATGTCTGCTCGATAGTGCCAGTCCCCGTTCTGAAACCTGCTTGGAGGTTGGACAGTATCTGATTTTCTTCTGCCCACTGCAATATCCTGGTTAGAACAACTTTTCCCGCCACCTTTTGAGTTGAGTCCAGCAGGCTGATGGGGCGATAATTCGCCGGATCGTCTCTGGAGCCCTTCTTAAAAATAGGGACCACTTCCGCTCCCCTCCAGGAATCAGGGAAGGAGCCTCCTAGCAGGGCCTCATTTAGGAGGGAAGTGATCAGTCTGCTCCACCACACCGGGTAAATTTTTAGCAGATCGCCCGGGATCCCATCAGGGCCAGCAGCTTTGTTGGAAACAATGCCCTTAATTGCCCTTTCTACCTCCTGTCTAGAAAAAAGAACATCGCTGCTCATGGGGACAGTTGTAGGGCAAGGCAAAGGAGCCAGGATATGATCACAAACCCCCAGTGGGATGGAATATAGCTTGGAGAAATGTTCCAACCATACAACACCGGAGATGTTGCAGGTTATTTGCTGATCAGTGGGCTTTTCCCTGGCTCTTAGCAGATCCCAAAACTCTTTGGCATTTTTCTTTTTGCTTGCTTCGGCCAAGTCCCGCCAGAAGTTTAGATCGTGTGCTTCTTTTGCTTCGGTCACAACTCTTTTGTAAGTCTTCCTTGCAGCCCTTACTTTATCTGGGTCATTATTTTTTACTGCCGAGATAAGAGCCCCCTTCGCTTCCCGGCATTTCGAAGAGTACCACTTTGTTCTGGACGTGTAAGCACCTTTTTGGGCCACCTTGGTGCTCGGCTGGGAGATAATAAACAGATCACTCAGAGCCTCTATGGTCTTCGTAAACAAGGGTAAGGTCTCTTTATCCGTAGGGTCTAATGTATCGAGCTTGGCATCAGCCTCTAGTAGAATAGACCCAGCTTGTGATAACCTCTCTTCGTCCGCCGAGACTCTTGCCCACTTCAAGCGCCTGCTACAATTAGAGGGAACGATTTCACGTGAGGTTTTCCACTTGTGGCCTGAGCTAGCAGAGGTCCCATCCTGCCATGGACTAGTGATCAAAAGAGAGAGTGGGTTGTGATCACTGTCACTGGATACAATGACCTCCATGTCTTGGTGGAAAGACCACAGATTAAAGTTAAGCATGAGAAAATCAATTCTTGAAGTTCGCCCTGTTCTGTTATATGTATGGGCTCCCTTGGGGTCCGATTTGGAACGGCCGTTGGCTGATCTCAGATTATGTTCCAGGCAAAGGGCATTGATATCTATTGCACTTTGAGTCCATTTGGGAATCGGATCGATGGCTAGGTTAGGGATACCTCTCCTTGAGTCCTCTTCGAAGGTATCCAGAATGTCTTCCCTAGACAGTGGCTCAAAGCAACAGTTGAAATCACCCGCAAGAAGGACATAAGAATCAATATTGCAAGAGGCTAGTTCGTTGCTTAGGCCTGTTGATGATAAACGTGAAGGCCCACCATTGGAGCCCCTCAGGTAGATGTTAAAGACTTCTAGAGTCCTCCCTCCTTTGTGATGCAGAGATAGCCATTGTAGGTCAGGAGATTTAGTAGACCTTTGGATAACACCTAGCCTTAAGGCAATACTAATCCAAATCAATAGACCGCCTGAAGGGCGACCTCTAGAGCCAGGTTGTTGTACGGCTGGAACAAAGTAGGTCGTGAACCCCATTCTGTGCCTTGGTTCTTGGCACCAGGTTTCCTGAAAAAGGCAGATGCTATATGGTTCTAGAAGGGCAGTCCAGTCTGGATTATCAAGATTGCGGTCAAGCCCCGCCACATTCCAGCTCAAGATCTTTATTAACGATGTACCAGAGGTATGCTGTGGAAAGGGAAAAATAGGTGGCGAAGTTTCGAGTACAGCCTCTCTGGAAACATTTACACTGGATTTAGAATGCTGCGGAGAAGGAACCTTGGTTGTGTTAATCCCATTCGCCTCTGCTGCACCCCCTAGGCTTAATGGTTGGGGAGTCGTAAAAGATGGGACTGAGCAGCCTTCCGAGACAAGTGGGTCAGGAATAACAAGAGACTTCAACCCTTCCTTAGTGTCTAAGCCTTTTATATATCCCACTGGGACCACTGGGAGATCTAAGGGTACGTGCTCTAGTGGGCTTCGGGTGTGCAGGGTAGAAGATTTTTCGGGATTATGTTGGATGTATTGGCTAGAAAGTCAATCCACCTCCTCCAGGCCACCATATCTGTTTGAGGTAGGAAAGCCGTTCCAAAGTGGTTGGAGTTGGTTATAGGGTTTAGGGTGGCTTTTCCAAGGTTGGTGCTGAACTAGGGACCAATCATCCGCCGGGGTATGCTGGACACGGGGTGGATAGAAGAAAGACAGGGGTCTGGGTATAACAGGGGACCCTTCAGGACCAGGCCAGGAGCAGATGAATTGTGCCGTATGCGGGTCCTCAAAGGTCACCACTATACAGTCCCCTGGGCTGGATTTCTTTGTTGGGCCCACCCAGCGAGTTCTTCGAACCATCAGGACTCTGCTTCTCCGGCCATTGGGGATAGGTTTATTAATATTTAACCAATACATTATTTTATTTTTCAACGACCAGTGGTTCTCATGCTGGTCTACACCAATCTGGGGGACACCCGTTAGTACCACCACATAGTCGTTGGCCTCAGGGGGAAGGTCAATATACCCCCCTCTGAAGTTGTCCTTTGAAGGAAGGTCCTGTACAGTACTAAGGGTAGATTTGGGCTGGGCGCCAGGTTTAAGCTTTCCTAGTTGGGAATTTGGGGCTCGTTGGGGGGCCTTAGGTTTAGCGGCAGGGGGAATTTGGTTCACCGCCACAGACCTTGGCTTAGGTATCGGCCGTGAGGGGAGTGGAGCTGGGGGTGGGACATCCTGTCGTAGTGTGGCAGGGTTTGAGGATGGGACATCCTGCATTTGGATTGTGGGAATTGGTGGTGTTATATCTAGCACAGGGTGCCCCTGGGTTTCAAGAGTTCTCAAACCAAGAGTGGCCAGAGCAATGATACTTTTTTCCATCTCGAGCAGGTTGTTCTCTATTCTCGAGAGTCTAAGATCAAGAGGGGAAAGAAGTTTCTTTAGGGTTGCCCAGACCAGATCTATAAATTCCCTTTCGTTATTGCCCAACCCTTCAGTCTGCAAGCCCTCAGTCTCTTGGTCGATGCTAGGTGGGGTGACATCGGAATCCACTATACCTCCCTCCCTAGGGATTAGAGACCCCGTACTTTTTTCTTGGATCACGTTAGATGACACGTTAGGTGATAGTGCTCTTGTGGAGGTTAGGTTTTGGGGGAGCACAATTTTCGCTTTTTTACGTGCATAAGCAGTGCCTGTTCGACGCTTCCTTTTAGGTGGTTTACCAGTAGTGGGGTTTGAGGATAACTGAGGGTTAGGGGTCGGGTTCTGGGCGCAAAGTGCAACTGGGAGTTTAGCTTCATCTACGTTGGAGTATCGCTCTAGCGATAGGGAGGGGGTGGAGTTGGTAGAAATCCGGTGGACAGCAGCCTGTGTAACTACACATTTAGGGATGGCAGGGCGTTCCGGAGTAACCGAGGTGGCTATGTGGCCTAAGGAGGATTTTTTTGAGAGCGCTATCACTTGTGAGAGTCTTCTGGCAGCACCCAATTCTAAGGACACCCGGGTTTGTAATTTGGATATTTCATTATCAATGGCGATGTTAGTACGTGTAATGAAATCGTCCATAGGGCCGCTAATTTGCGTGGCTGCCTTGGAAGTCTTGCTCCGAGTTGCCCTGGTACTCATGTCTTATGGAACAAGGGAATGATCGCCTGTAGGAAAAAAGCGATGGAGGGTGGGCCAGTCCAGTCCTCTCCGTCCTCGAACGGCCTCAAACGGCCCGCTCTTTGCCCGGTCTTCGCCCCGGGCTTAGTCCCGCGCGCGTCCCGCGTCGCGGGAAACCCGGACCTGGATATATGGACCGTTTGTGGGCAGTGGGCGGGCCACGGGGAGAGCGGACCGGAAGGTCTTAGAGGTCACGCAGGGACTCCTGGACAATGGAGTCCCTGCACACGCTCGCAGCCCCGCTGCGCCTCGCCCCCACACCCAACTCCAGGCTCCACAGCAGAGTCAAAAAGCAGCCCCCAGCCAAATGGGGCGAAGCGGCACCCGCGGAGCGGGTGCGGCAAGGAGTCACCACAGGATCAGCAGGCAAGTAGAAGTCCAATGGCAGCGCCAGGAGCAGCGCTACAAACAGCAGAAGCGTCCCCAATGAGCTTTAATGTCAAAGACAACAATCATCTGGTGTTCTCTGGTCTGCTTGTGTATAGGCCTCCTTGTCCTAGAGCCCCTTTTACTAGAGCACTTCACACATACCTGGAATCCACCTCAGACTCAATCACCTATACTATTCTGGGTGACTTCAATTTCCACCTTGAAGAGAATAATGATTCCGAATCAGCTATGCTAATTGATAATCTTCTTAGTTTTGGTATGAAGCAACTAGTTTTGAATCCCACTCATGTAGCAGGACACACCCTTGATGGGATTTTCACAAATAATGACCACATAAGAGTAACTTCGGTCATGCCTGTTCCATGGTCCGACCATGCGGCCATCCCTTTAAATTGCAATCAAATCTTCCTGCCAGCTGTCGAAGAGGTCTCCTGCTTCCTGAAAAAATACGCCCCTGGAAGAAGCTTGGACCCAATCTATTAGCTAGTGTACTTGCCAGGGATCCTTCTCTGCTCGGATCCCATAATAGTGAAACCGGGGCGACTATGTTCCACAATTGGATTAGCCTTGCAGTGGATGAATTAGCTCCAGTGGAATAAAAAAAAACAGAAGACGATCTGCTACCGCCCAATGGTATTCGGCAGATGTGAAATTAATAAAACTTAAGTGCCAACGCTGTGAGCGTATCTGGCGTCTGGACTACAGTCAGCATAGCAAGCTAGAATACACCAAAGTCTTACACGAATATAAGACGGTGATAGCCCAGGCGAAAGCTGCCTTTTTTACAAAAAGAATTCAAGAAGCATCCAACTCCCCCAGGGAATTATTCAAAACAATCACCTACCTGACACAGAGCCCCCGTGATACCATCTTTATACCTGATCAGAATTTTGTACAGAATATCGCTACCTATTTCCAACAACAGTTTCAGGCAGTCTATGATGATCTTCATATTTTAGCAGTAGATATATCTGCTGATTATTGTGAGCATATAACCACGGCTGACACAAACTATTCTCACTTTTCTCCTCTAGAAGAGATACAGGTCAGCGAGTTACTCACACAGATGAAATCAGGGTCCCCTCTGGACCCCTGCCCCCCACATGTCTTGCATATGATCCCTGAGACCATTACCACAGTCCTGACGCCCCTGTTAAATGAGGTTATTAGATCAGGTGAATTCCCTAACAGCTGGAAGAAAGCTTGCATTAGGCCTATCCTCAAGAAAGACACCTTAGATCCCATGTAACCAAAACACTATCGCCCGATATCCTGCCTACCTCTTCCAGCAAAAATTTTGGAAAAAGCTATGACCCAAGAGCTAATGAGGTACATAGGCCAGAACAATTTACTAGACCCCTCACAACATGGGTTCCGGCTCTGTCACTCAACGGAATCTGCCCTAATCATGGCCACGGAGGACATTCGCAAGAATATGGATGAAGGTGGTAGAACGGCCCTGGTTCTATTGGACTTAACTGCGGCGTTCGACACCGTAAACCATGCGGTCCTACTAAACAGACTGAGAGCCCTGTGAATTACAGACACTGCCTTAACCCTTCTAACATCCTTTCTTGATGCTCGGATTCAACAAATACACTGGGGAGGTCTTCAATCACATGAATTCTCTCTTCCAGGAGGCGTTCCCCAAGGCTCGGCCTTATAGCCTACACTGTTTAAATTATATGTTACTCCTCTAGCCGCGTTAATCAAATCCCATGGCCTACAACTAGTGTCGTACGCCGACGACACACAAATTATAGTGTCGCTATCCCAGTCAGTGGAATCCACCGCAGAACGTTTTAGGGACTGCCTCCTAGATATAAAGTGTTGGATGAGCCGTAACTTTTTAAAACTAAACACTGAAAAGACCGAAGTGATAGAGTTCGGCCAGAAACCATTGATCTGGAGCCACCTCTGGTGGCCCCCTGAGGCCGGCACTTGCCCTATCCCAGCGGACAAGGTCAGGAATCTTGGATTTCTGCTTGACAAAAACCTTTCCTGTATGGCGCAAATCAACCAGGTTACCTCGGCTTGTTTCTATACCATTAAAGTGCTCAGAAAAATCCTACCGCACATCCCGCCTACTTTAAGGAAAACGGTGATGGGAGCCCTTGTAATGTCCCGAGTGGATTACTGTAACTCACTCTACTTGGGCACCGCAGAAAAACAACTGACATAGTTACAGGCAATTCAAAATGCCGCAGCCAGAGTCCTACTGAATCTGCCAAAATGTCACCCTACATCCAAAGCCATACGCGAACTCCATTGGCTCCCAGTTAGGCGCAGAATTCAGTTCAAGGCCCTCTGCCTGGTTCACAAATCCCTGTATGAGAAAGGACCTGATGACATTGCCAAACCTTTCCCTCGCTATACCCCGCACATTAAGATCAGCTAGTCTAGATCTGGTATGCCAGCCCAGAATACGGAGAGCACGATGGGGTGGGAAATCTTTTTCCCATCAAGTCTCTAAATTATAGAATTCATTGCCCTCTGTGCTCTGATCGGAAAACTCTAAAATGAGCTTTAGGAAAGCACTGAAAACGTGGCTTTTCTCCTTGCCCTAACTTGCTTTACTCTGTCCTTCTGCACTATAGCGCCAAGACGCCGCGGCAATAGAGCGCTTTAAAAATATTTCAGTCAGTCATCATTACACGAAGACCATCTCTAACCAGGCTGTAATGAATCCTGTCATGTTTGGTATCAAACATGTTGGAATCATACCTCCCACACCGTATTACGGTATGGGAGGTATGATTCCATGTACTTTAAAGCTCCTCTGGGAGGCCCTCAGTGCTCACGGTACCAGTCTTCTAGACCCGGACAGCACAACATGGCTGCTGCCGACCAAAGAAACGATTCTGCCCTCCTGCTGCTGAGAAGGTGAAGGCAGAACAATAGGTATCTTGTCACAGGGAGGTGTGACCATCTCCCAGACAGGGTTTAGTGTATTGGAGCCAGGTGGGAGCGCTTACCAGCGCCACTCAGTCTCCTTGTAGGGCACATTTGGTTCCCTCCTTGCATAGTGCAGTTCAAACCAGCTCGGTGAGCCATTGGCTCCCACTCTGGAGTGGTGTGGCTCACTGGTTAGAGGTGGCAGACTCGGGAGCAGAAGTCGGCCCGGGACCAGGGTTCAATTCCCGACGAGGCAGGGTCGTGGACCAGGGTCAGCGGACTCAACAATTCTCGCCTCGGTGCCTACTCTAACCTGGGGTCCCACTCGGCGTCTCTGGGCATTAGCTTGCCTAATCTTCACAACGGCCCCATCAACGCCGGGGATGCCTGGCTCCACCTTGGGGATTCCCAGTAGGGACCATCCCACAGGGAAAGCCAGGACGGGTTCCCCAGCGGTATACAGCTCCGGGACGCCCCTTTGCTGGGGCAGCTGTGCGCTTTACAAGTATACGACATTTAACATTTAACATTTAACTCTGGCGCAAAACTGGAGAAAGGACATGGGAGTATACTCCTCACTGTACGATTCCTCCCCTGGGAGGGAACCCTGAATCATCCCAACCCTTTCCTTAGGGTACTTAAGGGTTTACCTGAGGGTGGATCCCTAGATTCATTGTGGTACAAGATTCATTTCGAGACACCACTTCTACGACCATCTGGACTTCGCTGGACTTCCTCTGTGCATTAATGCTGCAACTGGGAAGACTCCTGCTGCTCCTGATCTTGTTGCCCTGCTCGTCTGTTGCAACGTCCGTGCCTGTGCTCCATACAGGAACCTTCTAAGGCCTGTGGGCATAAAAGACACCTGAAAGAATCTCCCTTGACGTGAAGGAGTCACTTCCCTGCATCTCCGGGCACCGCAACTAAGCTGACCGGTCTGCTGATCCTGGGCTCCCACGGACTTCGAAAGGCTCAGCAACACAGGTCGCGGTTCACATCCCTTGAAGCCTGTCCTGTCCTCTCACCAAGTTTGAGACCAGTATCCCTCGTCTGAGCCGCAGGAACCGAACCCCTGTGCCCCGCGTCGACTTGCAGTTGCAATGGCTTGTTGGCTTTCTTCCACCAAGATCTTCGGGCTCCAAGTATCCCCAACCTCAGACATTTCCTGTGACCAAGATTTTCTTCCTCACCGCATCACTTGCATTGTTGACTTGCACCCTTGGTGAGCTGCCAGACGTCCTCCCGCGACTCCTGTGCCTCCAGCCTGAGGGTCCTCTTGAAGAGTCATATTTAAATTCTGCAGATTCCGCTGATTGCTCAGGGCCTGCCCTGACTTCCCTGCTTGTGGTGAGTCGCCTGGACCTTGCAGGTATCGACAGTGTACCACCTTCCTCGTTGGTTGCAGTTGCAAAGGCTTGTTGGTGCTCCCGACGGACCCCGACCCCTCAACTCTCGACATCTGACGTGGGACAGCTCCTGGTCTACCACAGCGTTGCTTGGTCCGTACAGCTGCAGTTTCAAGGTCACCGTCAGCTCTCCTGCAACACTCAAAATCAGTTGGCATTCGTCGTCCGTTTCTTCTGGTCACTCTTTAGTGGCATAGACTCAGTCCCCTCTGCTTGCAGGTTCTTCTAAACTTGAATCCACCTTTGGGTTCCAGCGGACACGTTCCCCTTCTCCAGCAGCGGCATCTTCCTGAAGTCCTCCATTGAGTTTGACAGCGGTTTCCAATATCACTTCACACCTATGCACCCAGCTTCCCTGGTGTAGGTATCCTGGTCCCTAGGGTATCCACAGGTGAGGTGGCTCTCCAACCTTCTGTCTTCAACAGGGTTTCTTCAGGATCCACTGAGAAGGGCCCTTCTTTAAAATGGCAACAGCGACCTACCCATTGACTTGCATTGATCCCGCGGTCGTGTTCCCAATCTGCACACTGCCTCCTTGGGGCTCCTGGTGACTTACCTCGGGTGGTTCCTTGTGTCCCCTGCACTTCTATGTCTTCCGGGTATAGTCTTGACTCGAGTCATGGTTCGCATACCACTATTTTACTATATGGTTTGGTCTCCCCCTGGTGACTACTGTGTAGTTCATTCAACTTACCTGTTTCTATTGAAAAGTATTGTGTGCATATCTCTGGCTAGGAGCATGTTTTAGTGAGTTTCTTATTACAATAAATACATATCTTTATAAATACAATGTGTGGTTATTTTTCACTTAATCTATATCAATAAGATTATGTTCTGGTAAAACAAGCTTGCTTTACACTCCTTCTGGATTAAGCCTGAAGGCTGCTTTCCACAGCTACCACAGAGAAAACTTTCTATGGTTGTCTAAGACCCCTAAAATCACCATAAGGGTTCTCTGGATTGGTGCAAGGTTCCCACTGACATAAGTGCACACCATATACCAAGCCAGTTTCTCACAGTAGGAATGTCGAGTTTGATGTCTTAAGAACTGTAATTTTAAACCCTCTTTAATGGTAAAGTTGGTTTTTAAGTCCCAATTTTAAAAATGGCTCTTTTATAAAGTTAAATTGTGTGAACTTTATCTTGATAGGGATAATGTTACCCCCGCACTACTTCTGGCCTCTTGCAGGTTCCAACCAATATTTCTCAGAAGTAGTATGCTTCAAACATGAAAAAATGAAAATAAAGGTATTCTGAATTCTCACATTCGTTTTATTTATCAAACTTCTATTTCTCCATAAATGCTGTTATTTAGCATTAACATTTTTGTGCATGATATGCTTTTTAAAGATATATTCAATTTGGACCCCAATGCATTTCAGACACCCAAGATCCTTCATCAAGGGGTGTTATTCAATAACTGGGTGCTCGCAGGGCTGTATCTTCTCCAAAGTGGCAGCCTTCCAACTAAATGGCACTATGCAGTTCTATGATGAAGAGGAAAAAGTGTTTAGCAGGAGTCCCAGCCCAGCCAAGAATTAACAGATTTGATCATACTTTGAAGAATTATAAAGGGGTTGCACTAATTATTCATCTTTCTACTGTTGCCATTTTCTTGTCCTAACCACCGCAACCTGGATTTATGGTACTTTGTTCAGCAGGCCTAACTTGGTAATTGTATTTGGCTCGCGCTCCATCGCAGTGGGCCTGAAGTTGTGACTTTGTGCCGGTCTGGTGCGACTAGATGACCACAGTTGGCGCTTTATGCTTCTATGCACTATTTTTACCTAAACATTTTAAATTGCATATCTCTGGTTCTCCTGGTTGGATTTTTGTTATTTTGTTTTCAAATAATTTATTACAGTTTACTCTATATTTCTGAAGTTAGTGTCAGATTTTTCTTGTGTTGTGTTTTCACATTATTGCTGATTGAAGTGCTGCATAATACTTTACACATCGCCTCTAAGTTAAGCCTGACTGCTTTTGTGACAAGCTACCAGAGGGTTAAGTGGAGAAGTGTGGCTCAATGGTTAGAGCGGCAGACCCTGATGCAGAGGTCTAGCCCGGGACCAGGGTTCAATTCCCCGCCTCGTCGTGTCTTGGGCGCAAAAATTCCACGACCTGATAATTCTCGCCTCGGTGCCTATTCCAATCATGGAGTCCCACTCTGCAACTCTGGGCAATAGCTTGCTTAATCTCCACAACGGCCCCCACAACGCTAAGGAAGCCTGGCCTCCACCTTGGGGGTGCCCAGGAGTGGACGCCTCACAGGGAAAGCCAGGATGAGTTCCACAGCGGTATTCGTACAAGCGCCTTGAGACCCTTGTGGGTGAGTAGTGCGCTATACAAGTATCAATTTAAATTTTTTACATTTTTATGCACAGGTCAATTTTGAGAGTGCTTATGTTTCACCCTGACAGAGATTGTGGTTGCTGCATGAATAGTTTTTCAACTCCCTCAATCAGTAACCCAATTTCCTTAATTAGGGTTATTTTATAACATGCCGTGATACCAGGCTTGTAAATTGACACTTTTGTGTCCAAGGTGCATGCGCATTTTTGAAGCGCATATGTAAATATAAACAAACAAATTAACAGTGTGGGTCTCAATAAGTGGACAAGTAAGGCACGGTCCAAAAGGCTAAGGTGGCAATAGAAGGGAAAAGATACTTGTCAAGCTTAAAAGCATCAGGTCATCAATCTTAAGATGGGCTCTTGGCATCTTCAGATGGGGTGGGAGGTTATCCTAGCCCTCTAGGCCTCATTGTATCATAAAGTGGAAGAGGACCCGTGAGCACACTTTTTGTTTCTAGCTCTGCATGGCTACGACAGTTTAGATGCAGTAAATCAGACCTAGATCACCCGTTGCCTGGAGGAAGACTGAGCTGGCATCTGAAGTAAACACAGCCAGATACTACTTGCAGTGCCGAAGAAAATCAACCCAACAGCCTGACAATTGCTTGACAACACCTAGACCCATCGACTTTTGCTGCAAATGTCCATATAATTTCAGAACAAGGCGTTTAATTTAAATGTAAATGTCTGTGACAAAGGCCAATAACTACCTGCACCATACTCTTTTTTTCCCTCTTTTTGCTCTTTTTTTCCTTTCTCTTAATCTGTCTCTTGGCGCCGGGAAACCCACTGAGGGTAGCTGTGTGCCTTATAAGCTAAATAAATAATAAAATAGTAATACTCCCAGCAGCAGTCCTGTGTCAGCCCAGCTTCTACAAAGCACATTTATAAACCAGTAGAAGAATAGCAATTCACAACCATGTACTGCATAAAGGACACCAGTGACAAATGAATAGTGCCGCTCTCAAGAAGACCTGAACAGTGTTTGCAGCTAGCTTGTTCGATGTCCCTCTAAATATTATGAAGTAGTGGAATGTTTATTTTCTGCCAACAGTTTTTAGGTCTTGAGAGCAGGAGTGCATGCGCTGCAACAAGGGACTTTAAACACCAAGATGCACTTACAACAGGGGGCTCGCAGCTCGCCCTTTGCTTACCATTCTTTGGCTTCATTATCACTCTTATTTGCTGCCTTCTAATTACAAAAAGAACAATTGATGGACGGCATGCTGAACAATGTCAAACTTTCACCCCCAGTACAGAGCTCTGGGCCCAAATCCATTGTTTTTTTTGCTCACCATGCCATTCCAGTTTGGACCCAGCCATTTGCAAATCTGTCTTGACCCTGCTCTCCATGGGAACATTTCAGCCCAAACTGCCAGACCCGCTCCTCCCCGGACCGGTAACAAGCATTCTAGGACTGGTTTCAGGGTATCAGCCATCCTCAGCCAGGATAGCTTGACTCCAGTGTCATGGTGAGCACGTGACCCACGTCTGGGCATACCCGTCCCATTTAGGGCAGCAAACGCTAAAAGAACAATTAATGGATGGCATGCTGAACAATGACAAACATTCACCCCAATACAGAGATCTGGGCCTAAATCCATCATTGTTTTGCTCACCATGCCATTCCAGTTTGGACCCAGCCATATCCAAATCAGCCTTGACCCTGCTTACCAAACAGTCCTGTCTGGGCTGCCAGGCAGGTCATCCCCAGACCGGAAACAACCATCCAGGGACTGGTTTCAGGATATGACCCCTCATCAGCCAGGGTGTCTTTACTCCAGTCCCTTGGAGAGCAGGATCAAGACTGATTTACATATGGCTGGGTCATAACTTGAATGGCATGGTGAGCAAAAAAACGATGGATTTAGGCCTAGATCTTTGTACCGGAGGTGAATGTTTGACAGTGTTCAACATTCCATCCATCATCTGTTCTTTATACTTTCTAATTAGCCAGCGCATGTGCTCTCCTTCCGTCTAGAGCATGGAACAAGTACGGATTGCTTCAGCTTGACTGCTGTCATTTCACTGATTGAGATACTGATTTTTCTGTTTTCCCCTGTCATCCTTGTCCATGTAGATTTTTCTCTCCCACCTCGTGTCCTTATTGCTGCTTTGCCCTCCCACCCCTGTGCCAATATTTCTGCTTGCTTTCTAAGCCCTTTTCCATGTTGTTTCTTCCCCTCCTACCTCTCCGATATCAGTGTTGCTTCTTCCTCTCCAATTCCCACTCCTGTTATCTGTGTTGCTTCCTCCCCTCCCACCTCACCCCAGTTGTAGGTGTTGCTTCTTCCCCCTCCCATTTCCCCTTGTCCGTGTTGCTTCTTCCCTTTACAGCTGCTTGTCCGTGTTGCTTCTTTTCCTCTCACCCCCACTAGCCATAAGGAAAAAAGAGCTTTGACGCGCACAACACTTTTTTTGTTGCATTGATCTTTTCCTCCCATTTCCCTCTCATTGTCAGTGTTGCTTTTTCCTTCCCACCTTCCCTTCCATTGTCCGTGTTGTCAACCCTCACACTCCATAAGAAAAACAAGCATTGGAAATGCAATAGGTCTCGCATTAGGAAAGTTTGAGCGATTGGTATAGTAAATGACACTTTTTTTTGTGTTGGTTTTGAAAATAGCAAAATTAATAGCTTGGTGGATGTGGTGGTGGATGTGATGGTGGATGTGGTGGTGGATGTGGTGGTGGATGTGGTGGTGATGGTGGATGTGGTGGTGGATGCGGTGGATGTGGTGGTGGTGGATGCGGTGGTGGATGCAGTGGTGGTGGATGGGGTGGTGGTGTTGGTGGATGGGGTGGTGGATTTAGTGGTGGTGGGTGTGGTGGATGTGGTGGTGGTGGGTGTGGTTAAAGTGTTGGTGGATGTGGTGGTGGATGTGGTGGTGGATGCGGTGGTGGATGCGGTGGATGTGGATGTGGTGGTGGTGGATGCAGTGGATGTGGTGCTGGTGGATGCGGTGGTGGATGCAGTGGTGGTGGTGGATGGGGTGTTGGTGGTGGATGGTGACGGGTTACTGCAAAACCTATACATAAGGTGAGAGACAGTGGGGAAGAAAGAAGTAGTTCTCTGGGCTGAGCCAATATGTAATTGACAAAGTGTCAAGCCAGTGGCTGAAAGAGACAGCCTGGATCAATGCGGCTGGGACTTGGAGTACACTAATTCCAATTTAAAAGACTCCGTACACATGGCCATACACACATCCATTTCCTTCAGAAGGCATGAACGAAAGTAAAAACGGACTAAACGATGTGCTGTGAGCGAATAAACTTGCAATGCGCCTGCGTACACGTACAGCAGGAGCCCAGAAGCAATGCATCTCTGTATGCGCAAAGCCATGTACGAAACCACAAGTCCTGTAACACTCATAAGAGGATAGCATGCCCAAGAAAGCATGAAATGCCTTCCAGTTAACAGCCAGGCGCCGGCAGCACACGAAGGAGCCGTAGCCTCAGAGAAGCTAAAAAGTCATTATTGAATGCGCATCTCTACCGAATGGAGAGCGGGAGACCTCGCCGCACAATTGAAAGTTGATTTCACTAATGAGATGCGCACATTTTTTGAGAATCCAAAGTACCTGTGCGGTTATCTTGGCACACACTATTTAGTGTCCCTACCTTGCACCTGAGATTTCCTGGTTCTTACGGCCCAGTCATTCTGAGACGTTTCTCCCAGAGGCAAAGCATATATGTAGAAGGTCCTGGCACAATGCCTGCAAGTAAAGAAACTATGTGGTCTGATGTTAAAGCTATGTAACTTTTCACAATGAATTGCTTGAAAGCTTTTTAATGAAGAAGAATAAAGTGCAACTAATTTGAACAAACACTATCGCCAAAGGATAATTTTAGGTCTTAAATTTGTTCGATGAGATACTTACTTCTTAGATTTGTGCGGCGAGTGAACTTTTCAGCCTGTTTCCATCATTACAAACAATCCGCTGCTATGCCTCTCCGTCGACCGTGACTGTCAGTCAAATGGTGGAGGAGGAGGGGGGAGGAGAGTAGGAGGAGGAGGGGGCGGCTCCAGTTGCCCCAGCTGCCGCAGCAAACAAATGCGAGGATGAAAACAATGTGAATACAACCAGCAGCTCCTTGTGCCGGTTTCGTATAAGGACTGAAGGAGGTAGTCAGGCACGGGCACAGCGTTTTGGCGCCATTTTATTAGTACCTCAGTTGATTTATCGTTTGAGGTTAAAATAACTCCTCGAAGTAATGTGAAGGAAGGGAACGGTGTTCACAAGGGACACTACTTTATAGCGGAAGTAGACTAAACGAGTAGCTGCACTCTGGCAGCCTGTTTCCATCATTACAAACAATCCGCTGCTATGCCTCTCCGTCGACCGTGACTGTCAGTCAAATGGTGGAGGAGGAGGGGGGAGGAGAGTAGGAGGAGGAGGGGGTAGGAGAGTAGGGGAGGCACGGCCTAGCGGCCGTGCAACCAAGAAGTGAGGGGGCGGAGCTGGGGGAGGCTGTGAGGGAGAGAGTGGGCAAGGCAGGCGGCTGGGGGCATGTGCACGCGCTTTTAAGCTCAATGCGCATGCGCATTGAGCTTAAAAGTCACGGGCACTGCAAGGAATCGCCACGATTCCTTGCAAGTTAGTTAAACACTGTTTAAGCCCCCATAGTCTCGCAAGCTCGATGCGCATGCGCATCGAATAGCGAGACCTAAAAAGGGCTAAGACGCAACCAGTGCTGGCTGGAATACATTGCTTTTTAAAAATAATTTTACCCATTCTGCACAGCACCTGCTTTGCTCTACGACACGGCCAAAAGACATTGGCAAAGCCAGTGGCGCTCTTGCATAGGCGAGATCTGTTGGCTTTGCCAACGCTTGTTTTCTCCATTGACTAACCACTTTAAGGAGATGCAATCGTAGGTATGCTCTTGTGAGAGCGTGCTGGTAAGTTACCTGGGTGCTTAACATTTTTGCCATCCCGTGTCACCCCTCCCAACCCCCTTTCTGGTTTTTTTCTCACCCTCTCTGTTTGCGTGTGGAGGCCAACCCTGAACACAGTTAATGCTAGAACTTCTGGACTCGGCAGCAACCGAACCTAGGTAGTTTCTACCTTTGTTATTTTATAGTCAGCAAGAAGACGGGCTGGTCTATGCCGTTTGGCACCATTTAACTGCCTTAACGAATAGCCAACATCCCTTTCCGTATTTGGCAACTGCACTTCGCACTCGAAGATGCATATTATTACTGCTGTATGTATAGCTTGGCATGCCCAGAGATCTGCGAACTGTACTCGAACCTGCCAGAGGCAAGTAATCAATTTAATTCTTACTTTGTGTGCAGTGTTGTACCTCCTTGTGCTTGAAAACCAATAAAGAAAGCTATTAAAAAGAAAAATCCTTCCCATCATCCACTTCTATGCTGCAGATACTTCCTCTGATAAAAGAGGACAACAGAGGCGGCCAGCCTGACTAACCTATCATAAAGCTGCAAAAATTGTCCCCCATCGACCTTATCAGGGCTAAAACCTGCACTCGGAGGATGTTTCGTCTACTTCCACAAATATCCAATTGGTTCAGATATTTTGTTAAAATTGTAAACCATGCATATATTGAATGGATGAGTCAGGGTCCCAAAAATGTACAAAACATATGAAATAGTAGTACACGTGATTAACTGAAGATAAGTGATATTGTTTTGAAATGATTTCTAAATGGTAATACTCTATTGTTGACTAGCCTGCTGCTCTGCTAAATCACTGTTTTCCCAGACTCCCAGGTGTTTCCATCTGCCTCTGCATTTGTTCCCCATGTGCTGTGAGCTTTACTACAGTCCTTTTCACATTGTGTCCGCTTACTGTACAACTGTACCGCGTGGTCTTTAATTACCGCGTTGATGAATGGAATCAAAGACCAATCAGTCTCCCATTCATCCACTGCAGCTGCTAAAATATGACATGTCATTCCCATGACAGGTTCATGCCATTCAGAGCGAACTTGAGCAAGAAAAAGGAAGTGCACAGAAGAAAGCCCACAAGCTGGAGGAGGCGCTGAAGTAAGTGAAAGCTTGGGAAACACAATGTGATTATTTTTCGCCGTTTGATAACACTGACATCTTTAGAATTCTGTCCAGAGGCGGTGCTTTGTTCACATTCCCATCGTACAATACCCTTAACCCGAGTTCATTTGCTCATGACGCATTTAAAAATATGTTTGGACATAGATAGGATTGCATGAAAACTAATATCCATAAATGTCATTTTGTACGTGGTTATTGAAGGTCGAATTTAAACGTGTTTTTTCAGCATTTGCTTAAGGGGTGGAAGTCAGTAAAGAATGCCTATCCTCATTTTATCAGAAATTAGCCTTCAGTGACGAGGTGTTTGCAGTCTTGGCTTTTTTCTCATATTCTGCGGCGCTCTGGATAAAAGTACCACAGAAAGTACTGTAAAGAAACAGATTTTAATAATAATAATAATACTGCATTTTATAGAGCGCGAACAGCTACCTCGCTCGGAGGTGTCCCGGCGCTACAAATTCAACATTTTCAATGTTGAATTTGTAACATTAGTTCCCGGGACCTTCCACGATATTCAAGCAAATTGTGGCTGTGTTCAGAGTTTGTTTTGATGCAACTCAATAAGGAGTTCACCACAATCGGTGTCTTCGCTTCCCGATCTCTTTTAGTATCTTTCACTGCAAATGAAAATGACCTGTGCAAAAATAAGGCAATCCCCATAATGTCTCGAGCTGCAGGAAGAGTCGAAATCATGAGGGAATCTTTTATTTCTAAATTGCATTTCCTCAGACCTCTTGAGGTTGGTTTCCCGAACAGCTGCAATGTCAATTCCGTTATCTAGAACAGAATTCCAGACTCTCGACCTCTTTTTTGGGAAGTTTTCTTCTGTTGCGTTAAAAGTGAGGACCTTAATGATAAGGGGACCTCGCGAATGATTGCCAAAAATTCTTGTTGAATCGAGACTTGTTGGGTAGGAATGCTACACAGCATACTCTCCAGGCCAATGCGCTGAGTAAAAAAGGGCAGTATTATTGTGAATCCTAGTAGAAAACGTTGGTCTCTAGCCGTAAAATCCTAACCTGGTAGGTTTGAACATTGTGTATATACAAAAAAAATAGCTAGACAAGATAAACAAATAGAAACAGTTGTCTGGGTTCCCCCCAAAGGACACCCCACTGGCCTTCTGTAGGCCACATATAACACCCCTGAGGTGTGACCCTACCCTCCTGTGATGGGTAATCACCATCATCATCATCAAGATACTTTATTCGCTTTTAGAAATAAAATCATAAAAGTCATACACAGTGTAATACATTACATACATGATAACATCAACACAAATCACAGTTGAACTTGCTTTAAAACACCACAAAGATTCCATGATGTGACAGTTACCTTGGGGGACCCCACAAATCTCCCTTTCTCTGCATATAAATAGAGTTCAGCAGAGGGGACATTGCAGCATTCAGCAGAGAATTACGTCTATCGGTTCAGGTGAATTGGGATCAATGACTATCATGGATGGGGCTGGTTGTAGTATGGAGGCGTCTGACCCCCCTGAAAGAGAGTTCCATCATATATCATTCAGAGGCCCAACCCCTCAGCAAGGGGAGCTATATCACAGTGTGCCTTTAGTCTCTTTTCAGTTGTCGTGGCCCTCTTGGGAGCTGCGGCCTGGAAGTTTGCCTTCCATCCTTTTTCAGAGCTGGGGGTTACTCCTGTCCACTGCCCCTCCGGCACCATCAGATCCCTGAGAGATCTCCAATTGTAGGCCCCAAATCTGTGCTGCTTCTTTAATCCTGACCATTAGGAAGTATTTATTAAAGTATTAAAAACAAGTTTACAATGGATATCACCAGCCGTAGCAGATTTTTTTCTCATCTGAGTTTCTCTGTGACAGGCCTAAATTGCTGCCTTTACACCACAGACGCCGATGACCCGTCCTGAACAAGTTTGTGCAATGTAATAGATCTCGCATTACTGCAAGTACGAGTTATTGGCGTTGATAATAATAATGCAGCACCAATAGCTCAAACTGTCAGTAATGCAAGAGCATTTGCATTGTAAAGGTTTTGTTTTTCTATTTATTTCATAAACAGTAAGCGAGGGTGCCACAATTGCTTAACAAACAAATAGATAGAAAAAAACATTTGCAATGCAATAGCTTTCGAATTACTGAAAGTTTGAGCTATTGGTGTTGCATTATTATTAACAATGCCAATAGCTCAAACTTTTAGTAATGTGAGACCTATTGCATTGCAAATGCTTGTTCAAATGTTCTGGGAGACACTCCCCACTCAAGTCCTGCAGCTGTCTCCGGCAGGCATGGAAACATGCACAACGGGAGGCGGGTAAACCTCGCCCCTACTCAAGAGGAATCCTGCAGCTGCCTCGCTGCACAGTAGTGTCCACATCTGCAGTCAGGCACTAATCACTGGTGCACCCACCCTACAGGGAGGAGAGCCACCAGAGGCTACTTAATTCTACCCCAAACAAAATGTGCTGTTAAACTTAGGGCACACAAGCATGTTAATCCGGAAGAAGCGGGTTGGTGAGGGAAAGAAAGAGACAATAGGAGCCCCGGTGAGAAGTAAAGCCGGAGGATGCGGGGAGGCATGATTTTGAAACAGGCAAGAAAACAAGAGTCAAACTGCATTAAACTACAGGCCTCTGTCCCATCCTACAGTCACCAAATTCTCATGTTTTCTCTACGTGTTTAATATTTTAAGTGTTCAAATGTCAGGGACCAATGTGTGGAGGTTGAGTCACCTTTCACATAATTGTGCGCTCAGTTAAACATGAAACTAGATTGTTTCTTCTCCAATTTTTTACTGTTTCTCAATAACTTGAAGTCAACAAGTGTATCATGAAGTTATTTCCATTTTTTTTTATTATTCACTTCGCTTTCTCATTCTTTATTATATATCATAAGGGTATTTCAACATTCATTTAGCAATCCATTTTTAAATGTTGTTCTTCCGCCCAATGCATTTCGGGTCGGTGTGAGTGACCCTTCGTCAGAGGCCTAAAAAATGAGTTAATACAGGACTTTAGCAAACAGTACCAATCAAAGTATATCACATGTTCAACATACATAACACGTTTAAATCAAACATACATGGTAAAAAAGCAATATGTGACTTTCTAGACTATATGTGACTGGGAAACGGGTAGGGGTGGTTAATATATGGTGAATTGATTCGTAAAAATGAGTAGTACATATAGTAAATGTATCGTAAAGAAGATGTGGGAACAGAGGGCTAAATCTGCAAATAAACACAGTGTCATTACTCATTGAAAGGAAACGTAGATCGCGTAAAGGGTGCTAATTTCGTGGGGTGGTTAAACGAAAGCGGCATCCGAATACAATAAAAAAAGGGGGAAAAACTTACTGAAGGTCTGCGTGAGGGTTGACTCCGCTGTGTCAATGGTTGCCAAAGGTTCGCAGGTGTGGGATGATACAAAACAACGGAACTAGCGGTCACGTGGTATAAACTTCAATGAAAGTCGAAAACAGACTTTTCAGATTCTATTCCGGAATAGATAACTATGATAGTTAAATAAGATGTTGATTTGCGAACGACTGGAAATATCGATGGAAACTTACAACTTAGTGAACTCGAGGAAAAATAAATAAATAAAGAATATAAAAAAAGGCTGGAAAAAACGAACTCACGATCGTGGTGAATGGGGTGAAAAAGACTACAATGGAAATGGAAGAGTGTGTGTTAGGTTAGATATAGTGAAAACAAGTGGGAGAGATCAATGTTTTATATGTTTTATTATGTTCAAATTTAAAGACAATCTATGCTAAACATAGGGTGAAAATATATAGTAATGTCGAATGTGGTATTTAGACATCATATTAACATTTCATATATACATGATAATCAATCAACTTTTTGGGGAGCAGAACAGTCCTGATAGGATGCTATCTATAAAAAGCACGAGTATTCAATACGATCGTTCATTCCAATCGGTTGTAGAGAATTGAGTTTTTTTATCCAGAAGAATTCTGCTTTTAATCTCTGTTTTGTTGGGTCCATGTCACTGCGCTGTAGAATTGTCTCCAGGACCGTAAATCTCAATTGGGATATTTGGTGTTTTGCTTCAATCCAGTGGCTGGCAACAGTAGATTTCCTGTTTTGTAGACGAATGTTGCTTTTGTGCTCCGTTATGCGCACCTTGATTTTTCTTTCGGTTTGGCCTACCTAAATTTTTCCGCATGGGCATTTAATTGCATAAATAGTATTTTTCGTGTCACATGTGCTAGTTTGTTTTAATTCTATTTCATGCCCTTGGGTTGGATGCATAAATTTATTCCCTGTCAAAACGTTGTTACAGTGGGTGCAGTTACGGCATTTTGACATTCTTTGTGAAGACTTTTAGGGTTTTTTGTGGTCGTCAAGATTTCTTTCAAATTTTTGGATCTCTGAAACGCAAAAGTGATGCGTTCATTGAAAAGGCCTTTTAGATCCGGTTCTGTTTTGATTAAATTCCAATGAGTGTTAATTAGTCTTTTTATCTTCATGGCCTCTGTAGAATATTTTAACACACAAACCGTTTTCAGTTCTGAAGTCGTTGTTTTTGGTAAAAAAAAGTTTTTCTCTAGAGATGTTTTGTACTCTTTTCATTGATTCTTCAAGAATATTCATAGGGTATTCTCTTTGTTGATATTTGGTTATTTGTTCTTTGAATGTTATCTCAAGTTGTTTGGGATCAGAAGTGATCCTTTTTAATCTGATCAACTGGGAGGTTGGTAAATGCTTTTTCAGCATGTTGGGGTGAAAGCTTTGAAATAAAAGGCTCGAATTCCTGTCAGTGGGTTTGGTATATACTTGAGTTCTGAATTGGAAATCTGTCATATTTACTTTCACATCCAAGAAAACGATGGAATCATGGTTTATATTGTGGGTAAATTTGATTCTCTCATGTCGTGTGTTCATGATCATGATGTTCCTTTCAAGTTGAATTCGGTCTCCCCGCCATAAGACGAATATGTCGTCAATGAAACGTTTGAAAATAATCAAATTGTTTTTCCAGTCGGGATTGTTCAGGATAAAGTCAGTTTCAAATTTTGACATGTATATACAGGCATATGCGGCCCCCCCCCCCCCCAAAGCCCATGGATGTCCCATTGCATTGGTTAAAGAATTGGTTTTGCCATTCAAAGTAGCTGTGGAAAAGAGCGAAATGCATTAATTCAAGTAAAAACACTTTTTTAGTTTCTTTAATTTCTTCATTCCTGAGTAGACTCCATTCTAAGGCTTCGAGACCTTCATTATGAGGGATTGAGGGACCTTCATTATGAGGGATTGTCAGGGACGTCAGATCGGCCTGTCTGTAAAGAGTGAGCATCTGCTCTCTGAGGTTGTGATTACTTGTGCCAGATGTTGGATCTTACTTTCTTCCTCCACAACTCTGAAGTCCATTGAGTCAAACTTCAGAGTGTAGTGTAGAGATTCTTTGAATTAGGTGAAACTGCAGATCAGTGAGCTCCTCTGTAAGGTCTTAGTTGATCTCTTTTCTCGGTTGTGGTCTGAAAGTCTGTAGGGTATCCACCAGTTCTGATTTTGTGAGCTCCATGCTGCCTCAAGAGGGCTCACTTACAGTCTCTCCTGTGAGCTTCAAAATGAGTCTGAACCGACTTTTGCAACAATTTCTTTGTCAGCATTCACTGAAGAATATCCTAGAAGGCACATAGACCATGTTTGCAAGCAGTCAGTACCGTCTTATTGCCACATATTAAATCCCTCTCAGGTTCGCCATTTCTCAAGGGACAATCAATAAGTTATGGATTACTATGCCAGTGGTGTTCCCCTCAAACGTTCTACATCTGTGTCATTTAGATTGCCCCTTAGAGTAATTTTGAAGACAATTTGGTCAAACAGTTTTGATCATAAAGCGAGCCGTCTTATATTAAGGACTGTAGATCTGGTGGTAACATTGACATCTGTGTCACCCTATTTCTAATTTTCCAAACGGCATCTCAGCCGGTGTAGTAGCGTGGCATCCAAGGTTCATCTTCAAAATTACTCTTCATCACAGATAAAATCATGAATAAATCTGTGCAAATTTAACCAGGATAGGAGATTGCATACACCTTTTTGCCCTGAAGAAGTCCGTGAGGACGAAACACCTTGGCTACGGTATTACTCTTTGTGAAGAAAGAAGTCACCAAGAAATAAATTGAGAATAATCCTGCTAAATTGCCTTTTTGTTTGAACATGTGATTAAAGCACATTAAATGAATGCTTAAGCTCAAATAAGGTTTTCCTTTTTAAATTGTTGTTTATTACACACATGAACCTAAAGTAAGTGTGCAGGACCATTGTGCTGTTTTGATATTGATAGATATTGTTTATCTCAGGAGGCTTAGGAGTACTGAGTCTCTGGTCCCGAGCACCTAGTAAGTTGTTGGATAAATTTCCCCACAAAAAGATGAGTGCAATCTGTTTTGCCTCAATCCCCTAAAATGTTGCATTGTCGTCCCATCTACAGGGTTGCTTCAGGAGTCAGAGTCCATTCACTTGGAGGTTGGGCTCATTTTGCATCTAATGCTTTGCTGTAATTCTTTCGAATAAGCATTCTCCATATATCATTTGGTATGAAAAGTCCTCTAATGTAGGGTGTTTCATGGAGAGGATGTCTTGATTATGCTAAACATCTTCCTTCATAGTGTGCATGTGGGGTGTTCTGTTAATTGGCCAACCCTTCCTGTCGGAAGTCTTCGGATCTCCGGACTCCACTTCTACAGTCTGACAAGCTTCATTCTAACTACTTTTTGTTTACCTTATTAGTTAGCTAGTATTGGCCTATCCTTCAAAGGTAAAGAATCTGCAGACAGCAACACAGTGCAACACAGTGCCCATCAGAACCAACCTTTCCAAATATACATAACCTTTGCATTTGAAATAAAGTCTGGCCACCATCTTTAGTGAAAACCTGACAGAATTTATTAACCATTTTCAGGGTGTTTTGTGTTGTTGGCCCAAGTTAAAGATATCTGAGATTGGTTTTATGGTTTTGAACACAAAATGAAATTTTAGTGTCTAGTAAACACCTTTTGCTGAAGTTGAACATCACGCTTTGGCTAGGAAACCAGTGCTCTCCATAGTGTTCATGTTACCAGAATGGTGGTAGGTTAAGGGTAATTCAGTCGACTGTCTCCTTTCTGCTCTAGTAAGGGGGCACATGTTTACACCCTGCGGTGACACCTACATGGCTACATATTTCAAGCCATGGGTCTGGGTAATAAGACAAGCCCGGAGAAGAGTAAAAGGCCAAGGGATGAAAGTAGTGGAAAGGGGCGAAATAAGGCTTCGGGACAGGGAAGGCTTCTCTGACCGACTCCCTTTGTACGGAGAACAGGGAAAATGGGGTAGCACTATGGTGGCCAAAACACAGAGATTCAGCAAAATCACACAAAAGTTAATACTCTCTCAAAATTAGCATGTGCTCTAGTACTTCCAGGGCGGCTCTTAAACCTCCTGACAAGCAAAAAAACGACTTCCAACACAGGTGTGGTTTGAAGTTGGTTCAAACGCAAGGTGTAATTCCAATCCCTTGCACAGGGTTCGAAATCTAGCCCTTAAATTTTAATGTGGGCCTTTGTGTTTCAATAAACTTGCTATAGTTCATTTTCTCCATCTAAACTGTGTAGTCTTTCATTTATTGTCACACGCATCTAACCATGTTTTGCAGGTATGAACAAGAACAGTGGCGTAGGAAGGGGGCTGCGGTGGGTGTGGGCAGCCCCGGGTGTCATCACTGAGGGGTTGAGGGCGTGGCTTGGAAGCCGATGCGAGCGGAGGCTTGAGCGCTGAGCTCCGCTCCGAGGGTCCCGATATTATCCTCACTAAGAGACATCTTGACCCCGCAAAGGTCCCCTGGTGATTGAGGACAGTGGGGACACCAAATTGGAACACTTTGATCCCCCCAAACGGCAAGTTTTGAGGAGTTTTGGTGACTCTCCGGGCCACGTTGCTGCCTAGCGGTGTTTCTAAAATGGCAGCGCTGTGTTGATCGGCGACCGCCGGGCTGAACTGACAGGGAGGCGGACTACGACTGCGAGTGCTGGAGAGTAGAGGAGTCATCGCTGTGGGGGAGCAGGGCTGGTCGGGGCCGGCAGAGGCAGAAAGAGGAGAAGAAACGATCCGCCCCGCCGGTGGCCTAGCGGAGTTTCCAATATGCCGATCTGCAGCTCCTGAGCCGCACTGACGAGGAGACGGACTACGGCCGTGAGTGCAGGCGAGAAGAGGAATCGCCTCTGTGGGGGAGTGGAGCTGATCGGAAGCAGCGGCCCACCCCGGCAGAGGCATAGCGGAGTTGCCGAGACCTTGCGGGGCGCTGCGGAGAGAGCGACCTGGGAGCCCCCTCCCCCCCTGACCCCGGAGGGAATATAGCAGGCGGCGGCGGGCCAATGCCACAAATTAGGACCGGCTGGAGGACCTGCGCTACCTGACCCTGAGCCGGTGAGTGGGGTGAGGTGGAACCTGGTTCCGCCGGCTGCGGAATCGGATGTGCGGCTCGGGGGCCGCCGGGCACTGCAAGCCAGCATATGGGTGGAAGTGGGAGCCTGGAAGATTGACCAGGCGGCTGTGGAGCGACGGTGGGGGAGTCGGCTGTTTGTGCAACACTTACCCCGAAGGAAGTTGCCCTTGAGGCTGAAGTGCATGAGGGATCGGTGAGGAAAGCTGAGGGAAACGGAAGAAGAAAGCACTAACTCTGCATGCACTTGAATGGGGACCACTGCGTCGCCCTGGAGGTAGCTGCGAACGAGGGCGATCACAAAAGGGAGAAGCGCGAAGCCTAGGATTGAGAGTAGGCTGAAGCTGCGTAAAAAATGGGGAGATTGCCCGGCCTATCCCCGTACTTTTGACGGGGCTGCAATGCGGAAAACTCCGGTGGTGCTGGACTGGGACGCATCGGCAGCGGTGTACTGACCCACTGGTGTCTTGGGAAAACTGCCCCCCCTTGGGGACGTGCTGCAGTTGCACCTGGGGGCATACAGAGGAGATCTTGCACCTCGGGCCCTCAGAGGGCGGCCCGAAGAGCTTTGACATGGGCAAACCCAAGGGGAAAAAGGATGGAACGCAGCAACAGTCAGATACGGAACCCCCGCCTCAACAAGAGCAGGAAACATGCGAAATCCCGCAGGACGCAGGGCTGCAGGGCCAGCTGGATAGGATTTTGGCGGCCATTGCAGATTCTCGTGCTGCCCTGCAGGAAGACATTGCACAGGTGGCGACAGGCCTTGGTCTGTTGAGGGCGGACCATGCTAAATTAACAGACAGGGTGCAGAACGTGGAGAAGGTGGTCCAAGAGGTGGAACCTGCACAGAAAGCACTGGCTGCAACCGTGACATCTGCTTTGGAACGTATAGCGGCACTGCAGAGGCGAGCCGACGATGCGGAAGGGAGAAACAGGCGAAACAACATCCGTGTGGTGGGCCTGCCGGAAAAAGCAGAGGGATCAGGTATGATTCACTACTTGGAGGACTGGCTGAGGACAGTGGTGGCTCCTGAGGGTCTATTGCCTTCTTACACACTGGAGCGGGCGCATCGAGTCCCGGCGAGACCACCGCAGCAGGGGCGGCCTCCCCGACCGGTGGTGGCCAGACTGCTGCACTTTAGAGATAGCGATTTGCTGCTCCAGAAGGCCCGCACTGATGGGCCGTTCCATGTGGGTAACAGTAGGGTCACTCTGTTTCCGGACTATACTTTTGAGATGCAGAGGCGTCGCGCATTGTTCCAGGCTATCGAAGAAGGAACTGCGGGCGGAGGGGCTCCAGTACTCCTGGTTGTTTCCTGCCAAACTTCGAATAATCCTGGATGGGAAAACTTGCTTCCATGAAACACCGGAAGATGCGTGGGCATGGCTAGAATCTTATAAAGCTGGCAAGGATGGGTCAGAGCAAAGCTCCCGGGGCCTGGCTGGGCCCTCGCAGGTCCGGAAGTCACAACGGATACGGCGTTGCCGACGGAATCTGCAGAAGCCTTCTGTTTCACAGGCTGAAGAGGAGCGCAGGAAAGCCTTGGCAGCGGTATCGACCATATCGGGGGACTTGATAGAGACTCAGATGCTAGAGTCAGATGTGGAGAAAGACTGAGCACGATCGGGAGCTGAGTCAACGGGGTCCGACAATGTACACTTGACGCTGGTCACGCCCGGAACGGCAGACGATCTCATCGATGAGTGACATTTGCACTTTCTGTGGGGGTGGAGGGACTGTTGAGACCGGGACGGACGGACAGACGGTACTTGGAACTTGCCGTGAGGATCTAAGAGGCTGTGGCTGGGGGGAGTTCCAGATTTGAATCCAGATGCCGCATTTAAATATTAGCTGAACGTTGGGGGGGCGCTAATCGCAAACAGGAGGGGGGGCTTGATTTTTCATGTTCTATGGGATCCTCGGGGAGATGCTTAGGTGTTGTTTTTATACCTGATTGATTGATTGCTAGGCTCTATCCAGCTCCCACCGGATGGTCCCAGTTAGTACGCCTTTAACTCCATAAGAGCAATTGTAGAGTTAGTTTGGACAGGAATTGCTATGTTAGTGCCTGTTCTAGGGAGGGAGGGCGAAGCAGAGGGTGGTGGGAGAATGTTGGAGCGAGGGGATGTTAAAGTTTGGTACTGGGACTCACCGGCGTGTCTAGGAAGGAATAGGGATTTTTGGTGTTTTGTACTACAGAACAATGAGTCCATTACCTGATGTAAAATGTATGACTTGGAATGTGCGGGGGTTACACTCTATGCAGCGTAGATATAAAGTTCACTCGTATTTAGTACGAAGAGGCGCGCAAATAGTCTTCTTACAGGAAACCCGCCTGACTAGGACTGAGGGGTTGCAATTGCAGCGCAGATGGCGGGGGCAGCTCTTTTATACCACCTACTCAGCTTTTGCGAGGGGAGTGCTGATCTGGGTCAGGGCCTGGGTCCCCTTCCAGTTGACGGATCAGTTGATAGATCCGGAGGGTCGTTACGTGGCTGTTAGGGGGTGCCTGAATGGGAGAGATGTGACCCTCTGTAGTGTTTATGCCCCTAATGTGGAACAAGCAACTTTCTTTGCACGCATGTCTGATGCCCTTGCTGGTTACGTCACGAACCCAGTGTTGCTGGGAGGGGACTTCAACTCCATTGCAGACGTGACCATGGATAGGTCCCATCCACCATTACCAGCTGCCCCGATACATAAACTCTCAAAGGTTAGAGCACAGTGGCAGGTTAGCTGGGGACTTATAGATATATGGTGAGCACAGCACCCTAATGAACGCGATTACTCCTTTTTTTCGGCTATACACGATTTGCATGTGCGGCTTGATGCAGTACTGTGTAGCGCAGACCTAGCCCCTCTGGTGGTCCATAGTGAATACTTAGCTCGCACTGTGTCGGACCATAACCCGTTGCTGGTGAGTCCCTACTGGACCAGGGACGCTCAGCGATCCCGACCTGGCGGCTACGCCCGGAGATGCTGGAGGACCCGGCCTTCAGAGCTGACCTGGAGGCAGGGATAGAGCAGTACTTTAATGACAATGAGGACACTGCTACAACAACCGCACTTAAATGGGATGCTTTCAAGGTGGTGGTCCGTGGATTCTGCTTAGCCGCAATTGGGTGGAAGTGAGGAAAACGCTGTCGCAGGAGATAGACACAGCAGAGGAGAATCTTAGGGGAGCTGAACGAGGGCACTCTACTGACCCAGAGAGACAGGAGAAGGCCATGGAATTGAGGGAAAAGGTAGCGGCGGTAGTGGAACGCTTGTGCTGTTTCGACCATAGAGCTTATTTGGCTTGAGCACACGCTGAGCGAGACAAGACTGGTACTTACTGGCATGGCTGGCCAACCCCCTCCCTAAATGTGTCCCTATACTGGCATTGGAGTCCCCATCGGGATAGTTGGTGTATGCCCAACATCAAATAAATGATCGCTTTCGAGATTACTACTCTGATTTATATAGTAGCCAGTTGCAGTCCGGGGAAGCGGAGGTACAGGCTTTCTTGGAAGACCTGGAGCTGCCCACCGTGGACGAGGAGCAGGCACTGGTACCCAGAGCTCCTGAGTTATGGCCATCGATCCTCCACTCAGACTGCCTCTTAAGGAGGCTCTTCTGTCACAGCAGCAGGGGTGGGTTCTTCACCCGAACCTGTCCAGCCTCCACCTCCTTGCATGGAGATTAAGCGGCGCCAGTTGACAGTTTTGGACCTTCAGCCCGAAGTCTGTAAAGTCATCTTGGCAGCCAGTCATCCCTCCACTAAAACAGTATACGCCCGTCGATGGAATAAGTTTGTGGCATGGTGCACAGCAAAGGTTGTGGATTCCCTTTCTGCCCCTCTTTCAGAGGTTCTCTTGTATATACTTTCTTTGGCCCAGCAGGGCTCTGCCGTGGGCACTCTAAAAGGCTATCTTGTGGCCATCTCTGCTTTCCTTTGGTTACCAGATCAGCCATCTTTGTTCAAGTCCCCTAATGTAAATAGATTCTTTAAGGGCATTACTCTACTCTTTCCTCCATCTCCTTTCATAATGGCTCAGTGGGGCTTGAACCTTGTCTTAACTTATCTTATGTGCGTTCCCTTCAACCCTCTTCACAACTGTCCTTTCGGACACCTCACTCTGAAGACAGCTTTCCTTGTTGCCATCACCTCTGCTCGTAGAGTGAGTGAGCATCTGAAAGAAACACGTTAGTGTTAGATTCCTTACCTTAGAATATCCCCAGGCGTCAGTCTGGATCCGGAAACTTTTGCGTAGCAGTACCCCTGCGCGTCGGTAGGCGTCGTCTGCAGGCGTCCCCTGCGGCTCCGCGTCCGTCGTCGGCGTCGTGCGCCGTGATGACGTCGCTGGAGTACATAGACGCCGCCTCCGTGCGCTGACGTCAGTTCTTCTTTTTTCCGCGCCAGTGGACGCAGATCTGAAGAGCAGTACTCCGGTCTTTGACCAAGTTTTTCGATTGTCTTTTTTCTCTATTGTGCCTGATAGGATGCCAGGATTTAAGAATTGCGATGGCTGTGAGCGCACGATGTCGGTCACAGACCATCACCGCCTCTGCCTCCGGTGTCTGGGCCCCGACCACGACGTGGACTCCTGCGTCGACTGCCGGGCCCTTACCAACAAGGCTAGGCGGGAGCGGTCCCGCAAGCTACTGGAGCTCCGGGTGTCGGCCCCACGTCGGGACCGGGAGCGGTCCCGGTCCGGCCGGAGGTCGAGAGAGCGTTCGAGGGAGCGGTCGCGGAGCCGGGCGCTCCGGAAGTCGACACCACTCGTCATCCTCGTCAGGTAAGAAGCACAAGAAGTCGGGGCGTCGTCATCGTACCCCCGACTCCCCCCGACGCTCGCGCGATGCGTCCGGGGGCTCGGGTGACCCCAACCCCGCGGCTCCGCGAGAGTCGCCGGCGCGGCCTGCCTCATACCCTCCGGTCCCTGGGCATGGTGCGACGCCTGAGGAGATCGAGGCGTTCCTCATGGCCATGAGGGCGCTCGCTTCTCCGACGGGGCCTACGGCGCCTTCGGGCCCAGTGCTACCGTCTGGGGGCCCTGGCGGTTCGGGTGTCCCTGCCTCGGCGCCGTCGGGTGCTCCGGCCCCGGCGCCGCCGACGGCTCCGACCCCGGCGCCGCAGGGGCCTTCGGGATCGGCGCCGGCTGGTCTTCCGGCCTCCCCGGCGCCGTTGCCATCGGGGTTACCCCCGACGCCGCCCCCGCGCGGCGCCGGTTCTCCGCTGCCGGTTCCGGCCGGCGGTGGGGTTCCGACGCCGGCTCCGGGCGGCGCCGTCCCCTTACCTTCTCCGACGCCGGACGCGGCGCCGGACGGGCGCCGCTCGACGCCGGTCCCGGCGCCGATGGGGCCCATGAACCCCGAGGAGCCGGTCTTCATCATTGACTCCGAATACGGAGAGGATGAGGAGTACGGTGAAGGTTGGGAGGGGTCCGAGGACCCTCTGGCTCGCGAGTGCCAGTATGACCCGGACTGGACAGGTGACTTGGGGGATGCCAGTGGTTTGGACGACTCCCCTAACCCTGGTTTGATCTCTCCTCCTTCCGTGGCATCGGTGGAGGGAGCTGCCTATTCTGTGGTGCTGATGAGGGCTGCCAAGGCCTTAAACCTTGAGCTCCCCGTCGCGGCCGTGAGGCCTAACATCCTCACCGAGGTCTTCAAACCGCAGTCATGCCCACTGGAGCCTCTGCTGCCGTTTAATGAAGCCTTGTCTGACGTTCTGTTGGGCACGTGGTCCAGGCCCGCTTCATGTGCGCCTGTTGATCGGAACGTGGCCAGGCGCCACCGTCCTTGTCCGGACGACCCCAAGTACCTGTCTACCCACCCCACTCCTGAGAGTCTGGTGATCCAGGCCTCGACCTCCCAGTCCGCATTCCCGTCGGCCCCGCCCGACCGGGAATCCAAGAGGTATGACCAGTTTGGCAAAAAGGTCTTCTCGTCCATTAGTTTGGGCCTGCGGTCTTGCAACACCGCCTGCCTCTTGGGCCGCTACACCCACTCTGTGTGGGATACGGTCGCGGAGCTGCTGCCAGAATGCCCCATGGAGGTGCGGGCAAAGCTCGGTCAGGCTGTGGCTGAGGGCCGAGATGCAGCGAAATATTCAATTCGGTGTGGTCTTGATACGACCGACTCGCTGGGCAGAGCTATGTCTACGACGGTGGCGATTCGTCGTCACGCCTGGCTGAGATCCGCCAATTTTTCGGCTGATGTCCAGAATACCCTGATGGACATGCCGTTTGATGGCTGTCACCTGTTCGGTGACAAAGCGGACCACGCGCTGGAACGCTTCAAGGACTCCAGGGTCACGGCCAAGTCCTTGGGTCTCTCGACCCAGCGTCAGCAACCGGGTTCGTTTCGTCCCTTTCGTGGCCAAGGAAGGGGCGCCCCCACACGTGCTGCCAGCCACGCGCCGCAACAATCCTTCCAACGCGGTGGCGGCCGTGGAAACCGCCGTGGTGGCGGTCGGGGACAACGGCGGGGTCAGACCACACCTTCCCCCGCAGCATCTACCCCAAAATCCTCCTAGTCCGTGCTTTCGGCCCCATGTGACGCCAGTGGGTGGCAGGGTTCGCCATCACCACGCTCACTGGCGCACGATCACTTCGGACAGGTGGGTGCTGCAAATTGTCCGAAGGGGCTACTCCCTCCCCTTCGAGACCTCTCCTCCAGCCATGCCACCGCAGAACCACCGTGTGTCGGGGGACCACTTGACACTTCTGCAGGAGGAAGTTACGGCCCTCTTGGCCAAGGGGGCCATCGAGCGCGTTCCTGGGCCAGAAGTAGGGCGTGGTTGTTATTCCCACTACTTTCTGGTGCCCAAGAAGGACAAGGGGGGCCTACGTCCTATCTTGGATCTAAGGAACGTCAACGGCTTCCTCCGGAAGGAGAAGTTCAAGATGTTGACGTTAGCTCAGGTCTTGGCTGCTCTAGACCCGCAAGACTGGATGGTAGCGTTGGACTTGCAGGACGCCTATTTTCACATCCCCGTCCTGCCGGCCCACCGGCGTTACCTGCGGTTCACGGTAGGCCAGGAGCACTTTCAGTTTATCGTGCTCCCCTTCGGCCTTACCAGCGCCCCACGGGTGTTCACAAAGGTGATGGCGGTGGTCGCAGCCCATCTGCGCAGGTTAGGGGTTTCAGTCTTCCCCTACCTAGACGACTGGTTGTTGAAGGCGGGCTCGCCCCAGACAGTCGTCCACCACCTTCAGTTGACGGCAGACCTCTTGCACGACCTGGGGTTCTCCATCAACGTGCCGAAATCACACCTGTGTCCCTCTCAAAAGCTCCTTTTCATCGGAGCGGTTCTGGACTCGGCGCAGTTTCGGGTTTATCCTCCGGAACGGCGGGTTCGGGATATTCAGGCTTTGAGCCGCTATCCCGAGTCTCGGTCAGGTTGACGCTGCGGCTGCTGGGACTGATGGCTTCCTGCATCCTTCTGGTGCATCACGCCAGGTGGCGGATGCGGGCTCTGCAGTGGGACCTGAAGTTTCAGTGGGCCCAGCATCAGGGCAACTTGTCCGACCACGTCTTGATCTCGGAGGGCACTGCGAGACAACTGCAGTGGTGGCTTACGGACCGCGATTGGGTCAGGGGCAAGTCCCTCTCCCTTCCCCAACCGGAGCACGTTGTCGTGACGGACGCGTCCCTCCAGGGCTGGGGTGGCCACTTGGGAGAGGCAGAGATCAGAGGCATCTGGTCTCCGGCGGAGTCCCGGCTCCATATCAATCTGTTGGAGCTGCGGGCGATTCGTCTGGCACTGAAGGCATTCCTCCCCTTTGTCAACGGGAGTGTAGTGCAGGTGTTCACCGACAACACCACCGCCATGTGGTACTGCAACAAACAGGGCGGAGTGGGGTCGTGGACCCTTTGCCAGGAGGCTCTGCGCCTCTGGCAATGGCTGGAACGTCAGGGCGTGACTCTGACGGTTCAACACCTGGCAGGTTCTCTGAACGCCAGGGCGGACGAACTCAGCCGTCGGTGCTCGATGGATCACGAATGGCGTCTGAACTCGGACGTGGCGCAAGGCATCTTTCTGCAATGGGGAGAGCCTTGGTTAGATCTATTCGCCACAGAAGAGAACGCGCAATGTCATCAGTTCTGCGCGTTGGAGTTTCCAAGACGGCACTCGCACGGCGACGCCTTTCGGCGCGAGTGGAGTTGCGGTCTGTTATACGCCTTTCCGCCTATACCACTTCTGCCCAGAGTGCTGAAGAAGATCAGGCGCGACCGGGCCCAAGTTATCCTTGTGGCTCCGGACTGGGCTCGAAGGTACTGGTATCCCGAGCTACTCAGCATGTCAGTCGGTCCCCCGATCCGCCTGCCCCTTCAGGAGGACCTTCTGTCGCAGCAGCAGGGGACGGTCCTCCACCCGAACCTGTCCAGTCTCCACCTCCATGCTTGGAGATTGAGCGGCGGCAGTTGAGGCCATTTGACTTGCCTCCTGAAGTCTGTGATGTTATTCTGGCAGCCAGGCGTCCCTCCACTAAGTCGGTATACGCCTGTCGGTGGAACAGATTTGTGGCATGGTGCACAGCAAAGGCTGTGGATCCTCTTTCTGCCCCTCTTTCGGAGGTTCTTCTGTTTCTTCTTTCTCTTGCCCAGCAGGGCTCTGCTCTGGGCACTATCAAGGGCTACCTTTCTGCCCTTTCAGCCTTTTTGAGGCTTCCTGATCAGCCTTCTTTGTTCAAATCCCCGATTGTAACTCGATTCTTGAAAGGCATCACTCACATGTTTCCACCTGTTCCGTTTGTGATGCCTCAGTGGGATTTGAACCTGGTTCTAACTTTCCTGATGTGTGCTCCCTTTGAGCCCCTTCATTCTTGCCCTCTCCGTCTCCTGACTTTAAAGACGGCTTTCCTGGTTGCCATCACCTCTGCCAGGAGGGTGAGTGAGCTCCAGGCTCTTTCTGTCCAACCTCCTTTCCTGTCCATTCATCCTGACAAGGTGGTTCTGAGGACTAGACCTTCTTTCCTGCCCAAGGTTGTTTCGGCCTTTCACATCGGGCAGTCCATCACCCTCCCTTCCTTCTTCCCGCCTCCGCATCCTTCAAAGGATGAAGAGCGGCTCCATCGTCTGGACCCAAAACGTGCGCTTTCATTTTACATGGATCGCACACGCCAGTTCCGGGTGGATGACCAACTGTTTGTTGGCTACGTGGGTGCGAAGAAGGGACGGGCGGTTTGTAAACGAACCATCTCTCGATGGGTCGTCCTCTGCATCAAAGCGTGCTACTCTTTGGCTCGGAAGGAGCCTCCTGTTGGGCTGAGGGCCCATTCCACTCGGGCCACGGCGGCTACTACTGCCCTGGGCCGGGGAGTCCCCTTGCAGGACATTTGCCAAGCGGCTACGTGGGCCTCGCTGCACACCTTTGCGAGGCACTACTGCCTGGACAGTCAAGTCCGGAGGGATGGCTTCTTTGGCCGTTCTGTCCTCCAGGACTTTCTGGTGTAGTTTTGTATTGGTTCGCAGACCCACCACCGGGGTTGGTATTGCTGGGGTATGTATTCTAAGGTAAGGAATCTAACACTAACGTGTTTCTTTCAGATGAACAAGTTACTTACCTTCGGTAACGATATATCTGTAAGAAACATTAGTTAGTGTTAGATTCCTTACCGAACCCACCCATCCTCCCCGTTCTGCGAACTGATACCTAGGGTTAAGGTCATCCCTTTCAGGGCCCTAGTTTGTACATGGCACCAGTGTTGGTTCTCTCATGGCTCTGCGTCTCCTGGCGCGGAAAAGCTGTGTGCAAAGAACTGACGTCAGCGCGCGGAGGCGGCGTCTATGTACTCCAGCGACGTCATCACGGCGCACGACGCCGACGACGGACGCGGAGCCGCAGGGGACGCCTGCAGACGACGCCTACCGACGCGCAGGGGTACTGCTACGCAAAAGTTTCCGGATCCAGACTGACGCCTGGGGATATTCTAAGGTAAGGAATCTAACACTAACTAATGTTTCTTACAGATATATCGTTACCGAAGGTAAGTAACTTGTTCTTCAAGCTCTTTCTTCTAAGCCCCCTTTCTTTTCTGGTCATCCAGACAAAGTGGTGCTTAGGAAGAGACCATTGTTCCTTCCAAAAGTGGTTACACCTTTTCACATTGGACAAACCATTACTTTGCCCACCTTTTTCCCACCTCCTAACCCTTCTAAGGAGTAGGAGAGACTCCACGGTCTGGACCCTAAACGTGCTTTGTCCTTCTTCCTTCACTGCACGAAATATTTCCGGGAGGATGATCAACTTTCGTAGGTCGGGCAGTTCAAAAGCATACCCTCTCTAGATGGGTGTCCTTAGTATTAAAATCTGTTACGCCTAGGCGAAAAAGGAACCTTCAGCGGGGCTCTGAGCTCATTCCACCAGAGCTACGGCTGCCATCACTGCTCTTGCATGTGGAGTTCCACTCCTTGACATCTGTCAGGCAGCTACGTCGCCATCCTTGCAAACGTTCACCAGACATTACTGTCGGAACAGCCAAGTCCGAGGGACTGCTATTTTGCTCGTTCTGTCCTCCAGGACTTTCTTGTGTGAACTTGGTTTGCAGACCCTCCTCCGGGGTTGGTATTGCTGGGGTATCTTTTCTAAGTTTAAGAATCTATACCGAACAGTTTCTTTCAGATGGACAAGTTACTTGCCTTCAGTAACAATGTATCTGTAAGAGACATAGGTTAGTTATAGATTCCTTACCGCCCAACTCATCCTCCCCGCTCTGCGAACTGACTTCTAGTTTAGGGACTCCCTTGAAGTGTCCTAGTTTTAGTGCACCATTGGTCAGTGTCTTGCATGGCTCTCCGCTTCTGGCGAGAAAAGTCATGCCAGTTCTGACGTCAGCGTGCAGGGACGGCGTCTAAATAGACACCGCAAAGTCATCCCGGGCGAAGACGACGACGGGCACGGAGTCGACAATGCCACCTACTGACGTGCAGGGGTTCTGCTAAGAAAACTTTCTCCGGATCCAGTCTGACGCCTGAGGGTAATTCTATGGTAAGGAATCTATAACTAATCTATGTCTCTTAAAGATACAACATTAAAGAAGGTAAGTAACATGTTCTTCCTGAATCAGTATTTTCCTGGTTGGGATATGTTATTGGGAGGGTTCTAGGCATGCCAAGGTTTTACATTTGTGAAACCTCCCGCCCATTTACCATATGCTATGTAGTGTTCACGAGAATGTCTTTATACAACAAGTTGGAATTGTCATTGTGTCTTGTATTTTTGCATCCATTTGCCACCTTTAAATGTGGGTAAGGAGATGCTGTGGTTTACCGCTGTCACAGCGCCATAATGTGTAAGCACTTCACTCACTCTAAGTTAACTAGACTAAAACAGTAGTAGAGGAAGGGAGATGGGCTTCAAGACCCCACCATAATAAGCGATTTACCCTGGATTACAGAATTTGTTTCAATGTGGAGGATGACACCACAATACAGGTATTTTGGATTCACAAACTGTAACTTTCAAAATAGCACATATCCACATAAAAAAACTTTTATGTTAAAAAGTGAGACTACAAACTAATTAATACTAGAAGTCATTACAAAACTCAAAGCTTTAGGTAAAGCGGAGTTGGCACATTCTAAAATAACAAGTAACACTAACAACGGTTTGCATGAACTTCTGCAATAGTGCAATGAAGAATAATCTAATTTGAGCTGACAATGTTTTATGTTTGAAAGATACTTTGAAATTGTGAAACGCTACAAGTTGGCAATAATTGTATGTTAATCTGGGCTGGCCTGCAGCGATGCTTCCCAGGCTGCGATAAGTGATGAAGAGCTGAAGAGAAATAGACTGCGCCGAAGCCTCTTCATAGGGTTGTAGGGCTTCCTGTCCGGTTTCCAGGGCTCTCACTGGCTCTTCCTTCTTTCACTGATCTCCTTCCAGGACGAGGCTGATGTCAGCATTCCGAAGTCATGCAGATATCGTACATCCAAGTAACACCAGGCCTCCTCCAGCCCCACTTTCAGTCCCTGCCATTTGGCAAAGTGTATGTGTTTTTTCACTTTCATCTCTAGCATGCAGGACTGAACTGTTTTGTTTGCTGTGCTTTCAGTGCCAGCCTGGAGGAATGCCATCTGGGGAAGAAAAGCCCTTCAGCTGGCAACTAGTGAATGACTGGCGCAGGACAAAAGTACTGGAGCTTAGTGTTGAGCTTTTTAGTGTGTCATTGGTTTAAAATCCTGTCTGCTAGTTGAGGTTCGAGAACACTGAGATTTATGTGTAGGAATCCTGTCTGAATATTGAAGGTTTGAGAATAGGGGCATCTGTGAGCTGTGTAGCTCTCATCAGGCTAATTGATTTCTGGGTCATGCATGCATAATGTAAATGAAGAATGGTGTAAATAGCCAAGCACAAATTGTTTTTCCTCCATTAGTTACACATTAGGGAGCATTTGTTGTCTGCATTCATCGGGGTCACTTTACTAAGGGCCTGATTTAGCTTTCGGCGGATGGGTTACTCCGTCATGATGGTGAAGGATATCCCTTCTGATGAAGTATAAATCTCATAGGATATTATGTGATTTATATTTCAGTGGACGGAATATCCGTCACCATTGTGACGGAGTAACCTGTCGCCAAAATCTAAATCAGGCCCTAGTGTTGGAAAAGATCAACGATTGGGAGGCTGGTGTTGCCTGCTCCTCACTTAGTAAGGGACTGTAGTTTGGGACTCCCGTCCAGTGAACTGGCTGGCAATCTTGACAATGTCAGATTCTGTGCTCAGTGGGAAGGACCCATCCTGCACCAGTGGATTAGCAAATCTTGTTTATAAATAGATTGAATTGCATATAAGTCCTCAGTCGATGTAAGTCATGGAATCAGTAAGGTAAGGGAATTCCAAGATTTCTCCCAAGTTTCCTATCCACCAGTGGATTTTTCCTTGAGCAGTAGGAACAGGGCCACGCCTCCACTCCATTGTTAAACATAACCCTTTGCGACTTAGTACATTTACTATGTTGATGAAGTTGGTTCTTGTTTGGTGTTATATCTGGTATTCACAGTTCTCAAGGACCAGACAATTACTAGTACAAAGTCTGCGGGAGATAAGACAGTAGAAATAAAATCGAATACAAATTTACTCGGTTTGCTGTTTTGCTTATGATAACTGTTATTTTGATGGCAAGGCAACTGTTTAATCCTCACACAAATGCTTTATTACATCTCGCTGATCTATGCACAACACTACTTCCATTGACACTGCCAGATCTTCTTATACATGTTTGTACCGTGACTAACCCAGCAGAATGTATATAAGAGGAAGAACATTAGATAAATAAAATGAGCTCAACATTTCTAGGAGTAATGTAAATATTGAAGATGTTTTTTAATATCAAAAAGCTCCAGTTCGAAATCAAAACCAACCAGGTATGCATATTAGCATGAATCTTGACTAGTGATTTGCAGTACCGCATGAAGGATCTTCATTCTCACTGCTGTGAAATCCACTCTTGTCTGCTGTCTAATTAAGCTTAGGCAAAGAATATAACTAATGCTTAGGACTTTATTTGAGGTGTCCAAAAATTCACAAAGTCCAATCTCTTCCTAGGTCATTCTCTAGGCAAAGTTGCACGGGGCATCTCCTTAGTCACTTTCACTGATCAGGTGGCTATCAAAAGGTGAATAAATGTTTTGTGTGGCCAAATGTATCACATTCTTTTTTAATATTAAGATTATGTTCTATTTTATGCTTCACAATAGGGTTATGTTGAGGGATAATAAATGCAGTTGTTGGGCAGAGACATTTAATTTGTCTAAAATCTAATTCCATGGCCTATACCAAGTAGCACGTAGTGTTTAGCCTGGTGGCCTCTCTGCATAATAGTCCAAATGCAATTCCACTTGCGTTTCATCGAGAAATTGCACCTGCATCTTTACATATCAAGAGAGATCAGGAGCTCTACCTCACGGCCTAAGTGGATGCCTGTGTAAAAATGAACTCCAATTTGAGGACAACCAATTCACATGGCCAATAACACCGTAGTGGGTTTAGTATGAATATATTTTGACATAAGGAAATATAGAAACACATGTATCGCTTCTCTTGATTTTGTGCAGGCTTGTTCAATAACTAGCTTTGTTTTCCCAGTGCCTGAAAAGCTACGTGTCACTTCTGGAGGTTCTCTTTCAATGAAAGTTTATGTATCTTTCACGGGTACTCCCTATAAGAGGTATAGTTTTAGGAATCTAAGTAGTCATTCCTAGATGGTTCCTTAAAATTTTATTTGCTGGTGAAACCAGAAATGTCACCCTTTTCTAAGTCAGCCAAAATTTCCCTAATTCTCACTTGCGATAACTTTGCCTCCCAATCCCAATTGCGGTGAACGTTTCCTGCTAATGGATCATCCTTGTGTTACTTCATGTGGCACAAGGCGCTGGGAATAGTGTCATGGATGAGTAGAGGGGGGAGGAAGGTGAGGATAGGGGCACTGCTCCTGAAAGGGGAAAGGTTGGGGTAAAACACAGAAGAGGTTAAGTTACATTTAAAGCAACACAGGAGTCATGATTTGCCAGGTGGATGGGTGCTCAGAATGGTGTTGAGGGGACAGTTGTTAAGCTGTGACATTTTACTTTCTGCTCTTAGCAAAAGCTACAAATTGTTAAAAATGCACACTTCTTCACTTAGCTTACGGTAAATTGTTTTCTATGGCAAATGTTCGGTACATAGGTGTTTTAAATCGAGTTTTCTTTGTTAAAACATTGATATCTAGATAACTGATAGTGCTGTCATTGATCTTATTTGTCAACCATGTATTGTGTGGATTGTGTTCAGCTTACTGAAGTTTTCAATGGAATAATTTTCTCTATTACATGTGATGTCTTACAAGGAACAAAAAGCCCTTGCAGTGCTGAGTTTGCAGATCCCAAGATTGTCGTGCTAGGGACCATGAACCCCAAAGCATTAATTGGTATTTTCATTTTACATTACGGGGGATCTGTTGTGGTCCTCCCTCACGTGAGTTAGGAATGCCTCTTCTGCCTCATTATGGCTCCTGTGGTTCTATTCAAGTTGCGGGGACCGAGCCCTGGCATCCTGTAATGGTGGTTGCAACAATTTTCACATAGTGCAGCTAGCTAATCAGAGAACTTCAGCCATGTGCAGCTGGGATTGAGCACCCATGGCCGGTTTCGGTGTAGGACCTTCTTCAAAGGCGAGGCCCTGCGACCAACTCCCACACTGTACGTATATGGGACATGGGAAGTGGAAGTAGGGCAATTGCTGTCTTTTGGGTATATAGACTGCCACTGCAGCCAACTTCAAACTGTTGAAAACTGTATGCAGCAGGAGTTAGGTACCCGCTTCAGGCTCGGCGCATGGTCTGGCAAACAGCAGGCCTTGTGGCCAACCCCTGGTGCCCATGGCCAAAGACTGTGCTCACCGGGGGTTGGGCTTCCCAGGGGGGATGGGTGCAGGGCCCAGCCTCAGACCATGTGCTGTGGGGGTGGATGCCCTTGGGGGCCTCTGGATGTGTGAGTGCAGGGTCTGGCTTTACAAGGTGCGCAGAGGGTGTTGGTAATAATCAGAAATCCCCAGAAATTCCTTGCAATAAACAAAGGTTACATTGAAGTTATGACCATGATATATGTTTAGCCACTTAAATATCTTAACTATCTTGGACAACCTGTTGATGTCACAGCTGTGCAGTGGATGTCAACGGGCTGTCCACAGTGCTCAAGAAAAGCTTTCCTCACATTCTGAGTTTGTTTTGTTTGCTGTAACACTGAGAGCACATAGCACTCTGTTGTTACAGTACATAATGTGAAAGCAGACTGCACCTTTCACTGTGATCAAGCTCTGGGCGCATAAGTTCCCCTGAGCACTAATCTGTGTAGGATAGGTACAGATGAAAAAGAGACTGAGTTCCCTTTCCAGTAGTACCTCTCACGAGTTTATCACTGCTTGGGGATCACTCTGGGAAAGCGATCCTCAAGCAGTTAACCACTCACTAGACACTAGAGAAAACCTTTTTTTGGACAGAGAGAGCAGCCTCCCTGGGCATAGGCCAGTCCTTCCCCTCCACCCACTCATGGTGCAATAGTCTCAGAGAAGGAAGAAAATGCATTAGAAATCAGGGATTTTTTGTAGCACAGAAAAAACGGGGAGGTGTGGCCTAACCTGGCATCGAACCATGCCCACACCCCAAAATTGGTGCTACAGTATTTCAGACAAACCCACCACCCCCTTAAGTCCACAAGCAATTAGGGAAAAAAGGTCAATAAAAAGAAGAGATGGTGTGGCTCGCCCAGGTATTGTGCCATTCCCCCAACCCAGAAAGGGCCCCTCCCCATTTGGCATATATACCCTCAATCAGCCCCCACCAGGAAAACAGAAGCTTAGCAGTCAACAAAGAAAAATAGTTCGAAACAAGGGTTTTTAATGGCCCATCTAGGCTTCAGGTAGTGCCCTGACCCCAGCACAAGCCCAATAGTCTTTTTGCCCCAAAGGAAGCAGTTTGGGTGGGCTTACCCCTACTTGAAGCCACTGGAACAAATGAAATCTGTGACTACACAATGGCACTATGGTATTTGTATGGTCCCAGATTTAATCCGCACCTGTTATGGTTGCCAGGTCCAACCACATTAATAGGGGGTACCATTTTGTTTTATCCTTAAGAATGTGTGAAAGCTGGGTGGCACCTATGTTGTGGATAACTGCAGGTTCCAAATTTCACTGAAGTGTGAGTAACAAGTGTGATTTTAGCTAAAGGTTGAGATGTGCAGGGCATTCTCAGTAAGAAAATATAGTGGGATCTACTCAAGTCGTACCACACATGACTCCATTTGGTGTACAGGTTTTAGTAATGTCTAGGATTAGTAGGTTTCCCTGGGTGGCTGCTGAGCCCTGGCCCAAATGTCACTGCTAACCACATTGTCAAAATGGGTTGGTTTTGATGGCAAAAATTTGACACCTCCACATTGCTTTTTGGGGAATTTCCTAACACGAGTGCCAGGCCTGGCCACACAAGTGGGGCAATATTTTTAATGAGTGAAGTGTGAGAATGCTGGGTGGTAGGAGTTGTTTTTATGCCCAGAGATTACGGAACTTTCCTTCACAGTACCTATAATTTTAGCTAAAGTTTGAGGTTTGCAGGCATTCTGGGTAAGACAACGTAATGAGATCCATGCAAGTCACACCAGCCTGGGTTCCCTTGGAGTCTAGTTTAAAAAAGTGTCTAGTATTATTAGGTTTTCCTGGCCATCTGCTGAGCCTGGGCCCAAATACCAATATCACTCGAATTGCCAAAATGTGCTGATTTTGATGATGAAAATTTGATGTCTCCACTTTGCGTTTCGGGACCTTGCATGCAAGTCACTGTTTTTATCAGAAGTGTGAGAAAGCTGGGCGGTAGGCATCTTGTGGATCCCCTCAGATTCTGCAGTTGTCTGTCACAGAAGTATGAGGCACCCATATAATTTTAGCTATAGTTAAACCTTGCAGGGCATTTAGGGTAAATAAAAGGGGTGGGATCCACGCAAGCCACACCACCGTGGACTCCCCAAGCTGTCCAGTTTTCAGAAATGTCTGGGTTTAGTAAGTTTCTCTTTGTGGAGGCCATGCCCAAATACCGCAGCTACCCACATCACAAAATGGGTCGATTTTGATGAAGAGAAGTTGATGTCACAACATTGCATTTTGGGGCCAAATACCTTTTGTGAACTTGGCTCTTGGGGTACCATGGCAATAGGGATGCACTACGTGATGTCACTATTGGAGGAGTGCTTTGGGGAAGCTGTTGTTGTGAGTTAACCATAATTATCTTTCAGGGGATCTCAATCAATAATTATAAGCACGTGCGGGGATCCCGGAGCAGTTCCTTCAAATCCACATCCTCTTACTTCAGAAAGGCCAGAAGTCACATGTGATTCAGATGTCAAACCGTTCAAAGTTAAAGTCACTTGAGAAAAATGAAAAGTGACATTATACGTCCTTTACAAACGCTTTTTGCTTCTTTTTAAAGTGAGAGCTAGATGATTATATGACAATGTAGCTGTATAGGCTGCAGCATTGAAAAGAATGAGAATAGGACACTGCCTTTACCTCTTGACCTCCAGTGCCCCATCCTGCGCTGCCGGTGACTGTTTACTCAGTTCTTTTTTCTGGCTTCTGCTGACAGGATCCTGGAACAGAGCTCTGCCTTTTTACATTTTTTTCATAATATGTTAATCTCAAGTTTTTCAAGGCTGTTGAATCGGCATCCTTAAGGGCATAGAGTATTTTTAGATATTTTCCTTGACAGAAAATATATCTAATTTTTCACAACATGTCATCTCTTTCTGTGAACTCCCAGAATGTGGCAGAAAAATGGCAAAAACATGCCTGCACAGGATCGGTTTCTTATGTTTGCCAGACTCTTATGACCCCAAGACATATCGCCACTGCAGGACCCTCTCCAGGCGCACTTTAAGGTAGAGAGAGAGAAGATTCGCCTCCATGGCCAAGTGGAGCACCACAGAAGACAAGATTCCCTGGCTGGAGAGACTTCAGAAGGGCGAGAATATACTGTTCCCTCTACCAGCTCCCTTATGCCATACTATGAGGACAGCATTCTCATTCGACATTGGGGACATACAGAAGAAGTATAGCCCTTGCTTGTTCCCAATCAAGGGCTGGTTCGACATCGAGAACACTTATGACATTGAGGAAAAGATCACCATCAACTTTGAGACACCATACGACGTTGAGACATCATACGACCTTCCTGACTAAGACAAGAGGAGTGGCTTTCGCTGATGAAAGTGTGCAGACTTCCATCAGAGTCTGATTTGGAATACGCACAAGCCTATTTGCCATCTAAGCCGACTCCTCCTGTGACCATTCGAGATAGATTCACCAACACCATCTCAGGCTTCAATGGAATCCACTACTCCTCCACATTTCTCTCCTTTGCCTCCTCCAACACCTCCTCTTCCTCAGCCAGTGATTTCAGCATTGCATCCACTGCCAGTACCGCCATTCACCCCTTCTCAGTTACCACAGTCTCCTATACCAGTGACAACTACACCAAGGCAACCTAGATCTCGCTCCTGTTACACTAGATTTCACGGCTATAGATCTAGGTCAAGGTCCGAGGTCAAAGTCAAGCGATCGAGATCCCACCATCTTCATCGTACAATGTCTCACAGATGCTCACACTCAAGATTGAAACAATATTCTATATCCAGATGGAGGTCCTCACAATGTCACCATACTACATTTTCTTCAGGATTGAATTCTCCTGCCTGAATGGATTCTCCTCCACCAACAATATTTCCTATAGATAATATTAACACCTTCCAGGAGTCACTTATCAGGGGTGCGAACAAATTGAATATGGATTTACCAACCACTACTACAGCCATGTCAGTTAATCTTGAGACACTTCTTCAAAGATCCACAGCTAGACCACTACTGCCTTTGGTTCCAGGCCTCTTAGAACCAGGGATGTACCTTTTTCTGACTCTGGCTGCTTTATCATGCCTGCACAAGAAATACATACCACTGGATCAAAATCCTAGTTTTCTTCACTCCCGTCCAATACCAGACTTTGTTATCATTTCAGCTGCTCAGAAACTTCATGCCGCGCCTCCATCTTCTGCAGTACCGCCTGTTGAAGAAAACAAGAAATTGGATTCAGTGGGTAGAACAACCTGCAGCACTTTGATAGGTCTCTTTGGGACTCCATTCAACAGTTCCCAGAGACGGGTGTCAGGATTTCATTGTGTTCATTAATGAAGGCATGGCGGTGTCAAGTTATCAGCGCTGCAGTCGATTCCTTCACTTTAGCAGCACATGGTTATTGTCATGGCCTAACGCTTCGGCGTTAATCTTAGCAGAGACTCACAGGCTTGAACCCTGAAGCCCAACACTGGATTCTGAACCTGCCTTTTTCGATTAGAACTTTATTTGGCTCTCATGCTGACAATGACATTTCTCTAATGAAATCTGACTTCGACACTCTCAAAGCTATCAAATTAGAGAAAAGGGGGGACTTTAGAGACATTCCTGAAAGTCCTATGACCTTTGCTACTTCCACAAGTGGGTTCAAACCCCTCATTGGACTCCAGGACAAAAGCAACAACCTCAGACACATGTACATCAGCAACAGCGCCATAAGCCACTAAAACAACTAGTAGCAAAAAATTAGACTTTCCTTCCACTCCTCTGTTGCCTACTCCGGTAAGGTGAATGATAACATCTTCAAGAGTGGCAAAAGATAACCACTGACAAATAGACTCTGAATATTGCTGAGCATCGTTACTCTCTGAGTCACGTATCCTCCACCATCTATTCCAGCGAAGACACCATCCCTTTACCATCGGGAGAAATTGATACAATAAGTATCCATCCTCTTGCAGAAGCACACATTGGAAAAGATCTCCTCTCGTCTTGGAGGAATAGGATTGTATTCCCTTTATTTTCTGATAAAAAAGAAATGACCGATAAATGAGTACTGTTAGACCTGGCACCTTGGCGTGAGTCTCCCTTCCACTTTTTGCTGATGTGCCTCATATGTTTTGCTGCTGTTAGCTGCTCAGGGCACTGTGCCACTGCCAATCAGTGCCACAGTGCAAGTGCTCCCTATGAAAAGTGTATACATTGATTGGTTTCCATGATTGGCTTATTGGGATTACTGTCAGTCCCCAGTAAAGTGCACCAGGAGTGCCAGGGCTTGTAAATACAAATGCTGCTCGTGGGCTTGCAGCACTGGTTGTGCCACCCACAGAAGCGATGTGGTAAAATATGTCTAAGGTCTGCCATTGCAGAACCTGAGTGCAGTCTGGTACTGTCATGCTGGCTGGGCAAGTGCACACACTTGCCAGCCCCTAAACCTTCCCTTTACTTCATGTGAGTCACCCCTATGGTAGGCCCAAGGGCAGGGTGCATTGTAAGCATAAGGTAGGACAAGCCCTGATGTGTGTGGCATGTCCTAATAGTAAATTATAGCCATTTTCGTTGTTCACTATTGGAAGGCTACCTGTTCTCATAGGCCAGAATGGGCTGCTGGAATTATTACACACTATATTCCCAGCAGGCTCAGGGAACATGGTAGAAATTCAAGTTTAGTATGCCTGAACTCAGAATAATAAAATACATCTTTTAGTAAAGTTTGTTTTAATATCCTGTGTTTGCAAATACTATTTTTAGAAAGTTAGTATTTGCTTGCCTAACCATTTGAGCCCGCCTCTGCTCCGATGTGTATCTGCTGTCTGGTTTCTGTGTGTGACAGGGCTGGGGAATTCCAGGAGACAGGCTGGGGCTGACAGGTGGTGTTTAGAGAGATTACACCAGGATGGGTGGGGGGGGGATTGCCCCTTGATTCTGAATAGGGCTGTCCTCTGCCACCTCAATGCTGGCTCCGCCCCTGGGGAGTGGCTGATGTCTCTGCCCTGCACCTTGTGAAGAGAGAGGGGAAGACTGTCAACAGAGTACTCCTGGACTGTACTTGTCACCACAATGCTGGCTCCACCTCCTGCGGAGCGTCTGATGTCCCTGCCCTGCTCTCTGAAAGGAGAAGCCAGTGTCTGCAAAACAAAGTGCTCAGGGACTGGACTGGATTAGGCAAAGGCCCCCCTGGCCTGCAAGAACAAATGATTTTGTGTATAAAAGTAGGAGCCCTGCTCCTAAGAAATCAGATCCTGTTTACGCCAAGAAGAACCTCTGCCCGAAGAGAAGGACCTGGGAAAGCTGCATGGAGGACTACTGTCTCTGACCTCGGAGACTGGCCTGTGGTGGGTGCCTTGCTGCAAGAAGGAGAGAAAAGAAACTGAGAAGGACTTTTGATTCAACTTGTGCATTTGTGAACAATCTCCAAGGGCTTGTGTATGAGCCTGCCCCCTGAAAAGAGCCCCAGGACCATTGGGCTCTTCTGCTGCCTTCACTGAAACCACTGGAGCCTGCTTCGCCACCCCGCCGCTGGACCCGCAATCCCTGGGCCGTCTCGAATCCCTGATCGCTGCTGACTCCGTGCCGTACTGCCAGAACCGTGCGTCTATGACCCGAAGTACGCACCGTTCCCCGTCCAGACCGCACAGCACATCGCTTCCCCTTCTCCCCCTTTGAGCCGCCCTGAACCGCTGCGTCCCAGCCGCCGCCCGGAGATCTGTGCGCCTCGCAGGACTGAGTACGGCTCGTACGCTCGAAGCGTACCAGCTGCCGTGCGACGCCCATCTCCCCCGAAGCATCCGCTCTGAAGTACGGCTCGAACTGCATCTTGTACTGTGACAGTAGGCCTCGAGCCTCACCCCGTACTGTGAAGGTACGTCCCGACCATCGCGCAGACTGCAGGCTCCCCGCCTAGGATCAACCGCTCCACTCCTCAAGGGTTTCTCGCTCGTACGTCTCGGACCGAGACGCCCGCACGAGCCAGACACGCACCGCGACGAGAGGGGCCGGCAGATCACTCCTAGGACCCCGCCCCTGCACCTGCATTGAGCAAAGGTACTGTGCGCATCGCACCAAAGGGTGCACGTCTCAGACCACAGTGTTCGCATCGTTGTTAGACTCGTTTTTAAACCACCGAAGAGTCGCCCCAGAGGTACGAACCGCGCAGAACTAACATTATGCCTATTTACAAAGCACTCTTTTTTTTTTTTAATTCTTTTTATTGTTGCATCAAAAAAAGCATCATTATTGCAGTAAATCAGCAGTCGGCAGGGCGTCAACATTCCGCCTCTGTCCGTAGGTGTCGCAACTTTTGTTCCATAAGTATCAGAGTAAAGTGCAAGATATCAATATGAACATAATAAAACATCCCCTAAAGCAGCAGCATACACCCCCAGCCCCCCTCCACTCCCTCAGACCCACCCTACCCCCCCCTCGCAAGGCCTCCTCTCACTCTCTTACATGGTCTAGTCAGTCAGTATTCGTGTGGTTCTTGTGAATAAGTCGGGCGAATCTACTATTTACAAAGCACTCTTGATCCCAATCAGTACTGTGCGCAGTAGAAACGTTATTATGGGCTTGTATTAAGCCTGCTTAAGAATATATATATATAAAGTACCTATTTTCATATAAAAACTAGACTGGTGTCCATTTGTGGTGTTGTCATTTGATAACTGTATGTGTTTACAAATGCTTAGCCTATGATGCCCTGAGATTAGCCTTGTCTGCTTGCGTCACACTACCTAAAGGGTGAGCAGGGGTTATTTTAGGGAGTGATCCCCTTATCCTGACTAGAGGAGAGGGTCCCTGCTTGTCACACATATTTACATGTGCCAACCAGAGACTCCCAAATCTAACAAGTACAAACCCATTGAAGACCTCAAGAAAGCAAACAAGTGGATTTGCTAAGAAAAATTAAGAATGTTGGCTCTTCACCAAATCTACCCCCAATTTTATCAGGGAAACTGGCTTTGTTCAATAGGCCTTAAAGATGTTTTTTTCAACATCCTAATAGCCAAGAAACATTGGAAATTCCTGAGGTTCACTGTAGGAAGAGACCATTATCAATAAAAGGTCCGTCCTTTCAGCATCAAATCTGCACCGCAGACTTTTTGCAAATGCCTGGTGGTTGTAGCAGCCCACCTCAGAAAAATGAAAATCGTTGTCTATCCATATCGAGGCAATCGGCTCATCAAGGAATCTTCATATCAGCAAGCAAGTAAACATTATCATCTTGCTGTCATGAGTCTCACTGTGCTGGGTCTGCATGTGAATAATAACAAATCTATTTTAAACCCAGTACAATCTCTAAACTATCTGGTTGCAGTTCTAGACAAAGTACACACAATATTGTTGCCTTTGGAGGAGAGACTATTATCTATCCTTCAGAAAGTTTGCTATCTGAAGACAGTAGTCAGACAGAGACACAGGTCTGCTCTCTGCGGGGTTCAGTGGCATCATGCATTTTTCTGGATCCAAATGCATGTCTTCATGCGGCTTTACCAATAATGTCTAGAAGATCAATGGGATGGACTCTCGGGTAGATGGCAAGACAGAGTGATGCTAACCACTCGTGTAAAATAGTAACTCAGATGGTGGTGCCACTCAGAAAATCCTCTCAAAAAATGAATTTCCATCAAGACATTCAAACTCAATAGTTACAGATGCCTCTCTAACAGGTTGGGTGCTCATATGGGCTACCTACAGATACAGGGCATATGGTCTCAGAAGGACCAGTCTTACTACATCAACATTCTGGAGCTAAGGGCAGTACATCTAGTCCTGAAGACTTTCTCCCTTTGTTCAGAACAAACTCTCCTTGTTTAGACAGAAAATATGTAGGAAGTTGGGTCTCCATATATAAAAAAAAAATAGGAATTGTGTGGAGAGTCCAGTGGATTTACAGAGGCTAAAGTAGATAATACTGATGTAGTGTTAAGCATTTGCTATACACATAGTGTCAATACACTAGACACACACTCAATGAATAAATCCCAGACCAATTTTTAAAAATAATACTTGGTTATATTTATTTTGTAGAAACACAGAACATTGTCATAGGTAAATACGTTTTTCAATTGAAATACTTTTCAGTTTAAAAAATGAACCAAGTGCAATATTCAGACTTTGCAAAGTTAACCTATGGGAGGAAGAAATCATTTAGCATACATAGGGATAACATCGACTTACAAGACCAGTCCTTGGACGTTAAGGTCTGTATTGGGCAAGGTTCAGTTCAGCACCAACAGTGGCTCAGGGGCGACTAGATACAGGGTGAAAGTTCGAGGTCGGTTGTCCAATACATTTCAATGGGGATTCCGTGTAATCGGGCAGAGGCTGCTTACAGGTAAGTAGCAGCAGCTTGGGGGCCAGTCTCTGGGGGTTGAAGCAAGCACTGGACGGGGCCCAAAGCAGCTACACCACACGTGACACAGGGGCGGTAGGGTGCAAATACAGCGCCGGGTACCCAATGCTAGGCAATAAAGAATGGCTAAATCGAACAAGGACTTCAGGCTCAGGCCAGGTGGCCGGTCCAAGGAAACCTATAGCTGCAGAGGTAAGTTGCTATGCTCAGGGACTTGGGGACACCTTTTGGCCTCTCTGACCGGGACTGACGAGTACAGAGGTGCCGTTTGATACCTGAAGCGGTTTACCGGAGCAGGTCATGGTTGGGGGGGGTCTCTGTGCAGAGGCTGCACACGACATCGAGGAGTCCAGGAGAGATCAACTCACTGTAAACTTGGGCTCTGGAGCGCTTGGGAACCGGTGGGCACTTGGACTTGGGCCAAAGGCGTTGGGTGCAGAGGAAGTACTGGGGGCAGGCTCCGCGGTTCTTCAGATCACAGAGTCTTTACTTTGAAGATAGTTGCTCAGTGAACAGGTCCGCTGTTCTCTGGAGGCTTCATTTTTGTTGAAGGCAATCAGTCCTCCAACGGTTCTGGAGTTTGTTGGTCTGCAGAACGAGTCGTCCTTTGATGCAGGATCGTCGAGAACTGCAGACATGCCGGTAGGGCTAGGACCAAGTCAGGGGTTCTCTGCTAAGGCGGCTCTGTAGTGTCTGGCTCTTCTTAGGCCGTCAAGAACTGAAGTTCAGGGCTCAGGGGGCCAATTAAATACTACATTTAGGGGCGTTTAAAGGGAGTGCCAGTTAGTAGCCAAAGAACTGGTATTTCCATTACCCGGATTACAAACGCTATCGCCACACACCATAACGGGAGCCTAGGTCTCCTTTACCGATTGGACATACCCGTCCGTTGCCTCTGTGTCTCTGATCCAGAGACTTCAGGGATTTCTGTTTCTGTTTTCCCTGTTTGCACTGTGAACACTCACCCAGGCTACGACCGGTTTGGAATTAACACCGGTTTCGCAATTTCTCGAGCTTTCAATAAAACCCACAGCCCTGAAGAGTCACATCTTTCGCGCGGTGTGAGGAAACACGTGTCAGGTGGTTTGTTTCTTTTGTACTGATCAAATTGAAATATACATCTATTCCACATGAAACCCTGAATATCAACCTCTGTTACTTTTTCTATGAACATTGTTGCATTTACTTGGTTTTGACATCAAAACCTAAACATCTTAATATGTGTGCACAGGACTTTTGACTTATAGTAGCCAAAGAACTACTTATCTTCAGGGTGACTACACCCTCTAAATGCTCACCCAACGTTAGGGTTGGGCACACCCCTGATCCTGATTGGACTAGTCCCACCATCTTCAAAAAGGTGGGCACTGAAAAGTGTACTTCATCTCGCCTACCGCACCTGAGGGGTGGAGTTTGCAGAGGGGGCATACCTCCTATTCTTTCTTTCATTTTCCCACCTGTCCTCCTTCCAAAAACGGGGTGAGGACAAGGGGGCCTGCTCCCTCTAACAGGAGAAACTGGGGTCACATTACAAATGCAGCAATGCATTTGAAGCTCCCTGCCACGTTTGATTCTTCCTGACCAGGGCGAGGAATGAACACCTCCACCCAGGAAAGGCATTGTTCTCAGCCTCAGAGTGAACAGATACTCTCCCCATGAGGCCAGAACACTGTCTGGTGATAGCAGGCTGGCTCAGACCGGTCGGTGACCACACTAAGGATTGGTAGGTTTCAAGGGAACCCGCTAAGGGGTCCTATGTGTACCCTTTTTAATAAATCTGATACTAGAATCAGTGCAGGTTTATTAGGCTGAGATGTTTGGTACCAAACATCTTATATTTCAATTAAGCCATAATGGGGTACCTTTTTACCAGGGACTGATATGTTAGCTAAAGAAGTGCCAATTGTGGAAACAAAAGGTCACAGACTCTTTACTTTGAAGATAGTTGCTCAGTGAACAGGTCCGCTGTTCTCGGGAGGCTTCATTTTTGTTGAAGGCAATCAGTCCTCCAACGGTTCTGGAGTTTGTTGGTCTGCAGGACGAGTCGTCCTTTGATGCAGGATCGTCGAGGGCTGCAGACATGCCGGTAGGGCTAGGACCAAGTCAGGGGTTCTCTGCTAAGGCGGCTCTGTAGTGTCTGGCTCTTCTTAGGCCGTCAGGAACTGAAGTTCAGGGCTCAGGGGGCCACCTAAATACTACATTTAAGGGCGTTTAAAAGGCGTGCCAGTAAGTAGCCAAAGAACTGGTGTTTCCAGTACCCGGATTACAAAACGCTATTGCCACACACCATAACGGGAGCCTAGGTCTCCTTTACCGATTGGACGTACCCGTCCGTTGCCTCCGTGTCTCTGATCCAGAGACTTCAGGGATTTCTGTTTCTGTTTTCCCTGTTTGCACTGTGAACACTCACCCAGGCCGCGACCGGTTTGGAATTAACACCGGTTTCGCAATTTCTCGAGCTTTCAATAAAACCCACAGCCCTGAAGAGTCACATCTTTCGCATGGTGTGAGGAAACATGTGTCGGGTGGTTTGTTTCTTTTGTACTGATCAAATTGAAATATAAATCTATTCCACATGAAACCCTGAATATCAACCTCTGTTACTTTTTCTATGAACATTGTTGCATTTACTTGGTTTTGACATCAAAACCTAAACCTCTTAATACGTGTGCACAGGACTTTTGACTTATAGTAGCCAAAGAACTACTTATCTTAAGGGTGACTACACCCTCTAAATGCTCACCCAACGTTAGGGTTGGGCACACCCCTGATCCTGATTGGACTAGTCCCACCATCTTCAAGTTGGTGGGCACTGAAAAGTGTACTTCATCTCGCCTCCCGCACCTGAGGGGTGGAGTTTGCAGAGGGGGCATACCTCCTATTCTTTCTTTCATTTTCCCACCTGTCCTCCTGCCAAAAACAGGGTGAGGACAACAAGGGGGCCTGCTCCCTCTAACAGGAGAAACTGGGGTCACATTACAAATGCAGCAATGCATTTGAAGCTCCCTGCCATGTTTGATTCTTCCTGACCAGGGGGAGGAATGAACACCTCCACCCAGGAAAGGCATTGTTCTCATCCTCAGAGTGAACAGATACTCTCCCCATGAGGCCAGAACACTGTCTGGTGATAGCAGGCTGGCTCAGACCAGTCGGTGACCACACTAAGGATTGGTAGGTTTCAAGGGACCCCGCTAAGGGGTCCTATGTGTACACTTTTTAATAAATCTGATACTGGAATCAGTGCAGGTTTATTAGGCTGGGTTGTTTGGTACCAAACATCTTATATTTCAATTAAGCCATAATAGAGCCGGGGAACTCGCAATGATTTACTTACTATGGCTTCCCTGGTCACTTACATTATCCAGAAATCGACAGGGATATTGCAGGGGTAGATCTGCTCATGAAGATATGCTCTCAAAGGAGATATAGTGCATCTTCACTTATGGCTTAGGCATGCCAGAGGGGTGTCTTATCTATACCTCATGAAGTGTCTTTGGGCAAGGCAATCGGGGATGTGTGCCATGTCGACTTTTCAGTTTTGTCTGCACCAAGACACGCAGGCTGCAGGGCAGTGTACATGTGCTTGGTGAGGGGTCCCTACGGGTGGCACTAGGGTGCAGCCCTTATGGACCCTCTTTAACCACAAGGCCCTTGGTATCAGGGTTACCTTTTTACCAGGGACTTATATGTTAGCTAAAGAAGTGCCAATTGTGGAAACAAAAGGTACAGTTTAGAGAAAGATATCTGTCACAGGGCATCTGGTTGGCAGGGACCCTGTTGCACGTCTAGTCGAAATTACATCATTTTTCAGGCAAAAAGTAGGGACTAACCATGTCTAAAAGAGGCACTTTCCTAAATAATACATCAACCATTCACTATCTAAACAAGCAGGGAGAGACGAGATTCAGACCTCTATCCATGGAAGCTCAAACATTCTGGAAGCCGTGGCAGTATATCAACTGCTCAGGCAAATTTCTTTACACTTTTTACCAGATTATCCTACAGCCAACAGAAATCATTAAGCTATCATCCTCAAAGGTCAAAATCATTCTCATTGCTGTGAAGTGGCCACAACAGTGGTGGTTCAGGGATCTTCTTATCTCTCCGAAAGCCCGCACAGAAAGCTGCCATGCATATCAGATTTTCTTCAGAAATGCAGAGGCCAGGTTCAACATCCCATCCTTCACGCATTTAACTTGATTGCCTAGCTCCCGTACTCATACATTACAATTACCAGAACATCCTTCAGGAGTGCATGGAGGTTCTGAAAGAAGCCAAAAGACCATCCACTAGAACTTCCTACTCCTTTAAGTTGAAAAGATTCTGCATTTAGTGTTCGCAGAATAATTTCAATTCTCTTTCCGAGTCAAGAAAAGGCAGTTCTTCCATACATAACTCTTCCATCTGGCTAAAGCCATGTTGCTAATCTCCTCTATTAAAGTTCATCTCTCACCACTCACAGCCTATCTAACAATTCCTTCTCAAATGTCCTTTTTCAGAATACCTGTGGTCAAGGATTTTCTAGAAGACATTAAAAAGATGTATCCTCCTCTTGATGAAGCATCTCAACCATGGGAGTTAAGTATTGTGCTTTCTCATCTTATGGGTCATCCCTTTGAACCCATTTATAAGGATCTTAGATCCAAGGCTAACGCTTTGTTAAGTTCCTTCCTACGGCGTACTTTGAGATTTGGCGGTCAGTCATTCTCCTACCTTGCCCCCCTCAATTGGCTCAAACTGCCCCACCACATTTGTGCTTGTTCCGAATGTGGTAAGTTTTTAAAAGACTTGGCTCTTTCATTCGGTCGTCCTGTTTTGGTTCTGTGGAGGGCCAAGATACATCTTTGGGAGTGAATTGTTTGTGCTATATTAAGTACTTATAACATTGCATAAGGCTTTGCTCAAGCACCTATTATGGATAGCTTACTTCTTTGTAGTGATTCTTCTGCTCATAGAGTTAGAGCGATACAGACCCTATGCTTGCATGAATCTTTCACAGCGTTCTATAGCAACAGGGTAGTGGTGAGAACCCATCCTAAATTACTTCCAAAAATAGTCTCAAATTTCGATGGCATTCAGAATATTACATCATCTACATTTTTTCAAAATCCTACTTCTGCGTAGATATTGCTCCATACATTTAATATTAGGAGGGCGTTGAGGTTTTATCTAGATAGAGCAAAAGCTTTAAGGAAGTCAGAAAACTTTTTGTCAATTATGAAACTTTGCTAACAGTATTTGCACCTCTAACCAATCCTGTCTAGATGGATTGTCTCCTATATAATCCTTTATCAGAGGGATAACAAGACCTTACTCTGTAGATCTAGAGCTCACTCCACCAGAGGTAAAACAGCTACTGCTTCATTACTAAGGAACATCCCAATTGCTGAGATTTGCAAAGCTGCAACTTGGAGATTGGTTCACACTTTTGAGACATTATTGTCTTGATTCGGATGCTAAGGCTGATGCCCAAGTCAGGGAAACCTCTCTTAGAAACCTATTTGCCTGCTTATAAGATTACAATTGTTATATCCTCCCTCATGGATTTATTGGGGATAAGCCAGCTAATCTATTCACTGCTTATCATTATCAATGGCGAACCCTGAAGCAGAAGGATTGTTTTCTTACCTATAATCCGAGTTCTTGACCAGGGTAAACTCCATTGAAATCATAAACAATCTTCTCTACTCCCCGCTGGATGATATAAAAGTAAATATAATGCTATACTGCAATTTTATTCTCAAAACGAACTTAGTAAACTGCCACCTGCAGGACAGGATAGAGCACTGGAGTTCAAAAGGACCTTAAAAGCATACTGTCTTGTTGTAATTCTTTTCAATGCTACAGCCTATACAGCTGCATTGCCACATATTCTCCTATCTCTTACTTTAAAAAGAAGCAAAAAGTGTTTGTGAGGGTTGTTTTTAAAATGTCACTTTCTTATTTTCTTTAAGTGACTTTTAGAAGTTTGAGCCTTTTTTCCTTCTAATTTTAAAGTATTTAAGATTGGCAATAAATGCTGTTTTAAGGCTGCAAAAGTTGACTGCTGTGCCACATATGTCTCCTGGCCTTTCTGAAGTAAGGTAAAGTGGATGTGACTTTGAAACAACTGCTCCAGGGTCTCCACACAAGGGCGGGACTATTCAGTGCTTACCATTTTAATGGAGAGAGAACCAGGATTACTGGTAAGAACCCATTCCTTGTTTAATTTCATTGACTTTTAGGCTTTGGATTGGAACAACTACATCCCTTCAAGTGAATGTTTTTAGGCGAATTTGTATATTGGTTTATGATACAACACTGCGTTGTGTCTTTGGAGTAAATATTTCCATTTAACAAAGTTTTTAGCTGGCCCATTCTAACATATCAGTTTGGAACATGGTCAACAGACTATTGCCATATCAATTTAATTGTATTTAATGTCATTAATATTTATTTAAATAAGCAATCAAATACAATTGTTCGTTTTTACCTGTATTCTATATTTTCGTCCAAATTGCTGGAAATTGATAATTTAATCAAGGGTGACCAAATTTCCTTACGCCATCTTTCCCCATCCTGTTTTTATTGTGCATGCTGCAGTTGCATTCTACGTCTTGCCTCATTTGGCCAAAATTCGAACACACATTCTTTCTCGAATGTACTTATTCGGAGGTAATCCTGTTTGAATTCTATTAAACTAATTAGTTTCCCATGAGCAGTGGCCTACACTCAGGAATAATTAATACCCTGCTCATTTTGCTGTTTCTTAAGTCATAGGAAGGCCTGGATTTTCAGGTATGTGAAACATTTAACAGGTGCAGGAAACATGTCCATCTAGGCACACTTTGCATGGTAAGTGTCTGGAGTGCAGCCTGGTAATGGTAATTAAATGTAGCATTGCTGTGCACGTCTGTAATTGCTGTTTAGTCTACTGAAAAGTGCTTTGGACATAGTTTCCAGTGGGGGCTAAATCATGTGTAAAGGCATTTTACAGCTGCTTTCACGGCTCTTACTAGTAGAAACGAGGGAAGTTGGCCTCGCCGATGAGCTTAATGGAGCTATATGTCAAAGAGTGGAATTAATTCAAGTCATGTTCCCTGTACGATTCTGCGTCCCCGACTGGAGGTTTCAAGTTGCTTACATTAAGGTTTGAGCTCCCGAGTCAGTCTCTGATTAAATTTGATTCTGCACTTTTCTCATACAAGTCACTATAAAGAATACGATAATGTTTCCCTAAACCACACTACTGAAATGTTACAAAGTGGCCTCCGTGACATGGAACTCAGTGTTCCTTTACTTTCGATTATGTATTGGGACAATAACATGTTGATTTTTTAAAGTCATTTAATTGATAACCTGTGAATATTACCATGCATGGATATGAGTTAAGCATATTTAAAAAGGAATATGTTTCTTACCTTAATCAAAAGATATTTTTCACATTAACTCATATCATCCTGCAGTTACTCGTATGTATGGCCGAAAATGCCTGTGGAATGAGAGCCCCATGTTGAGAACCAAATAATAAGCTTTGAGTCTCTTCACTACACAGACAAGCTACTATATTTTATTGGCATTTGTATAGTGCAGGTTTAGCCATCTTTAGAGTTCACAACGTTATCTGTCCGCAGCGGTCACTCCATCGAGTGTGGTGCTCTTGTCCATGTATAGGCACTCTTAGTGTAATTTGTCTATCAGGGGGGGGGGGTTTGAATGTATATGTAAAGGATCGCCTGCGGTCCTCCTGGATAGTTTGTAAGTGATGGGAGTTCATTTAGCTGTGTACCTGTGATGTTGATGTAAGGGGTGTGAGCCTGTGGGGCTCCGTTTAGCGGCATGCCTACTTCCTGGTTAGCAATAGTCTGAGTTCGACAAGTGTCGGTCTGTGTGTGTGTGATGTTTCGGTGATGTTTTAATTTGTCTATTGTGCTTTTTGTGTTTCTGTTGTGGTTGTTACCTTTGAAGAAACATTGGTGTGTTCGTGTGTATTAATAGATCTGTGTTGGTTGGTTCCGTTTAACGTGCTTTATTATTTTTGTGTCGCATCTCGCAGGATATAGAGCTGTAAAATGAAACATGATTACCTAACTATGTCCTATTTCATCTGTTTTGGACATATGTGAAATGTTCTGTTTAATGTGTTCTTCAGCATTAAGTTACTGGAAAGAGGAATTTGTTTGGTATAGTTCTATGTGCTATTACTGATGGTGTGGACGATGTGTGGAGGATACCGGCATGTTGTGATAGTGGTGTGTGTGAAGCATTCTGTCTATCAGGAATAGGGGTAAAGGTGTCAGGAGGAAAACTGCATGCTTTCTGGTTATCCCACATAACATCCCAAATAGGTATAATCACTCCTTTAAGAGGAGAGACTGAGGGCTTTAGGAAGACAGGGGGATGGAAGGTTGACAAAAAACTCTTAGTCTGTACTGCTGGATGTGCTTCTGCGGTACTAGGAGTAACTGCAACACAAAAGGCTATTTTACCATGAGTTCTTTGCTTGGCAACGCTTTGCATCGTTGCATTTGCGATCTGCTTCTGGTACAGTCCACACCAGGCCTCCGCTAAATGCATGATTGTTTTGTCTCTACCATTCGGTTCCCTCAGTATCTTGCTCCCAGCCTCCCAGTTCCTATACCTTACGTTTTGCATGTGTGTTTTAGGATGGCAGTTTGCTCCATTTGTTGTGTTCAGCATTTCTGGTTGGCTGTAGGTATTTGTTATCAGAGTTTAGCCGCAGAAGCAGGATATGTGCTGTAGGTGGACGCCTTCAGTACAGCTTCTGGAATCCACTCTCTGATTAACAGTGCTAAAATGCACAGAGTTCTAAAGCCATCAAAAACATACGGTACAGCAAAAGGTGAACAATCTGGTGTGACCATGCAGAAAAGGTGGATTTCCTACACTTAGGGGCTGATTTATGAATTGGCGGACGGATTGTACTGACGGAGTATCCACTTGCCATACTTAGAAATATCCGTCAGCCCTGCAGACATCCCTACCATACACAGGAACTACTGTTGAAGCCATTGCCAAGCTATGGTCCACCTGCATATACATCCGGGAGACAGATCATAATATTGGTGGTAAGCATAATCCGTCTGCATTGAGACAGCGTATGCTTATGTCCAATATATAAATCAGACCTTAGCCTCAGAACAAAATTCCAGCAGTGTCTGCCTCCTGTTTCCAGTACTGAGTCAGTTTGCATGAATTGGGACAGTGGAAGCCTCTGCTAGCAGGGGAAGACTTGAGAACAGAAAGTGGTAAAGAACTGGAAGGGGAAGAACGTTCACACTATTTTAGATGCAGAACTGAAGGTGTCTTTGAGAGACAAGTTTTCCAGCTCTTTCTTGAAAATGCCTATCTAGGTTGTGGTGCGAAGGCTAAGAAAGAGAGTTTCAAATGCTGGTTAGTTACACTGCCAGAAAAGGCATGTTCTTTCTGGAAAGCTGGGGGTCTAGAAGCAAAACTTGAGTTCTGTGAAGCGTGCTCAGTTCGACTGATATTTTAGTTTTAAAGCAACATATCTCCGGTTGGCTGTGTGTAGGGCCTTTTGCATAACATAGACGGTCTTCTAGATATTACTGGCCTCCATGGGAAGCTACTACAGCATTAACAATTCATGTTGCTGAAAGAAAGCTAAGTGCTTTTAGAGGGACAAAGCGAGTTTTCTAGAGACCTGTCAGTCTCTGATAGCACAAGTGATTGAACATGGACATTTCGCTCCTGTTCAAGAATGAACTTTAAGATCCCTCCTCAACGTCTAAGCTGAAAGCGTGCATTTTTTGTCATGCTAGTTATTTTTTTTTGTGAACGACGACTCCATAAGAGTTGGATCAGTCGATGATAGGAAGTTTGCAAGCTAGTCCACCAGAATCAAGCCTGGACTGTCTTGGATGGCTCAATAGAGAGGGCAAGATGACGAGATTAGCTTTTGCTGAGATGGAGCTTCGAGTGGAGTTTCGGATGATATGAAGTCATTCATACCTTTTGTATGATTAAAAGAAAAAAGATCATTCCTAAGACAAGATCAATGAATCATCTAGCGATATTTCTATGCTGACATGTTTTAGCCAACTAAAAAAAATCCCATTCAGGTCTGTGACCTTCTTCAGGGCTCTCCCATTCCCTGCCTATCTATGCATTCATTCCATGCAGCTATCATGATGCCTAATGCTCTCATACGATTTCCTTACCTCATGACGTTCTGTCAGCACCTGTAGGGATAATGGAATGTACATGTCCTTCCTTAACTAAAAGAAATAGTAACATCTCTCACCAAAACACCTGTGGGAGTAGGCGAAACATTTGTGCCTGTCACCTTCCCCTCATAGATGAATATGTAATCACATCTCTAAACACCTGTGTTGTGGAAAAAGTGCAGTGAAAAACAACAGCAAATGCACTTATTACAACAGTATAGTTGCCGGGGCTTGGGGCATGAATAGGTGGTTCTACAGACATTTCCTCTTGGCGTAGTAAGTCGGGGGGGCACAACACCTTATTGAGATCATCTCTCCGCATAATCGAGGGTCGAGGCATCTAATTTATCATTACCAAAGTAATCAGTTTGGTTCTCACTAGACAATAAAAATGTTGAGAAAAAGCACCATGCTGCATTGGATAGTAATGCTTATTTCTGACCCTAAAAAACATATTTATCCAGTTAGAAAATAAGCCCTCTATTATGTCCCTCACCCTCCCTTGTTTCAAGCTTATCGCCATACCTTTTTGTATCTCACCCATATCAGCCCAGCCCCTTACACCCACTAGATTTCAGTAACCGCCTCTGTAACTGCTTCTTGCTTCAGACTTCTCTCCCTCCCAAGCTTACTCTTTGGACCTTATACAAATGTAACTATGCCACATTCTCATGTCGTCGAATCTACAAAGCAGTAAGTACAGAAAGGGAGTGGGCTTTGGGTCAGTCTGCTTTAGCCATTGGTTGTCATGGTTTGCCATTGCTTCAAAAGGCTATTCATCAAGGCCATGGCAATGTTGTTGATTGCTACTTTGCTCCATTTGTGTTCCCAATAGGTTTTGGTGATGAGGCATGAAGTAGTCATTTTGCTAGTCTGCAGACACGATATGACGTGTAGTTTTTAATTGCAAGCCAACATGTTTTTTTTCTGCTGACATAACATTTTAGTAGCTGAGTTATTGCCTCTTTTAGCTTAAGAAATGTTTGTTGTTTGAATACCCAAGGGTGTCCTAAAGACCCAGTGCCAGTCACTAATTCCCTGTGCACGTTCATTAGTTTTATTATGCTGCCATGATATGTGTTGTATGATTTCTTTTTTATTAACAGAGTGAAAGCATGCTTGCACACAGGGTTTCTTAAATATGTAAACAAATACTGCCTATTTGTCAAAAGTATTGATAGTGCAATCTTTACCTTTGTGTTCCTTTTAAATTCACTACTTTCAGTGCAAACCTCACATTCTGACTCCTTTTCCTTACATGCTTCTTTGAGAGATGGCTTCACTCCACTGATGCAGTCTGTTCGGCAAAGGAGCTAACTCACAGCCTCCACATAGTTGTGGCTCAACAATTTGCTTCATTGTGTGATTTTCTTTTTAGGACAGCTCAGGATAACATAAACAAAGCTATCCAATTGTTAAAAACACTTACACTAACAACAAACCTGTCCTATTAGCATTGTCAGGTCTTTGTCAGTGGAACTTCAGACAAAAGATCAAAGTCGGCCTTTAACAGAAACATTCCTATAACTGAGATGCACAACACTACAGTGTTGCTATCTATACTATCATTTCCAGCCATTTCTATCTACATCTTAAGGCAAATTAGTCAGAAGTTCGGTAACCATTTTCTTGTTGGATGTGTGCAACCTGTCATCTGCCATTATCACATTATTAATGAGTAGAAAGTGTCAGAATCTACATACTTCCTATGGAGAAAGGGACGACTGACTTACTTAAATATATAGGTGATGAAAACAAATTATGTCTTCACCACGTTCACTGCCAAATGTAAGCTGTTTTACTTGCCCATCGTTTCACTTTTGTAATCTACAACTGAGAAAAATAAACATTGGCAAAGTCAACATATTTCATCTTTGGGACCTATTGTCTTTGACAATGGTTTTGGCAATATGTTACTACTGTATATACATTGCACATTTTTCATAAGTAAAGACTTTTAATTTGTTGACATGTGTAAACTGTCTTTTATTTAGTGCAATTTTGTATTGTAATTGAAATTAACTTTAGTGAGTGTTGGACAATCCAAGAGGTCTTGACTCTAAAAGGCTAAGCTATTGGGGTTTCCAGTGTTTGTATAGTACATGTGAGCTTATTAGCATTCAGGCATTTGGGTGAGTTCTGATTGTAGAAGGATGCTCATAATGGGCATGTTTGAGAGCTCTGGACCTGAGACTGAAGGCTGTGCGTCAGTGGGCCATAACAGTTTTAAGATTTGATGCTCATCCGGTTGTTGGCCTCCAGTACATACATAGTGATGGTCACATATGTACCATTTGTAATTTCCAATTCTAATTATTTACAAACAAAATATTTGTTACTCGTTTATATCAAACTTTCTAACAAGAATGTCAGAGAAGGGAGTTGCACACTTTAGTGAAAGCAAATCTAGGGCCTAACTTCCTTCAGTGTGACACCTCAGGCCATGATTTTTGGTATTTGGCTCTTTGGTGCCACCACGCCCTTTTAAAAGTGAAGCTGCAGTATTTGTTCGCTACCTAAGTTGATCCAAAAGATGTGCAGGTCATTTGATGCCTAGAGAAACCGATCCAAATATATTCAACCTCTCTGCGAGTCAAGTTCAAAGGCAGAAACACAGACGAGAGACAGCACCATGGAATGCGAAGGGAACCGGAAGAAATATGGAAGGAGGGTGGGGGGAAGACACAGGAGAGTTGGGGGATCAATATAGAGATTTAGGTGGAAGCAACACGGGGCACATATGAGGATAACCAAATGGAGGATGTGGAGAGGAAAACAGACTAGCAGGGAGAACGTGCAGCATGCAGCAGGGGAAAGAAAAGTAAACGGATGACATAGCAACAGATGCAGGCAGGGAGAAGCACCCAGGCAAGAAAGAATGCAACATGGAGTACGAAAGGGGAAGAAATGTATACTAGGGAAACAGCTGTGAAACACATGCATACTCAAGGACTGCTTGAATAAAAAGAAAAAGTAGCTCAGGAAAAATTATTAGTGGAAGGGCACAAATGTTGTGTTGATTTGTATAGCTCACTAATCACCTGAGAGTGTATCCATGTGCTTTGGCAAGGTGTAAAGGTGTGTGGTCCAGAGGTGCTTATATGAAGAGCCAGGTCTTCAGCTGCTTGCGGAGAAGTGAGGAGGAAGCTCTAATGTGTTAAAAGAGGTTGTTCCATGTCTTGGGTGTGATGTAGGAAAAGGAGTGTCCTCCAGTTTTGCTTCTGTGGATGCGGGGAGTGCGTTAGACTGAGACAGAGCATAGGTGGTTTGGTCTATGCCGCTGTTCAGGTATTCTGGGCCTGTGCTGCGTAGGGCTTTGTATGTCTGCGTGAGAAGTTTGAATTGGCTGCGCTCGTGAAAGGGCAGTCAGTGAAGCTTCCTGAGATGCAGTGTGATGTGGGTATGGTGTGGGAGGTCGAGTATGAGTTTTGCTGCTGTGTTCTCGATGCCTTGAAGTCTATGTAAGAGTTGTTTGGAGATTCTACCGTAGAGTGCTGGTAATGACTGCTTGCGTGACAGTCTGTCTGGTGTTGTGAGACAACCTTTGAAGGTCTTTTGCAGCATGCATAGGATGTGGAAGCAGAAGATGAGCACTGAGTTGACTTGAGCCGCCATGTTGAGCTTGTCATCTAAGATGAGGCCTAGATTTCTTGAGTGGTATGTAAGTGTGTGTGTTGGTCTTAGCCTCGAAGGCCAACAGGTGGAACCCGATGGGGAGGTCTTGTTGACCAGTACTTCCGTCTTGTCGGAATTGAGTTTCAGGGAGTAGGTTCACATCCAGTCTGCTACTATGATTATGCAGTTTATGAACTTGGTTCTGGTGGTGTTTGTCTTGTCCGCCAGGTAGAGGATGAGTTGGATGTCATCGGCATAGGAGTTGACGGTGATGTCTTGTGATCAGATGATGTTGGCGAACTATGTCATGCATATGTTGAAAAGGATGGGACTGAGGGAAGATCCCTGTGGGACACAACATGTCGGTTTCCTGGTCTCTGGTGCAAAGGGTGTCAGCCTAACCCTTTGGATACTTCCTATGAGGAAGAAAAAGATCCATTTGAGAGCAGATCTTCTGGTGAGGCTGTTGAGGGAGACAGTGTTGAAGGTGGGGGAGAAGTACAGCAGAATTAAGGCTGCTATTTCTCCTGATCCAGGATGTTTTAAAAGTCGCCGGTGGCTTCAATTAGCGCTGTTTCGGTACTGGGGTTCTTTCTGAATCCTGATTGAATGTTGTCTAGAAGATGGGGAAGTTTGAGGTGGGTTGTGAGTTGCAATTTGATGGCCTTCTCAATCACTTGGTCTGTATAGGGGAGCAGGGAGATGTGTCGGAAGTGGCTCAGTTGATTCAGGCCAGGTGTGGCTTTCTTGAGGAGGGCGTTGATTTCTGCAACTTTCCTTTCATATGGGTAAGTGGCAGATGGAGGTGTTGATGATGTGGGTCAGGGTAGTTCTGATAGATGATGTTCCCAGGTTGTAGGTGGGTCCGTTGGGGCTCCTAAGTGGATGGTCTGCATGATTGCCATGGTGTCATTTCTGGTGAGGGTTGTCCATTCGGTCAGGTGACCGTCTTGGTTGGTGGTGGGTAGGTTAGCAATGAGTTGATCAGTACTGAGGGCACTGTGCGAGTCTGCTTCTGTGATTTTGTCCCAGCTGCAGCTTAAAATGCTGATCCTGCTAGGGGTGTTGACTTGACGTTTATTTATTTGTAAGTGGACGATAGAGTGATTGATCCATATGATCTGTGTAGTGGAGTTGTATTTGATGCTGTCGCTTGTGGTGTAGATGGGGTCCATTGTGTGTCCTGTGGTGTGTGTTGGTTCTGTGACGATCTGGGTGAGTCCGATGTTGCTCAAGCTTTCGAGGAGTGCTGTGGAGCAGACATTGTTTCAGTCTTCCAGGTGTAAGTTGAGGTCACCAAGGAGGATGTAGGCTCTGGAGTTGATGATGAGAGGAGCTACGAAGTTAGTCATTAGGTTTGTAAAGGTGGTTTGTGGTCCGGCTGGTAGGTAGGTGAGGGTTCCGTTCAAGGTAAAGGTTTTGGATATTTGCAGCTTGAAGTGCAAGTGTTCCATGAATGGGGTGGCGTTCTCTGTGGATGTTGTGCATTTGATGTAATAATGTGTCAGTGCTCCAGCTAAGGGACAAACACAGGCAGAGCAAAAGAAGCCCACACAAGCTAACAAATATAAAGCAAGCAAATGAGAGTGACAATGAAGCCAAACAATGTTAAGCAACAATACGTCTCGCAACCCACAGCACATGTGCTGTCTATAGTGGAGACCTAACGACATTTGGCAAGGCAACTGTTGGACAAGTTGAATTCTAAGTGTATGGAGACAATGGACAGAGAATCATGCCTGCCAGGTACTTTGGTGGTTTTGGTGAGTTAAAAGTAAATCAGTAATTGTTTTTATCTTTACCATTTACCATAGATTGTCACCTGCATTGATGGGCGTTTTGAAAGGTGACTCGTGCTCCATAGATCATTCAGAATAGAGTCTCCCCTCCAATGTGTGCAGGTCCACATGCAGGGATTTCTTTTAAGTGTAGATACTTTTGATGTAGTTTTGCATCTAATAATTTGGGAATTAAGTGATCTTGCACATTAAAATGTAATATTGCATGGTTTAAATGTTTACCTTTCCTTGTTTTTCGTGTTTAGATTGTCAGTCAGAAAAATGTATTAAATGGCAAGATTGATTGTCAACACCAAGAATATATGCTTTACATAAAACAAAGTTAATGAAATAATGAATCCATGAAAAATCGTTTTTTCTTTACTGCCCAATATGTACCTTAACCAAGTCATGCTCTGAATAAGGAACGTCCTTTGCCTCCATGTCTTCCACTTAGACTGAGTATTTGTAAAATGCTTTTGCAGTACTCAAATAATATTTGTCCATCTAAAACCCCACTCTGGATGTACAGAATTTTAAGTCATCATATGTGTTAGTTGTGTATAATGTGAGCACAACAAACAGAGCAAGAACTTCGATCTGATGGAACGTAAATTTGATATCCTCAATCAAACTCATTTCACTTTCTGACTAACTCACACTGACTGTTTTAAAAGTGAACAACTTTACTCCTGACCACACACAACGAACACCAACAAACACTAACACACGATGGGCCCTTCATCTCTGCAGGAAACATTGGCAGATGAAAAACATTAATAATAATGGTTGAGGGTGCTACACAAATGCCAATAATTTAATAGGACATACATGGTTTTGAGATGTTTGCACATAGAAGTTCGAGGTAGGCTAAAGGAGCTGCCAGCGCCTTCATTTCCAAGTAAAGCATTGCTCCTGTTTTTCTCCCAACAAGGCCAGAGTTCGTAGCTCATACTCATTATTCGTTTCTCACAATAGTAGAATCATTTGCAATGAGAGAGGCTGGTGAGGTTTCAAAAGTGAGTGACGGCCAGTTTAAACATAATATGGTGCCTATGCCTGCACCAGAGAAAGACAGTGACTTTATGAATAGCCTTGATGCCTTCCAGGTGCAGTCTAAAGTAGTCTGCTTCGGTTTTAATCCTGGTATGAATCCTCCATAGTAGCAGCCTAAGCAAATATAACAGATGTTATTAGTTGTATTATTAGAATTTATTTGCAAATCAAATTTGCAAAATATGCAAATATATGCAAATCCTATTTTCTAGCGTTACTGTGAGAATATTGCAAAATAGGTCGATGCAAAAGAAAACGAAACCACACGGAAATGATTGCCGAGATGTTGCTTGCAGCTGTTCTTAAATTGGGCTCTTTAGTCCTAAAGAAACCTCCACAGTCCATCCTTGATTTTATAAATACCATTGATCTCGATTTCCCTAAAAATACTTAATGCCTAACCTCCTTCATAAATGTTATTTAACGTACAGATGTAGAACTGTTTGCTTAGAACACAGGGGGAATCCATGCAGAAAAGAAGCAGTCCTCTTCTGACTGTGTGTTACTTTTTTTCTTTTTGTTATAGAATGAAAAATTGATGAGTCTATTTATTGCTCCATCAAACTAAAGCACATTTGGGATTATTTTTGTGGGGGGACCTAGGGCGTTAACGGACATTTTCGTTTTGAGAAAGCACTAGAATCCACATCTAAAACGAATGGATATAGAGAATTGTTTTTCAGCTATGCCTTGACAGGTGTAATATTTGCTCCCACACGTTCAGCTGCCAGAAGTTGAAAAAAAGGCCATGCAAGTGATCCCAGAGAGAGTGGGCTTGGTTGGTTAAAGCCTGGCGCACAGCTTTGCTCTGTTGTCTTACCTGTCTTCCTCGCCAAGTTCAGGCCTTCCCAAGTGCTATGGATATGGAACAAATGTCAGCCAGCTGGTCTGTTGAAGCTCACTTCATAAAGTTGTTTGGTTACACAAAAAAGAAGCAACACCTCTTTTCTCCATCACCCGCCTGTCTACGACCACTAATCTTGTTTAAAGGCTAGGGATTTGTTGAAGGTCATATTTTTGGGACCGTTCCATGTGGAAAATGACAAATGGAGGCTGCTTTACTGGTAAATTGCTAAGCAGGATCAGAAAGAGACGGGTGCAGCTATAAGAGTGTCCTTTGAGTCTTGTGTGCAGCTGTCTGTAGACCTAGCATCCAAGGTCTCTCCCAGCTGCACTTGAACTTTTGTCAGGACACAGCCCAATGCCTGTCTCAACTAATAATATTACAAATTACTTTATCTCCTCAGGATTACAGAGGGTGTAGGGTTTTGTGTTAATGCCCAGTTTTATTGTTTTCTTTAGCTCATAAGCAGTAAGGATACCCTACTCCAGCGATGATCTTTGAAAGTTGCGAGTGTAAATAACGACCCAAAGTGCATCATGCTAGCAAACAAACCTCGCTTCCTCGCTCTATTGGAGTTTACAGGGCCATCCCACACCCCCATGAAAAATAGAAATAATGGGGCTAAAAAGTGCATATTAAAGCAGCTTGCATTTATATTTCCTGAAATGACCTAGGTTCCAATGGGTCACTCGTGAAGTATTTACATTTTTTTCATGGTTCTTTTTCATGGTTCACTACACAAACTACAGGCCGTCAGGTCCACATAACCTACCTGCCTGCCCCACCCCGGCACTATCCAAAATATTTTGGAAAACGACTGTAAAACTGTGCATTTCTATGCACACTTTCCATTAAAATCTCTAAATTATACAAGCAAACCAGAAAACTCAATTGCACCTGGCCTGTCATGTTTCCCAACACCTCTCTTAGCTCTCTCCCTTTCATTTTTCCATCATGCCCTTTCAATGTATTTTATCAGACAGTCTCTCTGGAAGGAACAGGGGTGGGGGGTACAAACACTGCATAATTCTTGTAATCTCATGAAGTACAAAGCAGGGCTTCAGCAGTGCTATGGTTTAGGATACGGAGACTTTATGGGTTCAACAGCAAACATGTTAAATCAATGAGCCATGCTAGGGTCTCAATGCAGCAGCAGCGAATACCACTCACATATGAGCATTAAATATAATTACAATTCAATAATTGTGTCACTTAAGTATCAACCATTTAAGTTATGAAGATAGTCACGTTCTACCATGGGGACGCCATTTTCTCTATGTAGGATGCATGCATGCAGCCTACATAGAGAAAATCCAGTGTGTGCATGACTTGTTTGGTCAGCCCCAGAGGGCTGACCAAACAGTCAGGGCCCACAGCATTGTTCACGCCACTCCTCCCCGACCCGCCCACCCGCCCGTCTGCCCCCAACCAGACATACTCTTCTGCTTCCTCGCAGTGTGAGAAGCAGAAACAGAAAATGGTATCCAAAATACCATTTTATGTTTTTGCTTCTCGCACTGCGAGAAAGCAGCGGAGTGACGCTCCTCCGCCGTGATGGAGGAGTCGCCCCTGGGAAAAAGGAAGGTCCTAAAATGCATTTTCCCCTTGTAATTTCCATAGATCTTTACACCAATTCACAAAAAGCAGGCTTTCTGGGTAATCAGTTCAGTAGTTGTTGATAGGTTAATGTTCAAAATTTCTGGTTATCTAGGTGGTTAGGTATGCAGGAATCCCGCTGGAGTCCCACAGGCTCGCAACTTCAAATAATAGAGTGGTCTGATTGACTGAGGGTTTTTTTCCCCCATTGCGTTATAGTCAGGTGAAAGTGTCAGTTTTAATGTAACATTTAAAAAAAAAGAAATCACCTGAAATTCACCAGTTATAGTTAACTGATGTAACTATAACTTGCACCCTCGCCATTCACCGCTAATGACCTCGCATATTACAGCATTCATGTCATATTCTATGACATCATTGCTGATATCACTGATGACATCTTTGATAACACTGCATGGAAAGGCATGGAAAGGCGCAATATGTAGTTACTTAAGTGTATATATATATATCCGCCAGGTAGCGGCATTCCTTTTGTCAGAAATCTTGGGACAGAAGCTTGGAGCTTATTAAAGGGATGCCCGCCGGCTGTGACATTGAACAGTAACTGAGCTGCGATGGAAGAGGCCGCTTTGAGAGGCCCGCCTGAACTTGGAAATTGAACTATGAAAACAGCCAGGATTTGCCGTAGGAATCTTTCCGATGCACTTCGTGACTTCAAATATCTAAATTAAAGCTGACCGGAGACTGCAGGAAACGTGGTGGTAGTGGAACTCACCTTTGGAAACTGTGCTCGAGGTATGGAACTTTCCCTTTTGATGCAAGTTTGCACTCGCGCACAGTGTAAATGGGGAAGTTGTACCGAAATCGACATGGGGAGCCAGCGAAAGAATGAGGACAGTCGTAAAGCATTGTGGGGGATGCAGTCCCTTAAACACTGAGAAGAGCTTTTAGAAATCTACAACATGAATATGAAGCCATTTGGAGGTTAACTGTTTTAACCTTTATTGAAACTTGTACATTTCCTCGTTGCACTAAAGAGACTGAGCAACACTTTATTTAAAATGAAGAAATGCAAAACGACTGGTCCTTTAAATGACTGGATTAATGTCCTTTTTCCATGTCTAACAGTTACGTATTTAAAAACTAAACGAACCCACCGCAAACAGCAGTCAGTGGCATATGATTAAAAGTCATGGGACTCGAAACGCGTAATGCCTGAATCGGCTTTCATTCATTGGAATAAAGATCTTTTTGAAGTCAGATGGTGTGGCCTGTTATCGTTGCTGCAAGAGCGAACGGTTTGTTTCATATATATATATATATATATCACACAAAAGTTTGCCCGATATGGGGAGGCCCTCTCTGGATGTTCATAGCCTCTTGAAACGAAGATTGCAGCCACTCCTTCTTTGCTCCTTTCTGCTGCTTATACCCCTCTGGCCCTACGCGTTTCGGAAATCACTCCTTGTTCACGGGCCTTGCAATGGATGAAACACAAAGCGACTGGTAAGTATTTTGCTTTTTATTAACATACTCAAGCCGCAGTGGGCGTGTCAGGATGCCTCTTGGGCGTAGACAGCAAGGCATCCTGGAATATGCAGTCTTTGATGAAACCCCCAGTGGGTGTCGCGATGTGTCTCACCTCAAAATAAAATAAAAAACCACAGTGGGTGAAGTGAGCAAAGTCGAGTGTGCTGTCCAGTGATGTCTCTCGTAATGAAGCACACATCCAGTCCTGTGTAACGTGCCCGAACATCAGACACTGCAGGGCCACACGCTGGCGGCGGTTCCTCCCCGCGACCCAGGCATGGCCGCCTTCAATATCTCACACAAAAGTTTGCCCGATATGGGGAGGCCCTCTCTGGATGTTCATAGCCTCTTGGAAAGATTCCTACGGAGATTGCAGCCACTCCTTGTTTGCTCCTTTCTGCTGCTTAAACCCCTCTGGCCCCAGTCGCTTTGTGTTTCATCCATTGCAAGGCCCGTGAACAAGGAGTGATTTCCGAAACGCGTAGGGCCAGAGGGGTTTAAGCAGCAGAAAGGAGCAAACAAGGAGTGGCTGCAATCTCAGTTTCAAGAGGCGCTCCGGACTTAGCCCCCACTCCCGGGCCCCCGCCCGCCCCGACATTGCCCGGGCCGCCTCCCGCCTCTCCTTACCTAAGCCGCCGCGCCACTCCTCGCCGCACGTCACTCCTCGCCGCACGTCGCCGCTCGTCACCGCTCTTCCTCGCCTGTCGTCATTACGCAGGTGTAGGTCGCGGTCAGCGCTACGTTGCGGCCGGCGCTTGTTTTAGGGGACTACTTTGTTTTTAAACTTTAATTTTTTAATTTACGTTTTTTTTTTATTTTATGCAGCCTATGTCCATCTACACACCCTGAGGATTACAACAATGTATTGGGTGTGTGGATTGGCGCCGTGGTTCCCGAGTTTACCTTGCCTAAAGGTTTCTGTTCTCTCTTTATAATAGTAGTATAGATATATATATATACATATCCACAGAAACCCCTCCGACTGGGGAGCCCCCGACCCTGCAGGGCGGCCTCTTCAACCGGGCACGGAGAGTCCCGGCAATTCTACAACTCTGTCGTCTGAGCGATTGGAAAGGGATTAATCCCTGACCAAATTCCTTTCAGCGCTGCCGTTCATTTTACCAATTGGCATTTCCTCAGTAGGTCGGACGGCAGCGTGTGGGTCATTCTCCCTCATTTGAACATACACACAAACACCTCCAACTGAGGACCCCCCGACCCTGCAGGGTGGCCTCTTCAACCGGACACAGAGATTCCTGGCAATTCCACAACAATGAAGCACCACACAAGAGGCCCACTTCAGCAAACAGAAAGCCTTTTATCAAGTTTTTAGCACAGCATTCCTGTAGTCCCAACTAGATTCGACACCTTTAGCCTTGCTCACGGGCAGGAAATAACAACCATAGTGTCTGTGCCTACAAATTTGTAAAGTTTCTGGTCACCTGACTGATTCTGGCATCCAGCTCCCAGAATGCATCATTTCATGCGGGTAAGTAATGGAAAAGTTCATTACGTTGGCTCTTAGCAAAATATACTATTCAGCACCCTTGTGCATTCTTGATAATCAGAAATTAAAATGTAAGTAGTAATCAGGCAGGGTTCCTTGTAAAAAAGCTCTTTGCTGAAAAAAAAAGAATATATATATATATATATATATATATATATATATATATATATATATATTATATAACCGAAAAGCGCCCTGAAGCATTCGAAAACGCACACGACAGCGCTCTGACCATCCGGCCTTCATTTGCAGCCCGTCTTCCTGCTTCACTTTCCTTGAATAAGCCAATGCGTTTCGAGGTCTCACCACCTCCTCCTCGGGGCTGCCAACAAACATCTGCGGTTTGCATCAAATATCGCTTTATTGTATACGTCATTTCTCCCATAGGCGTGTCTTTGTTGCACCAGTTCTCTTAATGCCTCCTGGGATACGAAGTCCGAAATGCAAACGTGATTTATTTACTGGTAGTCAGTTCAGATGTTTCTTTGTTAATTTGAGCAATAATTAATTACCTATAGTAGGTTGTGGGGCATTAAGAGAACTGGTGCAACAAAGACACGCCCATGGGAGCAATGACGTATAAAAATAAAGCGATATTTGATGCAAACCGCAGATGTTGTTTGTTGGCAGCCCCGAGGAGGAGGTGGTGAGACCTCGAAACGCGTTGGCTTATTCAAGGAAAGTGAAGCAGGAAGACAGGCTGCAAATGAAGGCCGGATGGTCAGAGCGCTGTTGTGTGTGCTTTCGAATGCTTCAGGGCGCTTTGGGGTTGAATATATCAATCAATCAATCAATACATTTATAGAGCGCGCTACTCACCCATAAGGGTCTCAAGGCGCTGAAGGGAGGGGGGGTGTCGCTACTGCTCGAATAGCCAGGTCTTGAGGTGTTTTCTGAAGGAGGAGGAGGAGAAGGAGGAGTCGTAGGTGCGCGGGGAGGGAGTTCCATGTTTTGGCTGCCAGGTAGGAGAAGGATCTTCCTCCGGTGGTGGTTCTGCGAATTCGTGGGACGGTGGCGAGGGCGAGGCTGGTGGAGCAGAGCTGGCGGGTGGGGGTGTAGGATGAGAGGCGGTTGTTGAGATATTCGGGGCCCTTGTGTAGCGCTTTGTGTGTGTGGGTGAGGAGCCTGAACGTGATCCTCTTGCAGACGGGGAGCCAGTGCAGGTCTCTCAGGTATATATATATATATATATATAATCTTTTTGTACAATAGTTGTACAACATGGCTAAAAACATTGACAAATTCAATAGAGCTTGTATAGGCATGGTCTGTTGGTTTTGCTATTGCTTGTTCTGTTGTAACTTTCTTAAGCAGCCTTTCCTCAACTCAGACTTGAGTCATTGTGGAACTTTGTGAGTGAGGGGAGTTAATGGCCAGAGCTGCAACTTTGGAGTTGGGGAACCAGTTTCGAATCTCAGTGAAGGCTCAACATCCTATCATTCTGCGTAAATCGCTTAACCTTTCCCTGCCTATCAAATACAAGCAGTTGCATAGGTATAGCCTATATTTATTTATTTTGGTTCTTGATAAAGCACATGTTTCACTCCCGGAGGAGTATTTCAATGCAGAAATCTATTAAATCTATTGGCTTTGTCAAAGATTTTTTTTACATGTTGCACAGCAGCACGAGCTGCTGTGCAACATGGCATAAAGTAAACAAGCATTTGCAATGCATTAGGTCTCGCATCAGGAAAGTGTGAGCTATTGGTATTGTAAATGACACATATTTTTAATATGTGTTGGCTTTGAAAATATATAAATTAATAGCATTGGTGTTCACAAAGCCAATAGCTTACACTTTCCTAATGCAAGTCCTATTGGCTATGGCAATGCTGGTTGATAGCAAGCAAGGACAGTGCTGTTGTGGTGCTGAGTGATGATGTGGTTGGGCTGAGTGATGTGGTGGTGTATTAGAATGATGTGGTGGTGTATTAGAGTGATGTGGTGGTGTCCCAGAGTGATGTAGTGATGTTCCAGAGTGATGTGGTGGTGTCCCCGAGTGATGTGGTGGTGTCCCCGAGTGATGTGGTGGGGTCTCCGAGTGGTGTGGTGGTGTCCCCGAGTGATGTGGTGGTGTTCCCGAGTGATGTGGTGGTGTTCCCGAGTGATGTGGTGGTGTTCCCGAGTGATGTGGTAGTGTCCACGAGTGATGTGCTGGTGTCCCGAGTGATGTGGTGGTGTCCCCGGGTGATGTGGTGGTGCCCCTGAGTGATGTGGTGGTGCCCCTGAGTGATGTGGTGGTGCCCCTAAGTGATGTGGTGGTGTCCCTAAGTGATGTGGTGGTGTCCCTGAGTGATGTGGTGGTGTTCCCGAGTGACGTGGTGGTGTCCCCGAGTGAAGTAGTGGTGTCCCCTAGTGACGTGGTGGTGTCCCCGAGTGATGTGGTGGTGTCCCTGAGGGATGTGGTGGTGCCCCAGAGTAATGTGGTAGTGCCCCTGAGTAATGTGGTGGTGCCCCTGAGTGATGTGGTGGTGTCCCTGAGTGATGTGGTGGTGTTCCTGACTGATGGAGGTGGAGTTGGAGGGTGGAGTTGGAGGGTGGAGTGGGAGGGTGGAGTGGGGGGGGTGGAGTGGGGGGGGTGGAGTGGGAGGGTGGGGTTGGAGGGTGGGGTTGGAGGGTGGAGTTGGAGGGTGGAATTGGAGTTGGAGGGTGGAATTGGAGTTGGAGGGTGGAGTTGGAGTTGGAGTTGGAGGGTAGATTTGGATTTGGAGGGTGGATTTGGAGGGTGGATTTGGAGGGTGGAGTTGGAGGATGGAGTTGGAGGGTGGAGTTGGAGGGTGGAGTTGGAGGGTGGAGTTGGAGGGTGGAGTTGGAGGGTGGAGTTGGAGGGTGGGGGTGGAGTTAGAGGGTGGAGTTAGAGGGTGGAGTTAGAGGGTGGAGTTAGAGGGTGGAGTTAGAGGGTGGAGGGTGGAGTTGGAGGGTGGAGTTGGAGGGTGGAGTTGGAGGGTGGAGTTGGAGGTTGGAGGGTGGAGTTGGAGGTTGGAGGGTGGAGTTGGAGGTTGGAGGTTGGAGGGTGGAGTTGGAGGTTGGAGGGTGGAGTTGGAGGTTGGAGGGTGGAGTTGCAGGGTGGAGTTGGAAGGTGGGGTTGGAGGGTGGAGTTGGAGGGTGGAATTGGAGTTGAGGGTGGAGTTGGAGGGTGGATTTGGAGGGTGGAGTTGGAGGTTGGAGGGTGGAGTTGGATTTTGAGGGTGGATTTTGAGGGTGGAGTTGGAGGGTGGAGTTGGAGGGTGGAGTTGGAGGGTGGAGTTGGAGGTTGGAGTTGGAGGTTGGAGTTGGAGGTTGGAGGTTGGAGGTGGAGGGTGGAGTTGGATTTTGGAGTTGGAGGGTGGAGTGGGAGGGTGGAGTGGGAGGGTGGAGTGGGAGGGTGGAGTTGGAGGGTGGAAATGGAGTTGGAGGGTGGAGTTGGAGTTGGAGGGTGGAGTTGGAGGGTGGATTTGGATTTGGAGGTTGGAGTTGGAGGGGGAGTTGGAGGGTGGAGTTGGAAGTTCGAGGTTGGAGTTGGAGGCTGGAGTTGGAGGCTGGAGTTGGAGGCTGGAGTTGGAGGCTGGAGTTGGAGGGTGGAGTTGGAGGGTGGAGGGTGGAGTTGGAGGGTGGGGGTGGAGGGTGGAGTTGGAGGGTGGAGTTGGAGGTTGGAGGGTGGAGTTGGAGGGTGGAGGGTGGAGTTGGAGGGTGGGGGTGGAGGGTGGAGTTGGAGGGTGGAGTTGGAGGTTGGAGGGTGGAGTTGGAGGGTGGAGGGTGGAGTTGGAGGTTGGAGGGTGAGGTTGGAGGGTGGAGTTGGAGGTTGGAGGGTGGAGTTGGAGGTTGGAGGGTGGAGTTGGAGGTTCGAGGGTGGAGTGGGAGGGTGGAGTGGGAGGGTGGAGTGGGAGGGTGGAGTGGGAGGGTGGACTTGGAGGGTGGACTTGGAGGGTGGAGTTGGAGGGTGGAGTTGGAGGTTGGAGTTGGAGGTTGGAGGGTGGAGTTGGAGGGTGGAGTTGGAGGGTGGAGTTGGAGTTTGGAGTTGGAGTTTGGAGTGGGAGTTTGGAGTGGGAGTTTGGAGTGGGAGGGGGAGTGGGAGGGGGAGTGGGAGGGTGGAGTGGGAGGGTGGAGTTGGAGTTGGAGTTGGAGGGTGGAGTTGGATTTGGAGGGTGGATTTGGAGGGTGGAGTCGGAGGATGGAGTTGGAGGATGGAGTTGGAGGGTGGAGTGGGAGGGTGGAGTGGGAGGGTGGGAGTGGGAGGGTGGATTGGAGGGTGGAGGTGGATGTGGAGAGGGTGGACTTGGAGGGTGGACTTGGAGGGTGGACTTGGAGGGTGGGACTTGGGAGGTTGGAGGGTGGAGTTGGAGGGTGGAGTTGGAGGGTGGAGGTTGGAGTTTGGAGTTGGAGTTTGGAGTGGGAGTTTGGAGTGTGGAGTTTGGAGTGGGAGTTTGGAGTGGGAGTTTTGGAGTGGGAGTTTGGAGTGGGAGTTTGGAGTGGGAGTTTGGAGTGGGAGTTTGGAGTGGGAGTTGGAGTGGGAGTGTGGAGTGGAGTTTGGAGGGAGGGTGAGTTGGAGGGTGGGAGTGGGAGGTTGGAGGGTGGAGTTGGATTTGGAGGCTGGAGTTGGAGGATGAGGAGGGTGGGTGGAAGTGGAGGTTGGAGTTGGGTGAGTGGGGTGGAGGGAGTTGGAGGGTGGAGGGGTAGGTGGAGGTGGGTTGGAGGGTGGAGTTGGAGGGTGGAGTTGGAGGGTGGAGTTGGGGTGTGGGGGTGGAGGTGGATGGAGGGTGGGGGTGGAGGGTGGGGGAGGGTGGAGTTGGAGGGTGGAGGGTGGAGTTGGAGGGGAGTTGGAGGGTGGAGGGTGGAGGTGGAGGGTGGAGTTGGAGGGTGGAGTTGGAGGGTGGAGGGTGGAGTTGGAGGGTGGAGTTGGAGGGTGGAGTTGGAGGGTGGAGTTGGAGGGTGGAGTTGGAGGGTGGAGTTGGAGGTTGGAGGGTGGAGTTGGAGGGTGGAGATGGAGGGTGGGGTTGGAGGGTGGAGTTGGGGGGTGGAATTGGAGTTGGAGGGTGGAGTTGGAGGGTGGAGTTGGAGGGTGGAGTTGGAGGGTGGAGTTGGAGGGTGGAGTTGGAGGGTGGAGTTGGAGGTTGGAGGGTGGAGTTGGATTTGGAGGGTGGAGTTGGAGGGTGGAGTTGGAGGTTGGAGGGTGGAGTTGGATTTGGAGGGTGGAGTTGGAGGGTGGAGTTGGAGGGTGGAGTTGGAAGTTGGAGGGTGGAGTTGGAGGGTGGAGTTGGAGGGTGGAGTTGGAAGTTGGAGGGTGGAGTTGGAGGGTGGAGTTGGAGGGTGGAGGGTGGAGTTGGATTGTGGAGTTGGAGGGTGGAGTTGGAGGTTGGAGGGTGGAGTTGGAGTTGGAGGGTGGAGTTGGAGTTGGAGTTGGAGTTGGAGGTTGGAGTTGGAGGGTGGATTTGGAGTTGGAGGGTGGAGTTGGTGTTGGAGGGTGGAATTGGAGGGTGGATTTGGAGGTTGGAGTTGGAGGGTGGAGTTGGAGGGTGGAGTTGGAGGGTGGATTTGGAGTTGGAGGGTGGAGTTGGTGTTGGAGGGTGGAATTGGAGGGTGGATTTGGAGGTTGGAGTTGGAGGTTGGAGTTGGAGGTTGGAGTTGGAGGGTGGAGTTGGAGGGTGGAGTAGGAGGGTGGAGTTGGAGGTTGGAGGGTGGAGGTTGGAGTTGGAGGTTGGAGTTGGAAGTTGGAGTTGGAAGTTGGAGTTGGAGGTTGGAGTTGGAGTTGGAAGTTGGAGGGTGGAGTTGGAGTTGGAAGTTGGAGGGTGGAGTTGGAGTTGGAGGGTGGAGTTGGAGGTTGGAATTGGAGTTGGAGGTTGGAATTGGAGGGTGGAGTTGGAGGGTGGAGGGTGGAGTTGGAGGGTGGAGTTGGAGGGAGAGCAAGGAGTATACGGCGCTAAGGGTACCCCCTATATTATTTCTTTGAGGTCTAGAGGGGGGGCAAGAAGTACAGTATATAATTTGAAAAACCTCTGAACTGACCTATTTTATTTCACCAATTGTTATAACTCTAAACTGTTTTCTTCAGGGACTGGATTTGGAGGGTGGAGTTGGAGGGTGGAGTTGGAGGGTGGAGTTGGAAGTTGGAGGGTGGAGTTGGAGGGTGGAGTTGGAGGGTGGAGTTGGATTGTGGAGTTGGAGGGTGGAGTTGGAGGTTGGAGGGTGGAGTTGGAGGGTGGAGTTGGAAGTTGGAGGGTGGAGTTGGAGTTGGAGGGTGGAGTTGGAGTTGGAGGGTGGATTTGGAGTTGGAGGGTGGAGTTGGTGTTGGAGGGTGGAATTGGAGGGTGGAATTGGAGGGTGGATTTGGAGGTTGGAGTTGGAGGGTGGAGTTGGAGGGTGGAGTTGGAGGGTGGATTTGGAGTTGGAGGGTGGAGTTGGTGTTGGAGGGTGGAATTGGAGGGTGGATTTGGAGGTTGGAGTTGGAGGTTGGAGTTGGAGGGTGGAGTTGGAGGGTGGAGTAAGAGGGTGGGGTTGGAGGGTGGAGGTTGGAGTTGGAGGTTGGAGTTGGAAGTTGGAGTTGGAGGTTGGAGTTGGAGGTTGGAGTTGGAGGGTGGAGGGTGGAGTTGGAGGTTGGAATTGGAGGGTGGAGTTGGAGGGTGGAGGGTGGAGTTGGAGGGTGGAGTTGGAGGGTGGAGTTGGAGGGAGAGCAAGGAGTATACGGCGCTAAGGGTACCCCCTATATTATTTCTTTGAGGTCTAGAGGGGGGGCAAGAAGTACAGTATATAATTTGAAAAACCTCTGAACTGACCTATTTTATTTCACCAATTGTTATAACTCTAAACTGTTTTCTTCAGGGACAACGTACAGCATTATCAAAGTATACAGAGAACCGTGACTTATATTCACTTTTTATTTGTTTTTCTTTGTATATTTTTCATTTCAAAAATCCATTTATTTATATAAAAGAAATTTTTCTAGAAAGATTTTTTTAACAAGACAGTGGTTAGCAATTCATTATTTACATAACTTGAAAAGGTTAATCCAAACATTTTTTTCCTTGACATAACATATAATATCTGTGTTCAAATACAACCCCCACAGGAAACAGTTAATAAAAATAAAGCTACGTGAAACAGCTTTATACACTCATTCATATCATTCTCTCCATTCAATCTACTCCTACTCACACTCTCTCACATTCTACACATACAGAAACAACAGACATTAACTGAGTTTTATGAGCCCAAATAAGAAGAATTATTTCAAATGTTGTCCATGTGCATCATCCCCAATATTCTTGTTCCATGTCCTTCTCTTAGGGGTCCTTCTCTGTGGAGTTTCTCAGATGCCTGTATATGGCCTACATACATTTCGGAGGGAATGCCACCTTCATCAGGGCCAGTAGATATTAGTATTCATGGAAACGCTGGGGGTTCTTCTCATTTCTATTTGTCCAACATAGACTTCTACCAGTAGTATATGTTGATCAGATTGTCTCTTTATCCTCTGCAAATGTTAGAATATCAGAGCCTGGGAATGCGTTTTAGGTTCCATGGGTTCAACTTATATCATTTTTTTTATAAATTAGGGAATGGCCGTAGGTAGTGACGTTTCTGATACTGGGTATTGTAATGTAATGTAATGTAATGTAATGATGTCTTGTAAAGCACATGAATCACCCCACATGGGGTATCTCCGGTCTGTAGACCGCTGGGGAACCCGTCCTGGCTTTCCCTGTGAGATGGTCCCTACTGGGTATCTCCAAGGTGAAACCAGGCATCCCCGGCGTATGTGGGGGGCCGTTGTGGAGATGAGGCAAGCTAATGCCCAGAGTTGCTGAGTGTGATCGCTGGTTAGAGTAGGCACCGAGGCGAGAATTATCAAGTCCGCTGACCCTGGTCCACGACCCTGCCGCGTCGGGAATTGAACCCTGGTCCCGGGCCGTCCTCTGCTTCCGGGTCTGCCACCTCTAACCAGTGACCCACACCACTCCACTATTCTGTGTCACGCTCTTCTCATTGTTTTTCCTTGTTCTTTGTATCACTTTATGGAGGATAATCCTGATGTATTATATAGCTGGTCCAATCCTCATTATTCGTGGGAACCAGAAACGGGACGCTTTTCAGAATTTAGAGGGTGAGGAACAGCTCTTCCTGCGTGTGCGCACTTCTCCTGACCTCCTTGTTGTCAGGTTGCTGCTGTTTCTGAGTCTGGCTGACTTCTGCTTCTTAATGCTGGCCACAGGAATCTGTTAACTTTTTCTGCCCAAGATCACACCATTCTGGAAGTCGGAATTAGAACCAATGCCTTCCAGAGACGACGATGGGAACTAATCTGCTGTCGGATCTATCTGTAAATCTTTTCAGGGCTCATATACTCAGTTAGGATGTATTATTTAGTCATTGTAAGGCCAGTCCAGGGGAAGATTTTGCATGGAATAGGAGATACCAGTTGTAGTTTGTTTAAGTACTGTTTATGTTTTTTAAATGTCACATTTCCAGCTGTTTCTAGCTGTCTTAATCTGCAGTACACTTTCTAACCACTCACGGGCCAGCCAAAAACATCCACGCAGGTGCGGTGACCCTGAAACCCAAGAAATGTCAACCTCCCACCACCGGAAGCAGACATCATATTCATATTATATACTGGGAGAGCAAGGAGTAACTGAAAGAGCGTGGGTGCGAGAGCGAGAAAGAGACGTTGAGAGAGGAGTAGGAGGAGAAAAAAAAACCACACAAGTGGTGCGCACGTAGAAAGGGAAAAAAATTGAGTTAAAAACACCTTATTTATTTATTTTGAACGTTTTATAGAGCGCGAACAAGATCCTTACGGATATCAGAGCGCTTTACAGACAGCTTGTGACTAAACATGCAGATGACTAAAGATTAAACAAAACGGAAACGATTGAAAAAAAAAGAAAAGACGAAAAAGGTTACAATATAAATAAAAACAATGTATGGAGGAGAAAGATGCAGGAGGTCAATAAACATACAAAATATAATATAAAATAGTCTCATGAAGGAAGTATTGAGTTACCAGATTTCATGCAAAAATAAATCAAAATAGTCTAAGGAGGAGAAGTATTGAGTTACCAGATTACAATAGACAGAGTTCATGAGAGCTTTTTCTTCTTTTTTGAAGGATGCTGTAGATGAGATAAGTCTGATTTCTGGAGGGAGGGCATTCCATATCCTGGGCGCCATTCCTGAAAAGGAGCGTTTGTAGGTATTTTCTTGTGGGATCTCTTAGGTTTCAAAAGAAGATTGTCTGAGCTTCTTGTCGCTCTTGATACACCAGACATTGTGAGTTTCTGTGCGAGATAACTGGGGGAATTGTGGTGTAAAGCTTTGTGGGTCATACAGGCCATTTTCAGATGTATTCTGGCTTCATAGGGCAGCCAGTTTAAAGCTTTTAGATCATGAGTGATGTGTGACCTTTTTTTCGAGCCTGTAATAAGTCTGGCTGAAGCATTAATAGAGGCTTTTAATGGTGCTATAGATGATAGGGGGAGACCACAGAGTGCAACACTGCCATATTCCACTCTTGGGATGACCAAGGCTTGGACTGCAGTTTTGAAGGAAGGAAAGGTTTCAATTTACGCAATGTGTTGATGTGGAAATTAGCTCCCTTTGTTGCATTGCTGATGTGATGTTGCATGTTGAGATTACAGTTGAGGGTTATGCCTAAAGATTTCGCGGAGTCCACAATAGTAGGTTGAAAGTTGAGAGCAGTGAGATGATTGAGCCAGGGCTGAACGGTGTGGACTTTGGAGGGAGGTGCTATTAGGAGGAATTCTGTTTTTAATGCGTTAAGTTTGAGGTGATTCTCTGCTAGCCAGGTCTGTGTGTTTCTAAGCATTGTGTTGAGTAATTTGATGTTGTCGAAGTTGTTTATTTTGAGGTAGAGTTGGGTGTCATCAGCGTACATGTAGAATGGAACATTGGATGCTTGGAGTAGTGCGGTAAGTGGTTCCATGACAAGATTAAACATAGTAGGCGAGATGGAGGATCCTTGAGGGACACCCAGAGTAACAGGAACTGGAGAGGACATAGTGTTATTAATTTTGAATTTTTGGTTCCTGTTGTGCAGAAAGGAGGTGACCCAATTGAGAACTGTACCTGAGATACCCATTCTGAGATTCAACAGATCAATTAGATTCTCATGTTTGACCGTATCGAAAGCTGAGGAGAGATCGAGTAGTATGAGGAGGCAGGAACCATTTTGATCCAGTACTTCAAGTGCATCATCAATAATGTGGGTCATGGCAGATTCAGTACTGTGAAAATAATATGTGATATGGATATCACTAAGGACGCGTCATTTGACATGAAACTCAAGAGGTTTCTTCACTCATTCCACATTGATTCGTTGTTATACATAAAACCAATCTTCTCATATTTGTTTTCATCTTCTATTTATTCATAGTTGAATCATCATATTTGTTTTAAGTAGATCAAAATTCATTTCCAAACGTAAGCCAAAATATTGCATTACTTCATGCTTGCCCAATGCATTTCGGGTTAAGGGTTAACCCTTCGTCAGGGGCCTAGAATAAAGGGAGACATACAGGACCTTAGCGATCAGAGGGTGCACCATAGTCACACTTATAGTAACCAGAACTAATAAATTAAATCACATTTAATATATCTAATTACATGCTAATCGATTCGAACTTAAATATTAACCAAAGATAACGGTAGAGCAAAAGTGTGTACATTATAAGTTAACATTCGTTATATTGACCATGGGTAATCAAGAGATCGAAATGGTATAATAAGTACTGCACTAGTATCATGTTGAGTAACATAATATGGGAAACCGACCAAAAGAAAATATCTAATGTGTCTATATTAGTTCGGAAAAACAAACTTACTCGGTGCAGAAGCATGCAGTGTTCTCGGCGTCTGAATGCGGAAGCGGTCTGGAATATTTAGGACCCAATCAGAGCTTAGGTTATAGCTCTGTGGTCGTCACGTGACATCGGCGTTTGTGAAAAAGTGAAAACCTATAGCTACCGAATGTTCGTGTGATATTTCGTGTGTGTTAAGATAAACTAGATGTACAAATGAAACCAAACGAGTGAACTAATGTGATAAAATTTAACAAAACGGTAAAGACCGTAAATTGTATAACAGTGAAATATGTGACGTAGCGATGAAGGAGGTCACGTGGCACGGAACTAAACGCACGGAAATAGAAAGCGTTTGTTTACATCATCTCATGTTTAAAAAAACAGGGAAGGCTAGGAAACGCTATGGTTAATGGGGAATGTCATGTATGAACTGTTGAAACAAGAGTGTACACATGATAAAATCACGGAAAAACAAATGCATTCACATAATAGTCATGACGACCATAAAGGTTGAAAATGTGCAATAACAAATGCTGATTCATAAGATGCAGTGCAGATAGAACATTGAATCAGTCTATAACATATTTAAATCATTTTTAAATCCTAACAATAATTCATTCCAGAACGTTGTGATGCGATCTCAGTTCATCAATAGAAGAACTCATGATGTGCTTTACATTAGGGGAGGAAAGGACCCCAAAGTTCCAAGTTGAGCAGTTCTATCTTACAGAAAACAAGCGTATTCAATTCTGTCGTTAATTCCAATCGGTTGAAGGGCATTCATTTTTTTAATCCAGAAAAAGTCTTTGAAAAAGTAGGCAAGAGTTGCGATCTGTGGTCTTTTTATATACTCGAGTTTGTAGCTGTTGATTATTGATGGTGATTTGCACATCTAGGAAGGAAATAGTTTCTTTATCCACGGTGTGAGTGAATTTGATTCTTGGGTTCAATTGATTAAGTTCGGTAATATTGGCAAGTAGCTTCTCTTTGTTTCCTTTCCAGATTAAAAATATATTGTCGATATATCTCTGAAAGATCACAAGATGATCTGTCCAATCATTGTTGTCGTGTTCGAATTTGGACATGAATAAATTAGCATATGAGGGAGCCCCCCCAAAGCCTATTGCGGTGCCATTGCATTGATTGTAATACTTGTTATTCCATTCAAAGTAGCTATGATATAGCGCAAATTGCATCAGTTCAATGAGAAAAACTTTGTTGGCTTCACATCTTTCATCTTGCAATAAGTTCCACTCAATTGCTTCGAGGCCTTCGTTGTGAGGTATAGATGTGTACAGTGACACAACGTCCACTGTACATAACCAATATTCAAGATTTGCATCTAATTGGATGGTTCGAAGCATGTTAAGAAAAGATGTTGTGTCTTTGATGTACGTTTGACCTTTTTGCACAATTGGCTGCAGATGACAATCTAGGTATTTACCAATACTGTCTGAAATAGACCCACAGGCTGATACGATGGGTCTAAACGGTGGTTTCTCAATGTCTTTATGAATTTTAGGTAGCATAAACAGTTTTGGTCTCCGTGGATATTTGGTTTCAAGAAATTTCATAGTTTTTTCGTCAATCCATTTCATTTGCAGAGCATGTTCCAGAATTTGTGAAAGTATCCGTTGGTATTCTTCAGTTGAATCTGTCTCCAAAAGTATATATATGTTAGTGTCATTCACATGTTGATTAACATTGTCTTGGTAAAAGGAGGTGTCCATAACGACGAGAGCTCCTCCCTTGTCTGCTCTCTGAAATGTGAGGTCTGTATCAGCAGATAGATTCATCAGTGTGCTTAATTCATTTTTTGACAAGTTGCTTTTGCATTTTTTGCTGAAGTTAAGTTTTTGTATATCGGACAGAAGCGATCTTTCAAATACTTCGATGGTCTTGTGTGAGTATGGTGCACAAAATGTGCTCTTGGGTTTAAAAGAAGTTGTGTTCGAGAGTGGTGTAGTTACTGAATCTTTGAAAAAGTATTTTAATTTGAGAGATCTGAAAAACTTGAACAGTGCTATTTCGGTTTCTGCAAGATTCGTCCTGTAGGTGGGGACGAATGATGTTCCTTTGTTCAATATGGACATCTGAGCAGTAGTTAGATGTTTAGATGAAATATTAATCACTAAGTCGTTTTTGGTGTTTTCTGACTTATTGTTCTTTTTGCTATTTCTTCCGGTGATTCGTCTGCCCCTCCTGTTGTGACAATGGGTGGTTCGTTGGCTGCTGGGCTGATGTCTAAAAAAGGTTGCTTCTTAGAGGTGCTTGGTTGTTGATTTTTTTCTATTGGTAGGTTTGTTTTTTTGATTGGTTGTCGTGTTTGAGAGGTGTCTGATTCAGAAACTAAACTTTCTTGAGATGAGTTGTCCGATGGTTTCGATTTGGGTTGTTGCCATTTCCTTTGGTTATATATTTCTGCCCAAGTGTATACTTCGTCGTATTTATAATCGATCGTATCTCTTTTATATTTTCTCACTTTGCGATCGTTTACTTCCTTGGCATATTTGTCCAATTTTTTGTTAACATCTTCCAGGAGTGTTTGAAGATCTGGGAGTTTTTCAAGTTCCTTTTTCATATTATTTAAATCTGATTCTATTTCTTTTAATACTTTGGACAGTTCTTGTATAATTAGAAGAATTAAATCCAGTGAACATTTATTTAGGATTTGGTACCACTTTTCAACAAATTGTTTATTATTTTTGCACAACATTGGTTTGAGGGCGATTCTCAATCCCCTAGGGATTCTTCTGTTCTTGTGATAATGTATCAGTGTCGTAGCATGTAATCTTTGGTTGATTTCCTTTTTACTTAAAAATTCGAATTGTCTGATTAGTTGGGCTGTAGTTGAAACATTTGAACTGAAGGCTCTGGTCTCCTGTATTAGTCCGTATATCTCTTCAGCTGCCTCTGTTGAAAAAGCTAGAAGTTCAGCTTAGTTTGTCGTGATTTGAGCAATATCATCGAATTGCATCTTTGTCAGTTATGTGGGTGCACAGGGAGATTGGGTAGACAGAAGTTCGAAAGTATCAGGTTGCTGATATCTCCGTGCACTCTCTGATTGTGGTTGAAAATTACTACTAGTTCGTGTTGCGCAGTCCTTGACGCACTGTGTCTGGCAGTGCCTTTAATAATGAAAATAATATGTGATATGGATATCACTAAGGACGCGTCATTTGACATGAAACTCAAGAGGTTTCTTCACTCATTCCACATTGATTCGTTGTTATACATAAAACCAATCTTCTCATATTCGTTTTCATCTTCTATTTATTCATAGTTGAATCATCATATTTGTTTTAAGTAGATCAAAATTCATTTCCAAACGTAAGCCAATATATTGCATTACTTCATGCTTGCCCAATGCATTTCGGGTTAAGGGTTAACCCTTCGTCAGGGGCCTAGAATAAAGGGAGACATACAGGACCTTAGCGATCAGAGGGTGCACCATAGTCACACTTATAGTAACCAGAACTAATAAATTAAATCACATTTAATATATCTAATTACATGCTAATCGATTCGAACTTAAATATTAACCAAAGATAACGGTAGAGCAAAAGTGTGTACATTATAAGTTAACATTCGTTATATTGACCATGGGTAATCAAGAGATCGAAATGGTATAATAAGTACTGCACTAGTATCATGTTGAGTAACATAATATGGGAAACCGACCAAAAGAAAATATCTAATGTGTCTATATTAGTTCGGAAAAACAAACTTACTCGGTGCAGAAGCATGCAGTGTTCTCGGCGTCTGAATGCGGAAGCGGTCTGGAATATTTAGGACCCAATCAGAGCTTAGGTTATAGCTCTGTGGTCGTCACGTGATATCGGCGTTTGTGAAAAAGTGAAAACCTATAGCTACCGAATGTTCGTGTGATATTTCGTTTGTGTTAAGATAAACTAGATGTACAAATGAAACTAAACGAGTGAACTAATGTGATAAAATTTAACAAAACGGTAAAGACCGTAAATTGTATAACGGTGAAATATGTGACGTAGCGATGAAGGAGGTCACGTGGCACGGAACTAAACGCACGGAAATAGAAAGCGTTTGTTTACATCATCTCATGTTTAAAAAAACAGGGAAGGCTAGGAAACGCTATGGTTAATGGGGAATGTCATGTATGAACTGTTGAAACAAGAGTGTACACATGATAAACTCACGGAAAAACAAATGCATTCACATAATAGTCATGACGACCATAAAGGTTGAAAATGTGCAATAACAAATGCTGATTCATAAGATGCAGTGCAGATAGAACACTGAATCAGTCTATAACATATTTAAATCATTTTTAAATCATAACAATAATTCATTCCAGAACGTTGTGATGCGATCTCAGTTCATCAATAGAAGAACTCATGATGTGCTTTACATTAGGGGAGGAAAGGACCCCAAAGTTCCAAGTTGAGCAGTTGTATCTTACAGAAAACAAGCGTATTCAATTCTGTCGTTAATTCCAATCGGTTGAAGGGCATTCAATTTTTTAATCCAGAAAAATTCTGCCTGTTAGCGCTGTTTGACAGGATCCATGTCACAGCGTTGTGGGAGTATCTCCAGTATGGTAAATTTGAGTTGGGCTATTTGGTGATTGTTTTCAAGCCAATGGGTTGCGACTGCTGATTTTGTGTTTTTAGTCCGGATATTACTTTTGTGTTCTGATATTCTAGTCTTTATTTTTCTCTCAGTTTTGTCCGACGTACACTTTACCACAAGGGCATTTAATGACATATATTAGATTTTTGGAATCACATGTGCCCGTATAGTGTAGATCGATTTTATGTCCTTTAGTGGGATGCATAAATATATTTCCAGTTATTACGTTGTTACATTGAATGCAATTATAACATTTGGACATTCCCTTATGTTGACTTTTTTTGGTTTTAGTCGTGGTTAAGATTTCTTTCAAATTTTTAGATCTTTTGAATGCGAATGTTACTCGGTCACTATAAAGATGTTGTAAATCTGGTTCATCTTTGATCAACATCCAGTGATGCGTGATGAGTCTTTTAATTTGTTTCGCTGCTGTGGAAAATTTTAAGACACATACTGTTTTTTGTTCTTTAGTTTGTGTAACTGGTGTTAGTAAATTCTCTCTAGTTTGTTTGGGTACTTTTTCAAGAGCTTGTTTTAGGATTTCTTTGGGGTAACCACGAGAGAGGTACTGATTCTGTTGTTCTTCGATGGTTTGTTCCAAGATGCGAGTGTCTGAGATGATTCTTTTCAGTCTTATGAATTGAGATGTTGGCAAATGTTTCTTGAGTGTTTCAGGATGAAAGCTTTGAAAAAGTAGGCAAGTGTTGCGATCTGTGGTCTTTTTATATACTCGAGTTTGTAGCTGTTGATTATTGATGGTGATTTGCACATCCAGGAAGGAAATAGTTTCTTTATCCACGGTGTGAGTGAATTTGATTCTTGGGTTCAATTGATTACGTTCGGTAATATTGGCAAGTAGCTTCTCTTTGTTTCCTTTCCAGATTAAAAATATATTGTCGATATATCTCTGAAAGATCACAAGATGATCTGTCCAATCATTGTTGTTAAGTATGTTGTCGTGTTCGAATTTGGACATGAATAAATTTGCATATGAGGGAGCCCCCCAAAGCCCATTGCGGTGCCATTGCATTGATTGTAATACTTGTTATCATGATGATTCAACTATGAATAAATAGAAGATGAAAACAAATATGAGAAGATTGGTTTTATGTATAACAACGAATCAATGTGGAATGAGTGAAGAAACCTCTTGAGTTTCATGTCAAATGACGCGTCCTTAGTGATATCCATATCACATATTATTTTCATTATTAAAGGCACTGCCAGACACAGTGCGTCAAGGACTGCGCAACACGAACTAGTAGTAATTTTCAACCACAATCAGAGAGTGCACGGAGATATCAGCAACCTGATAAAGTCATCGAGAAGACCGTCAACAAGCAGATGGCCGCCTTCCTCGAGACGAACGGATCCCTCGACCCCTCACAGTCCGGCTTCCGAGCCAAACACAGCACCGAGACCGCCCTCATCGCCGCCACCGATGACATCCGAGCCCTGATGGACAATGGAGAAACAGCGGCCCTCATCCTCCTAGACCTCTCCGCGGCATTCGACACGGTCTGCCACCGCACCCTAACACGGCGCCTCAGCAACATCGGTATCCAGGACAAGGCGCTGGAATGGATCATCTCCTTCCTCGACGGAAGAACACAGCGAGTCCGCCTACCTCCGTACAAGTCAGAGGCCTCCGAAGTCATCTGCGGCGTCCCCCAAGGATCATCACTGAGCCCCACCCTCTTCAACGTCTACATGAGCCCCCTCGCGGCCATCGTACGCAAACACCACCTCAGCATCATCTCCTACGCCGACGACACCCAGCTGATCCTCTCACTGACCAACAACCCCGCCGCCGCCAGAGCCAACCTGCACGAAGGGATGAAAGAGGTAGCCGAGTGGATGACGACCAGCCGCCTGAAACTGAACTCGGACAAGACGGAGGTCCTCATCCTGGGCTCTTCACCCTCCGCCTGGGACGACTCCTGGTGGCCTCCCGCCCTGGGCACCGCACCCAAACCGACAGACCATGCACGAAACCTGGGCTTCATCCTGGACTCCTCCCTCTCCATGACCAGGCAAGTCAACAGCGTCTCCTCGGCGTGCTTCAACATCCTACGCATGCTACGGAAGATCTTCTGGTGGATCCCCTCAGAGACCAGGAAGACCGTCACCCAGGCCCTCGTCACCAGCCGACTGGACTACGGTAACGCCCTCTACGCCGGGACCACCGCCAAGCTCCAGAAGAGACTCCAGCGGATCCAAAACGCCTCAGCCAGACTCATCCTCGACATCCCACGATCCAGCCACATCTCCGGACATCTGAGAGACCTTCACTGGCTCCCCATCAACAAGAGAATCACCTTCCGCCTCCTCACCCACGCACACAAAGCCCTACACGACCAAGGCCCGAGCTACCTCAACAGCCGAGTCAACTTCTACGCTCCCAAACGCCACCTCCGATCAGCCAACCACGCCCTCGCCGCCGTCCCCCGCATCCGAAGAGCGACTACAGGAGGAAGGTCCTTCTCCTACCTGGCCGCCAAGACCTGGAACTCCCTCCCGACCGACCTGCGCCTGACCCAAGACCACCTCTCCTTCAGGAAGAAGCTGAAGACCTGGCTGTTCGAGCAGTAGCGGCACCCCCCCTCCCCAGCGCCTTGAGACCCTACGGGTATGTAGCGCGCTTTATAAGTGTCACTGATTGATACTTTCGAACTTCTGTCTACCCAATCTCCCTGTGCACCCACATAACTGACAAAGATGCAATTCGATGATATTGCTCAAATCACGACAAACCAAGCTGAACTTCTAGCTTTTTCAACAGAGGCAGCTGAAGAGATATACAGACTCATACAGGAGACCAGAGCCTTCAGTCCAAATGTTTCAACTACAGCCCAACTAATCGGACAATTCGAATTTTTGAGTAAAAAGGAAATCAACCAAAGATTACATGCTACGACACTGATACATTATCACAAGAACAGAAGAATCCCTAGGGGATTGAGAATCGCCCTCAAACCAATGTTGTGCAAAAATAATAAACAATTTGTTGAAAAGTGGTACCAAATCCTAAATAAATGTTCACTGGATTTAATTCTTCTAATTATACAAGAACTGTCCAAAGTATTAAAAGAAATAGAATCAGATTTAAATAATATGAAAAAGGAACTTGAAAAACTCCCAGATCTTCAAACACTCCTGGAAGATGTTAACAAAAAATTGGACAAATATGCCAAGGAAGTAAACGATCGCAAAGTGAGAAAATATAAAAGAGATACGATCGATTATAAATACGACGAAGTATACACTTGGGCAGAAATATATAACCAAAGGAAATGGCAACAACCCAAATCGAAACCATCGGACAACTCATCTCAAGAAAGTTTAGTTTCTGAATCAGACACCTCTCAAACACGACAACCAATCAAAAAAACAAACCTACCAATAGAAAAAAACTAACAACCAAGCACCTCCAAGAAGCAACCTTTTTTAGACATCAGCCCAGCAGCCAACGAACCACCCATTGTCACAACAGGAGGGGCAGACGAATCACCGGAAGAAATAGCAAAAAGAACAAGAAGTCAGAAAACACCAAAAACGACTTAGTGATTAATATTTCATCTAAACATCTAACTACTGCTCAGATGTCCATATTGAACAAAGGAACATCATTCGTCCCCACATACAGGACGAATCTTGCACAAACCGAAATAGCACTGTTCAAGTTTTTCAGATCTCTCAAATTAAAATACTTTTTCAAAGATTCAGTAACTACACCACTCTCGAACACAACTTCTTTTAAACCCAAGAGCACATTTTGTGCTCCATACTCACACAAGACCATCGAAGTATTTGAAAGATCGCTTCTGTCCGATATACAAAAACTTAACTTCAGCAAAAAATGCAAAAGCAACTTGTCAAAAACAGAATTAAGCACACTGATGAATCTATCTGCTGATACAGACCTCACATTTCAGAGAGCAGACAAGGGAGGAGCTCTCGTCGTTATGGACACCTCCTTTTACAAAGACAATGTTAATCAACATGTGAATGACACTAACATATATATACTTTTGGAAACAGATCCAACTGAAGAATACCAACGGATACTTTCACAAATTCTGGAACATGCTCTGCAAATGAAATGGATTGACGAAAAAACTATGAAATTTCTTGAAACCAAATATCCACGGAGACCAAAACTGTATATGCTACCTAAAATTCATAAAGACATTGAGAAACCACCGTTTAGACCCATCGTATCAGCCTGTGGGTCTATTTCAGACAGTATTGGTAAATACCTAGATTGTCATCTGCAGCCAATTGTGCAAAAAGGTCAAACGTACATCAAAGACACAACAGCTTTTCTTAACATGCTTCGAACCATCCAATTAGATGCAAATCTTGAATATTGGTTATGTACAGTGGACGTTGTGTCACTGTACACATCTATACCTCACAACGAAGGCCTCGAAGCAATTGAGTGGAACTTATTGCAAGATGAAAGATGTGAAGCCAACAAAGTTTTTCTCATTGAACTGATGCAATTTGCGCTATATCATAGCTACTTTGAATGGAATAACAAGTATTACAATCAATGCAATGGCACCGCAATGGGCTTTGGGGGGGCTCCCTCTTATGCTAATTTATTCATGTCCAAATTCGAACACGACAACATACTTAACAACAATGATTGGACAGATCATCTTGTGATCTGTCAGAGATATATCGACGATATATTTTTAATCTGGAAAGGAAACAAAGAGAAGCTACTTGCCAATATTACCGAACTTAATCAATTGAACCCAAGAATCAAATTCACTCACACCGTGGATAAAGAAACTATTTCTTTCCTAGATGTGCAAATCACCATCAATAATCAACAGCTACAAACTCGAGTATATAAAAAGACCACAGATCGCAACTCTTGCCTACTTTTTCAAAGCTTTCATCCTGAAACACTCAAGAAACATTTGCCAACATCTCAATTCATAAGACTGAAAAGAATCATCTCAGACACTCGCATCTTGGAACAAACCATCGAAGAACAACAGAATCAGTACCTCTCTCGTGGTTACCCCAAAGAAATCCTAAAACAAGCTCTTGAAAAAGTAACCAAACAAACTAGAGAGAATTTACTAACACCAGTTACACAAACTAAAGAACAAAAAACAGTATGTGTCTTAAAATTTTCCACAGCAGCGAAACAAATTAAAAGACTCATCACGCATCACTGGATGTTGATCAAAGATGAACCAGATTTACAACATCTTTATAGTGACCGAGTAACATTCGCATTCAAAAGATCTAAAAATTTGAAAGAAATCTTAACCACGACTAAAACCAAAAAAAGTCAACATAAGGGAATGTCCAAATGTTATAATTGCATTCAATGTAACAACGTAATAACTGGAAATATATTTATGCATCCCACTAAAGGACATAAAATCGATCTACACTATATGGGCACATGTGATTCCAAAAATCTAATATATGTCATTAAATGCCCTTGTGGTAAAGTGTACGACGGACAAACTGAGAGAAAAATAAAGACTAGAATATCAGAACACAAAAGTAATATCCGGACTAAAAACACAAAATCAGCAGTCGCAACCCATTGGCTTGAAAACAATCACCAAATAGCCCAACTCAAATTTACCATACTGGAGATACTCCCACAACGCTGTGACATGGATCCTGTCAAACAGCGCTTACAGGCAGAATTTTTCTGGATTAAAAAATTGAATGCCCTTCAACCGATTGGAATTAACGACAGAATTGAATACGCTTGTTTTCTGTAAGATACAACTGCTCAACTTGGAACTTTGGGGTCCTTTCCTCCCCTAATGTAAAGCACATCATGAGTTCTTCTATAGATGAACTGAGATCGCATCACAACGTTCTGGAATGAATTATTGTTATGATTTAAAAATGATTTAAATATGTTATAGACTGATTCAGTGTTCTATCTGCACTGCATCTTATGAATCAGCATTTGTTATTGCACATTTTCAACCTTTATGGTCGTCATGACTATTATGTGAATGCATTTGTTTTTCCGTGATTTTATCATGTGTACACTCTTGTTTCAACAGTTCATACATGACATTCCCCATTAACCATAGCGTTTCCTAGCCTTCCCTGTTTTTTTAAACATGAGATGATGTAAACAAACGCTTTCTATTTCCGTGCGTTTAGTTCCGTGCCACGTGACCTCCTTCATCGCTACGTCACATATTTCACCGTTATACAATTTACGGTCTTTACCGTTTTGTTAAATTTTATCACATTAGTTCACTCGTTTGGTTTCATTTGTACATCTAGTTTATCTTAACACACACGAAATATCACACGAACATTCGGTAGCTATAGGTTTTCACTTTTTCACAAACGCCGATGTCACGTGACGACCACAGAGCTATAACCTAAGCTCTGATTGGGTCCTAAATATTCCAGACCGCTTCCGCATTCAGACGCCGAGAACACTGCATGCTTCTGCACCGAGTAAGTTTGTTTTTCCGAACTAATATAGACACATTAGATATTTTCTTTTAGTCGGTTTCCCATATTATGTTACTCAACATGATACTAGTGCAGTACTTATTATACCATTTCGATCTCTTGATTACCCATGGTCAATATAACGGATGTTACCTTATAATGTACACACTTTTGCTCTACCGTTATCTTTGGTTAATATTTAAGTTTGAATCGATTAGCATGTAATTAGATATATTAAATGTGATTTAATTTATTAGTTCTGGTTACTATAAGTGTGACTATGGTGCACCCTCTGATCGCTAAGGTCCTGTATGTCTCCCTTTATTCTAGGCCCCTGACGAAGGGTTAACCCTTAACCGGAAATGCATTGGGCAAGCATGAAGTAATGCAATATATTGGCTTACGTTTGGAAATGAATTTTGATCTACTTAAAACAAATATGATGATTCAACTATGAATAAATAGAAGATGAAAACAAATATGAGAAGATTGGTTTTATGTATAACTACGAATCAATGTGGAATGAGTGAAGAAACCTCTTGAGTTTCATGTCAAATGACGCGTCCTTAGTGATATCCATATCACATATTATTTTCATTATTAAAGGCACTGCCAGACACAGTGCGTCAAGGACTGCGCAACACGAACTAGTAGTAATTTTCAACCACAATCAGAGAGTGCACGGTGATATCAGCAACCAGATTCAGTACTGTGGCCTGCTCGGAAGCCTGATTGGTATGGGTTGAGGAGGTGAAAGTGCTCGATGTGTTTAGTCAATTGAAGGTGCACACATTTTTCTAGTAGTTTGGCTAGGGTAGGGATATTAGTGATAGGGCGATAGTTGTTAAGTTCAGAGGGGTCAGCTGTGAGTTTCTTTAAAATGGGCGAGACCTGTCCCACTTTGAGGGAGTCCGGGATGCATCCTTGTTGAAGTGAGCAATTAATGATTTTGGTCCAAAGGGGGAGAAGTAATGGTATAAAGTCCTTTAAGGCGTTTGCGGGTAGAGGGTCAGAGAGGTGATTGGAGGGCTTCAGTGTGCTGGAATCTTGGCAATATTTTCTTCCGAATACATTTCAAAGGATGACCATGAAGCATTGTTTTTTAACTCAGAGGACGTTTTATTGTGTGCGCTAGAGTAGAGATTTAGATCAATAAGGAGGTCATTCTTGATGTTGTCTGTCTTTAACTTAAAGAAGGAAGAGAATTCTACACATGACGGCAGTGCATTAGAGGAGTTTGAAAGAGATTGAGGGGCATCTGGATTGAGTCCTTATTAACTCAAACTGTTTTTTTGGTCGGTTTTTTGCTTGATCAAGCTAGAGGCTAAAGAAAGCAGTTTTTGAGCGTTTGATTTTTCTGAAGTAAGCGTTTATTTTTTTTCTTAAGTGTTTTGAGGTGCAAAGCAGATGGGACAGATCTCCACTTACGTTTTGCCTGTCTCATCGCTCGTCTGTCGTCATTCAGAAATCCGTCATACCATGGTTTAGAGATTTTTGAGGAAACATTCTTTAATTGAAGGGGGGCAGCTGCGTTGATAATAGAGGACATCGAATTGAGGTAGTGATCGGTAAGGACCTGTACGTCAACAACGCCAATGGGAGGTAAGAGAAGATTGTGGTTGAGGGAGAGTAGAGAGTTGGGGTTGAGTTTCTTCAGATCTCTCTTCCAGACCTTAGGTCTGGTGGATTTAGAAGGGATGAGCTTCATTTTTTCAGTAATGAAGAAAGTGATAATGAAGTGGTCAGACCAGTCACAGGGTTGGATTGACTCGAGTTGGATAGAGTCAGCTTTGGAGATGATAAGATCCAGGATAGAGCCTTTGTCGTGTGTGGGGCTGTTGCAAATTTGTGTGAGGTCTAGGTCAATGAGGAAGTTTTTGAGACAATTGACTAAAGAGTTGTTGTGGTCGTTCCAATGAAGGTTGAAATCCCCCAGAATAATCGGTGTATGTTGACGTCCAGTGTTCGTTGTGATCAGATCCATGAGGTGCTTAGAAAAGGTGAGGTTGTCTCCTGGAGGATGGTAGAGAATATGTAGGGAGCAAACAGGGTTACTTTCGCTGATGATATCAAGACAAAGGTACTCGCAGGAGGAGAATAGAGGTGAACTGACTCTATTGACTGCAAGATTGCTACGGTGAATACACGCAAGCCCACCCCCTGTTTTGCCAAACCTGTCTAGCCTAATGATATGGTAGTTAGGGGGAACTAGAATGTCAATGAGTGGTGAGGAGGAGTCAGATAACCAAGTTTCGGTGAGTATGATCAAGTCTAGGTCAGGTGCAATGATGAGGTCTGCAATGTCTGAGGCATGTCTGGTGGCCGATCTGCAGTTCAGAAGAGTGCATTTTAGCCGAGGAGTGAAGAGGGAGGAAGAGGGGTCGGGAGTGAGTGAGACTTTTTTTAGATTATCAGGAACGATACCTTTATCGTTCTGTTTGGAGGACCTGTGGAGATTGAGAGGAATAGTAGGGATGGGGAGATATGTAGGGGCTGCGTGGGTCAGGGGTGCGATATCATATGAGTGTAGGAGAGAGCGTATGTCGTACGAAGAGAGAGGGTTAACGCTGCGATGAGGATGGGTGATAGAGTTACGTGAGGGGATAGATGTCCAATAAGGAGGGTTCTGTTTGCAAGGAGGAGGGGATGGGTGAGGGGTTTGTAGGGTGACGACGTTTTAGGGGGTAAAGTGTTCCTGAGTTGATTAAAGAATAACTCTTTGAAGGATTGGAGATCATCTTTGATTTGAAGAAGAGTAGTCATCATCTTATCCAAGGTGAAGATTGGAACAGAAGAGGTGTTGGTGTTGGAGTGACAAGAGGGTTGGGATTGGGGCTGTGTGAATCGGTTAGGAGTGAGATCAGATGAAGGAAAAGGTGGGGAAGGGGTGAAGAATGGAAGGTAGTGCAAATTGAAGGCAAAGGTGTAAGGGAACTGGAAATGGCTAATGAAGGAAGGAGAGGTATGATGGTTGGAATATTATTGGGAAGAGAGAGGTCACAACTTGGAGTCAGGGGTGGAACGCGTACTGTGCAGGGTGCGTGAGGGGATTCAGTGGGAGGGGAAAGGTTTCTGTTTGGAGCAGGAGAGGGATGTGCAGGGTTCTTGGGGGGAATCAATGGGAGGGGAATGGTCTCTATTTGGAGCCAGAGGGGGGACGACTACTGTGCAGGGTTCTTGGGGGGGGTTTCAATAGGAGGGGAATGGTCAACGTTAGGAGCCAGAGACGGGATGACTACTGTATAGGGAGCGTGAACGGAAGTAATACAGGGTAGAGGGAGGACTAAGGTATTGTTATGAGATAGGGGGGCTTATATTTTTCAATATTCAGCATTGAAAGGGAAAGTAGGTTAGCGAAAGGGATGTTAGGGGGAGAGTGAGGGAGAGCGCGAGAATGAGAGAGAACTATAGGGGAGGAATGGAGATAAAGAGAGCAAGGAGTAACAGAAAGACCGTGGGTGCGAGAGAGAGAAAGAGACATGAGGAGAGGAGCTTTTAGTGAGGGGCAAAAGGCCGACTGGTGAGCTTTAGCTAATGCATGGCGAGTATAGGGCTAAAAGAACTAGATATAGGGGAGTGCATTCCTTTGAAGTCTGATGGGGGGGGGCAGGGGAGCGGCAGCCTTTGAAGTCTGATGGAGGGGGGGTGGGGGAGCAAAGGGTGCGCCACATGCACTGCTCATAAGCCGCATTCCAAAGCCCTCTGGCATCAAAGGAAGGGTGGGAGGGAACGAGCATATGGGGTGTGAGCAATAACGAAAGTAAGAGGGGGAGCAGGAAGGGAGGCCGAGCACGCGCTGGCGAAAGCAGTCCAGATGCCAGCTTCGCGCTTGAATGCCTCACATGCACTGGCCATAATCCGCATTCCAAAGCCCTCTAGTTAGGCTTTCCTGGAGCCCCTACATAATTTCTCGCAGAAGCAATGCTCAAGCACATTGGCTACAGCGAGACCTAAAAAATATATAAAACAGTGCTATGACGCGGCCAGCATTGGCAGCGTCATTTCATTTTTTTACCCCTTGTCCCATGTTGCACAGCAGCCCGCACTGCTGGGGACATGTAAAAAACACAGTGGGGCTTTTTTTTGGGGTGGTAACACATCCGAGAGTGGGAGAAGGGTGGGATGTGAGTGAAAAAGAAAGGAGGTTGTGGGGTGGTAGGGAAACACATGTGGGATGAGGAGTGTTACTTTTGGACATGCTCTCAATAAGAGTGGACACAAGAATAATAATAATAGTAATAAGAGTGTTCCAAAAGGAACAATAGAGTACCCGCAGGAGCCTGCAGCCAGTGCAAAGACAATGGCCACAGGAAACTGTACTTGGTCCATGCTCCGTGGCATGAGCACACAGAGAAGCCCCAGGAGAAAGCAGAGGCGTTGAGGAGGTGCTGATCAGTGGTAAATAAAGAAACGTGAGTGACTAGGAGCTAAACTATGGTAAGTAAGTAGCGGCGAACCCTAAAAATCAATATGCTAGTCTCATATTCTTATTGGACAGCGCCGCTAGATCTCAGGTGAGGCCCGTTGCATTATTTGCGTTTTGTGTGTCCCAGGATTGCTTAGTTAAAAGATTTTGTTGTACTGTTGACTTGTTGGCACATTGCATCTTGCTGTTTGCACAGCCATGAAATGAGAATGGAATGCTTCCTACTGCTGAAGGCGCGCTTACCTGCATTCGCTCCTGTTGGGTGCGAAAAAATGTGGATGTGGAGAACTGTTCCTGCAGGAATGGGAAACCTCTTGCGGTTTGTGGAGCTGGAACTCTTTATGGGAAAGCGCTCCCAAATCTCCAGGGATTCCATATCCTCGCATTGAAGAGCTTTGCTGAGGACGCTCTTTCCCCTCTTGGATGACTGAAATCCGATTGAAAATTGTGTAGGTATAAACCTTTGTATCGTGTAATAAAAGGTAATCCTGTGATTGAGGTACCCCGGTGAGCTCAAATGACAGAAAATATTCGAGTGTCATTTTTGCCTCAAAGACTGCTTTTCTGCGCCTCAGTGAAAAAAATCACCAGCTGTTTCGCTCTGTGCTCCGCCTGAACATCTGAAACCGTTTAGAGCCGGCGCAGTCAAAGTTTCCAGTATATTGTAAACATTCCTTTAACTCTAGTGAGCACGCTGACATATAACCCTCGCTCTAGGGGGCACAATGTAAAATGTGAATAGAGGACACAAAATTCATTTCATGACCTCAGTAAACGGAAAAAGTGCTTCCTGCGCTCCTCGGCTGAAATCCCGCGTACGAATGGCACCGAGGGTGAGCTGATGCACTTGGGATGTGGGCATAGACTTCACTGGGCAAGAAAAGGAAGGCACGTACAGTCATATCCTGCCTCCCCCCCCCCGCCCAACCCCCGGTACATTTCGACCACCCACATAATTATTATAGTCTAGGGAACCACAACAACCAGCTATGGATTTGTCATACAAGCCGCGTTAAGAATGCCACTGTGGTGTCATCGATTGGCGTGGAGGAATGGTATACTAATACAACTCTCTTCTGCGAGAGCGCTGAAATTCCATTCCGTGTTGTGAAGACTTTGGCGGGAACGTGCCTGTCTGTACTCGCGTCTCTTTACTTGTCCTCTCATCTCGTTCTTGAAACAGTTAGAAAGTTACATAAGTCTGTACCTACGACCCAGACTTCCTTCCAATATTGCCCACTTCTTGCTCACGTCATACTACTTCCTAATGTTCTGTCAATCGTATTAAAAAAAGTATCATCAAATCTTTTACTGCATAATTAATTTAGAGCCCTGATGACGTCCAATGGTGGACGAAACGCGTAGGCTGATGTAGTTATATGATATGAGTTCTTGGATTTGGCGTCTTTGAATAACATTTGTTTGTGGAATAAAAACAGAACATTTCTACAAAGTAAATTTACCTATGGACTTGGTTCTTAGGGAATGCAATAATTAATTGAGCACTACAGCAAACATATCGACGCTCCTTTCAAAGAGTTGATGATGTTATGATGACTGGGTCCGAGTGGTGGTGGGACCTCTGAGAGTTGAGCGTGACCATTCCGTAATTAAGGTTTTGGAACTCAATCTGGATTATTCACCAGTCCGCACACATGTATGGGCCCTCACCGCTTGCAGTTTGGAAAAGTTTATTGAAAAAAGTAATTTAACTGCTGTGTCGGAGCCCCCTGGCACTGGCATTAATTCTCATAATAGAAGCTCTACTTGCACTCGTAAGTCAGTGCTTAGTTTGTAAAGTAATAAGTGCCAGCACCCTGACCAGGGGCCACTGCAGCTTGCACCACCCATTACCCCGGTCATCACTGCCAATGACGGTACCAAAACAACTGCTAACCATCTCTCTCCTGCAAGTGTGACAGTTCCAACTATTCCAGCTCTTCAAAGCTATAGAATGGCTGGGAAGGCTGATATTAGTAATTTTAAGTATATTGTATTTATAAACAACCGTTGTTTGTTTATTTATTTATATTTATTTATTACAAGTTTTCTATAGCGCGAACAAGACCTTTGGGTATCAGAGCGCTTAACATGACTGGAATATATGATATTACAGTAGAGAAGTTCGATAGGTGTGCTTCCTCCCATGTTTGATGAAAGGAAGATAACAAAGATGTAAAATAGGTAGAGTACATTATTAGTTTAACAAAGAATATACAGTGTATAGGTAGGATAGGTAGTTAATTATATTCTCCTGTATATGAATGTTTTAATGACTTTTTCATAGTCCTTTATGTTTTTCAGACCCAGATGTTGTAACGCGTCGACCGCTCGTATCAACATAGAGTTGGCGATTTCCTATTTACTTCCCGTATGGTTGTAGAGTAGTCATCTCTATGTCAGGCTTAGATGATAACCTGTTTGTCTATGGAAGGAACTTGCTCATTAGAAAGATCTTAGCTTCCCTCTTAAATGTTGCGGTGTTTGGAATTTTTCTAATGTTCGGGGGGGGGGAGAGAGAGTTCCAAATTCTGGGGGCCGCTCCTGAAAAAGCTCTATCATAGGTTTTCTTCTTCTTGAATATGGGTGGTCTCAGCATCAGTTCCTTGGCCTTCCTGGCAGGTCTGTTTCTTCCCGATATTTCAATTTTCTGTGCTAGTTATCTTGCTGTGTTGTAATGAATCGCTTTGTGGGTAATACATGCAATTTTTAGTTGAATTCTAGCTTCGTAGGGTAGCCAATTTAATGCTTTCAGGTGCGGGGATATATGGTCAAATTTCCTCGTTCCAGTGACCAGTCTTGCTGCTGCATTGAGGCATGCTTTAAGTGGTGCAGCGAAAATTTTTGGTAAGCCTGCTAACGTTGTACACCTATATTCAATCCTCGAGATAACCAGTGATTGTACTGCTAGTTTTAGATACGTCTCAGTTAATAATAATTTCATTTTTCTTAAGTAGTTCAGATGAAAGCATGCGTTTTTTGCCATTGCTTTGATGTTTGCTTTCATGTCTAGGTTCTCATCCAGTGTGAATCCAAATGAATTCGCCGAATCAACTAGAGTGGGGGTGCAATTTAACGCTGTGATCATTTTCGACCAGTCTTTCATTTCTGATTGGTTCTTTTGTGGCGAGATAAGTAAGAATTCTCTTTTATATGCGTTTAGCTTCAGATGATTGGTAGTTAGCCATTTTAGTGTCATTTTGAGAGCCTCGTTCATTAAGATGATGTCTTCCATGGCCTCGATCTTGATGTAGATCTGCGTGTCATCTGCGTACATGTGGTAAGATATTTTGGAATTTCGCAGAATTTCTGTGAGGGGTTTGATGTACAGATTAAACAGTGATGGAGATAATTTTGATCCTTGAGGTACTCCAATTGTGTTTGTACATGAAGGTGAGAGAGATTGGTTGACCAGGAATCTCTGACTTCTATTCTGTAGGAAGGACTCGAACCATCTCAGTACTTTACCAGATATTCCCATCCTGTTCTGGAGTCTGTTCAGTAATCTTTCATGGTTGACTGTATCAAATGCAGATGATAAGTCGAGGAGGATGAGTAGACAAGATCGGTTTTGATCTAGTGCTTGAAGTGCATCATCGACAATATGTAGGATTGCCGTTTCTGTACTGTGACCTGTTCTAAATCCTGATTGGCAGTCATCTAATAGTGAGAAATTGTCGATATGTTGGCTCAGCTGATTCTGTACACATTTCTCTATTAATTTGGCTAGAAGTGGTCCTCTCTAAAGTGGATGAGTAGTGGCACTATGTGGCAGACTGTGCCTGTGTTGACAATTAAGTGCCTGTGCTGTTCTGGATGCAGGACAATGTCAGGCCTTTCCTCTCGAATATCGAGTCCATGGCTTTCAGGCTATGATACTGATACTGATGTACCAGCCTCTATCCTGGATTTCGGTGAGACTGATTCTGAGGCCACTGCGCCGTATAGCCCCCTGCCTCCTGCTGTAACACATGCCCACTGGTATATGCAAGGCTCTGAAGAGGGGCCTGAAATTCCAGTGGGCACAGTATCAGGGGAGTCTCTCAGACATGGTCTAGATTTTGGAGGGAACTTAGAAAAATCTGCAGTGGTTATTTACGAACCATGATTGAATGAGCAGCAGACCTCTCTCCCTTCCCCGACCAGATATGACAGTGATGATGGATGCATCACTTTTGGAATGAGGCAGCCATCTGGGAGAGGTGGTGATCATAGGCATCTGGTCTCTTGCAGAATCTGGAATCCACACCAACCTTCTGGAGCTCCAGGTAATCCCGCTGGCATTGAAAGCCTTTCTACCTTCCATCAAGGAAAGGCTAGTACAGGTGTTCACGGACAACACCCCCACCATGTGGTACTCCAACAAACAGGGCGGGGTGGGGTTGTGGACTGTTTATCAAGAGGTCCTGCGTCTCTGGACATAGCGGGAACGTCAGCATTTCTATGGTGATTCAACACTTGGCGGGCTCTATGAATGCCAGGGCGGACAAACTCAGCCAACGATGCCTAGTGGCTCATGAGTGGCGTCCCCATTCGGATGTGGTGCCAGTTTTCTTTCAGCGATGGACAGAGCCTTGGTCGGAAATGTTTGCCACTGCCATGAACCTCAATGTCTGTAGTTCTACATGCTGGCTCTTGCTCAGAGACGCTTTTCGTTTCGAGTGACCTGTACGCCTTTTCACCCATACTACCCCTGCCGAGCTTTCTGTAGAAGATCAGGAACGACAAGGCCCAAGTCATCCTTGTGGCTCTGGACTGGGCTCAGAGAGTTTGGTATCTTGAGCTTTTGAGCACAGCCATCGGTCTTCCAATCATGCTGCCCCTTCAGAAGGATCATCTGTCTCAGCAGCAGGGGTGGGTCTACATCTGAACCTGTCAATGCTTTGCCTTCTTGCAAGGAGATTGAGCTGCAACAGTTGACAGCTTTCGACCTTCGGCCCAAAATTTGCATCTTTGCAGCCAGGCGTCCCTCCACCAAAACAGTATATGCCTGCTGTTGGGGCAAGTTTGTGGCATGGTGTGCAGAAAAACAGGGTGATCCCCTTTCTGCTCCCCTTTCTCAGGTACTTCTATTTATTCTCTCCCTTGCGTGGTAGGGCTCTGCTCTGAGCCCCTTAAAGGGCTACCGTTTTGCTATATCAGCCTTTATGCAGTTGCCTTGCCAGCCATCCATCTACAAATCCCCTATTGTACATAGGTTCTTGAAAGCTTTTCAACATGTTTCTGTAGTAACCAAGTCCACACAGGTTGATGTAGTTTGGATGATTTATTGTAGTTAGTTACAAGACATATAGATGCGCCAAACCAGGAGCAGCCATTATGATGCACAGCCCATTCTCAACTGTGGCTTTTCTTCACAGACTCCCAACATTCCGTAATACATCATCACTGTAACATTCCACTGGCTGAGCAAGTGGTGGAAAATGGTATACATAAACATAAAACAGGTGTAAATTACCGTTCACATTAACAATTCATTTTCAGACAGTTACAACTATGTGTGTACGTGTCACCATATCCATGTGACACACAGCAGTGTTTGACAAAACACACTTGGAATACATAGTCCGGAGCATACTGTAACTAATGAGTTTCTTGACTTTGCGAAACAGATGCTAGCCCCCATAAATATTGAACAAACAAAATGCCAGTACTGCGCATTTAATCACAAGCTGAAAGTAATTGAGTAGCAATTCCTCAATTACAAAGACCACTCTTTCAGTCAAGTTTAATAAACCTTTAACTCCATTTATTTTCATTTTTCTTTCTTTTTCTTTTTTCGATAATATCAATTGTTTTTCCAGTAGATTAATAGTAGCAAAGCAATATTCAAGTAGCTCCTACTAATTTAGCTGTATTTCACATAAATGAACAGAAAAAAGTGGGTAATTAGTGGTGAGGGTAGTGTTGGAAAGAGGTTTGTGGGTGAGAATGTGTTGTGGTGGAACACGGAAACATTGAATGAACTATAGACAGTGCATTTAATTGCCACATAAACATACAAGACCAGACAAATAGAGGAGTGGTGAGAGGGGGAAGAGAAACAGTGAAGGGTGTGTGTGTGTGCCCTGAACTAGTCCTATTTAATGGAACAGGTGCTAACACCTCCACTAGATGGAAAAGGAAAAGAAAACTTTTTTTGACTTTAATCAACAAATTAGACATTTAGACTGTAATCACATAGGATTGGTCTAGACAAAGAGCGAAGGGGGTCATAATAAGCATTACTAGTAGACATAATAGTAACATGAACAACTGCAAGCATTCAAAAATAACGTTTATGCAAAGCAAAATGTGAACATGTGAAAATTATGGCTCCAACTTGAACTGTTGAGACGTGAAAATTTAATCAGTACCTGAAAACAATTTTGTAAAGACTTCAAAAACAAGAGTCCACAGGATCCTGTAGGAAAAATGAATCAGTACCTCAAAACACTTTTGTAAAGACTTGAAAAACAACACAGCCCACAGGATCCTGTATGAGTAAACGGCTTCCCACGAAGACAAATTGAAGAGATGGTCCACCAGCGATATATGCGACATCAGCACTGGAAGTCAAAGTAATGTCCAGAGGCATCCGTACGTTTGATTAAGTGACCCCAGAGAACGTAAGATCATCCTCTAATACAGCAGACCAATTAGTGGAAACAAACAAGGTGACAGTGAGAAGTACATCTCTTAGTCGAACTTGCCACAAAAGAGCTAGCGGTAAAAGCGTGGTTGGCATAATGAAAACGGAATAATCCTTAACAGCAGTGGCAGCCAACCAAAACATGGCGGCAAGTCGTCTACGTTGTGCCATATGGTTCACGGCACATCAAAACTGGAATGCGTCCATAACCAGTACAACCTACGTAGAACAATGATGAGATGATTGATCCCTCGAAGGCAGCGCAGGTAAGATTGCACGCGCTAAACATAAAATGTTGAGTGATAGCACGCTTTGTTGAGCTCGTGCTACATTTTAAATCACAACAAGACAGTTAAATAACGCACACTGTCGTGAAGTTAGACTTGACGAATAAAATAAAAGTCAAAACTTGTCTCAACTGTCATTGCTCCCACACGCTGCCAAAACAAAGTGCCACCGCATAAAAATGAACACACGCAGCAATGAACTGATGATTCACTCTACATCAGTACAGCCCCAATTCAGGGAGCGCATGTTGCCAAACTATTAGAAGAGATGTGTGATGTTTTGCCAGTATCTGTACTTGACGAATTCATGCCCTGACAGATACTCAGCAAAATAGATGCAAGGTATCTCCGATCAAGTCACTCACTGTCATCTCTGAAAGTTGCCAAACCCTATTAGTAGTAGGAACACCACAAAATGTCCAAATAGCAGTTGCAGCAAACAGGCAAAAGATGAACAGAGGTACAGTAGCTCCAGTACAGTTGAAGCAGAAACAGCAAGAAATTACACATTTGGGTTGTGGGTGACCGATGTCAAGGTCACTCATGGGGCTCAAGGGTGCCAGTTTGCTTTAAGATATGTAGCTGTTAGTTACAAAAGAAGTTAATTTACCTTGATTTTTTTTCCATGCTGTGGAAAATGTTTCCAATTGTCCAGGCTTTGATAATCCGGGTGTAAACGCGGGTTCTTTCAAAATTGTTGCCAAATATTTGTAGTAAGGAGGTCTACGCAGGTAGATGCAGTTCAGGATGTTTTATTGTAGTTAGTTACAATATATATAGATGAGCCCCACCAGGAGCAGCCATTACGCTGCTCAGTCCATTCTCAACTATAGCTTTTCTTCACAGACTCCCAACATAACGTAATACATCATCACTGTAGCATTCCACTGGATGAGCAAGTGGTGGAAAATGGTATACATAAACATGAAACTAGGATACTACAGTTTCCTCCTACACACTTCATCATACCTCAGTAGAACCTTAATCCAATCCTGGTGTGCTCTCCCTTTAAGCCCTTGCACCTCTATCCTCTCAGGCTCCTTATCAAGACGGCCTTCCTGGTGGGAGTAGCATCTGCATGGAGGGTCTGTGAACTTCAGGCTTTGCCATCCACGTCTACAGATTTAACCATCTACCCAGACAAGCTGGTTCTACCTACTAGGGCTTCCTTTCTGCCAAAAGTCGTCACTCCCTTTCATGTAGGCCAGTCTATCACTATGCCTACTTTTTACGCTCTGCCACATCCCTCTAAAGAAGAGGAGCTACTTGACCGACTGGTCCCTAAAAGAGCATTGTCGTTCTACCTTGACAGCACAAGACTGTTCCTGGTGGATGACCAACTCTTCATAGGGTATGTCGGAGCGAAAAAGGGAAAGGCTCTGGGGGAGTGGACCATCTCCCGATAGATCATACTCTGCATCAAAATCTGGTATGCATTGGCCAAGAAGCAGCTTCTTGATTGCTTGCATGCTCATTCCACCAGAGCCAAGGCTGCCACCACTGCGTTAGCACATGGAGTTCCAGTCATGGACATCTGCCAGGCACCAATGTGGGCCTTTCTTCACACGTTCACCAAACACTACTGCCTGGACAGTAAGGTCCTTCGGGACGGGCACTTTGCCCCTTCATTCCTGAAGGACGTTTGGTTATGACATTTTTCGCAGACTCACCTCTGGGGAGATATTGCTTGGGTATCTATTCGAAGGTAAGGAATCTGCGGTTAGAAGTCTCTATCAGATGCACAATTTACTTTCCTTTGGTAACGCCTTACCTGGTAGAGACTCTAGGTTCCTTACTGACCCATCCAGCTTCCCCGCTCTGTGAACAGATTTCTAGGGACATGGTTTTCCTTCCTTTCAGGGACCTAATTTTCCACACCGGTGGTCCGTGTTCTTCGTGGCTTCGCACTCCTGGTTTGGAAAGTCACGAGGAGAAACTGACAGCACCTATATAGACAACTTGTGCGTCACTTCTGGCGAGGACGATGCCACGCGGAGCTGAATGACACCACCTACCAGCGTGCAGGGATACCACTCATGAAATATTTCTGGATCCAGTTTGACACCTGGGGATAATTCAAAGGTTAGGAAGTTGCAGCGAGATAGAATCTCTACCAGATAAGGCGTTATCGAAGGTAAATAACTTTTCCTCAGTCCCCCTCTGTAGGAGGCCGGCTTAGTATATGACCCACCCATATTTAAGTGAAGCACCTTATACTAATCCAGACAACCCATATAGTGATTTTAGTGGTCTTAGACAACCATAGAAAGCTCTCTAAGTGGTAGCAGTGGAGAGCAGCTTTCAGGCTTAGTCCAGAAGGAGTGTTAAACAGATTGTTTTACCAGATGTAAACATGTAGTTTAGGTCAAACAGAAAGAAAACACAGTGTAGTTCTTAAAATAAGTCTATTTATTATACACACTAAGTAATACATTGGTATATCTCCTACCTGGAGACATCAGCACAAATATACAAGAATACTTCAATTGCAAGAGGAACGTAAGCACAATATATAGTGGTCTCCAGGGGAGACCAAACCATACACTAAAGCAGTGGAATGGGAACTGCGAACAAAGTCGGGACTTGGACCAGGAGACTCAGAGAAGCTGGGGACACAAGGAACCACCCGAGGTAAGTACCCAGGGACTCCACTGAGGCTGTGTGAAGAGTTGAAACACAGCCAGGTACTCAATACAAGTCAATGGGAAAGTCGCAGGTACAGTTTTAAAGAAGAATAACCCTTCTCTGTGGACCCTGAAAAATCCCAGTGGGAGACAGAAGGTTGGAGTGTCACCCTACCCGTGGATACCACAGAAACCAGGATACCTACACCAGGGAAGCAGGGTTCATAGGTGCGAAGTGACGTCTGAAATTGCTGTAGACCACAATGGAGGACTATAGGAAAGATCTCGCTGGCGAAGAAGGTGAAAGAGTCCGGTGGAACCCAAGGGTGGATTCTATAAGAGAAGAACCTGCAAGCAAAGGGGACAGAGTCTATGCCACTCGGAGGGTGATTAGGAGGTATGGAAGAGCAATGACCACTATGATGGAATATGCAGGAATGATGATGGTGACCTTGTCGCTGCAGCTATGAGGACCATATGACTCTGTGGAAGATCAGGACTCATTCACACCCTGTCCCATGTCTGATGTCGAGGACCAGGGGGTCGGTTCCTGTGGGAGTAACAACAAGCCTTGGCAGCAGCAACAGACGTGGTAAACAATAAATGAGCAACGTTGGGACCAACAAGTTCTAAGGGACTCACCAATTGCAGGAGAGTCAGAGCAGGACCAAGCAAGCAGGGGGGCCCCTGAAGCCAAAGAAGATCCTCAATAGGGCCCACAGGCAGAAGGCACAGGAGTCACAGGAGGACCTCGAGCAGCTCACCAAAGATGCAGGCTCGTGCTGCAGAGGATGCAGTGAGGACGAAGATCTTGGCAGGAAGAGATGCAGGGGGCTAAAGCTTCTTGTAGCCTGAAGATCTCTGGAGTACAGAGCTAACAAGCCTTGGCAACGGCAATTCGACACGGTGCAAAGGGGTTCTGTTCCAGCGGTTCCGACAAGGTATACCCCCCTGAAACTTGCTGAGAGGACAGGTCAGGCCTCAAGCAAGTTGCTGTACCACTACCTGACTACCTGTGTGGTTCTGACTAGGGATACCCGCCTGAAACTTGCTGAGAGGACAGGTCAGGCCTCTTGTGAGTTGCAGAACCACTACCTGTGTTGCTGAGCCTTTCGAAGTCGGTGGGTTGCCAGGAGCAGCATACCGGTCAGCTTTGTTTTTGTTTTTTTTGTAATCTCTTTTATTGAAGTTTTTGAATACAAACATAATGTCTGAAACCAATCATACATTAGCACAATAAGATATCAGTATTTCTAAGAGCATGGTTACATTGCAGGTCAATATTAAACAAATTATCATGTGTTAAAGCATCACTTGCAACTGCATCTCCATTTTAATAAATGTGCTTTGCATCTTCTATTCGCTACTCCCTGCCTCTGATTACAATAGACACCGCTGCTGTGCATATTTACATTGTAAATATAACACCCACCTAGAAAATGTATTGCTGGAGTGCTATGTTTCTAGGAGACCTGCGTTTGGGTATTGCTGCGTTGTTTAATGATCTAATGACCTGCAGCGGTTTTTAGACCAAGAGATAACACATTCTTAACTTATGCTAAGAAAAAATATAAATTGTGAAAGAAAAAACAAAAAATCATATACAAAACGCTAAATGAACGCCATCTAATACACGATGCAGGTGGGTTGGGATTCATGCGTCAAATTATGTTGAAGCCTGTGCTTGACCTGTGCTTGTGTATGGAGTTACGAGAGTTGTGACATAGCAAGCGCCCTTGGGGTATCACAGGAATATCTGACTGTATGGTTTGTGTTGAGGAAAGAGGGTGCCATGTTAGGGCTTTCGTGGCGAGGGAGGGGTGCCTAGTGGCCTACTGCTCCCTCAAGGTCGCTAGCTGGTTGTGAAGATATAGGACTATCTGTGCCGTCTGGATGTGTGAGCGTTTTAAGGATAACGTCCCAGGACTGCGCTATTGGATAATTGCGTAATTCCGCAGTTTCCTTTCTATGTAATGTAGTGCTCTCAGCCAGCACCCACACCGCGAGGGATTTCATCCAGCTGACCTGTGTTGGGGGGTCACTTTGTTTCCATATCTTCGTGATTAGGCGCTTTGCTGTTATTAATCCTAGATCCCTGAATCTGGAAGTTACTTTATTTTTTTTTTGTCCGCTGACATAGTCCTAATATGCAAAGTTACCATGTGCGCTGTAGCGGCATCTTGGTGCATTTCGCTAATGTCTCCATGACTGCATGCCAATATGGCTGAAGGGAGGGGCAGGACCAGAGCATATGTAAAAGATCAGCATCAGCCAGTTGGCAACTTGGGCAGGAAGAGGTGGTGATATTAAAGTATTTATTCATTTTATCTGGGGAGAGGTACGCCCTGTGCAATATATACGTGTGTATGAGTTTAAATCTCGAGCTGCGCAGTATGTACGTGGGCCCAGCGATTATCATGTCCCATTCCTTATCTGTCCATGGTTGCTCCCTATCTTCAGCCCATCTCTCACGGAGGCTCGGCAGTGGTCTCAGTGTGTGCGCAAGGAGAGCTGTCACCAACCAATGGACCACATGCGAACCCTCACCCATGAGGTGTAAATATTGCAAGAGCTGATGTGTTTGTGGCTCGGCCGCCATGTCTCCCCAGGCCGTCGTCAGGGTTCGCATTATAGCAGCGTGTAAAAGGAATTGACTTGTAGGAATATTATTCTCTGTAGCTAATGTTTCAAAAGTTAAAAGGGTGCCCTCTGCATATAGATCTCCCACTGTTTCCAGCCCTGCCTTGTGCCAAATCATCAGTTCCGCTTCTGTCACCTTATCTCTGCCTCTGGGAGTTCCCACGAGTGGTATCAATGTGTGTCGCGAGTCAGTTGAAGGCTCCTTCGATAACACCTGTGAGCCAATGCAATATACATTTGAGATGGGCGGGGAAGTCGAGTAATGGGATGGAATAAGTGATAGAGTTGAGATTGTGTCCACGGTGGTGACGTTGTAGCAGTGTCATCTAGGTTTTTTGCCATTCATCCACTTTACTACCCACTGCAATTGGGATGCTGGGTAGTAGAGCTCCATGTTTGAAATTGCCAGCTCACGTTTGCTCGTTGGAGCATACATTGTCCATAGTGCTATCCTAGGCCTTCCTTTATTCCAAATTAAATACTTTCCATGTTCCTAAGTATCATTACCGGGACATAGATTGGGAGATTTGAAAAATAATATAACAGTCTTGGCAATATTATCATCTTAGTTAGGGTAATGCGGCCCATTACGCTCAATAGAAGGGTTTTCTAGAAATGCACCTGCGTTTTGATGGCAGCGATGGCTCTCAGTAGATTGCCCTCTAGTACGTCAGTAGGGGATCTGTATATGTAGATTCCCAGATATCTAAAAGTAGTTGGGTACCAGGTCAGGGTAGTCCCATTGATTATTATGTCCACTTCAGTCATGTTATTGCTAAACGAATATACTCCTGATTTTGTCCAATTTACATGAAGCCCGGACATTTTCTTAAATTTTCTGAAATTGTCGGCTATGCTTGGGGGTATATTCTGTATATCTCTAACATACAATAATAGATTGTACTTATATAAGGAGACTGTGTGTAATCTATCACTGAGTGGTATGCCCCAGTTTGCGCCGTTGTCTTTGAGAATTACCGCTAGGGGTTCCATTGTAAGAGAGAATAGCAGTGGGGACAGTGGGCACCCCTGCCGTGTCCCCCTTCATATGCGTAGTGCGTCTGAGAGTAACTTCCCCTTTTTAACCCAGACTGTGGGGCGTTGGTAGAGCAGTCGCACCATCTGTATGTATCCCTCCCCTAAATCATATTTACGCATTACTGCTGCATGTTAAGGCCATTCCAGGGAGTGAAAGGCCTTCTATAGATCGAGCACTAAGCAACCAGATCAAGGCCAATTATCCGTAGCGTATTTTTGTATTTTGAATAATCGGCGTATATTGAGGGATGTGCTCCTAGTGGGGACAAATCCATTTTGATCGGGATGGATTAATGTTCTGGCTATCGGGGCAATGCGCTTGGCAAGTATGGATGCAAATATTTTATAATCTGTATTGAGAAGCGCTAACGGGCGATAAGAGCCAAGAAGCTCCGGATCTCTACTTGGTTTAAGCAGGGCGATCAGTGTTGCTTAATTTTTGTGGTTGTGAGGGCAGAGTCTTAAATGGCGGCTTCATATAAATTTAACAATTGTGGTGTCAGGATGTCTGAGTGTGCCTTATAAAACTCTACAGGCAAACCATCTGGGCCTGGTGACTTACCATTGGACAATGAAAATATACTCTCTCTATGGGTTTGTTAAGTTCCTCATTTTCTCCTGGAATGGGCTGCGGTAGTGTTAGCTCTGGGAGATAGGACTGAATATCCGCGGTGTGGCTTACAGTTGGGATTTATACAATGTGTTGTAATGGGATGTGGATGCCTCATGTATATCTGCCTGAGAGCACAGCATGGTACCCTGTGGTGTTCGTATGGATGTGACCGGTGAAGTTGCCACCTCCTGGTGCATCAGTTACGAGAGCAGTTTACCCGCCTTATCGCCCTGATGATGTGTCCTTGCAGAGTGAGCTGCATAATTTAAATAGCTTAACCTGTCCAGCAACCGAGAATGTTCTTCTCTGTCGACTGCTAGAGATACTGCAGGTTCCCTGGTTGCCCCATATTCACTCACGGGTAACCTCGGCTCTATGTCAGCTAGCTCTCTTTCAAGCTGTCAGGAATACTGTGCAAAGGGGTTTTTAGAAAATTAGGACTCAGGGGGCGCGCTGCCTAGGTTAAAACGTTACACAGTGTGTAAGGAACATGAGTGTCGTTGTGTAGTGCGTGGAGAGCAGACGGCAAAACACCCTTAACCGTCCAAACAAGTCAAGAGACAAGGCAATTTAATAGAAATAGGCTCTTGCAACTACATGTGTGTTATCAAAACAAGGTACAATGACCAAAAGTCAAAAAGATGCGCAGAAGCAGGTTCTTTGGTGTAAATCTTCTTGTCACAGCAAGATGTTTAATTTTCTCCAGACTTGAGAATAATATCAATCGCCGACACGTGTTTCGTCGTGTACGGTTGAGTCAACACGACTCTTCAGGGCTTCCACTCCAAATCCAATATGTGGTTGGAGTAAGTCTGGGTCTTTAAAGGCTCAGTTTCTGGCACTGGGTATTCAGTATGATTATGGTGAATTCGATACTGTTGAGAAAGTGATCAATAGGGGTAAGTGGTAAAATCTCTCATCTGATCGGTATTCGTATCCCACTGGTAATGTTGATTCGAAAATATAGCGCTGGGTCTCGCTGTGGTGTAAGGCGGGGAGCCGGGAGGGGATTCTATTGAAGTGCCCAGATGAGGAAACGGGTACGTGACCTCTGCGGTGGTGTGCCGCTGCAGGCAATCCCTCCTCCGTAGGTTCCCGGCGGTCGTCTCTCGTGTAAGCTCCCCGCCTTACACCACAGCGAGACCCAGCGCTATATTTTCGAATCAACATTACCAGTGGGATACGAATACCGATCAGATGAGAGATTTTACCACTTACCCCTATTGATCACTTTCTCAACAGTATCGAATTCACCATAATCATACTGAATACCCAGTGCCAGAAACTGAGCCTTTAAAGACCCAGACTTACTCCAACCACATATTGGATTTGGAGTGGAAGCCCTGAAGAGTCGTGTTGACTCAACCGTACACGACGAAACACGTGTCGGCGATTGATATTATTCTCAAGTCTGGAGAAAATTAAACATCTTGCTGTGACAAGAAGATTTACACCAAAGAACCTGCTTCTGCGCATCTTTTTGACTTTTGGTCATTGTACCTCTTTCAAGCTGTCTACGGATTCCTGCTTGTGTTCCCAAGCAATGGCCCCTCATCACTACTTTAAATGCAGCCCATTCTAGTTGCGGTGTGGAGGCCGTGCCAGAATTGTCTTCAAAATATTGAGCAGTGGCCAATGAGCTACGTAAAGGTGCGTCTAGTAATGCGTCAGGTTGTAACCTCCAGGTTGGAACTGGTGGCCTTGTATGTTCCCACTCTAGGTCTAGTGTGTGAGGGTTGTGGTCCGAATGCGTCCGCCATAGGTATTGCGTCGCAGTGGCATTTGGCTGTAGGGTGTTTGAGATCATAAAACGATTGAGGCGTGCGTGTAGCCTGTGTGCTCCCGGATAATAGGAGTATATCGCGTCAGTTGGATTCCGGTGTCTCCATGCATCTACCAGGTGCCATTGTGTTGCCCAGTTGTTCAGTGCTCACATAGCAGTGGATATGTTAGTGCCTGTAAGGGGAGGAATCGAGCGATCCAATGTGCAATCTAACACACTGTTGTAGTTGCCTCCTAGTATCAGAGGAATGTCGTGCCAAGGTGCTAGTGTCTGTGAAATGTTATCCAGGAAGACCCCCTGTTCTGTGTTTGGCACATAGCTGAGACAAGCTTTACAAAACCCAGGTGCTTCATTAGCGGCATTTCACTGGAGGTGATCCTCATAACGATATTCCTTCCAGCGCATGCCTGACCTTAAAATGGCGGCTGGCGGCGACCTGCAACTGGCGATCGGCTCCCCCTATTGAGCTTCTGAACCCAACTCTCACTGCCCTCGCACACCAAAAGCTGCCCCTGATCTTAAGAATTGCTGCATTCCCCCACTTGGAGTGCTGAGGCTGTCGACATCACCAGACTGCCCCGGGGTCACGCAAGACTGATCTGGTTTTCCACTGGGCTCTGGTGAGAGGCCCCTCCTTCCCTTTGCTTCAAACTTTGCTGCCTTCCATCGCTGCCTGGGCGCCTGTGGTCTCTCTCCCGTGACCCTCCTCTGGTCTCCGGATTGTTCTCCTCTGCCCCAGCTCCTCGTGAACGATGAGGCTGCGACTTTGCTACGGACTGCTTTTCTCCCCCTGGACCTGCTGGCTATGCCAGCCCTCTTCCGGAACTGTCGGACTTGGACCTTCTTGCTCCCCGCCATTTTCTCCGTATGACTTGCCTCTTCTTCTAACGTTCTCTTCCGCCATTTTAGTGATCTCTCACTGTCCTTTCAACTTTCCGATTGTCTCTCCTGTTGCCTCTGACACACTCCTCGCTGTCTTTTTCACCACTTTCTGCTTCCATCTCTCGTTTATCTCACGTGCTTGCCTTCTCTGTGACTCTTAGAGTATATCCACTCCTTTCCCTTCCCTATGTATATAGAGATAGCTCTAATCACTAGTATATGCTGTAGAACGTTGTGCTCTCCACCATTCCTATGTGACTCTTAGAGTATATCCAGTCATATCCCTTCCCTATGTATATAGAGATAACTCTAGCGACTAGTCTCCCATGTGATTTTTAGAGTATATCCATGTGTATCCCTTCCCTATGTATATAGAGATAACTCTAACGACTAGTCTCCTAAGTGACTTTTAGAGTATATCCATGTGTACCCCCTCCCTATGTTGATAGAGATATTACTAGTATAGGCCTAGAGTATATCCATTTGTATTCCTTTTTGTTACACTTGTAATCCCTGGTCCGTATGCTTTTAACTGGTTCTTTTGTAATGCAAAAATTTGCAATCATTTTACGCATGTAACCGTCAGTCCTTATGTTTTCCACTGGATCCTATGTAAAGCGCTCTGACACCTTCGGGTAAAGTTCGTTATTTCACGTGCCTGCCCTCTTTGTGACTCTTAGAGTATATCCAGTCCTTTCCCTCCCCTATGTATATAGAGATAGCTCTAATCACTAGTATATGCTGTAGACCGTTGTGCTCTCCACCATTCCTATGTGACTCTTAGAGTATATCCAGTCATATTCCTTCCCTATGTATATAGAGATAACTCTAACGACTAGTCCCCTATGTGACTGTTAGAGTATATCCATGTGTATCCCCTCCCTATGTTGATAGAGATATTACTAGTTTAGGCCTAGAATATATCCATTTGTATCTCCTCCTTGTGTGATTCTATCTCTTGTACATTTGCAATTCTTTTCTCTGTTTGTACCTTTTGTAACGCATATAATCCTAAGTCTTTTAGAACGCATGTAATCCTAAATCCGTATGTTTTCAACTGGTTCTTATGTAAGTCAAAAATTTGCAAATCTGTTTTTCTGATTGTAACCATCAGTCCCTATGGTTGACACTGGGTCCTATGTAAAGCGCTCTGACACCTTCGGGTAAAGTTCGCGCTATATAAAATCGCATAAATACATAAATAAATAAATAAATAAAACATAGAGCGATGCGATCACAATTGGCCTGCTGTCTAGTATGCCCTTCACCACTACGTACCGACCCTCCTCGTCAATTTTCGTGCTGGTGACCTGAAAGGGAAGTCCTGGTCTAACTCCTATTACAACCCCTTGTGCTAATGCTGAATACCCTGCGGCATAGAATTCTCACCGCAAGCGGCGGTGTAGATGTGCAAATTCTGATCTGGGTAAGTGCGTCTCCTGTAGGAGAGCAATTTGTATATGGTGTCTCCCCAGATAAAAGTAAAATAGATATCGGCGTGACAGGGTGTGTATTCCTCTCACGTTCCATGTTCCTACTTTAACTGATGTCATGGTGAACATATATCAGTGACAGTGGAGAAACAAGTGAATATATCACAAAAAAGCTAAACGTCACAGTTATTAAAAGGTGCAGCACACTTAGCGTTACAATGGCAGAGTGTCTGAGCTTTATGTCCCAACATTCTATAGATAGTGTTCCAAACAAAAATACATATATGAATAATTCCAAAAGGGCGAGCATGCAACGAGCAATCGTCCAAACTATACATAAGAACAACATTTAAACAATGACTAGGGGGGTGATCTGCGCATTATGCTATGAGAAAGAATTAGTCAAGTGCCGTACCATTATCTCGGGGTGTCCCCAGCTGCCAGCCAATGTTAAATGAGCAGAGTTCAAGGCTTCACCACAACAGTATGAGAATGGTTTCAAATGCTTGTTAAAGACATAATTACTATCATTAATGTACGACAACAGCTCTCTTCCTACCATTTTGTCAGTTTCCCTGCTCGAAGCACGGAGCGGCTTGAGTACATGTACCAATAGTTAGTGCTCTGAGTGATGCAGTGAATAACAAATTATACTGGCATTCTCGAACTGTCCTCAGGTTTCACATCTTACAACAGGAGACTGCTTTTTGCACTTCAGGTGATATCGCCAGATGTTTGTGGGGTGATGGTTGGCAATTTCTATGAGTCCTGTGAAGTCTGTACGTGATCGGAAAGGTCATCATCACTGGCCTGTTCTTGCTGGCTTAGGGCGGAGGCGCCTTCCTCAATTGCGGACCCGCTGATGTCAGCCACCGCCCTAAGGACCTCCCGTTGCTCGCTGAGTACTTGATCTTGGTCTGGTCCTACACGTTGGGAGGCCCACAACTGTTTCCGTCTCCCTACGGTGACCAGATGGCACACCATGTGCTTGGGTTTTCGTGTCCAGCAGCATCAGCTCCAGAGTCTGTGGGGGCATATGTATCAATCCTATCTTCCGCCAACTCTGAGGTATTGAAGAAGTATGTTTTCCCGTTTGCAACCACTCGCAACCGGGCCGTATACAACAAAGAATATTGAAGGTTGTGTTGGCGAAGGCTCTGTTTAACTGCCAGGAAAGAAAGTCTCTGCTTCTGGACTTGTATCGTGTAATCTAGAAAGAACATTACTCTATGATTACCAACCTGAGCATCGTGCAGTTTCCTGGTTTCTTGCAATACAGCGTCTCTGTCCCTATAATTGAGAAATTAGATAAAAAATGGTCTCGGATTCGAGCTTGTAGGCAGAGGTCACGTAGGCACCCTATGTCCTCGTTCCACCATAAAGTGGGGCGAGAGGGTCCCCTCAGGCAACAGAGAGTGGAGCCAAGTTTCAGTGTACACACTGAGATCTCTCCCTTCCTCCTCCTCTGGCAGGCCTACTACGCAAACATTGTTACGTCTCGCCCACCCCTCAGCATCTTCAACCTTGTCTTCTAGGAATTCTACTCTAGTGAGCAGGTTTCATACATGTTTGTCCCCTGCTACTACCTGAGGAGTACTGTCAGTGATAGCAGTTTCCATGGTGGCAGTACGGTCCGCTAATTTACTGTGATCAGCACGCAGGTGCGCAAGATCAATTGCTACTTTATCTATTTTATTTTCAAGAGAGGTTCGAATTTGGTTAAGTGTTTCTCCCAGTTTCTCAGTCCAGTTTCGTGCCAGAGCGGGAACTAAGGGCTGCCTGAACTGGCTCAAACTGGAGTATGCAAGGAGGATACCAAATGTGCCCTTCAACGAAGTCTGGTGGCGCTGACATGGCCCCCCACCCAGCCTAATACACTAATATCCTGTCTGGGAGGTGGTCACAAATCCCTGTGACAGGAGACCTATTGTTCTACCTTCCTCTGCTCGAGCTCAGCTCAGCAGCAGGAGGGCAGCAACGTGTCTCTGGTCGACAGCAGCACTATCTTGCTGTTAGACCCTGAAAGGCTGGTACCAGGAATACTCACTCAAGAGGAGCCCCCCAGATCCTACATCCAAAACTGGAATCGGTGTTGGGGTAGGATTCCAACATTGTGGACATCAAACATGACCTGTTTTGGTGCAGCCAATATATTGTTAGACATCTCTTAAATAACTTGATGTCAACTATATATGTATTAAATGGCTGACTGCGCTTACACAGCCTGGAGAATCGACTCCTGGGTTTGTAGGAATATTCTGCTCATTCAGGGGCACCCTCACACTTAAAACCAAGCACCCTGCCCTCGGGACTGAAGATCCTGCCATAGGGGTGACTTATAGGTTTTAAGTGTAGTGTCTGTAGATGTAAAGAAACTTGTATCTGCTGTGAGAGGTGCAGGACCAACTCACACAGGCAGACATGTCAAGCCTGTAGTCACAATTTAACTACTGGACTCCCCTTGGTGGCTCAAAACATGCTGCAGCCCAGGGAAGACCTCTGGTGTACCTATGCACTGGGTACCTCAGTACCATATACCATATACCATATACGAGGGACTTAGAAGGGTGCACCAATAGCCAATTGGGAAGGTACCATAATACTTACCACTGCCAAATTTATGGAGAAAGCACAATGATTGGGGTCCTGATTAGCAGTATCACAGTCAAACTAGCCATAAAACAGAATATCTGAAAGAAACACGTTAGTATTAGATTCCTTACCTTAGAATATCCCCAGGCGTCAGTCTGGATCCGGAAACTTTTGCGTAGCAGTACCCCTGCGCGTCGGTAGGCGTCGTCTGCAGGCGTCCCCTGCAGCTCCGCGTCCGTCGTTGGCGTCGTGCGCCGTGATGACGTCGCTGGAGTATATAGACGCCGCCTCCGCGCGCTGACGTCAGTTCTTCTTTTTTCCGCGCCAGTAAGCGCAGATCCGAAGAGCAGTACTCCGGTCTTTTGACCAAGTTTTGTTAACTCCTTATATCTTTTTGGTGCCGGTAGGATGCCCAGTTTCAAGAATTGTGACGGTTGTGACCGCACGATGTCGGTCACGGACCATCACCGACTCTGCCTCCGGTGCCTGGGCCCCGACCACGACGTGGACGCCTGCGTCGATTGCCGGGCCCTGACTAATAAGGCTAGACGGGAGCGGTCCCGAAAGCTACTCGAGCTCTGGGTGTCGGCCCCGCGCTGAGAGCGGTCCCGGTCCGGCCGGAGGTCCAGGGAGCGTTCGAGGGAATGGTTGCGGAGCCGTGCCGAGCGCTCCGGAAGTCGTCGCCATTCGTAGAGTTCCTCAGGTAAGAAACACAAGAAGTCGGGGCGTCGTCATCGTACCCCCGACTCCCCCGACGCTCGCACGACGCGGCCGGGGGTTCGGGTGACCCCACCCCCGCGGCTCCGCGAGAGTCGCCGGCGCGGCCTGCTCCATACCCTCCGGTCCCTGGGCAAGGTGCGACGCCTGAGGAGATTGAGGCGTTCCTCATGGCCATGAGGGCGCTCACTTCTCCGACGGGGCCTACGGCGCCTTCGGGCCCAGTGCTACCGTCCGGGGGCCCTAGCAGTCCGGGTGTCCCTGCCTCGACGCCATCGGGTGCTCAGGCCCCGGTGCCGCCGACGGCTCCGACCCCGGCTCCGCAGGGGCCTTCGGGGTCGACGCCGGCTGGTCTACCGGCCTCTCCGGCGCCGATTCCATCGGGGTTACCCCCGACGCCGTCCCCGCGCGGCGCCGGTTCTCCTGTGCCGGCTCTGGGCGGCGTCGTCCCCATACCCTCCCCGAATCCGGACGCGGAGTCGGACCGGCGTCGCTCGACGCCAATGGGGCCTGTGAACCCCGAGGAGCCGGTCTACATTGTTGACTCCGAATATGGAGATGATGTAGAGTACGGAGAGGGTTGGGAGGGGTCTGAGGACCCTCTGTCCCGTGAGTGTCAGTACGACGTGGACTGGTCAGGTGACTTGGGTGATGCCAGTGGTCTGGACGACTCTCCTAACCCTGGCTTTGTCTCGCCTCCTACCGTGGCATCGGAGGAGGGGGCTGCTTATTCAGTGGTGTTGATGAGGGCTGCCAAGGCCTTACACCTTGAGCTCCCCGTTGCGGCCGTGAGGCCTAACATCCTCACTGAGGTCTTCAAACCGCAGTCATGCCCACAGGAGCCACTGCTGCCGTTTAACGAAGCCTTGTCGGACGTTCTTTTGGGCACGTGGTCCAGGCCCTCTTCAGGTTCGCCTGTTGATAGGAACGTGGCCAGACGCCACTGTCCGTGTCCGGACGACCCCAAGTTCCTGTCCACCCATCCCACCCCTGAGAGCCTGGTGATCCAGGCCTCGACTTCCCAGACCGCATTCCCGTCGGCCCCGCCCGACCGGGAATCTAAGAGGTACGACCAGTATGGCAAGAAGGTCTTCTCGTCCCTGAGTTTGGGACTGCGGTCTTGCAACACCGCTTGCCTCTTGGGCCGCTACACCCACTCTGTGTGGGATACGGTCGCGGAACTGCTGCCAGAATGCCCCATGGAGGTGCGGGCGAAGCTCGGCAAGGCTGTGGCTGAGGGCCGAGACGCAGCAAAATATTCCATACGGTGTGGTCTTGATACGACCGACTCGCTGGGCAGAGCGATGTCCACGACGGTGGCGATTCGTCGCCACGCCTGGCTGAGATCCGCCAACTTTTCGGCAGATGTCCAGAATGCCTTGATGGACATGCCGTTTGATGGCTGTCGCCTGTTTGGTGACAAGGCGGACCACGCGCTGGAGCACTTCAAGGACTCCAGGGTCACGGCCAAGTCCTTGGGTCTCTCGACCCAGCGCCAGCAAACGGGTTTGTTTCGCTCCTTTCGTGGCCACGGAAGGGGCGTCCCCACACGTGCTGCCAGCCACGCGCCGCAACAATCTTATCAACGCGGTGGCGGCCGTGGAAACCGCCGTGGAGGCGGTCGGGGTCAACGGCGAGGTCAGGCCACACCTCCCCCCGCAGCATCAGCCTCCAAATCCTCCTAGTCCGTGCTTTCAGGCCCATGCGACGCCAGTGGGTGGCAGGGTTCGCCATCACCACGCCCGCTGGCGCGCAATCACATCGGACAGGTGGGTGCTGCAACTCGTCCGAAGGGGCTACTCCCTCCCCTTCGAGACCAATCCTCCAGCCATGCCACCGCAGAACCACCGTGTGTCGGGGGACCACTTGACTCTTCTGCAGGAGAAAGTTACGGCCCTCTTGGCCAAGGGGGCCATCGAGCGCATTCCTAGGCCAGAAGTAGGGCGTGGTTGCTATTCCCACTACTTTCTGGTGCCCAAGAAGGACAAAGGGGGCCTACGTCCTATCTTGGATCTACGTAACGTCAACGGCTTCCTCCGGAAGGAGAAGTTCAAGATGTTGACATTAGCTCAGGTCTTGGCTGCTCTAGACCCACAAGACTGGATGGTAGCGTTGGACTTGCAGGATGCGTATTTTCACATCCCCGTCCTGCCGGCCCACCGGCGTTACCTGCGGTTCACGGTAGGCCAGGAGCACTTTCAGTTTATCGTGCTCCCCTTCGGCCTTACCAGCGCCCCACGGGTGTTCACAAAGGTGATGGCGGTGGTCACAGCCCATCTGCGCAGGTTAGGGGTTTCAGTCTTCCCCTACCTAGACGACTGGTTGTTGAAGGCGGGCTCGCCCCAGACAGTCGTCCACCACCTTCAGATGACGGCAGACCTCTTGCACGAGCTGGGGTTCTCCATCAATGTGCCGAAATCACACCTGTGTCCCTCTCAAAAGCTCCTTTTCATCGGAGCTGTTCTCGACTCGGCGCAGTTTCGGGTTTATCCTCCGGAACGGCGGGTCCGGGATATACAGGCTTTGATTCCCATCTTTCAGCCGCTATCCCGGGTTTCGGTCAGGTTGACGCTGCGGCTGCTGGGGCTGATGGCTTCCTGCATCCTTCTGGTGCATCACGCCCGGTGGCGGATGCGGGCTCTGCAGTGGGACCTGAAGTTTCAGTGGGCCCAGCATCAGGGCAACTTGTCCGACCACGTCTTGATCTCGGAGGGCACTGCGAGACAACTGCAGTGGTGGCTTACGGCCCGCGATTGGGTCAGAGGCAGATCCCTCTCCCTTCCCCAACCGGAGCACGTTGTCGTGATGGACGCGTCCCTCCAGGGCTGGGGAGGCCACTTGGGAGAGGCGGAGATCAGAGGCATCTGGTCTCCGGCGGAGTCCCGGCTCCATATCAACCTGTTGGAGCTGCGGGCGATTCGTCTAGCACTGAAGGCATTCCTCCCCTTTGTCAACGGGAGTGTGGTGCAGGTGTTCACGGACAACACCACCGCCATGTGGTACTGCAACAAGCAGGGCGGGGTGGGGTCGTGGACCCTTTGCCAGGAGGCTCTGCGTCTCTGGCAATGGCTGGAACGTCAGGGCGTGACTCTGACGGTTCAACACCTGGCAGGTTCTCTGAACGCCAGGGCGGACGAACTCAGCCGTCGGTGCTCGATGGATCACGAATGGCGTCTGAACTCGGACGTGGCGCAAGGCCTCTTTCTGCACTGGGGAGAGCCTTGGTTAGATCTATTCGCCACAGAAGAGAACGCGCAATGTCATCAGTTCTGCGCGTTGGAGTCTCCAAGACGGCACTCGCACGGCGACGCCTTTCGGCGCGAGTGGAGTTGCGGTCTGTTATACGCCTTTCCGCCTATACCACTTCTGCCCAGAGTGCTGAAGAAGATCAGGCGCGACCGGGCCCAAGTCATCCTTGTGGCTCCGGACTGGGCTCGAAGGTACTGGTATCCCGAGCTACTCAGCATGTCAGTCGGTCCCCCGATCCGCCTGCCCCTTCAGGAGGACCTTCTGTCGCAGCAGCAGGGGACGGTCTTCCACCCGAACCTGTCCAGCCTCCACCTCCATGCGTGGAGATTGAGCGGCGGCAGTTGAGGCCATTTGACTTGCCTCCTGAAGTATGTGATGTGATTCTGGCAGCCAGGCGTCCCTCCACAAAGTCGGTATACGCCTGTCGGTGGAACAGATTTGTGGCATGGTGCACAGCAAAGGCTGTGGACCCTCTTTCTGCCCCTCTTTCCGAGGTTCTTCTTTTTCTTCTCTCTCTTGCCCAGCAGGGCTCTGCTCTGGGCACTATCAAGGGCTACCTTTCGGCCCTTTCAGCCTTTCTAAGGCTTCCTGATCAGCCTTCTTTGTTCAAGTCCCCGGTTGTAACGAGATTCTTGAAGGGCATCACTCACATGTATCCTCCTGTTCCGTTTGTGATGCCTCAGTGGGACTTGAACCTGGTTCTAACCTTTTTGATGTGTGCTGCCTTTGAGCCACTCCATTCCTGTCCTCTCCGTCTCCTGACTTTAAAGACGGCCTTCCTGGTTGCCATCACCTCTGCCAGGAGAGTGAGTGAGCTCCAGGCTCTTTCTGTCAAACCTCCTTTCTTGTCCATTCATCCAGACAAGGTGGTTCTAAGGACTAGACCTTCTTTCCTGCCCAAAGTAGTTTCTGCGTTTCACATCGGGCAGTCCATCACCCTCCCCTCCTTTTTCCCGCCTCCGCATCCTTCAAAGGATGAAGAGCGGCTCCATCGTCTGGACCCAAAACGTGCGCTTTCATTTTACATGGATCGCACACGCCAGTTCCGGGTGGATGACCAACTGTTTGTTGGCTACGTGGGTGCGAAGAAGGGACGGGCGGTACATAAACGGACCATCTCTCGGTGGGTCGTTCTGTGCATCAAAGCGTGCTACTCTTTGGCTCGGAAGGAGCCTCCTGTTGGGCTGAGGGCCCATTCCACTCGGGCCACGGCGGCTACTACTGACCTGGGCCGGGGAGTCCCCTTGCAGGACATTTGCCAGGCGGCTACGTGGGCCTCGCTGCACACCTTCGCGAGGCACTACTGCCTGGACAGTCAAGTCCGGAGGGATGGCTTCTTTGGCCGTTCTGTCCTCCAGGACTTTCTGGTGTAGGAATGTATTGGTTCGCAGACCCACCACCGGGGTTGGTATTGCTGGGGTATCTATTCTAAGGTAAGGAATCTAATACTAACGTGTTTCTTTCAGATGAACAAGTTACTTACCTTCGGTAACGATATATCTGTAAGAAACATTAGTTAGTATTAGATTCCTTACCGACCCACCCATCCTCCCCGTTCTGCGAACTGATACCTAGGGTTAAGGACATTCCCTTTCAGGGCCCTAGTTTCAAATGGCACCAGTGTTGGTTCTCACATGGCTCTGCGTGTTCTGGCGCGGAAAAGCTGTGTGCAAAGAACTGACGTCAGCGCGTGGAGGCGGCGTCTATATACTCCAGCGACGTCATCACGGCGCACGACGCCAACGACGGACGCGGAGCCGCAGGGGACGCCTGCAGACGACGCCTACCGACGCGCAGGGGTACTGCTACGCAAAAGTTTCCGGATCCAGACTGACGCCTGGGGATATTCTAAGGTATGGAATCTAATACTAACTAATGTTTCTTACAGATATATCGTTACCGAAGGTAAGTAACTTGTTCAACACCAGCAAAAAGGGGGTGGGGAGGTGACCATGAAAGCAGATCCTACTTTCCTACACACTCATATCCATTTACAAATCTGCCATGCCCTAGTTAATCATGGACTATACCATCCCAGCCAGGATGCATTCTTTATTAATTGGATGCCGTTGATCAAGATACGGTTCAGAGATTCCTAACTCAATAGAAACCTTTGTCTACAAGTCCTCTGTACATGACAAGAAATAATAAATGAGAGTAGACCTCACATTCGGTATATGGATACTTTAAATCATGGGTGTTTGTTGAAATAAAAATGCAGTTAGCGGAGTGGAAATTCATGCTCTCTTCAAAGTTCTTCTTGACACAGACCAGTGATACAGCGGGCTCCCTCTGGTTATATGATGCCAACATCCTACTCCAAAACCTTTGCAAAAGCAAAAATGCCTTTTCAAATGTACAAATATCAAATTGTGATTCAGTAACTTGCTACCGAATTGCAATTTGGGTTTGAGACCTAATACTGATTCAGTATTTGGAAGGTGCGTGTTTAGGGCGTCCCTTCCAATTACTGACTCTTAGTGGTATGTATTAATGTTTTTCAACCAAAATGTTGTCTCAAAACATTAATGTTTTACCGACACCTCATAGGAGGTGTTAACTGATTCGCAAATGCGAAGGGATCCCCAAAGGACCACTTCCCCGTTGTTAATGTAAAAATATATATGTTTGAAGCACAGGCAGTGATCCACTTTAAATTTTTGTTAAAATCTGATAGAGAATTCTAGTTGAGGATTCCATTCCTTTTGAATTTCCCAGGCGTCAGGCTGGCTCGAGAAACTTTTGCGTGAGTAGTACCCCAGCGGGCTGTCAGGTGACTCCATTTGGCTCTGTGTGGAGTCGTCACCGCTGGATGTGAGATCGCGGTCACCTATAAAGGCGATACCCAGACATGCAGCCATCAGTTCTCATCTATCCACACCAGTTTGCTCTCATCTGGAGAAGAGCTACCCCTCTGTTTCTTTTTGACAGACTTTCTTCAACGTTTTCTTGAAGATTTTTTCATATGTCCGTCGAGGATGACCTCTAGAAAGGTAGGGTTTAAGCCATGTTGGAGCTCTGGGCGATCCAACTGGCATTGAAAGCATTTCTTCCCTCAGTCAAGGGGAAGTTAGTGCAGGTGTTCAAGGACAACACCACCACCATGTGGCACTGCAACAAGCAGGGTGAGGTGGGGTCGTGGACTCTGTCAAGAGACCCTGTGTCTCTGGACATGGCTGGAACAGCAGGGCATAACCCTGGTGGCTCAACATCTGGCAGGTTCTCTGAATGCCAGTGAAGACTAACTCTGCCGCCGATGCCTAGCGGATCACAAATTGCATCTCAAGACAGAGGTGGTGCAAGGTCTCTTTCAGCATTTGGGAGAGCCTTGTCTAGATATGTTCACCTCCGAAGAGAACGTGCAATGTCAGCAGTGTTGCGCGTTGGTGTTTCCAAGGTGGCCATCATTTGGCGACGCTTTTCGTCACAAGTGGAGCTCAGGCCTCCTGCACGCCTTCCCGCCCATACCACTCTTGCCCAGAGTTCTCAAGAAGATATGGGTTGACCGGGCCCTGGTCATTCTTGTGGCTCTGGTCTTGGCATGGAGAGTTTTGTATTCTGCGCTTCAGAAAATGAGCATTGATTCTCCAATCAGGCTGCCCCTTCGGGAGGATCTTCTGTCACAGCAGCATGGGAGGATTCTGCACCGAACCTGTCAACTCTACTCCTCCTTGCGTGGAGATTGAGCGGTTGCAGTTGATAGGTTTTGACCTTCCTCTCTAAGTTTGTGTAGTTATTCCGGCAGTCAGGCGGCCCTCCACCAAAACCGTATACACCTGCCGTTGACAAACATGTGTAAAATATTGTACAGAAACGTCTATCGACCCTCTTTCTGCTTCTCTTTCTGATATTCTTCTCTTCATCCTTACTTTTCCCTAGCAGGGCTCTGGGCACTCTCAAGGGTTATCCTTCTGCTCTGTCCGCTTTCATCTAGCTGACTGACCAACCCTCTTTATTTAAGTCCCCAATTGTAAATAGATTCCTAAAAGGGATTGTACATATGTTTCCCCCCTACACCCTTCATTAGGAAGGGGATTTGAACCTGGTTCTCACTTACCTCATGTATGTCCCTTTGAACCGCTACATTATAGTCCCCTCCGGTTGCTTGCCATCAAGACAACATTTCTAGTGGCGATATCATCAGCCAGAAGTGTGAGTGAGCTGCAGGCTTTATCATCCAAGCCTCTCTTTCTTATGATATTTCCGGATAAGGTGGTGCTTTGCACCTGGGCTTCCTTTCTACCTAAAGTGGTGACCCCATTCTATTTGGGTCAATCGTTCACACTGACCACTTTTTATGCTCCTCCACATCCCTCTGAAGAAGAGGAGCAACTCCATTGTCCGGACCCAAAAAGAGGATTGTTCTACTTTGACCGCATAAAAGTGTTCCGAGTGGACAGCCAACTCTTCATGGCCTATGTAGGGAAAAAAAGGATGGGCAGTACAGAAGTGGTACATTTCACCCTGGGTCATTCTCTAAAAAGCAGCCTCCTGAGGGCTTAAGGGAACATTCCACCAGAGGACAGGCTGCTACCACTGCATTAGCTTGTGGGGTGCCAGTCCTGGAATCTGTCAGGCAGCAATGTGGGCTTCCCTGCACACGTTTGCTAAACACTAACGCCTGGACAGTCAGGTCCACAGGAATGGGCATTTTGCCTGTTCGGTCTAGCAGGACTTTTTAGTCTAGTAATTTGTCCACAGCTCACTGCCAGGATGGTATGGCTTGGATATCTAATCAGAGGTAAGGAAACTGCAGCTAGAAGTCTCTATTAGATGGACTAGTAACTTACTTTCGGTAACGCATTATTTGGTAGAGACAATATCTAGCTGCAGATGCCTTACAGACCCACCCATGCCTCCCCGGTCTGCGGACATATTTTTAGGGCTAGGTTTGCTCCCTTTTCAGGGCCTAAGTTTGGGAACACACTAGTGAATTCATGTGATGACATGCTCTTCTGACATGAAAAGTTGTGAAAAGTAACTGACGTTCGAGCGCCTAGATAGCGCATATATAGGTGACTGCTACGTCACATCCGGTGCCATGCAGAACCGATCTGAGCCACCCGAGGGCGCGCAGGAGTACTGCTCACGCAAAGGTTTCCGGATCCAGTCTGACGGCTGGGAAACTCAAAGGTGAGGAATCGGCAGCTAGATATTGTCTCTACCAGATAATGCATTACCAAAAGTAAGTAACTTGTTTGTTTAAACACGTCCCTTTAAGAAAAATGAGTTGCATTTAAAGAACAAAAAATGCTTTATTTAAAAGCAATCACAGACTTGGTGTTCTGCTGACCTCAACAGGCCACCATCCAAGTGATGGCTGCCATTCCTACTAGGTTAGAATTTGTGACCTACCTCATTAATATTCATGAGGTAGGTAGAATTGCAACACACTACAAATTGGTATTTTGCAATACAACCTATTAGTACATAGGATGCTTCGCAAATTATCACACTGGTTGCAGCAATGTTGCTCGCAAATTGCAGCGAGTATTTTGCAACCAGTTGTGCGTACATCTAGCCCATTATTACAGCAAAGAGAAAGGCTTTTTCAAGTATCAAAATGGTTCTATATATCTGGTCCTTAATCACATCTAGTAGTGCAAATGTACCTTGAGCAGGCATTTGAGCTTGTGAAGTGGGTATAGGAGTGTAAAGCTGTCAGATAAATTCAGTTTGAATGGGCAATCTGCGGTTGCTCTTTTACATATATTTGAATATAAGGTAATGACGTAGTAACCGTACACACTTCTAAGCAAGCATGAAAATAATAGACTGGTGGATTAGTAGACAAGTGTTAATTTGAATAGGCGTCTGAAGGTCACGCATGATACTTTAAATGTGAAAAAATCAATTCCATCCTGCCGTCGACTTCAAGAAGAAGTCCACATCATTGACTTTGTAGGGAACACAATGGTGTTCCTCATCCCAAAGACTCACCGTCCATGCTATTCCAGTATGTCTTGGTCACACCTTCAAAGGTAAGTCCAAGCAGCTAGAGGTAACTGAAAGACAACTGTCAGTCCAAAGTGTGCCTTAACCTGCACCTTTTTGTGGTGCAACAAGCACAAACTGAACTGAAAAGTTCCAGCAGCAACCATCTTGTTTATTCTCTATTAAGTTTCTATCATTAGGGTTTGCGTGCACTTAAGTTTAGTGTTCAGATTTAAGGTGAATAAAACACACCTGTATATTTATTATAAAGAAAGCATCACTGGACATTCATCAAACTACGGTTCTGGTAATTACAAAAATAAAAATCCAAATGATGAAAATATCAAAGGAATCATCTACCTGTTAAACTGTGCATTATTAGGTTCTTAATCTTAGACATGAGATCTACTGACTGATGTTGAGAGCTTTAAATTCATTAGTGGCGAGAGATTGTTTACTCGGTAGTAGAGTCACCGTTTGCAATGAACAGATAAGAACAGAATTGCTAGTGTAAAATTAAACGCATCAGAAATGCTGTTAGATATTTGTTGCAAAAAGATATTAGAATTAATTTAATGCATTTTTTAAGGTGCAGTAGCTCAGAATGTGTAGATAATTAGGAGTGCGAAGAATAAACTTGTTGCCATAAATATCTCCTTTCTGCTTATCAACGTAGAGCTAGAAAACCAAAGAGTAGAAAGAAACCCCACGTTTTGTTATCCTTCTTTAACCCGTTGACCGCGGCACGAATTTCGTAGTGGTGCAGGCAAAATAATGAGAGGGCAGGGTTCGGACCGCCCCCGGCCGTCCTCCGCACAGGCCCACTGTGACGTTCGACGCATGGAACGGGTTAAACCTGCCTTTGCCTTGGCTGCTGGCTCTTGCAGACGGCCTTGTGATGTCAGTACCCAACTGTAATAAGTTACTACGGTTGAGGTCTGTGACTGAGGGCCTAAGTGGCACAGAAGTCGCCAAGTACAAAGACATTAGAGACAGGCTTTTACTACAAGGATTGCTGTATCCCATGTGATATAAAACATTTACAATGAATGTATATGAAAAAAAAAAATACATGACCTTGATCCATTTGAAAGCATTTAAGGTTAATAGGAATTAAAACAATTAAAGCATAAGACATATAACATTCAAAAACACAAAGTTTCACTTACAAAAGCACATCTATTGAAAAGTTCATTAGAGAAATACCAGTATGAAGACTGGAATGCTTTACAGATCTACATTCAAATTCTGTCAACTTGCCACTAGATATGAGATCTATAAATTTAGTATATGTGTCACTAAGTAACAGTTAGTAAAGCGGTCTACATGTATGTTCACAATCACACATCAAACCATGAACTCATCTCCACATCTAATCATAATTGTTAAGAACAACAAGAGCACGGGAGTGACTGGGCGACTTGTTGTTGGGGGCGGAGGAATGGTGGTAGTTGATAAACACGACTCCCTCACCTCCGCCGCCCCCAAAAAGAGTGGGCTGTTCCAACACCACCCCCGACACCCCAGCCAACTGGTTTGGAATCTTCCTGTTAATTTCGCTTACCATTGACAGCATGGACGCAATTAAACAGCCTCTTATGTTGTGTGTAGAGACAAAAAACACAGACCACTTTATAATGTTTTCTGTATGTTGCATTCTGTTAAAGTGTTCCACCAATAGTGCTCCTTGTGACACTGCATACGTGATCTATGTTGTAAGTTTAATATTTTTACTCCAAGATAATTCTTCCCACATGGACATGTTGTGTAGTAAATACCTTTTCTAATGTTACAATTTGAACATTTTATTTGCCTAACTGTAATACCATTGAGGGCTGCTGGCTTGGTGTCAGCTGTAAATTGACAGCCTTACGTCTGCATTTGCAGGGCTCTTTTACTGATGGTACTTTTTCTTCCTTTTTTTGTAGTTCTTGCTTCTGTGACCAAATATTGTTCAATATATGTACCTGTTTCAAAGGAAAACAGGGTAGGTAAATTGAAACTAGATAACAACTTCCATTTTGTGGACAATCCGCTTAGGTAGGTTAGCTTCAGGGCTGTACACAAGTAAGAGGAATCGATGTATTCCATGTTTTTGTTTCTAATAAAGACTTGCACGGAGTGATCCACGCTCGTTTGAATGATGTTTTCACCAGCTTTCTCGGGTAACCTCTCTTCAACAGTTTGTTACATAGTGTGTGAACATTCTAGAAGTACTCTTCCTTCTAGGTGCGGTTCCTACACATGCCAAGGAACAACCCATAAGGCAGATTCTCTTTTAAAGGTCTTAAATGTCCACTATTGAATGGAAGGAAAGTATCAGTATGTTTCGTACATAAACGGTCAATCGATTCCCCATCTAATGCTTTGACCCTGAGATCCAAAAAATTAACTTTATGTGGATCGCACAATATGGTAAATTTAATGTCCTTGGTCTGATAATTAAGCCATCCCGATTATGTCATCAACATATCCGCTTCATTTTTTATATGGTGTTTGAAAGGATTGCAAAAATCACAGGTGATGGACAAAATGCAGAACAATGTCATACATTCACCCCAGTACAGAGATCTGGGCCTAAATCCATCGTTTTTTTGCACTCCACACCACCCCAGTTCAGACATGGCCATATGCAAATCAGTCTGACCCTGTGCCTCATGGGAACAGTCCAGCCCGAACTGCCAAGCCATGCCTTCCCTGGGCCGTAAACAAGCTTCCGAGGACCGGTTTCTGGCATTCCAGCCGTCTTCAGCCCGGCTTGCTTGAATCCAGTGGTGTGGAGTGTATGGGACTCACGTCTGAGCATACCCATCCCACTCGGGGTGACAGATGCAAAAACCACAGGTGATGGGCAGAATGCAGAACAATGTCATACATTCACCCCAGTATGGAGATCTGGGCCTAAATCCATCGTTTTTTTGCACTCCACACCACCCCAGTTCAGACATGGCCATATGCAAATCAGTCTGACCCTGTGCCTGATGGGAACAGTCCAGCCCGAACTGCCAAGCCATGCCTTCCCTGGACTGGAAACAAGCTTCCGAGGACCGGTTTCTGGCATTCCAGCCGTCTTCAGCCCGGCTTGCTTGAATCCAGTGGTGTGGAGTGCATGGGACACACGTCTGAGCATACCTATCCCACTCGGGGTGACAAATGCAAAAACCACAGGTGATGGACAGAATGCAGAACAATTTCATACATTCACCCCAGTACAGAGATCTGGGCCTAAATCCGTCTGTTTTTTTGCACTCCACAGCATGTCTGAACTGGGGTGGTGTGGAGTGCAAAAAAACGATGGATTTGGGCCCAGATCTCTGTACTGGGGTGAATGTATGACATTGTTCTGCATTCTGTCCATCAACTGTGGTTTTTGCGTTTGAAAGGATTGACCTCACATAACCCATTAATCTTAAAAAAAAAAAAATGACATGAACAAATTACCTAATTCTGGGGCGTAGTTACACCCCATCACCATTCGATGGAATTGTAAAAACAAATATCTTTTGAATATACTATTGACAGCGAGCCCTGGTGTGAAGGACGCTTTGCTCGTTTGACAGTCCACATCACAGACCCTCCACTTTGGCGAGTTACTGCTTTGATATCTATTATGAGGTGAGAAAGCTGCGGTTAAATTACTTTTTTTAAGTAAAATAGGCTTCCCAACTATACGTACAGAGTACCTATCACAGAAGCTATTTGAGAGTGTGTGTGTGTAGGCACACATGCCTGCCAGAGGCTTTTCACACCACTGAAACAACTAATAGTTTTCTTTTTTCCCCCCCTTAGCCTTCCCCCTTACTTGGGTTCACATCCAAGTATTTTTGTTTTATACTATTTTGCTACATTATTACATTTTAGATCTCAAAAGGAATCATTTGGAATTTTAAAATACTAATAAACGTTTGAACAATATTCCATAGCAGTGTCTTGCCCTATTGCTGGTATCAAGTAGGTGATACTTTTGCTCTGCCCTTAAACTACAATTACCTTTCAAGGTTTTTTAGAGCTTAGCTTTCTCAAACTTGGCATCTGTTTTTCCTCAGACTTGAGTCTGATTCAGGTATGGACTTTTCCATGTTACTGGGGGCTCAGTAAACTTAGATGAATTAGGAGTCCGTCGGAATTGTGAAGATTCTTCCCTCTACTTCCTTCCAGTCAGCGGCGCAGCTAGGGGAAGGGGGTTGAGGGGGGCGGTCTGCCCCAGGCAGCACTATTTAGGGGCCGGCGGCCCGCAGCAATGGTGGCTCGTTGCGACGGTCTTTATAATTTATTTGGGGACACAATCACTGACAATACTGTCAGATATTACAGTAGTGTCAGTGCTCCCAAATATATTATAAAGGTCTCTGCAACGGGCCACCAGTCCCGCGCGTGCGGCACCTTTTGAAGTGCAAGATCACGGTCACACCTGCTTGCAACTGCTGCCTGCAGCGCACGCACCACCACCTAGCGTGGTGGTGGTGTGGTGCGCGCATCACGACCAAGGTCAGAGGGGAAAGTCCTATGAGCTCTCTCAGCTTAGGGATACAGCCGACGAGCCCTCCCCTTCATAGGCCTAAGTACATGTATGCTGCAATCAAACGGAGGCGCGGAAGGGTCTGTATTGTGGTACGTGCAGGTTTTGAAGTTTGAATTTATGTCTGTGATATTTGCTGCCGCGACGTACCACGTTTGTAGTTGCTTGTGTGTCTGTCCCAGGGCCATCATTCTAGTAGCGTGCGAGCACTACCAATGACGGCCCTGGGCATAATTTTGGCCAGCCCTCACGCTGATAACGTAGCAGTGACTCGTCACGCGCTTCACCACCACGCGCTCTCAGGAGGAGTCGAGTCTGGAGCAGGGCAGTGCTGGGCGAATAGCTGCTGCAGCAGAAGTGAACCAACCCCTACCATAGAGACCCTGGCTGCCACCACTGAGGAGTACAAGAGGCTGAGTGAAGCAAGAGCTAAACGGTTTTCAGAGGGGAGGAAAGGATCTTTAGTGAGACAAGTCCTATACAACAAGCATTTGCAATGCAATAGGTCTCGCATTTACGTGAGTTCGAGCCATTGACATTGCAAATAATAAAGCCTTTTATTTGTGTTTTAGTTTTTAAAACAGAAATATAAGGCATTGTCATTTTCAATGCCAATAGCTTAAACGTGCGTAAATGCGAGACCTATTGCATTGTAAATGCTTGTTTATATAATTTAGCAGAAACTGAAGCCGTTTTGTGCTGAGTCTGAAGCTGAACTAGTTTGGGCTCTGGAGCAGAAGAGAACGGTTGCCTAAGTGTGTATTCACAATAGGTAACAGATTTCATATAAATACCAATGAATAGCATTATATTGATGTGCATTTGCGCTTGTGATTTGTAAATCTGTATGTGTATAAGTAAAGAGAATGGGTATTTAGGTATATATCTATGGGCATCTATGTCAGTGGAACAATACATAGATCTATGCTATGACAATGAAAATTAATGTGGCTAAATTAAATATGCTTCTGGGGAGAATGTATACTAATACATAGAGAGATAGATATATTGCGTTTACACGTTGTTTTCTTTCATGCAATTGAAAAGCTTTCTATTAACTAAAAGATACAGAAGCTAAAATGAAGCCAGTTAATTGGGGGACCATGATATTTGGTTATTTAATGTCAGCTGTAGTTGATGGATCCCGAACAGTGTCATGTATGTCCATGTTTACATTGTGCTGAGGGGATTACCAGGTATTCGTTCATGCAGCTCTCTGATGGATGTCACATGCGGTTTTTCTGAGTCCCCAGATATATCATGCAGTCTGTGTGTTCTCCTTTGTACTGCCGGTCACCGGTGTATTCAACTGTGTAGCCTTGGACCATGTCATGTATGTGAATGTAACTTGCATGATCAAGGTAAATATTAGCAGCGATACTACGTGTCTCTCGGACCTCTTTAAAGTGGTCGCCGTCCTTTTTGCCAAAATTGTTTTCTTTTTTAAGGAGGAAGGTGATCTTAAGTACTTAAGAAACAATTGCAGACCAGCACATCAACACTCTCTCGCATGCAGGCTTCTCAAAACATGATCACTCAGCAAAACACAACTGAAATATGGGACCAGCTGAATAGCAATGCATTAGACATCCTCTCCATCACAGAGGCTTGGCTCAACCCTTCATTGGCTTCCATCATCGCCACGGCAATCCCAGCGGACTACAAGGTCACACAAAAGAACCGCCTTTACAATCCGGGAGTTGGACTCTCTATCATACTCATCCAGCAACATCGCCACAGTACACCCAGCAGGCTAAAAGATCGCACAACAGGACCACATCACAAGCCAGGAGGAGGACTTGCTATAATCTACAAGGAATCTATCAAAAGCACAACTTCCACAGAAAACGTCACCCCATTCATGGAACACCTGCATTTCAAGCTACAATTTTTTTTAAACTTTTCCCTGAATGGAACCCTCGCTTACCGACCAACCAGACCACTAGCAACATTACCAACCTCATCACCAATTTCATTGTACCGCTCACCATTGACTTCAGAACCTATGTTCTCCTTGATGACCTCAAATTTTACCTGCCAGACTGAAACAACCTCGCTCGAATTTTACCTGCCAGACTGAAACAACCTCGCTCCACTGCACTCCTTGAAAGCTTGAGCAACATTTGATTCACCCAGCTTGTCCCAGAACCAGCACACACTGCAGGACACACACTGGACCCCATCTTCACCATAAGCGACAGCATCAAATAGAACTCCACCACACAGCTCACATGGACCGACCACTTCATCATCCACTTCCGAATCAACGCATCGCAAGTCAACACCACTACCAGGTTAAGAACTCCAAGCTGTAGCTGGGGCAAAATCACAGAAGCAGACTGGCTCAGCTCCCTCAGCACTGATCAGCCTACCCCACAGACAACCTTGACAAAGACATCAACAACTTCAACAACGGGACCAAGACCTTTGCACACCTCAAACCCAACAAGTAGAGTTGATCAAACAAGCATACCAGCTGGTACATAGAAAACCTTTGAGACCCCAAATGACACTTAAACAGCTAGAAATGAAATGTAGAGCTAGCCACAACACCACCGACAGAACCTACAATGCTGCACTCGGACGCCATCAGCAGCAAATTAGAGAGACCAAGAAAAAAGCACTAGTGGACCGCATTGAAGGAAGCTCCAACAGCTGAAATGAGATCTTTTTGATCGTCAAGAATTTCACCCCGCCCGCAGCCACCTTCAACAACATTGCTGCCTCCCAACAACTCTGCAACGACCTATCCAACTTCTTCCACAGCAAAATCACAAACCTCTACAGCAACTTCACTCACCAACCCAACCCCAGATACCTCATTGCTAAACTACCCACCACCAATCAAGACTGCCACCTGACCAATTGGGTAACCCTCACCAGAAACGACACAGCGGCAATCATGTGAACCATCCACTCAGTGGCCCCAAAGGTCCCATGCCACCTCCACATCTACTCTTCTAACAAAAAACAAGAGCAACCCAAATGTCCTTGCAAACTGGGTATTGCTAGGTGACCACTAGCTTCCCTGTCGAACGTGGGGTTATATATATTATATATATATATATATAATTGTTTTGTATTTATTTTTATCTGTGGTTCATTTATTTTTATACATACACACTATGAGCAGGACTGCTACATATGCATTCTTGATGCTCTTTATTGAAAAAAAAACTTAAACTCCATACTGAGTGCCCTGTTTATAAAAGCCCTAAGAAGAAAGTCAGTTATTCCTACTTTTGGACCAAACTTCTGACAAAAATTCAGAAAAAATTTCAGAACTACTCCTTGGTAGCTTCTGTAACTTTGGAGGTAGCTGAATTATCACAGGAGTTTTTTGTTGACCATCCACCTGGCAGGGTCGCTGAATGCCAGAGCAGTCTTACTGAACATACATTGACTTGCGTATCGGAAATGGCATCTTCATCCTTGGGTGGCTCAGGATTTCACCGACCAGTGAAGTGATCCCTGGATGGATCTCTTTCCCTGCTGCCAAGAATGTGCATTGTTGAGAATTCTGCACGTTGAAGTTCCTGCCAACAAGCTCATTAGAAGATGCAATCCACCTGCAATGTACCACAGGATTCAAGTATATATTCCCATAATTACCTCTCCTGTCTCAGGTTCTGAAAAAAGCTGTGATAGATTGACGCATGGAGATTGAATGGCTGTAACTAAACAGTTTTAATTTGCTGTCTGAAGTAGTAGATGTGATCCAGACACCACTAAGCCAAATCCATTTATTTGGGATGCTGGAAGAAGTTTGTAGCGTGGGACCATCACTTTAATCCTTTACAGGTCCAGTTATCCAATGTGTTATGTTTTACTTTGTTGTAAACACAGGAAAGTTTTGCAGTGGGAACAGTTAGAAGTTATAGCTTATTGTGTTTGCCCTTTCAGCCTATTTATGTTTGTCAGACCAGCCTTCCCTCTTTAAATCATCTGTTGTGATGGGTTTTCTGCAAGGCGTGATGCTTATTTTTCCCTGAAACTGTTTATCCTGCATCAATGGGACCTTAATTTGGTCCTCATGTTTCTCATGGTGCTGTTTAAGCCCATGCACAGCTGTTCCTTGTGGCTCCTGACCATCAAGATAGGTTTTCCTATTTGTCATTCAGCACGTCATGTCAGTGGACTTCAGGCACTGTCAGTGCAACCTCTGTACATCATCTTCTTGCATGACATATTGGTGCTGAAGACCTGAGCAGACTTTCTGTCTAAAGTAGTTTCACTCTTTCACATGGGACAATCCATCACTCTACAAGCACTTTTCTCTCTTGAATATTGCTCGAAAGAGGAACAGAGACTCCATCAGCTTGATCTCTTCTACATTGACCACATGAGGGAGTATTATGTTGATGATCAGCTCTTCGAGGGGTGGGGTTTGCTGGTGCCAAAAAAGACAAGGCTCTACATAAGAAGACAACGCTGACTAGGTTGTCCTATGCATTGGGACATTCTGCACTTAGCCAAAAAGGAGCCTCCCAGAGGCCTAATGGCCCATTGCATTAGAGCTAATGCTGCCACAATGGTAAAACAAGTGGAGGTTCCCTCTTGAACATCTGTATAGCTGTAAGGTGGGCATCCGTGCAACATTTATCAAACACTACAGCCTTGACAAGGTCACCAGAGAGGGTCATTTTGTCTGCAGGACTTTTTAGTTCGGATTCACTCCTCAGACCCTCCCCTTTTTGGGAGATACTGCTCGGGTATCTATACTAAAGATGAGCAATCTGTGGTTAGAAGTGTCCATTTGGAACATGTTAGTTACCTTGGGTAATGCTTTTCTGGTGGATAAACTAACTGCAGATGTCTCACCACCATTCCACTTCTCCATTCTGTGAAGTGGACAACTGCAGATTCCTAAAAGTTCCAGAGTTTGTTTATGGCACACTTTCACCCTAATTTTATCACAGTTATTCCACGCCTTAGGGCGCAGAAGAGAACAAGATTGAAACAGAACTCAGCTTGCATGGGTGGTACCTATTTGAGGCATGGCTCTATCACTTTGGGGTAGAACGAGATTGTTGTGGAGTATGATGGCACATAATGAAGGCATGCTGGAGTTATAGCCTTAAAGTGTTGCAGATGCAATCTGGCACCTGGGAATATTCTAATGGTGAGGATACAACAGTTAGATAAATTATCTACACAAAGGAGTATTACCAAAGGTTAGTCACTTCTGCACTGATAAACACACCAAGGAGATTGACTTTCTGATTCTATCACTCTTTAGTGCTAATTGCAGGTGAGGTGGTGTTTTCTGATCCATGCATAAACGTTTGTTTGCGTAGGGGTTGAAATGATGAGTTGGGTGGCATTTACTGCACTCAGTAATTACAGAGTGGGTTAAATATCTCAACCTTTATTGAATTTCAGCAGGGCAAACTTGCCAGATTTCAAGAGGGGTAATGCGTACAGTATTTTTCGTACCATGCCGATTGTTATTCCCCAGAAAGTCGTAGCCTTGATAAATAAGCGCCTTCTCAGGAGTTTAGGAGTGACAGGAAGGGGTCAAGTTACACTTGAATTTTTAATGTTGTTTCTTCGACTTACATGAATATTTGAGTGCGACCACAATTGACCTTGGCATCACTTCTGGAATGGGGCCGAGACCAATCTCAGAGAGGAGACTTCCGATGCTTGATGATGTACAACTTCTCCTTGTGGTCCCATATGACCTGATTCCTCAACATTCAGTCGCTGCAGGCCTTAAAGTCTTTGTTTGACACCCAGGCAAACCTGATGGGAGTCTGTCACAGACATTTGCTTGCAACAGTCCCTACCAGGTTTCAACTTTTTGGGAGGTGACTTTTCCATTGCACACTGAAATATTACTTTTTGAATGTGTCTCTGGAAGAGACGAGAAAAAGCTCTAGATCTGTGTCTGGTACATTGAAAAGAAAGGAAATGATGTCAGTGTACAGGAGTGGCGCCTATATAGGCTCAGTACATCACTCCAGGAGCGAAGTAGTGTCAGCGCGACTTTGTATCTTGGTTTGGCAGTTGCATAGATTAACAAACTTCGGATGTTTCATGTACTTTGTGATATGCCCAACCCTTCCACTTGCAGCAGGCTTGCTCACGCACTAATTCCACCACTGTGGCAGAATTTAAGTGCAACGAAGTCCTATTTGTGAGGGTAAATTACCACTGTTTCCAATTCTGCGTGCTTATTAATGTACCTTAGTTTCACTTTGGAGAGCAAAAACAATTGAGAGGTGTGCTAGAATATTTCAATGCTTATTTGTTTAGGGCCTGACCAAAGATAATTCAGGGTAATAATTTTGATCTGTATAGATAATTCTTGTTAGTGATTTCAATCTGTATATCAAACATATCCCTGCGCACTTCCAGAGATGACAGAAAGGCAATCATGAGGACCATCCACTCAGGGGCCCCAGCGGACCCATGCCTCCATCACATCTACAACCTGGGAGCATCACCAATCAGCACCATCCTGAACCACATCATCAACACCTCCATCAGGTCTGCCACTTTCCCGAGAGAATGGAAACTTGCTGAAATCAATGCCCTCCTCAAGAAGACCCTTCAACATTTCTCCCATAGCACCCTCATCAGAAGACTCAATGAGATTGGCATACAAGAATCCAATCTCAAATGGATTTTCCTTCCACAAGGGAAGAACCCAAAGGGTCAGGCTGCCACTCTTCACATATAAAACCAATAAACTGATATACGGAGTCCCACAGACACAATCCCTCAGCCCCACCCTTTTCAACATATACATGACACCGCTAACCAACTTCATCCAATCACAAGACATCACCGTCAACTCCTACGCCAATAACACCAACTCATTTTTCCCCTGACAGACAAGAAACCACCACCAGAATGAAGTTCACCAACTTCATGACTATGGTAGCAGACTGAATGCAAGCGAGCTGCCTGAAGTTCAACTCCGACTAGTCAGAAGTGCTGGCTTCAGCAACAAGACCTCCCCATAGGACTCCACCTGGTGTCCTATGCATGCTGCGAAAGATCTTCAAATGGTTGCCTCACAACACCGGACGGACAGTCACGCAAGCCTTTATCACCCGCAGGCTGGCTTCCAGACCTGCAGAACACCGCTGTAAGACTCATTCACGACCTCCAATGCCGCACCCACATATCACTGCATCTCAAGAAGCTTCACTGGCTCACCATTCACAAGGGCAACCATTTCAAACTTCTCACACATATATACAAAGCCCTACACAACACAGAACCAGAATACCTGAACAGCCGCATGCACTTTCATCAACCCACCAGACAACGGGTGACGTCAGGCTCTCACTCGCACACATTTCCCACATCTGCAAAAGCATAACTGGAGGTTGCTCATTCTCATACATTGCACACAAAACATGGAATAACCTCCCTCAACACATCAGAGCCTCCTCCTCAGTTCTTAAGCTCCACAAGAAGCTTAAGACCTGGCTCTTTGTGTAATCACATTGGGGACCACACACCTTCACGCCTGCCCAAGCCCCTAAACATCCTCTCGGGTAATTAGTGAGATAAACAAATCAACATAACAGATTCATTCTCTTCAGCTAGGAACAATTTAACATTTACATCACATTCTCCCATTGACCAAGGGTTACCTCTCAGAATCTAGATCTTACTTGCACAAGCGCCAATGTTTTTCTTTGTAAAATGTTGAGCATGCCTTTTGAGGCTGTTTGCTTCGCAGTACTCATCAGTCACAGATTAACATTAAAAAAATCATATTTCTCCAGCAGATCACAGGTGCTGCCATTGATATTGTATTGCAATAAATATGTCATTTAGACAAATTAATATGCGTTAACCCTAAGCAGTTTAAGTTTATTGCTGTGTCTGATTTTAGAAAGGAACCCCTGCTGAAATTAATGACGTGATAAATTATAACGAGAGAAACAAACAATGTATTTCCCAGGGACCTGTTATCATATTCTTGGTCTGAAGGGGGACAACACAAACGTGCACAACAATTCTAAAAAAACAAGCATTTGCAATGCAATGGGTCTCGCATTAGGAAATTGTGAGCTATTGGTATTGTAAATATAAAAAAAATTAATATGTGTTGGCTTTGAAACTATATAAATTAATAGCATCGTTATTCACAAAGCCAATAGCTTACACTTTCCTAATGCGAGTCCTATTGGCTATGGCAATGCTTGTTGGTAGCAAGCAAGGACAATGCTGTGTGATGATGTGCTTGGGCTCAGTGATGTGGTGTATTAAAGTGATGTGGTGGTGTCCCCGAGTGATGTGGTGGTGTCCCCGAGTGATGTGGTGGTGTCCCTGAGTGATGTGGTGGTGTTCCCAGAGTGATATGGTGGTGTCCCCGAGTGATGTGGTGGTGTCCCCGAGTGATGTGGTGGTGTCCCCAAGTGATGTGGTGGTGTCCCCGAGTGATGTGGTGGTGTCTCCGAGCGATGTGGTGGTGTTCCCGAGCGATGTGGTGGTGTCCCCAAGTGATGTGGTCGTGTCCCCAAGTGATGTGGTGGTGTCCCCGAGCGATGTGGTGGTGTGATGTGGTGGTGTCCCCGAGTGATGTGGTGGAGGTGGAGGGTGGAGTTGGAGGGTGGAGTTGGAGGGTATATGCCATCCTCAGGAAGGATTTGATCAATCAAACCTGACTATGGAAATCCAGTTTTCATCACTATCCGTTTTTCAGGAGAGCGGTTTGTCAGCGATAGCCTGTGAGTCATGGGCCTTCCACGCAATCAGCAATGGTAATGAATATCATTTAACACTGCACATCTTCATGCATACCTATACACACGCACACGTGTGTTTGTGTGTGGGTATATATATATATAAACACGTGTGTGTGTTTTTGTGTACATTTGGAAAACGATTGGATTTAAGGAATTAATAAATATTAGACGTATTAAATTGCATAAAGCTGCCAGAAAGTGTGATGGAGGGGACCCCCTTAGGGAATGGAAGTCTTTTTAAATCATTCAGCTCATTAGAATTTAAAGAGTGTAGTTCCACGTTGGCCATGCCCACTTTGAGTGCACTTCATGTGTACTTCTTGTGCACAGCCTGCCTGTCTTCTTCCCATGGTGAGGCTGAGGCACCAATGGGAATTGAGTTGTGCTTCCTGACTTCCTCGGTGATGTGGCACATGGAGGAACGAATAGAGGGCATTGTCGTGTTTTGTGCCAACACTTTATGCTTGAAATTCTAATTTCTTCCAAGGGCTCTCCCCTCGCGCCTCTGGAGTGTGGGTCATGAGGAGTGAATCTGAGGGCAGACTTCTTTAAAATTGTGTCCACGCTCTACAAATGAAGCTGTATTTATGTACTTTTCAAACTACAAATTCCACATATCTCGGTAGTACTCATCTTATATTTGTTTGAAGGTAAATACTAAAAGTGCTTGACACACGAATCGGTACCTACTCCCAACAAACAGAATTTCGTGTTTAATACAAATAACTGGAGTACAAGGAAAGCGGAGCTAGGAGAATGCAGCGCTCTGTAGGATTCGTTTGAAACGCCGGTATCCGAATACATGATATGGATAAAAGGAAATACATGTGGTTTATTTTGCACTGGGTGAGCGGTATTTCTGTTTTACATAGATAAGTAAACACGAGAGGAATAAATAATTTAACAGGTTGAATTATTTAAGGGAAACAGTGCAAGCATGGCTGCTGAGAAGTTGTCTCTGGTTTAGAAAAAAACTTGCTTTTTCAAATGTCCCGCTGTGAAAATATTGTTTTAGATTAAATTTACTTTGTGGTTTGACTTCCGTTTAGTGTGACATTGTGAGAAAGTGACATCTTTCTTGCATGGTATGCCCCCACTTATTGCTGAATTGCTGATGTGCTTTGACTGAGTGTGCCCTGGGCTCCTGCCAAACAGGTGCCCAGGGCCGGTGTTCCTTCCCTGAAACTGTGGTGAAACTAAAACCCAATTGGCACCTCTGGCCCTGGTAAATGGTACCCCAGGGCATTGTGACCAGAGAACGCCCCTAAGGGCTGCAGCACATATTGTGCCACCCTTAGGGGCCCTGTGTGTGTATATATATATATATATATATATATATATACACACACACACACACACACACACACACACACCACACCACAGCACACCACACCACACCACACCACACCACACCCCCCCCCTTGCAGGCTGAGTGTCTTGGTACAGAACTAAACAAAGAGTCGACATGGCACACTGGGTGCCATGCCCACAAACACACTGCCCTGGCATACATCAGTCACCCCTCTAGCTGGGTGCACTATGCCAGTGGTGTGGGCACAGGTGCATGAGCGCTGTGGCCCTACAGTACCCAGGATCATTCCTGGGCACTGTAAGTGCAGTGATGTCATTAAGAGTATATGGTGCTGGGAGGTTGTCATTACGAACTCCACAGCACCATGATGGCTACACTGAATGACATTCCACAGACATAACTCCAGATGCACGATACCTTACTGTCCGTATGACTATGCACAAAACTATTAATACACTAACAACTGAATATAAAAAGACATCAAATTTATTCAAGATGTAATACAAACTAGATACCATTAAAAAAGACAATAACATCAGAAGTAAAATTAACACAATTCACTTATAAAATACAAAAAATACAAAAGAAATGTATACAATTCAGATATAATTCAATAACAAACACCAAAGATTATGACCCGCATAACCACATCAAAGGACAGAAACATGTAAGACATTAAGGTTTGTACAATACAGTTGGTGCACTCTGTATCCTAATCTCACTCAAAATACGACACACTACTAATTGTGTGCTTGTATAATAGTGCTGGAGTCTTGAGTTGCACGAAGGAAGTGCGTCGACGCGTTTCGATGGACAATATGATCACTCCATCTTTATCAAGACTTTCATCATTTTCTCTGTCCTATTAGCAGGTTCATGTACAATCATTCACCCCTACTATTAGTTGGACCAGTGTTGTAAATTTGGCGCTCCAAAATATATTTTTTTAAATTAGAGACGTATTTAGTGCATAATTCTCCAATGCACAAGAGACCCGATCTTCGTATCTCTCTGATCACGGAACCAGGGAAATTGGAAATGCTTTAATATATCGTCCGTTCCTTTCCTAGTCTTAATAGATATAGGGAGGAGGTTCCGATCTGGATCCTGGAAAATGGTTAATGTCCCTTCAGTTGGTCATAATTTCTCTGCGTCTCCAGTTTCCAACTCAATATAGCTGAAAGTGCAGGTCAAAATGTCCCGGTAGGTTTCTTGTCTAACTGGGTCCGGCGTTCACGTGTTATCTCCCGTAGAGAATCGACTTAGTCAGTGAATGCATTTTAAGAGTCTGTAAAAATTTACAGACCCCTAAAATGCCTTTAGTACAGTCTAAAAACACGTTTTTGCTGTCGCAAACAGTGATTCAGACTTTTTACATCTGGCCCAAAAGCTATTCGGATAGACGCTGGTATTCAGGAGTGTTACAAGCCAGCTGGTAAAGCTCTCCCTGAAGGCATTATTAAACATTTTCTAGCCTGGAGGGAGATGCTACAGAAGCACAACCTCTGCTTATCTCCAAAGGGGATCCTTTCCCTTTTGCCAATTGGTAGCACCCCAATTTAGGAGTCGGTAGGTTTTCAGTGGTTCGCAATCTGAATTACTGTGACAAATCATTGATACATCTAATACCAATTGGCTGTTTGAAAGGTACTCCCTCTAAACACCCCTTCCAAATAGCAATTTGGAATGGAGTTGCAAACAATTTTAGGAGTCAGTATACATTTAGGAGAGAAGCTTCAACCTCTGCTTATCTGCAAGGAGTTCTTTTACAGGTGGTTGCAAAAAGTGCCCTTAATCTAGTGCATATATGCTAACCACAATAGTGTAGATTCGGATGGCATGACAGAGACTTCATTTGAACGACTTGTGGTGTAATAAATATGCAGCCAACTATAAAACTTGGTCACATCTGTTTGACTTGCTTACTTGTCCAAATTTGTGATCGAAGGCTAATCGCTTCATAGCCCCAAGTCTAATTTCCTTTATATTGCTCTATTAAGAATGATTGAGGCAGCCTATCCCCCATATTATGCATCCGTTTTGGTGCAAAAAAAACCTAATCTTTTAGTTCAATAATAGTCTCAGAGAAGAAGTCTGTGGCATTGGAAGCACAGCTAACAGTTACTCTCAAAGCAGCTTAGACACATTGGGACTTTTCACTACCATGCCATGTTATTCGTGGCACAGCTGATGTTTGCAGGAGAGAATATGTACATGACTGCGAGAGAATCAATCACTCCGCAGCTCCTCTGATAAAACTATGAGATTGAACAATAAATAACTTGATAACTATTAAGGGTGCATTAAAATCCTAGACCGAAAGTAAACGTAATGATATATACTAAGCTTTTCCTTAACAAAAACTATTAATTGTGGTAGAAAAGAAAGAATTTCTGAAGAGCGAGTCTTGTGGAGGGAGAAACCGACAAATTGACTTATAGTGACTTGTTTTCTTCAGCAAATTAACTTAATCATCCAAAGGTGTCTTTTTCCATGCTTGCTCGGGAAAAAAGTACAACTAACATTTTATAGTCATTTTTTGGTAAAGGATGTTTCAGGGAAATCCTAGGAAGTTATTGGGCTACAAAACTATTTTGCAACCTTGGGCAAACATGACCAATTTTTCCTAATTCCACCTCTAGATCTAAATTTCTCACAACGCCTTTACCAATTGCTATTTGGCACACACATAGCAGACAATCGGCCATTTTGTGCTCAACTTTGAGATGTGGGTTGCATGGAAGGAGCTGTGGTCACGGGAGCATAGTCAACTGTTTCACAAGTGGAAGTGCAGTGAAAGCAAAACAAGCAATAGATGTGCATTGGTATCATGCAGAATGTGGTACACTCCATTGTCTTTCATTAGCTCACATGCGACTTGCAAAGAGACCAATAGATACATATACGCAGAAACTGGAGTATTAAGTAGGAGGGATTTTTTTACCACCACTTTCATAATAGGGTCCAGCATCTTTAACCCTCACTTCCTGAGCATAGTTGGCCTCCGAAGTAGCATCTGTGTTTTGTCGTCAGAATTATGATGGGGCTGGTAGGAGGGGGCTTAAGTTCTCAATTTTTTTACAAATTCCTATTGTGTAGTATAGCAACCACCCATAATTTTCCTTTACTGTAAACGGTGGCAGGGAGAAATGGTCTGTTAAGGGTCGGCTTGGGGTCATCTGGCCCCTTGTGTCCTTTACTTTCAGCATTATGTTTCATTAACTTCTCTAGAAAACAAGCTTATTGTCGATTTAGGTTCGGAATTATCATCTGCGGTAATTAATTCAATGAGGAGCGGCTTTAACCACTTGGAAATCTTGAACTCTCCCGGGATGGTACACGGATGATGTTTTTGAAGGCAATAAGTATTTCAGCTTCACATTTCATGCTTTCTTCTCGGCCGCTTTGATCTGGCCTTGGTGTAGTTATCATTCCGCTTGAATGACTTCACGCTGTCTTTCTTCTCACAAAAAAGGAAGTGGGTCTGCACATATTCCATATGTTTAGACTTTGACACTAGAGGAAAATGGCCACTGCTTCCCTTATTGTTTTTTCCAATGAATAGTAGCCTCCGAAACATTGCTGGAGCACATTTCAGATAGGCTTTTATATTTTATTTGATTTGAATATGTAATTCGGACGACGGTGCGGGTTTTTATTTATTTTATTTTTCTACGACTCTGTTCCACATTAGATTGAATGCTGCCCTGTGCAGTTTATGGTTATTTTTGGTGTGATGATTTAGAGGAATTCAGAGAGGGAAAGGTCTTGCCGTCTGTGAGCGTACTTAAGGAGGGGAGCAGTTTTTGGATGCTGGTAAAGAGTCAACATTAATAGGAGGCTCAATCAACGTGTGACATCGGCTGCTTAAAAGGAGCGAGGAAAGCATGGAATGTGTATGACTTGCACTAGATTTTTTTAATTCATATTTCTAACTCTTTTTACACACACCACCCACCCCTCAACCTTTTCCCCAACTTGTATTTAATATCTACACTCCAAATGTTTATTGAAGAGAGGTAAAATAAACCTTAGCAATATGCTTGAATTAATTGAGCAAGGAATAGGATGCTCAGATTTTGCTTTTCACGAATTAAAGGCACAGAACCCTGGGAAAAGCGCAGCTGAGGGGCAGTATTTTGTGCTTTATCTAGGCATCTCTTGGCCTGTGCTTGGGGCTGTACAGACTGAACATGAAAAGCGCTCTGCAGAAGGAGCGGTGGCGACAGTGACTTGCTTCAGCTGCTCCCACAGTACCACTTGGTGCATTCTCAAGAATATTTTTCCAAAACACCATTGGTTTTAAAGACAGACAGCTATCTTTAAATAATCTAGTGGATCAAAGTCTGGTTTGGTACCCAGAAGCGTTAGCCTTCTAGAGCATAGAAAGCATGTATGTTTGTATGTATATGGTATTTTTATTGCGCTAATGTAGCCAAATGCAGAGGAGCACAGAACAACCATGCATGAACACTGTACAAACGCTGTATAAACTGTGTCGTTAGGATACCTTATGGATATCATGACTTTTGAACCTAAAGAAATAACTGGTGCCATTCATTCTGGGCTAGGTAGTGCTTTAATGGGCATCAAAATAGTGTTAAACTTGCCTTTCTCCACCAGAAGTTAATATATTATAAAACAATGGGATGATCGCAGGAGGAGTCCAACCTACTTGTATACATCTTGCTTAACTATATGTACCCCAGGATTTCATGAGGGGACTTGCTTTGTACGCGTAACTGGCTTTCAGGCACAGCCAGCTGATTATGGGGAAACACATGACCCAACATTTTAATGCATCTCCTTGTAGGGTGGCAAACTGCTGCTTTGGTGATATATGAGGAGCCAGTACGGTGCCCAAGAATTAACACATTGGCCAGTCAGTATGGTTTGGGAGCAACAGCAAGCTTCAGCACCCTGTGAGATGTATGTTTACAGAAATTGGAATGCAAATGTATGAATCTAGAAGTTATATGGAAGACCCGGAATCAAATGGTATATTTTCCATTCTAATTCTTTTTAGTGTCAAATACATATTTGATGAATACATCATCCTGGAGATTCCTCCTTCCTAAAAACTGTTCAGCTGCAATGGCTCCTAGTGCCACCATATGGCACTATGTGGCTTCAGCAGTGACTGCCCGCTGGAATGTCAACATTAGAAATTATAAGGAGGTAAATCAGCACCCTGAAGACTGTTCCTCTTTTTCCCAGCCTCATTGAAAAAAGCTCGGAAAATTACATTTCTCTAATTTTTAACAATAAAAATGGCAAGTGTCTCCTCCAACACTCTCAGGGTGTAAACCCTGGTGCAGATGCTGCAAGAAGATTTCCTTCTCTGACCCGCATGACATTTGTTTGCAATTTCTGTGCTTTAATGCAACCCAAACCATCAGGGAGCAAGAGGCCTCCCTATTTTTGGCAAAGACCCACAGGGATACACCAAAATGATCTTACCTCACCTTCAGGTAAATCCACTGTTTGGAATCATATCCCAAGAGAACTACCCACAGAAAGCACCAAGGGATGGTTAAGTCCTCTTCTACCTTGAGGAAACAGCCCAGTTTCTGGGACCTTTCAAAGTCTTGACGTGGTTACCTGATGCCAGACTCACCCTTGTTGCCAAACAACAGCTCTAAGTGGAAAAAGATGAGACCTGCGTTCGTTCTCCATTCTGCAGGCTGACCCTGTCCATATACACCCCTTTAAACTGACAGTACTGGACTTGGTCAAGACAATTTCTGTTACCTCTTGGCTGCCCACTCAAGAATGAGTACAATCCTGTGGGCTTGGCAGTTATAGTGACTCCGACCCAACACCTCCACTCACAAGAATTCTAAGCCTGACAAGACGCCATACCCTTTTGATTGGAGCTTCCTTCAAGCTGACACAGTTGCTGCTTTTAAAGTGGTCAAGATTAACTGTGTGGCAAAGGAGAAAGTAAAAGACATGTTTCAAAGATGAATCCTTGGTGTAAAACCTTTGCAGGACTCTGAGATTAGCTAAGAACAGTTGTTTGCGTCTGACTTCGATTCCTATGCCATGCCATATAAGGATTGTGGCTGTACAGAAGTTGATTTGGTGGTTGACAACCACTTTCCCAATACAGCACTGATGCAGTCTTGTATCAGATCCTACAAAAAGTGAGTGGCCTGAACACCACACCCGAAAGGAGACATCCCTTACACTTCAGGTCCTCCTCAGGAGAAGTTTCCACATTCATTACTGCTGTGTGAAAAGCAGCTGAAGCTTTGGAATTGATCTTGTCCTTTGTGGAGGTGAAGTCAAACATTTTTATGGAAATCTTATAACCTACTGCTTCAGTGGCGGAGCTATTACTTCCATTTAATAAGGCTCTTTGGATCTTCTCCTTGCTGCATGGGAGAAATGCTGTATATGTCCCCAAGTGCTCCGCAGAAGATAGCTAGATGCCATAGGTCTGCTCCTGGTAATCCACACTTTAAGTCCTTTCATCCTTCACCGGAATGCCAAGCTTTTTCCTCAAAGCTAAACCCAGGCACCTTTCCAATGACACCTCGTGACAGAGACTTGAAAATATGTGACTCGATGGGCTAAAAAGTCTATGCTTCTGGCAGTCTTATCCTCCTCTTTGGCAGTTATATTCATTCCCCATGCAAAAAGGAGTCAAGTAACTTCTAGCAGAAAGGAGCAAATTAATCTTTGGATTGACTAGAATATTGATTCATTCGTATAGTCAACTATATTTGTCTTTATTAAATTTGTTTCTTTCTCCTTTTGAATGTGACTTTATCCTTTAAACATTTGATGAAACACAATGCAAAGATTGAATATTTGCTGCATAATAATGGTGCAATCTATATAATGTGCATAGAATGAGCTGTTGCTTGTTTGTATAATGTTATTAATTAAGTATATGTGTAATGTCTAAATGTTATGTTTTTCTCATGCAAATACATTTCTAGTGACCAAATGAAAAAGTAAAGAAAAAGTAAAGGGTATAAATAAACTATACCGAACAAATCTAGAAATAAGACTGATTTGTTGCTCTAACTAAAGAGCTCTAATAAACAAACGGTAGGGCCAGCACCCTGTTTTTCAAAAAGTATTATATGGTCCAGCTGACCCCACGTCCCAGGACCTATCTCCCCACTTTCACAAAGTGGAATGCCTTTGGGCATCGCATATCTGGTAACCGTGAGCTCCAGGGTTACCTGTTGTATGCAAGTAATGTTTCCACCACATACCTCTTAAGCCGATACTTCCATGCATTGTAGGATTCAGTTGCACTGCTGCTTTCGATGCTGCTCGAGGAAATCTGCAACATCCTCAAAAAAGCTCTGGTGTATCGCAGGGATGCAGCGAAGTTTGCCATCCTCTGCGGACTTGACACCACACCCTGGGTAGACCCATGACTTCTACGGTGGTGCTGCAACACCACGCCTGGTTAGGATCCACTGGGTTCTTGGGGATGTCTAGTCTTCATTGATTGACATGCTATTTGAAAGCTCCCACCTATTTGGCGACAAGGCAGATGCGGTGGTTGAGAGCTTTTGCGAGTGCAGGGTCACTGCCAGATCCCTTAGCCTTTCTTTCTCGACCCATTTGCAACACCAGTCCTTAGCCCCTACTGCGGATGTGGAAATTTTGTGCACCCACCGTCCTAGCCATAACCGGTTCAGCGGCCTGCTCAGCCCTTTTGACGGCTGGCAGCAGAGCTCAGAAAGGAGCCAGTCCGAACGTGTTGTTCAGTCCACCACCCCTCTGGCTGCTGCAGATTCAAAACCCCTTTAGCATGCTCTCCAGCCAGCACAGACATTATTTTGGCAGCAGAATCAGGCACCACCTGCCCAAATTATCTGCAATTTCATCCCACAAGTTGGTGCTTCAGATTGGACAGAAAGGGCACGCCCTTTCATTTTTTAAACACCTATGCCCCCCCCCCACCATCTCAAGACTGGCTGACGGAGGACCATCTCTCCTTACTTCTCAAGAAGTGCAGGCTCTTTAGACAAAAGGAGCTGTTATTGGGTTCCCCGCACCAGAGGAAGGGCATGGTTGTAATTTCTGCTACTTCCTGGTGTCCAAGAGGGACAGAAATCTTCCCACCTATGCTAGACCTGCACCCTCTCAACTACTTCCTGAACAAAGAGAAATTCAAGATGCTCATATAGCTTAGGTCCTGTCTGCCCCGGATCCTGGAAACTGGATGATAGCGCCGGACATGCAGGACACATACTTCCACATCCTGGTCTTGGCTGCCTAAAGACATTACCTGCAGTTCATTGTGGACCTCGAGTATTTTCAGTTCGCTGTGCTACCCTTTGGCCTCACTAGCATCCCTCAGTGTTGATGAAAGTGATGGTGGTGGCTGCAGCCCATCTGCAAATGTTATAGGTGTTAGTCTTCCCTTGCTCCAATGACTGGATTTTCAAGGCGTGCTCGCTCCTGGCAGTTGTCACCAACATCCTACAGCGAACATTCTCAATTTCTTGGGGTTCACTCTCAATATGTCTGACTCCCTCTCAGATGTTCCCTTTCATCAGAACCATTTTAGACACAGTGCATTTCAGTGCTTATCCTCCGGAGCATCAAGGCTATGATATTCAGGCTATGATTCTGATGTTTTTGCCTTATCCTGGATTTCGGTGAGACTGACTCTGAGGCTACTGAGTCTCATTGCTTACTGTATTATGCTGGTGAAGCATACCCTCTGACTTATGTGGGCTCTGCAGTGGTACCTGAAGTCCCAGTTAGCGTAACATCAGGGTAATCTCTCCAACCTGGTCCAGATTCGGAGGGAACTACCAAAGATCTGCAGTGTTGGCCGACGAACTGCAATTGGGTCAGTGGCAGACCCCTCTTCCTTCTCCACCCAAAGTTCCCAGTGGTGACAGATGCATCACTCCTGGCCTAGGGTGGCCATCTGGGAGAGGTGGTGATCAGAGGACTCTGGTCTCTGGTAGAATTCCAGCTCCACATCAATCATCTAGAGGACGATTCACTTGGCATTGAAAGCCTTCCTTCCATCTGTCCAAGGAAGGCTGGTTCAGGTGGTCATGGACAACACCACCCCCACCATGCAGTACTGCATCCTGTGCCAGGATGCTCTGCTTGCCTCTGAACGTGGCTGGAAAGTAAAAATATTTTCCTGGCCGTACAACACCTGATGGGATCTCTGAACACCATTTTAGACAAACTCAGCCATCATTGCCTTGTCGATCATGAATAGCGTCTACATCCGGAGGTGGTGTAAGGTCTCTTCCGAGACTGGGGAGAAGCTTGATTAGATCTATTTGCCCCCTCTGAGAACATGCAATGTCAGCACTTCTGCGAAATGGCATTTTGAAGGCAGCTCTGCTCAGAGATGCATTCTGCCTTGAGTGGGTCTTAGGACTCCTGTGCGTATGTCCTCCAATATCACTGCTTCACTGAGTTCTCAAGAAGATCAGAACCTACCAAGGCCAATTCATTCTAGTTGCTCCAGATTGGGGACGGAGAGTATGTATCCTGAGCCTAAGCATCAGTCCTCTGGCCAGGCTGCCCCTTTGGGAGGATCTCCTTACACCACAACAGGGTGGTGTCCTACACCCGAACCTACACTTGTTCCACCTTCATGACAGTTGAGTGTTTTCAATCTCCCTTCTGAAGTTTGTGATGTCATTTTCAACCAGATTTCCTTCCACCAAAACTGTCTAAGCCTGCTGTAGGGATAACATTGTGATCCCCTTTCTGTACCTCTTGCTGAGGTTTTGTTGTTCTTTTTTTTTTTTTGCACTGCAAGGACTTGCTCTGGACACAATTAAAGAATACTTGTCAGCCATCTCAGCTTTCTTTTGTGAACACTGCATGCCTCAAGCTGATACTCCCATACAATGTAGGATTCAGACTTGCTCTGGGAACCGTTAGGGTTATTTGTAAGCCATCTAGGATTTCTTGTTGCTGCTGACCAACCCTCCCTATTTAAGGCACCTGTTGTAACTCGGTTTTTGAAAGGTTAGCAACGTTTGTTCTGCTTACTCCTTTTGTGATGCTCCAATGGCACCTCAATTTTGTCCTTAATTTTCTTAGATATTCTTTCTTTGAGCCCCTGCACAGCTGCCCTCTGCGGCTCTTGATTTTGAAAACCGTGTTCAAGGTGGCCATTACATTGCCCTGGAGGGTCAGTGAACTCAGGCTCTGTTGGTCCAACCTCCATACACAAACTTCTGTCATTTCAAACTGGTTCTTCAGGCACATGTCTTTTTCTTCTGAAGGTGGTCCCCTCTTTTCACATTGGCCAGAGCATTATTCTGCCTGCCTTCTGTGCCATGCCTCAATAAAGATCACCGGGTGGAAGATCAGTTCTTCATTGAGTTCTCTGGAGCGAAGAAGGGCAAGGCTGTGCAGAAATTAACCATCTCCAGATGTATAGTACTCTGCATAAAAATCTGCTACTCATTGGTGAAATAGCAACCCCTGAAGGTTTGCTGGCTCACTCTTCCAGGGCCAAGACTGCCACTACTGCATTAGTGCACTTGGTACCTGTCCTAAACATCTGCCTAGATGCCACGTGGACGTCCCTCAACACCTTCATGAGCTACTACTACTTGAACAGTCTGTTCTGTCGTGATGGGTATTTCGCCCACTCCATCCACCAGGACTTTTTGGTTTAAGCCAGTTTGCAGCCCCACCTGCAGGAAGTTATGGCTTGGGTATCGGTTCTAAGGTGAGGAATCTGTGGTTAGATGTCTCTATCAGAAACACATTATTTACCTTCGGTAACACCTTTTCTGGTAGAGACTTTATCTAACTGCGGATTCCTCACTGACCCTCCCATCAACCCTGTTCTGTGAACTGGGCTCTTTTCCCCCAAAAGCTCCCTTAGACACTGCACACTGGTCAAAACTGTTTTTACATGGCTCTGTGAATAATACTCTTTATTGATTGGTTTAAAAAACCATTTACAATTTAAAACATGACAAAATTGAATAATAAAAATGACTGTGATAAGAGTTTTAAAACAATGGATTTAAAATGACTTAAAATTTGGGGGGCCATTAAGATCTGATAATGTTCTAATAAAGGACATCGCTCTGGATTTTTGTAGTCTTTGATTTGGATGTTGTGTATATTAACTCGGCCGCCCTGCTATGGTGAGGAGGGTTTGGATGGGATTGTGGCTTCAAGTAGTTTTGACGCTTTATGGACGAATTTCGAAAGCCCAATGTTTAGCTTGGTGTTGTCAGGGTTGAGAGCGGCCATTATTGCTAGGCGGCAAGATCGAACTCCCAACATAAGACATTGGCCTTGCAGCAGTGACCGTCTGGCTGTGAGCAGTGCAGAACATGCACAGACAATATGTTCCATTGTTTCAGAATGGTAGCCACACAACCTGCATTCCGTGCTACTACCCGGCCGGTGCCATTCCGGGAGGTTCTTCAGAAAGGGCCATTCTCCCATCCTCAAGGCTAAAAACTTGTGTTTCCAATAAAGTACGTATGTGCTTGACAGATAGGGCGGCTCAACACCCACTTTAAATTTGGCGATTACAGTCCAGCGTGTCTCCTCTTTGAAAGTAACGCCCTGTCCGAGTGAAAGGACCACAATCTAATGTTTTTTTTATGGCGGACTTTAACACCGGGTGAGAGGGATTTATATCCCAGAGGTCTTTTGCACCTAGTAACTGTAAGCTGTGATTCAGGAATTGCCGATGCTTGTGGCTGGTCTGATTTTTTTGTATTTCCTGCCAGAGTCGGGCCTCCAAGGAACCCTCCCGGGCGTGGCGCAATCTATGACACAGTTTAACGAATGCACCTGCCTCCACTCCATGGTAATCTTGGAGTCCCAATTCGAGTCTCACTTGAGCTGGCGAGGCGGATTTTGGCAACCGAAAGGCTCTTTTAAAGATTTTTGTTGTTAACTCATTTATTATTATACTGGTTGTGCCCTTGGTGATACTGTGTCCATACATCAGGGACTTGATTACTTTGTCTTTCATTACTTTCAGCATGGGTGTTAGGCTGGGACCTAGTAGCTGTTTTGCCAATTTTGCAGCGGCCACCTCTAACGACAGAGCTTTAGGTTTTAATGCTTCTTTGTGCTTGATAAAAGAACCTCTTGTATCCAGAAAGATGCCCAGGTATTTATAACTGTGGGTTGAAAAGCTTTGTTTTGTTGAAGTACCACCTTTCTGTTGACCTTTTTTGCTTCCCAAAAGAGAGAGTTTTGGTTTTTGACAAGTTGAGCTCTAGATGTTTTCTTGTTGTGTAGGGTAGCAATTCATCCAGTAGCCTCTGGAGACCCACTTTTGTGTGACTTAAGAACTCCAGATCATCAGCTTAAAGCAAATTGGTGATGCGGGTCCCATCAAGTTGAGGAGGGTGGCAGTTTACACTGTCGAGAACTGGAGAAAGGTCGGATATAAACAAATGACAAAGGAGTGGGGCCAATACACACCCTTGTTTGACGCCAGTTTCGGTTTGGATCTTCCTGGAGATGTGGAAGACTTCACCCAGCTTGATTTTTATCCACATTTCCGTGTGGAATGGAATTATTGCTTGAAGAAGAGGCTGGGGTATCCCCCACGATTTTAGTTTTTGCCATAACTGACCCATAGGCACCCGATCGAAGGCCGCTTTGAAGTCTACAAAGCAGCAGTGCAGTTGGATATGTTGGGCTGTCGCTTTATCCATCAAGACGGTTAGCGTTAACAAATTGGTTGTATACCGGTGTTGGCCACAAAGCCCGTCTGGTTAAAAAGAAGAGCGCGGTTGTTTCGGCCCAAGCCTGTAGCTCCTCCAATAGAATATTTGCATAGTACTTAGCCTCCACGTTGAGAAGTGCAACCATTCGGTAATTTTATGGCTCATTTCTCTTCCCACCTTTGTAGATTGGGTGAATGACTGCACCTCGCCAAGATACTGGGACCGTGTTATTTAGACTGCAGTAGAAAAACAAAGGGGTCAGGTATTCTGACCATAGGCTGACATTGAATTTGAACATGGCTTGAGGGAGCCCGTTTGGGCCTGGGGCTCCTTAGGCTCTGGCTTTCCTTATGAAGCGTGAGGTCTTGTTTTTTAAGGCATCCAGAGACACCGTAGGCTCTGGTGAGGTATTGTTCCTTTTCATTGATTCCTTATGTGTCTGATCTTCAGGTGGGGTGTTTACAGGCCGAGCCCGCCTCGAGCACTCCAGTCCCAGGGGAGAGATCATGGTGGTGACAGGGCTGGAGGAATCGGTGCAATCTTCGTTTTCATTGGTACCTCCGAAGTGAAGAGATAAAAACTTACTCCAGACTGCTTCGCTAATGTTTGCATTGCTGTACCCACTTGCACTTTGTTTGCTCCTATTTACTAGAGACCAGAATTGCTTTGGGTTAGGATTTTTACTTTCATGGATAAGCTTCAGTCAGAATTGATCCGAGGCCGCTAGTTTTTCCTTTTGTGTGGCGATTCTAAAAGCTGCTTGGGCTTGCTTGTAGTTATTAAAGTAGATTTTATTGCTGGGGATCTTCCTTAATTGACGGAGTGCTCGGTTCCTCTCAGTTCTTAATTTCCTTGTGGCTTTTGAGATGTAAATTTGAGAAATTTGGTTTCTGGGGCCCCTCCTAATAGGAAGTTTGTTGAGAAGGAGATTTGTAAGAGAGATCCAGCCACTAACGACATGACTACTTAGCTCTAGACATTGATGTAAGAGGGCTCTGCTTTTTTCCTTCAGGGATAGGGCCGTGGAATCTGACCACTTTATCCGCTTTAGGTCCTCTGTATGGCTGACTGAGTGGGTGTGGGCCAGTCCTTGATGGTGTGGAGTGCCGGTGGATAGTGTTATTATTTGTGCCCGGTGATCACACTCTCCTTGCGGAGCAATTTGATAGCTCTCGATCCAAGGCAGTATTTCTCTACTCCCTAGAGTAAATTCCATAAACGAGAGGGATCTGCTATCTGACCGGGTCCGTGTGGGCGGGATGTCGGTGGGGAAGCGCCCATTCAATAAGGTATATCCTAAGCTTCTGAACTGCATTACCACATATTCACCCAATGTTGAAGATTTGTTCCCAACAGGAATTAACTGGGATACAAAATGTGGAGGGATTCTTGGGGGGTCCGGACCTGTGTCGTCAGCAAGATTGCAGTAGAGATTAGTATTGAAGTCACCTGAAATGATACTTGGTGTACTGCCATACTTGCTAATTAGGTCACAAATGGAGTTAATCAGGCTGTCCATTTTGGATTTATTCTTGCTAGTGCAGGGTGAGATATAGGTGTTAAGGATGAGCAGCTGAGGGTCCGTAAGCGAACTTCCCAGAATTGTTCCGGAGAGCCAATCCTCCTCAAATTTAATCTGTTTGATGCTTTTGGATAATTTTGTTGATACATAGATCGAGAGACCGCGACTTGGTCTGCCGAACTTGGACTGCCTGGTGGCAGGTGTCATAAACTCCAGGAAGCCCACTATTGGGATACTTTCTCCTGCCCATGTCTCCTGTAAAAGGTGGATGTCATATTCTTTTAAAAAGTCCAGGATGGCGGTAGTTTGTTTTTCCAGGCCAAATCCATTGATATTCCAGGAGCATATGGTTAATGGTGGTTCAATCCGTCTGGTTTCTGAATAGAACCCCCGGCAGCCATAACCAATCTGCTCCACCAAGGTTTTGCTGGTCGGTTGCGGGCTCTGGGATTGCAGTTGGCAAGCTCCCTTTTGCGGATCTCAGTACTGAAGTATGCGCCTGGTTGTTTTCCAGTATTGAGGGGGAACAAGGGGCACTTGTATTATTGTTTGTTATACCCCAGGTTTTAAATTGGTCGGTTTTCGTCAAGACCAAATCCCGGGTTGCCGGTGTTACCAGTGTTACTTGCGTCGCTTCACCCGTATTAGATCTGGTAGGTGGAATAAGTTCGATAGCGATTATGTCTCTCGATTGTAGGTGGTTTAGGTCTGGTAGTAATTTGAAAAGTTTTAGTATATTCCCTCGGTTGAGGATGTCGTGAGGGCCCCTCGAAGTAAATTCTGGGATGAACAGCAGTTTGGTATTTTTGGGGCTGCTTGGGGACTCACAGGGCTCGTTGGCCATTACTGGCTGTTTTTGCTTTGGTTTTTCTTCAAAGGGCTTTCTTGATAATGTAGATATAGTGAATGCTAGAAGGGGCAATTCCTTATGGTTGGTATTTGAGAATTGTGGATGATGACTTTTATTTGTGGGCGCCAACTTGTGACAGCCTACTGAGTTTGTATGGTTCTTATGACCAGATTCTATAGCTATTCTCTGTGTACGTGATTTGTTGTCTTCGACGGTAAGAAGACGAGGGAAACTAGTTTCCTGAGCTGGCATTTGAAGAGTTACAGGACTCTGTTGCTCTGCTTCCAATGCTGGGTGCTTGGATGGCGGTTGTTTAGATGTATTGATGGCTGGAGGGGATGTCCCTGAACTTGAGGTAGCCCTGACTGCTGACTGGTCCGGCTTGAAGGTTCTGTCTGTGGGGGCAACTGGTTCGATAATAGTTGCGGGCTTGTAAGTTCTCCTTTCGGAAATAATGCCGATAGGGCCGATGGGGCATTTCCTGGAGGTGCTGTGTCGCTCCTAGGGAAGTTATTCATATTAGAAGTTGTGCCAATTTTTTGTTTATTCCGGCTATTTCGTTGTCTTTTCTTTTCACTTTTCGACAACTGGTGTAAATTAGGGTTTTTAGATGGTTAGATGGAGAATAGTTTAACGACTGCTGTCTCTGTGGAGTTCGGGAAAGTTGAACTGGTATGTACTTTTGGTCGAGGTGGATCCTGTGCTTGGCTTAGAGCCTGGATTGAGGGGTCTGGGGGCTCGGACTCCGAGGGTTTCTTTATTTCCGTTAGGACGGCTGAAGGGAATTGAGGCAGAGATGATAGGGAGTCGATTATAGGGGAGCAGCAGCACACTGATTGCACCAATTGAGTTTGGGCTTGGGCTTTTTTGATAAGAGCGTTGAGCGCCTCCAATTTTTGGTTGATCCCCGCAGTGTACACTCCGAGTGTGTTTAGCAGGTGCACCTGCATACCCATCATGTCTGAATGATATTTTAGTGCAGCTGACGTTGTTTGAAAGGTTTGTAATAATTGGGACCATAGGTTATTAAGGTTGGCCAAAGGAAAACTGTCCTGCCCTTCAGGTTCTTTGGGTTCAGTATTAAAGAACGATAGGTCCAGAGAATTGTTAATTGCATTATTATTTGACCCTTCTCTGATAACCGTTTGGTCGGCTTCTTCCCCTTCATTCCCCTTGACCAGAAAATGATCAGATTCTGGTTGGACTGGGATGCTAAAAAACGCTTGTGAATAGGCCCCGGCCTGTAATAATAAGGCTTTTGGACTCTTTTGTAGCTTGACAGATTTAGGATCGGTTGAGGAGTAAAATACAGATGGCGAAAACAGGCTGGTTCTAGATTAGTTGTATGTTGGGCTGAGGGTTGGAGGGGAGCCTGTTGTGGTTGACTGACGTCCAGGGATATTCTATTGTTGATAAAGCGCTAGCTTGCCTCAAGTCAATGGGCCCTCCATCGACCCTGTGGACCAATGGCAGAACCGTAATTTGATGTGGCAATAGCTCGGAGGCTACGAGGTGATTACCCTGGGGGTATGGGGGTACCTGTTGTTTGTACTGGGTGCTTGTGGTTTTCTTCCATGCGATAGCTGGGACTGTGGTCCTAAAGTAGTTCCTTAGTGAGGCCTTGATTTTTGTTGGTTTAGATTGTTCTTTAGAGCCAGGTGTTTGTTCCTCGGCGGTTGGATGGGCATGTAGAGGCCCTGGATCAGAAGCTGTCCTTAGGTTTGCTGATGTTTGATGAGGCGGGGATGCCATTGAGGGCTCTACCAGAAGATCGCAAAGGTCCCTTTTTCTTTGCACCTTTTTTGGAGAGTTTTGATGGAGCTTTCCTTACTCTTCCTGACCTCATCCGGGAACCTTTTTGCTTTTTTTATTTGTTTGTTTATTTTTTGTTTAAGGGACTGCAGGGCTTCCCGATCGATCCTAGAGATTCCTAGGATAGTCGGTTGGTTTGGGTAATGGTCCGGGTTGGTTGATTGAAGAAGTCAGGTGAATGGGATTAACTAGGCGATTACTTAAGCGAGCGGTTCGCTTAATATGGGCCCTTGGTTTTTTGCTGTAGTTTTATTGTGTTGTACTGTTCTAGAAGCCAAGAATTGTCTCAGTGAATGTTAAGCTACTCTACAATTGGATCACAGGTAAGTAGCTGATCACCTTCAAACAGATCTTCCAGTGAGACCCACTGCGCTCAAATGTATTAAGTCTACATTGGATAAGGAACCCCAGTGTTTAGACAAGCCTACTGGGGGAATTGAAGTCGCATAGAGTATTATTTGTTTTGTAAGTTGTAGACCTCAAAACCAATGTGGAGCTACACACAGCAGCTATGGCGGACAAGGATCAAAGTTGCCAAGGGTAGGAACAACTGAAACAGACCTCCAAGCCGCAAAGATTCTTAGTGGAGCAGATGTTGTCCATGCACTACCCTGAGAGCCATTGGCATACCCACTGTAGCAGGACCAGAACGTAGTAATGTTCGGCCCCGTCCAACCCTTATCTACCGGACACCTCATCTTATCTAATGCAGTTCTGCAGTGGCCATTACACCATGGGGGTTCCCAAATAGTGTGTCCCAAAACATTTTCTAGAAAGGTGTAACTGGAGGGTGGCAAAGGGGTACAAAAGGGAGAGGGCCGCCCCCATCCTGAACAGTATAATGCGCACCATGACCAGTAGTGGAAGGGTTCTGCAAAACAAGGTCTGGTTTCTCTAAGATTAAACTGCCTTGGTGAGATTTCCATCAAATATTTGATGTCTGGAGTGGGAAATTCTGACCCTCCCAAGTAGCGGAAAGAGGCATCCTCTCGGTAGAGTGCTCCACCACCCATGTCTAGCTCTACAGCAGTTGTGTAAGGGTGGAGGGGTAATAGACAATACCCGTAGACCCAAAGACCTGCCAAATGCCTGGAGCGCATGCACAATGTAGCCTGATCAGCAGTGATAAGTTTACTATAAAGTAACATAACATATCTGTGTATTGTGGCATGACATGAGTTCTAACACCCAGACGGATACCACATGGGGCCCATATGTGAGGCACCTAATGACCATGTGCTGAATAGAAAGTTTTAAAAGCAGGGGAAATAGCAGGTAGCCCTGTCAAGCCCCTCTGTATAGTTTAAAGGCGGCAGAGATTTCCTTGCCGCATCGGATCTTGGCTATAGTGTCAGTGTAACTCATCTGTATAGGGTGTCTGCCAAATGCAAACTTGGTTAATACCCTAAACAGGTAATTCCAGTCCCGGGTATTCAGTGCTTTTTCCATAATCTACATTGGATAAGGAACCCCAGTGTTTAGACAAGCCTACTGGGGGGAATTGAAGGCGCATAGAGTATTATTTGTTTTGTAAGTTGTAGGCCTCAAAATCAATGTGGAGCTACACGCAGCAGCTATGGCTGACAAGGATCAAAGTTGGCAGAAGGTAGGAACAACTGAAACAGACCTCCAAACCGCAAAGATTCTTAGTGGAGCAGATGTTGTCCATGCACTACCCTGGGAGCCATTGGCATACCCACTGTAGCAGGTCCAGAACGTAGTAATGTTCGGCCCCATCAAACCCTTAACTACCGGACACCTCATCTCATCCTATCCAGATTTAAAACTAGACATGCTGCATAAAGCTTAGTTTTAGGTGCATGATCCTAAAGAGACCACAAATATTAAGGGATATATCTCCCCCCACCCTCGAGGGACAAAACCATTTTGTTCTGCTCCTTGCAAGGATTTTGCAAAGGCTTTTATAGTCGACATTAGGGATCACTAGGAGCCTACGAGATTGAAAGATTGGAGTGGACGCAACCTCGATTTGGTATAAAGGTACAATAAAGCTTCCCTGAGGAAAGAGGTAACCTGCCTTCAGTTGCTCGTACAGCACCACCAGCTTTAGGATTAGTAACTAAGAGTATGTCTGGGAACACTTCTATGGGTTTTACTCATGGCTCGGTCACGGACTGTTTTGCTTATTTCGTAAGTAGTCTTCGAGGCATCCATCTCTGATTTTTCAGGAGGGGCAAGGGGTAGTGGTATTGCAGCTTAAAACTCTGCTGCAAGATCATAGTTATGGCTGATGGTGCCATATAGTACTCTGAAAACATGTGAAACTCTGCATAGCTTTCAAATTGAGTAAGTACAGAAAAGTATTTAGCTATTCGGATAGAGGAAATTGGTGCTTGTACGTGTTCCTCTTTAATGAGCTATGCCAATAGTCTGCTTGCCTTGTCCTCCCTTTGTGTTTTGACAGAGTGCGCCATGTGGTTGATGTGGCAAAGTGCTTTGTGCATGCCGCCATACGCTCATCCCTATAAATGCATATTTCCATGTGGCGTGGTGCAGAGGGCAGTATCCTCAAGCATAGAGCACAACCACTAGGTCAGAATGGAAGGATGCACTCTTCCCCAGTTAAAACCAGCTTGCTTCAGGGTATGGTCTGAAACAGTTCTACCATGATAGCCAGTCTGAGTGACAAAGTGGCTGATAGACTCAGAATATACAATTAGTCGAGGCGAACGCGGAGGTCATGTGGGGGCGTAAAATGAGTACATTTTAATCCTAGGGTTGCATTAACCACAGCCTAGTGTTCTAACTAGCGTGATAAACTTTTGGTGTTGTGGATGCCTAAGCTGGGGTCCCACCTGGAATCCAGGGTATGCCAAACCATTGTGAATGTTGCTCCTATAACCTATTTAGAAAAGTGGTCAGCTTTGGTGCACGGATGCTTTCCAGGATAATTTGGGTGCCATGCAAAAAACCGTCCACAAACACTTATCTACCGTCTTTGTCAAATAATGCCGTGCAAGGCTGAAAAGAGACTCCTGCTTTTATCCAAATTAGGATCTACACAGAGTATTATGTGAAAAAACATCTGCCTTCCAATGCTTCTGTAATCTAATCCTTTCCATCTCTGTTATATGGGACTCTTTAAGTAGAGCCATGTGTGCCCGTCGGCATTCGATATATGAAAATATTATGTACCCCTTACTCCTATTGTGCATAACTTGGATTATCCATATGATGAGGTTGACGTTAGCCAATAACGCAGTTGGCTCATTCAGGCTGAAGATGAGTTTTAGGGGCTCATTCAGGCTGTGGATGAGTCACCTATGCCAATGCTATATTTCACCAGTCCCCACCTACAGCCTGGTGTAGGTTGCGTTTACAAGGTCTGCCTAGGATGTGGGCTCTAGCAGGTATCTCGGATTGCTGATTCACTGTTGTGGTTTAGAGGGTAAAGAAGGGTTCCGGATAGTGTCGCCCGACAGAATTACAGTGGATTATAGAGGCAAGCAGCTACCACAATATATAAGCACCATCATGGCATTTTAGCCCCGCCCTGATGCACTAATATTAATGTACGAAAGCTTTATTACCTTTCATATATACTGTGCAGAGGCAAGATACTGCTAAAACTGGAATACTCAGCTCAACTCTTGAATTCAAACATCTTTTCTGAATCTAGTGAAACTACCATAACCTGTGAACATTTAGTCAATCTAGTCATCATGTTGTATAAGTTACTAAAATTGCAGCTTTAGATCTGCCAGAAATTAAGCCAGAGTGATGTGAGTGCTCCAGATAAAGTATCGGTGCTAGTCTGGTCACTGCTATCTTACTCACTTTCCTGCCAGCCAAATTCAGCAGCCATAAAGGACTGCATGATCAACATAGGCTTGGCTCCCAGTTGGACTTCATTAAACTGAAAGTTTTGTAAATATTTAGATCTGCATTTAACTCTTCCAAGTCGAAGGTTTTTTACAAAATACGATAACTAAGCACTATCTTAATTTTGTCAGACTATCTTCATGCCACAGTTCAATAAGATTTGTTTCTAGAAAAGGTTAACACTTCCTCCAGACAGAACGGAAGCATCATGTGATAGTTGCCGTTTTAGCAAAGAGACCAGTGGTTGAATGGGCACTCGATCTTGATTCACCTTTTATGCTCCGAGCATGTCTGATGGACACTTCTATAATGCACACAAGGCTTATAAGTGTTGACTTTTTCACACATGCAAAACAGCACCGGTAAAAATTTGCAAGCGTTTAGCAGACCTTTTGCAAATGCAGCATATACTTTTAAAATACAGCAGAGACTGCAATATTCCGTCCACCCACATAGGTAGAGCATAAAAAGCAAGGACAGCAGGAGTGCCATCTTCATATGAAAGAGTAACATATACACATTATATATAGTTACAATGAACGTTGGGACCCTCACTTGCTTTAATGAACTTTCTTCAACCAGCCTCTTTCAGGCATTGGGTTGAGACATTGACAATCACGCCTTAACTCAAACCATTTGAGAATTAATCTCTCACCTACTGATATTGGCTATCTGAGTGTATCTTTTTGCCTCCACTAGAGTGCATGCATTGAACTGCATGAGGGACTACTGTACAACTATAGAGCTCTCTGTCTGCCGCTGTTGACTTCCTCCTATGTTTCTTGCTCTGTTGTGCTAATGCTTCTTGTATCTGATAGAGACTTCTTGTCACAGGTTCCTTACCTTAGAATTTGTGCCTGGAGTGAGACTAGATCCGGAATTTTCGTGAGCAGTAACCCTGTGTGCCGGTTGGTGGCGTTGTTTGGCTCTGTGTTTTATCGACTGCGCCAGAAGCGATGTGCGGGGTACCTTTATAGGTGTCGCCCCAGCACGCTGATGTGAGTTCTTTTCTTCTGTGCTAATCAGCCCAGATCTGGAGAGAGCTACCCCAAGTAATTCTTTGACTGGCCTATTTCTACCTTTTGTGGAAGTTTTGGGACATTTTCCCCCTGATGTGTCAGAAATGTCCACTAGAAAGGCTGGATTCTAGACCTTCTGTCGATGATGGATCCGTACCTTGTCTGCCTCTGGTGTCTTGAGCGCAACCATGATGCAAAGACCTTTGCCATGTGCCATGCCATGCACACAAATAGCCTTAATGGAGGAGTGCCTCAAGCTTCTTGCCACTCGATGTGCGACGCAGCGACGGTCTCAATCCCATTCAAGAGGCAGGCCCCGGGATCGATTGTGGGGCCATCGATCTTCGTTGAAGCCATCTGGGTGTTCAGGTAAGTTCCACAAAAAGAAGAAGAGTAAGAAGTTGCGAGGTCTTTGACTTCACCCCGTCTGTATCAGTCATCTAACGAGACCAGGGAGTGTCAGCATTCAAGGCCTGACTACGCTGTTGAGCCTGCATCTGGGCTGGCTCCGCGCCTCCCCAAGTTTCCGCGAGAGACCCCGCCCAACTCAGCAAATTCTGTGTGGCCATGCATCTCAAAATGGGGCAGCCCGTCCTCTCTGACGTGCCATTTCTGCTGGCCCCTACTGGTTCCCTGCCGACAGATCCTCCCTTGGCTACTGTCTGGACCTTTGGTTCCACAGATGAACCTCGACTTTCCCTGACACTGGTCCTGATGTAGACGCCGCCAATGCTACCACCCCCGTTCTCGTCCCCAACTCTGACACAGAGCCAGAGGCGCATCAAAGGGGAGCAGATAGGGTAATCAACTAGCTGCTCAGTCAACACAATGTATTCCAACACCTGCGTATACCGTCTTGGTGGAGAGGCGCGGAGCTGCCAATATAACATTGCAGACATCGGGCAGAAGGTCGAAAGCTGTCAACTGACACTTCATTTATGAAGGTGGAGAAATGACAGGTTCAGTGGAGAACCCTCCGCTGCTGCTGTGACAGGAGATTCCCAAGCTGTTGAGCTGGGGCATTGGTCCTCCCATCGGGGTGCCCCTTCAGGGGAGCAGAGGGCATGATCAACATCTATTTGGCAGTGATATTGTCAATGAACGCTTCATGAGCAAGGTAAGAAAATTGGGAGGGTCCTTAAAAAGGAAACTCACCTTCTAATTTCCCCAATGTTAAGTGGTGGGAGTGCCTAGTTATAGCAAACATAAAGTCATGTAGCCTTCCTTCTCACTTGAACAATAGATTTTGTAGGTGGAGTTTAACTTGGATCTTTTGTAGGATGTGGTTTGTTGGAGAGATATATCGGGGAGCTTGTGCGGGAGATCCACTCATACGTTGATGTTTTGTTTTGTGTCTTCTGTCATGAACTGAACTGAATTTGTATGTTGGAATATGGTGGAAACTTGCTCGAACACAATATCTTTGCTTTTTAAAACGCAATTAAGATGTATCCTAAAAGGATTGTGAAGCTAGCCTAACATTGAATTCTTCAGACTCCGTACTAACTTTGGAAGGGAAAGACAACACTGCTTATCAGTCTCCTTCGTCAGCTAGAGTGCTGTAACATAGTCTTCATTGTGATTGATACCTCTGCTTGTTAATTGTCTAGATTGTCAGTTCTTAGCACATTGTGCAATGCCCCCTTTACCATGTCCCATATAGATTGATTTGTGAGCTCTCCTACTTTCAGTCTTTCTCTCCTGCTTATATTTATCCATCTATACATATCTCAAAACCATCCTCTCTGTGTTGGTACTTTTGTACACTCCCAGCCCATGACCATACTCCTTTTCACCAGGGTCAGACCTAAGGCTATGATCTTAGACATTTGTTTTACATTTGTCTTTCTCAATATTAGCTTACCCTGTTTCATAGGCAATGCAATCTCACTCCCACTAGTTCTAGCAATTGGCCAACCACATCTTGCCAGCAGTCGTGTATTTTATGTGCCTACCTGGGTTATACACAGGAATTCATTCATCTGGGAATATTGTATGCAGGACCTGTGTGGTCATATACACCCTGTGCATGTTTTTATATTTAGAATGGATTCGTTTAAATACTGCATTCATAGTGCTTGTTCTGCACTTTCTATATCCTCTCTATCACTCGGCCGTTCCTAGGAGGATTTTGATCATCCTAGTGAAAGGAGATGGTAGACTCATGGAGTGTCAGAGAAGCCCTACGAACAGACACAACGATTATTAGAAATTTAAAAAGGTTATGATGCTTCCATTAAATATCCCAGTTTTAATCAATGGTGAACCAGATCTGTCAAGCCTTTAATCCAAGCCTTTGGGCAGTCATGGTTATTGAGTAGTATCCATGGGGTTTCTGTCCTTTACCAGAAGTGTCCAAGGGCTTACGTATTGCTGCATTCCAAATGGGTAATTAAGTTACGCTCTTTGCCCAGTAGGCTTAATGTAAAAATGGTAATAAGTTTGGTTACCGGGTGTAACGGGGAGGATGATGATTCAGTTTCAGCCCTTGCTTGGAAGAAGAGTCCAAGCCCCAGGTAGGGCGTCCTAGTGCAGAAGGAGCCCAAGCCTGTCACCTATAAAAATGCTCAACGCAATCACTTTCTTTCATTTGCAAAGGAAGCCTTGGGACCTGGCATAGCAATTGGGTACACTAGTTTCTACTGACAAGTGAAGAACTGATAACAGGATGCACTTTTAACCAGCAATATCTTCAAAACCCTAAGTTGTAGACTGACAGTTCAGGTCTTTTCAACGGAATGAATCTCAAGGACTCTGAAAGAAAAAAGAAAACCCTCATCTCCCCCTCGGTCTCGAAAAAGGAGGTTCCAGCTAGCCACAATGTTTGAGTGGATGTCACAGAGCTGTGAGTGCTAACATAGAACTCTAAAAACTCTAATGGCTTTAATGCTTTGATCCAATCCAGGTGAATCAGATGTCTTGTGTTTGGTCATGTCTGGTTGGCTGCAGGCTTTAGTGGTTTCAGGGCAGGCTGAAATCTTCGAGTTATTCTCTATGCAGCCCCAAACACCTAGACCTTTTCCAATGTCTCTTACCCGCAGTCACCTTTTCTGATCTCCAGGGCTATCCAAATGCCATCTTTGAAAGTAGGTATATTCTGATATAAACTAGGAAATACTGTTATAATACAATATTACAACCAGTTACTGTAAAATAATATTGAGAAGCTTTCAATACAATTAGAGCCTCACCATTCGATGCTCAATGGAACATGCCATCCACTAAGCAAATTAAAATGCATCAAATCTGATATGTATTCACTTAACTGATAATGTCAGAAAACATCCTTATAGATATCTACGGCAAGGCAATACTTTATAAATGATTGAAATCAGATCCTTGCAAAGTCTATCAAACTGGTGTGAAATTCCGTATTTGAGGTGCTTCAGTTCACACCATGAAACACCACCAAACATCGCACCAGGAAGCTGGCATACAGGACTTGGCGGCCAGACTCACTATCAACCTCTCACGCTACCGGAGCTACACTCTTTAAAGTGCAGTGAGGTACACAAATAAACACAATTCACAATCAAACAGAATTCAAATTCCTCACCTGCACTTTCAAAACACTACATAACACGAGCCAACAATTGCATCTTCTTTCACAAACCCTCCAAACACCTCCGCTCAGTCGAACCCACTCCTAAAGCGCGGACCAACCTACCTTTAACCCCTCACTTCTTGATTTTCAACAAGAAGTTGAAGACCTTGCTCTTCGTGTAGCCACACTGAGCCCTAGGATTAGCTAGACTCACACCTGCTCAGTGCCAGGATACCCATCCAGGTCATAGTGTGCTTTACCGATCAACATAACATGGTTCTAATTGTTTTGCAGTGGTTTTTCCAGTGAAATACTATACATTAAACTGGTCCCAAAGGATTAGGTCTTACTCAGTTGAAAGTTGGACTGGCAGAAAGCCAAAGCCAATTGAAGGTTGTGATCTCTTCAGAATCTATAACCCTACCACTCACCACCGTACAAAGGTACATCTTTAAGGACATTTACATATAGAAGGAGAGATGGGGGGGAGTCATTGGTAAAAGTAGTGTGGATTTCATGAGCAGCAGTTTAGTCTTGCGAAGCGGAATGTTCTCTTCTGCGTCTTGACAGTTTTCAGTACAGACCAAAAATGGAGGCTCATAGGTGGCCTCAATGAGGACATCCCAAGTAGTCTCTGTAAAAGAACAAGGAATGGAGTTGCCCAGACAACAAGTCCATTTTGGTTGTTTTTTTGTTGCCCAGTGGAGCTTTATTCTGTCAATATTGTGGATTCCCTAAATCCATCCATGTGAGGTAAAGGGTTTGTAGGAGGAACGCTACATGAAGAATGTCATAACCCCAAAATAAACATGGTGAGGAGCCTCCATTTTTCATTGTAGAGCCATGCACTCGCAAACTTACAAACAATGCCATCCTTCCAGCACATGGGTCCTCAATCGTAGCTTACACCCACAATTACATATGCCACATAACGAGCCCATCATATGTGCATTTTAAGTACTGAAGGGAACCATATAGTGAACAAAGATGTACATGTAGTAGACTTTTGTTTGTACACTATGCAATCTCTGCTACCAACTCTCAGCTTCAACTTTCAGACTGCTTAGACTCCCTCGACTATGTCTGAGGGTACACATTGTGTGAACCATCTGTTCAACAAAGCATTATACTCTGCTGTAGGAGGAACAGAACTTTGAGCACCCTCAGGGGATTCTTGGATTGTCGAGTTCCTGTGGTGAAACAAGTGGGTAGGTTAGAAAAAGTTGAACAAGGCAAGGATGGAATAGCTTCCTTGCCAGGTAAAGGAATGTGCCCCTTTCTTAACCTCTCGAATCACAAACATGAGTAGTTCACTTTGCATTCAATGGGAACCATGCGTTGGCAGTGAATCCTTGTAACTCTGCATGATTATTGACTCGAATGTTATCTATAGGACTAGCCTTACAGTCAAATGTAACAGACATCATACAGTAAACGACAGAAAGCTAGTGCTGCTAATACAGAATTGCCATCTTACGCCTTAGGTGAGGCTTCTGGATTAATAGGAGAAATCTGCAGTAAGGTATTCTATGGTAGGCAAAGGTTTTCCATATCCATTTTATGGTTTTTCTAAAATGTTAAAATATCTCAAATATATATAGGATGTATGAAAGTTTCTTTAGGATTTTTGTAGTTCAAAATAATTTGTTCTTTATCAGACATAGCTGCGGTCAGTCACATAAAAGGGCAGGATATGTTGAGCAGGTGACCTGGAAAAAGAGGGAAGGGAAATCAGTCTTGGCCTTCATGCCAAGCTCATCTCCTGTCAGATTATATGTTCAGGAACATTACTGTGGGATTCCTCATTCCTGCCCTTTGTGCAAAGGCCAGCTGTATACAGTTTGTCAGTGCTCAGGTGAGTTCACGGACGGGGCACCTATGAGTAGAATCAAAACCATATGTGCACTGTTCGCTGGTCTTTCCCATTTCTTGGCTAGAAGTACAATCCACAACAGAAAGATGTTAAGCTACTGTACATCTCCTCTTGATTTATTGCAACATGTGCTTTTTCTATTTGATAGAAAATCCAGTGGAAGTGGCTGCTGCAAGATGCATTTTGATCTTATGGCAGTTAGCTGATTCTCTTGCAAAATATTTGTTTAACCTTATCCCTCAAATATGTTCTTGCCTTCTCACCAAGCTCCTGGAAATATTTGACATTCTCATTCTATATTAAGTACGCATGCCATTTACAAGAACGCTATCAAGGTGTCTTCCCTTTTTGGGCAAGATATGGCCTCTTGACTCAAACCCCTGCACCCCATATAGGCCAATGGGCCCTATAACTCTTCCCTGCCTCTCCTCTCTCTCCACCCTAAATCGATCATCATTATTCCACAGCACCTCGACCTCCTGGACGGAGCCACTGATCCTTGAATGGGAGGGAAGGTCGATCAGTCTCTTGGGCTGTCTCTTAATCACCCAGGGTTACTGCACTACCCTTCAATTCGACCCCATTATACATGTCTGAATGATCTCCTTGATTTTCCTGGATATTAAATTCTCCGCCCATCAGTGGATCCCCTAGACACTTATAAGAATAGTGTCGCTCTCTTTTTTAACTGGTATTAGCATCTCTGTTCCTGGTAGACCCCATAAACCCTAAATGTTTTCTCACGAATTTCGGGGAAATACAAGTGTGTATTGATTTAATTTGGCTACATTATTCCTTACTATTGGCTACACCTACTGTCCAATCACTGTCATAGTGATAACTCTCACAAGCTCAAAATAAGAAGTAAATATTACAATTGTGTTTATATACATGTATAGGCAAACTCAATTCTCTTTGTCACTTCTTTCTGCTTAATGCCATGCTTTGTCTCAGGTATACATCACAAGGACATGATTGGCGCACATCTCACACATGATACCAAAATATTTCCAACCATGCACAACAAAGTAGCCGCTTACTCAACCTCCCGGAGAGCACACTTTGTGACATTCTTAGAGACAGATAAATGCTACAGTGCAATCCAATGCTAGATGAATGAATGCAATTGTAAGAATATACAAGGGATCTTGTGACAATCGTATTGAAAAAGCTCAACATTGTTGATATGTATTGTTAAAGAAATCAGCTTGAGAAAATTGAAGATTTGTAATCATCCTTTACTTCACTAGTCAGTGTTAATATGAAGTATTGTCTAGTTCTGTGCAGTACTTTTAATTTTTGGAGGCTACATCTGGAGTATTCTTTGGTTTGGGAGCACCATCTCCAGGTGGATAGAGATACTGAAGACAGTCTTTAGGTGGGTGAAAGATCTAAACAACAAACATCAGAAGCGAAAATAGAGTCAGGCATTTGTCGACAATCTTTTTCAATGTCTGTGTTCTTGGTGTCATAACATAAAACGAAGTAGAGGTGAATGTGGGACGTGAGTCAGGCAGAAACCTACTAGCACCATTTGAAAGTATCTTGTGAAGGATATCATTGTGACTGTAGAGAACACTGCCCAGAGATGGTAGTGAAGACCACAGCTGTAAAAGGATTCAGAGTGATCCAGCACAGGGTATATTGAACAATAATTATATGCAAGCATTAGTTAAAACAGGAATCAGAAAGTGGTTTGTCAAGAACAGGTTCAAAATTAAGGCATTAGGTAAGCCTTTGGTGCACTTGTCTCACGTAGCTTTTGACAACAATATCAAATGTATATCTTGTGGCTAATTTAGCCATCATCTCTTAACACTTCTTGCATGGGTTTCCAGTGCTATTCTGGCTCCTTATACCGTCGATTTAGATGTCTGGGCCATTCCAATGGCCATGCTTAAGCATCCACTGGCTGCCATATTATAAAGGCTGTCACCTACTCATTATTCCTTTTGTATTTGGAGAATGTAATTATTATGGTTTCACCTGGGACCTTGTGGTGCAAAATAATGGATCATTAAGATTACAAGCCCTCTGAGTCATCTTACAATTACCTAGCATCCTATACCCATATAATGTTCTTAGAGGCATCCAAAGCGGCATCTAGCAATAAATGAATAACATATTTGCAGATAAAACACAAAATGTGACCTTTTTATCCTGATTTTCCCCAAAGTGAATCCATTGCACACTGACTTTCAGTTATCTAGTAGAAAGTGGCTATCCACTAACCGATGCTTAATCCAGGAAGACTGAAATTGTTTACTATCGCTCCTCAGCTGACAACAGCAACATTTCTTCCCTTCTTCTGTGGCATCTTTAGCTTCTCTTCCTGCATTTGTAACATAAAAGCTTCTTTCTGATGGATACTTTTAACCACAGATTTCTCACCTTTAGAGCATCCCCATGCACCAGATGGAATCTGGGCAATTTAAACAACATTGCTTCCTCATTCCAATAGATGGCACTGACTTCATTCCATCCCAGAAGTGAGGAGCAGAGTTGCATATGAGTGCCACCCTGTATGATGACATCAGTTCTTTACTTTCTGCACCTTCGCACATGGATCTGGAGGTCGCTCATAACTTTCCCGGTGTGCAACGGGACTGGGTCCCCTCCTAAAACTAAGGGGTGTAAGCCTTGTAGGAACTGATGCAAATACATGTCTGTGATAGATCCCCACAGGGTCTGCCTCTGGTACTTGGGTTCTGCGATTGACTCTAAGTCCTATGAGGAATGTACCCTTATGAACCCAAAGGAACGCTAAGTGACGTTGTACATCGATCGACCTGAGAAGTCACAGGGCGTCCGGGTACCTAGTGGTTTAGCTCCCAGTCCCTCTAGAAAGAGCTGATTATGTAACTGATTCCAATGGACCCCGAACTTCTAGGCCCATTGATGACATTGCAACAGATTGCCATCTTTAGAGAGGCCATGTTGCAAATTTTCACAACTATACCTGCTCGACCTTGCACACCCACGGGTCCCAGGGATCTGTGAAGGCCCCCAGTCGGATATCACAAGTGAGCAGATAACCCCTCTGCGGCATCTGTGTCCCATGACATCTATTCTGACACCAACGCCGCTGGGACCGGAGGATGACTAGTCCTATAGTTTTCTCAAACTTTGAGCAAGTGGAGTGGTTCTTGAAGGGCCTGTTGTAAATATTTCCGCTCACGCCTTCTGTTGTTCCTCTGTGGGACCAGTAGCAGCTGTAGATCTTTGAAAGTGGTGAGCCGCATAAATAACAGAATTCCAAATATGCTCAAGAGCAATAGGCTCTGAAAAGGCACTCATTAAATAGTACAATCCAGCAATCCATCCTTCCACACCTCTATCCAGGCGACCACTCACCTGTTTATCCAGACTTTTATCAATCCAGACACTTTCTTTATCTCGCTCATGCAAATATTGTTTACCTCTTTTTTCCTCTTCATTTCTTTGTTGTAATTAAGTTTCCTTGCTTAATCTCTGTTATTTAAGTCCCCTGTTTTTGTATTTTTAAGAGCTGCAGACCAAAAAAGGCTCATTAATAACATTGAGTGTCAACACCACCCCTGCTTAAGCTGCAAAAGCAGGGGTTTGTGGTGCCCCTAACCCGCATGTCAGTATTGTGTCCACAGTGCCTTGGCTAGCAGTTTGTCATGGGTGCTCTCTTATGCTAAAAATTGTATACAATATGCCAGTGCCAGAGTTTTGCCAATTATGCCATCCATAAACCATGAGTGACCTGTATGTCAAAAATTACTTTGAGTATGCCAGGGCCTGCATTCTGTCATGGTTGCCTAACCATCCATCTAATATGCCATAATTTCCCTCCCTAATGCAAAGAATAACTTCAGGTATGCCCTTGGTACCCACTATGAGAAAAATTACCTCTGGTATGCCAGCGGAAGCATTTTGCCACAAAGGACCTATATGCCCAAAAATACCTTTAGTTTGCCAGTCGCCAGCATTCTTCCTCAGGTATCCAAATGCCAAAGATTACCACCTAATTAGTATTACCTCTAATATGTCAGCACCAACTTATTTTCATGGATACCTTATGTTCCCAAATTACCTTTTATATTAGAGCTAGCGTCTTGACATATGTGCCTCCATAAGCCTAGAGTTACCGCCAGCATGTCAGGGCCAAAAGCCTGTGTTTTCCCGCTGTCTCCCTCGTGTACTTCTCCTTTCTCTCTACTGTGCTCTGTGTCGCTCTGTCCCATCTGTGCTCTTGTCCCCTGTACCCCTGTGTTACGTTCACCCTCATGTGCTTCTCTCCCCAACCCCTGCATTGTTTGCACAATTGTACGCTTCTCCCTCAATCAATAAAACAGCATTTGTAAAGGGCAGCACTGTCATCCCTAGGGGTAGCTGGGCGCTGTGCTTCTTCTCCATCGAGTACTGCTTCTGCAACATCTCGCTGCTCATTGCTGCCCTATCACCGGCTTTTTAGGTCGAGCCTGGGAAGCGCAAGTGCTGCTCTGCAAGACATGCTGTATTCAGTTGAGGACTTGAAGCTCTGCCTACTCTCCGCCCATATTTTTTATTGGCTTGAGTCATTGTCCACTGTAAACTGTGGCTACTTATTAATCAATAGGTTTAGTAGTCCCTCCTTAGTTACGCCTTGTGACATTTTGTGACCTCCCATGGTGACACCCCTGTTATGCGTGTTGTTACTCTGTAGGCTTTAATTACAGCATCCAAGCATTATTTTATCGAGTAGCTTTGTCCTGCCTTCTGTTGCAGGCAGGACACAGTCTACCCTAATGCTTTTGAGTTTTTAGGTCGAGCCTGACCCATCGCTTGCGATGGTCTGTGCCAGACCTTATGTAAGAAGGGCTTCAGAAAATGCAACCCCAAAAATGCTGCTAGCGACAGCTTACAGTGCATGTGCTCGGGCGCGCGCTTGAGCAAAGGTGGTATATAGCATTCCTCCTGATCCTGTGCTCCTTGCATTCCCCCCTCCCTTTTAGCCCATCCAGTCTGCTGGCATTTCCCTCCTCCCCCTTCTGGGTCCTTAACTCCTCGCATTCCCCCCTCCCTTCTCGCCCAGCCCTTTGATGCTCTGCTGTAGCCACTGCCTCTAAACCTGTCGTCTCTTCTTTCACCCTCTTGCTTCCCCCTTTCCTCTCCATTGATGACCTCCCTTATGAGTGAGTGTTTTCAAGTTTCAAAGCTTTATTCGACATTTGTCATAAAAGCATTCACCTAACCCTAATACAATAAATACTACAGATAAGATACTTTTTAAAATGCATATTAAACATAGATTGTCGAATAAATACATAATAAAATACAAAATATTATCACAATTCATAAAAATGTTAATCTTAAAAATATAATATAATAATTCATATGGCCAGATGCAGGGGTAACGGTAGACATAATTCATTAGGATGTAATTGCCATTAGTGAACGTGTGCGAATTAACCATGCCCAGGCCAGAAATTTTGCTACACCAACCACAAACACAGTGGAACAATCGGATTCAAGTATCCTAAGGGCAACAGATTGGCTACGGGTGCCCATGTTTAGGCACACTGGTTTTAGCCATTTGCGTCTTGGACTCGAATACAGTGGACAGCAGAACAACAAATGGGAAATGTGCTCAGTTTGATCATTGCAATGGTGGCAATGTTCATCCCAAGCTGGGGACCAGTGTTTCTTAAAGGCATTCACCGGAAGTGTGCCTATGCGAAATTGGAAATATAGTTTTCTATCATATGGTCGTTCAATAACGTCCCAAAATGGTTCACGTGAGGGGTACATTTTTATATCCAAGAAGCGAGATGTTAATCTTGAACTGGAACCATCACAAAACATTGTACGATACACCATTTCCCAATATAGTTCTTTCAGCTTTGTTTTCGTGGGGAAACTAGCCACATCTTGGGTATCCCATAAATATTCCAATTTCATTTTTACAAGAAGTCCCCGGAGTTCCTTTAGCCATGGGATACAGTGGAAACAATCAAACTTAATGATTTCCATCAAGGCCGCCGCGTAGTGGCTTAGTTCTGGGGTCACCATAATCCGTCTCCAGTATAGGAGAGGTCGCAGCCTAGCTATGTCCTCTATACTTTTTCTACCGAGGTCCAATTTTAGTGGAGTTGTGGGTGTGCTTTGTGGGACCATTACGAGCCCTCGCAGAAACCTATTTTCTGCACGGCCCAGTTCTCTCAGATTAGAAAACCCCCATAGTTCAGATCCATATAAACAGGCCCCCAGTACTTTCATATTGTAGATTTCCAGTGCACAGTTTACCGGCTTAGTTAGCGAGGCTCGATGTTTTAGGGCAATTGCACCTGCTAGCTGTCTAAACTTCAGTATGGTTGTGTTGATGTGCGATTTCCAGCTCATATTTTCCTGGAGGATGATGCCTAGGTAAGAAAAAGAGTCCACCCTTTCTAGGGGAGTACCTTTATATTTTATTATACCTTTAAAGGTGGACTGCTGGTTAAGGCACATGAATTTGGTTTTGGTGGTATTCAATTCAAGGCCCCTACCATCACAAAAAGCACCAAAGGCATCAACCACTTTTTGGAGACCGCTGGGAGTACGAGAAAGTAAGAGCGTGTCGTCCGCGAACATCAGGACGGGGACACGGGAACCTGCAATAATTGGGGCGTCACTAGCAATATTCTGTAGATGTTCGACAATACCATTTATATAAATTGAAAATAGAGTCGGCGCTAGGACGCACCCTTGTCTCACCCCACGTTCTATCGGAAAGGGATCAGTTACTTCTCCTTGCTTGCCCCATCTGATTCTGGCAAAATTATTTTCGTGGAGACGAACAAGGAGAGTAAGGAGTTCCTGTCTTAGGCCTGCATCCGCCAAGGTCTGCCAGAGTTTTTCTCTGGGGACCAGATCGAAAGCGGCTTTTAGGTCCACAAAAACTGCATACAATGTCCCCTTCTTTAGTGTAGCGTTTCTCCAGTAGATGGTTAGAAAATGCAGAACTTGATCAACGCTACTAGTTAAAGGGCGAAACCCAGCTTGGTATGATGACAGAATATTCTTTTCATCAATCCATTGTTGCAGTTTATTCACTCTGTGTGAGTGTTACCAATGCGCGCGGTGCCCCCTGACCTCGTGGCCTGTACCTGTCATGTCTCCCTCCCTGCCATACACTGTTTATTTCCTGCATGCAGCAAACTCGTGACACACACCGAGCCTGGCTGGAGCGGGATCCAAGCTCAGTCACACTCCACAATGCCCTTACGCGTTCTGCAATCTGCCCACGTAGAAATTTACAAGATTTTTGTAAATATCACAAGATAAGGATGTGAGTAGAGATACAGAGTGTGCAAATGTATCCAAATACGAGGTAAGATCAATCCAGTGTCCGATAATAACAAGCTACACTGTGGCATTATAACAACCTCAAAGGAGTTACTGGAGTGTGAAATGATATCAATCCATAGCATGAGTTGTCTCAAAACAAGGGAGTAAGGGCAGTGCCGTCGTAGCACTACAATGTAGCAAACTATATATACTCCGTCCTGATAAAGACATTGAGAATCAATACGTTGGGTAATAACAGGCATCTGTCCCAGTGCCATTAAATCCTGAAATCCACAGGTTAAAGATAATCAAGGTGATTACATACCTCCTAAATACTGTGATTGACAAACCAGATTAATGTCCTACCTCTAAAGATGTTAGACTATTGAAAAGAACAAGCATTGGCATAGCCAATAGGTCTTGCCTTTGGGACCTTATAAGTAATTAGTTATGCAGCACAATATCCTTGTTTTGTGTGTTTTCTCTTGCAGGCTTTCCCAGACAAACCGCTTGCTTTTCCTCCTGTCATGCCTGTGCTCATGTCTAATTTACGCTCTTTTTTCTGCACACTCGTGTCCTCTTGTTTGTTCTCTCTAGTATCACCCTCATCACACTCTCCTAACGAGTCTTCCTTCTCCCGCATGTGACCCTATTTGCACCCTCTCGGATCCATCTTCATTCTTTTCTGCTTTTCCCTGTTTCCGTCACACACTCCACTCCTTTGTGTCTCCTTTCTGGCTTATTTCCTACTTAACTTTTAATCCTTTCTCCTTTAATCCCATTTCCACCTTCTTGCAACTTCTTCGAGCACTGTTACCTTAACATTTGTGTTTGTCTCTGTCTTATGATCTCTGCCCTGCCACCATTTACTTCGGATCCTCACACACCCTCACCCTCACCCTCACACCTCCTCACCCTCACACACCATCACACCCTCACACACCCTCACACACGCTCACACCCTCACCCACCCTCACTCACCCTCACACACCCTCACCCCCCTCACACACCCTCACTCACCCTCACACCTTCACCCTCGCACACACCCTCACCCTCACACCTCCTCTCTTCACACCCTCACTCACCTTCACACCCTACCCTCTCACCCCCCACCCTCTCACCTTCACACACCCTCACCCTCACACACCCTCATCCTCACACACCCTCACACCCCCTCACCCTCACAAACCCTTATCCTCACACACCCTCACACCCCCTCACCCTCACACACCCTCATCCTCACACCCCCTCACCTTCACACATCCCCACCCTCACACACCCTCTCATCCCCTCACTCACCCTCGCACCCTCACCCTCACATGCCCTCACTCACCCTCACACCCCTCACACCCTCACCCACCCTCACCCCACACACCACCACTCACCGTCAGACCCTCACAACCCTCTCACCCTTACACACCTTCACCCTCACACACCCTCACCATCACACATCCCCACCCTCACACACCCTCACCCCCTCACCCTCTCACCTTCACATCCACTCACACTCACATCCCCTCACCCTCACATCCCCTCACCCTCACATCCCCTCACCCTCACATCCCCGCACCCTCCCTCACACCCTCACACCCCCTCACCCTCACACCCTCTCACCCTCACACACCCCTCACCCTCACTAACCCTCTCCCACCTTCTCACCCACCCTCTCACCCTCACACACCCTCACACCTCCTCACACTCACACTCTGTCACACCCTCAAACACCCTCACTCACCCTCACCCACTCACCCTCACAACCCCTCGCCCTCACACACCCTCACCCTCACACCCCCTCACCCTCACAACCCCTCACCCTCACAACCCGCTCATCCTCACACACCGTCACACCCCCTCACCCTCACACCCCCTCACACCCCCACCCACCCTCACCAGCATAGCATAACAAGACATAGCATAGCATAACAAAACACTGCATAGCATAGCACAACAAAAAAGCATAGGATAGAAAAACATAGCATAGCATAACAAAACAAAGCATAGGACAGCAAAACAAAACATAGCATAACAAAACAAAACATAGCATAGCAAAACACAACAAAGATTAGCATAGCATAACAAAACACAACAAAATATAGCATAACAACAAAACATAGCATAACAAGACAAAGCATAGCATAATATAACAATGCATAACAAAACATAGCATTGTATAACAAAACATAGCATAGCATAACAAAACACAACAAAATATCGCAAAACAAAACATAGCATAAGATAACAAAACGTAGCTTAACATAACAAAACAAAGCATAGCATAACAAAACACAACAAAACATAGCATAGCGTAACAAAACACAACAAAACAGCATACATAACAAAATATAGCAGAGCAAAGCATAGCATAACAAAACACAACAAAACATAGCATAGCATAACAAAACACAACATAGCATAGCATAACAAAACAAAGCTTAGCATAACAAAACATAGCATAACAAAGCATAGCATAACAAAACATAGCATAGCTAAACAACGCATAACATAATAAAACACAACAAAACATAGCATAACAAAACATAGCATAGCAAAACACAACAGAACAGCATGCATAACAAATTGCAACAAAACATAGCTTAGCATAAAAAAACAAAGCATAGAATAGCAAAACAAAACATAGCATAACATAACAAAACATAGCATAACAAAACACAACAACACACAGCATAACAAAACATAGCAAAACACAACAAAACATAGCATAGCTTAAAACAACAAAACATAGCATAGCAAAACAAAACATATAATAGCATAGCAAAACATAGCATAGCATACCAAATACAACAAAACATAGCATAGCATAGCATAACAAAAACATAGCATAGCAAAACAAAGCATAGCATAATAAAACACAACAAAACATAGCATATCATAACAAAACCTAGCATAGCCTACCAAAGCATAGCATAGCAAAACATAGCATAACAAAACACAGCATAGCATAGCTTAACAAATCAAAGCATAGGATAGCAAAACATAGCATAGCATAACAATACAAAACATAGGATAGCAAAACAAAACATAGCATAGCATACAGCATCCCTCAGCACCAGCACAGCATCACTCAGCACCAGCACAGCATCACTCAGCACCACCACAGCATCACTCAGGGGCACCACAACATCACTCAGCGCCACCACAGCATCAATCTGTGCAACCATTCAACAACAACTGGTTGAAATATGTTCTCTCAATGTTTCAAGCTTCATTACAAATGTAACAAAAAGATGTTAATATTTCACTTCTGTTCTTGGATTTTCGTCACAATAAAATACACTGAACATAATCTTCACAAAAGTTATTTACAAAAGTTTAAGCTATTGCCATTATAAATTACAATAACTGAACGCATTTGCAATACAATAGGGCTCGCATTTGCGAGAGTTTAAGCTATTGACATTGTAAATGACAATGCCCTTTATTTATCTGTTTTAACCCCTTGCATGCGCGGCGAATTTCCACGCTGTGCGGGCGATTTAGAGAGTGGGCAGGTTCATGACGGCCCCCAGCCGTCATCAGCACACGCCCACCATGATGCATGACGGCCGGGGGCCGTCATCAGCATGGAAGGGGTTAAAAACCACACAGAAATAAAAAGCATTGTCATTTACAATGCCAATAGCTCAAACTCTCGTAAATGCAAAACCCAACGCATTGCAAATGCTTGTTATTTTTGGTGTAGGACCAGACAGCAAATTGTTGTCTGTCTGTTTGCCTTAACCCTTTCACTGCGGCGGCTATTCCGCCGCAGTGCTAAGGGGCGGGGGGGCCGAGCGGCGCTCCCGCGCTGGTGACGCAACAGCTCCGTCATGCCCCTAGGGTGAGCTGTGTTGTGACGGAACGGTTCCGTCACGGCCCCGCCCGCTCAATAGAGTGTGCTGTGCAGGCGCGGCGAGCAGGCCATGACGGAACCGTTCCGTCACCAGCACAGCCCACCCGAGGGGCGTGACAGAACGGTTCCGTCACAAGCGTGGGAGGGGTTAAAAGTGCTTTTGACCTACTTTTGTTTCTTTTTTTTCTTTTTTTATATTTACTGAACTATATCAGATTGGCAATTATAAAAATAATGGCAATCACCTCATTTTGTAGGCATGCATGTGTAATAGAGCATGCTCACCTACTAAATGATGTAACCGCATCATTGCAGTTTTACCTTTTCGTAAGTTGCACAGCATCTTGCCGATATTGCGACATTGTACAGTAAAAAGGCATTGATAAAGGCAATGAATATGTCCTAAAGGCTACACCGATTGGTTGTGTCAATGCTTGTTGTTCATGTGATCTGAAGATGGGATTCAGCTATACCAGGGTGTTGGTTTGATGTGGACTACATATCTATGGTTGGCTAGCTCCGCACTCCTCGCGGAGAAGAAAAGTAGAGGCTTTAGTGTCAGGTGCATTGTTCCCGAAATGTGTTTTAAAGCTACTTTTACTTTTATTTCAAAGAAGAAATAGGAAGCTGCAACAATGTTAAATGTGGCGGGTGCAGGGCCGCCAAATCCAGGAGTGCTCTTGTTCTTTTATTTCATGTTTTCAAAGCTGAAGATCTTGAATGTGTCTTTTTAGGGAGAAGGAGGAGCAGCTGACCCGAGTGGCGGAGATCCAGAGGCTGCAGGCCCAGCAGGCAGACACTGCCTTGGAGGAGTTTAAGCGGCAGGTGGAGCTCAACTCCCAGAAAGTCTACGCCGAAATGAAAGAGCAGGTGAGGGGATCACAACGCCGGCCTCTCGGACTCTTTCGCACAGTATGGTGGCACTTTCTGATCTTCCAAAGCCCGGAGCCTGCCTCAATAGACGCAGTCCGGCTTCAAATCTGCCTCCTTCCTCTGTCTTTGCACAGGAGTCAGCCATTGATTCATCTTTAGAGCAGGTACAACGGGGGTCTCAGTGCTGCCTGCACCGGCTCGAAAGATGCAACGGAGCATTCTTCTCGGCTCTGCTTTGGGGCTAGATGGGCTGCGGCTTCATTTGTCTCTGTCATTTGCACTCCGTTTTAGACTGCTTGTTCAGCGGAGTGCTTTGAGCGGATTTTCACATAACAATACATGGGGGGAGACTAAAAGGCTGTGTTGAATTCACCGTCTAAATTATTTGTTAAAACATATCTATCTTGGTTATTCATAATTTGTCTCCGATTCATTTTCTACCACATACCATCCTAATGTGGAGAATATTTTTGTCAAAACCAGCAATCAATCAATCAATCAATCAGGAGTTTGTTAAAGCGCGACTACTCACCCGTAAGGGTCTCAAGGAGCTAGGGGTGGGGGGGTGCAGGTTCCATTCCATCAAGGAGGGGGTCTGTCGAAGAGCCAGGTTGTGAGGTTTCTTGCGAAGATGGGGAGCGTTGTTGTCGGTCTGAGGTGGAGCGGAAGGGCGATCCATGCTTTGTCCGCGAGGAAGGAGAAGGTGCGGCCTCCCGATCTGGTCTTTCTGGTGCGGGAGACCACGGCGTAGGAAAGCTGGGCTGATCGTAGGGTCCTTTGGGGTGCGTGGAATTTGAGTCGGCTGTTCAGGGATGCTGGTCCGTTGCCGTGGAGGGCCCTGTGTGCGTGGGTGAGCATCTTAAAGGTGATTCTCGCCTCGACAGGGAGCCAGTGGAGTGTGCGCAGGTGCTGGGAGATGTGGCAGTGTTTTGGCAGGTTGAGGACTAGTCTTGCGGCGGCGTTCTGGATGTTCTGTAGCTTGCGGATGAGGTTTTTGTTTATTCCGGCGTAGAGTGCGTTGCCGTAGTCGAGTCTGCTGGTGACCAGGGCGTGAGTGACTGTCTTTCGGTGTTCGAGGGGGATCCATTTGACGGTCTTACGAAGGAGGCGGAGGGTGTGGAAGCAGGAAGATGAGACAGAGTTGACCTTTCGGTCCATTTTGAGCTCGGAGTCCAGGATGATTCCCAGGTTGCGTGCGTGGTCTGTGGGGGTTGGCGGGTTTCCGAGGGCGGTGGGCCACCAGGTGTCGCTCCAGGCGTCGGGGTTTGGGCCCATGATGAGTACTTCTGTTTTGTTGGTGTTTAGTTGTAGGCAGCTGTTTTTCATCCATTTGGCGACGGCTTTCATGCCTTCTCGAAAGTTGCGTCTGGCGGTGTTGGGTTCGTTGGATAGGGAGAGGATGAGCTGGGTGTCGTCTGCATATGACACGATGTTGAGTCCGTAGGTTCTGACCATGGGGGCAAGTGGAGCCATGTAGACGTTGAAGAGCGTCGGGCTGAGGGAGGAGCACTGGGGGACTCCGCAGATGGTAGTTGTGGGGTCCGAGAGGAAAGGGGGGAGTCTGACCCGCTGCGTCCTGCCGGAGAGGAAGGAGCAGATCCAGTCGAGGGCCTTGTCCTGGATTCCTGCATCGTAGAGTCTGCGTATTAGGGTGCGGTGGGAGACTGTGTCGAACGCCGCTGATAGGTCGAGGAGGATGAGGGCTACTGTTTCTCCTTTGTCCAGTAAGGTGCGGATGACGTCTGTTGTGGCAAGGAGGGCGGTTTCTGTACTGTGGTTTTTTCTGAAGCCGGATTGGGAGGAGTCGAGGATGTTCTGTTCTTCAATGAATGTGGTGAGTTGGCTGTTGATGGCTTTCTCGATGACTTTTGCTGGGAACGGGAGCAGGGAGATGGGTCTGTAGTTTTTGAGGTTGGTGGGGTCCGCTGAGGGTTTCTTTAGGAGGGGGTTGACCTCGGCGTGTTTCCAGTCGTTGGGGAACGAGGCGGTCGCCAGGGAGCGGTTGATGGTTTGTCGGAGCATGGGTGCGATGGTGTTGGCGGCTCTGTTGAAGATGTGGTGGGGGCAGGGGTCCGTGGGGGCCCCTGAGTGGATTGACTTCATTGTCTTCAGTGTGTCTTCGGTGGTGAGGGCTGTCCAGTCATCAATCGCTGGTTTCCCGGTGTCAAGGGTGGTTGGTGAGGGTTCAGTGTGTTGGTTGTCTTTGTCGAAGTTGTCGTAGATGCTCTTGATTTTGTGGTGGAAAAAGATGCTGAGTTTGTCGCAGAGGTCTTGGGAGGGAGGGATGTCGGTAGACTCACTGGTGGGTTGGGCGAACTCCTTGATGATGCTGAAGAGTTCCTTGCTGTTGTGTGCGTGGGTGGAGATTATGTCTTCAATCGCTTTTTTCCTCGTTTCTCTGATGAGTTGATGGTGGGCGTTGGTGGAGGCTCTGAAGTTGTTGTGGGCTTGTGTGGATTTGGTATTTCTCCAGGCCTTTTAGAGGCGGCGGCATGTGCGCCTGGACTCTCGAAGTTCGGTGTAAACCATCTCAATCAATCAATCAGTGACACTTATAAAGCGCGCTACATACCCGTAGGGTCTCAAGGCGCTGGGGGGGGGGGGGGGGGGGGGGGGGGGGGGGAGGTGCCGCTACTGCTCGAACAGCCAGGTCTTCAGCTTCTTCCTGAAGGAGAGGTGGTCTTGGGTCAGGCGCAGGTCGGTCGGGAGGGAGTTCCAGGTCTTGGCGGCCAGGTAGGAGAAGGACCTTCCTCCTGTAGTCGCTCTTCGGATGCGGGGGACGGTGGCGAGGGCGTGGTTGGCTGATCGGAGGTGGCGTTTGGGAGCGTAGAAGTTGATCCGGCTGTTGAGGTAGCTCGGACCTTGGTCGTGTAGGGCTTTGTGTGCGTGGGTGAGGAGGCGGAAGGTGATTCTTTTGTTGACGGGGAGCCAGTGAAGGTCTCTCAGATGTCCAGAGATGTGGCTGGTTCGTGGGATGTCGAGGAGGAGTCTGGCTGAGGCGTTCTGGATCCGCTGGAGTCTCTTCTGGAGCTTGGCGGTGGTACCGGCGTAGAGGGCGTTGCCGTAGTCCAGTCGGCTGGTAACGAGGGCCTGGGTGACGGTCTTCCTGGTCTCGGTGGGGTCCATCTGGCTTTCTTGGCACGGGTATTGTTGTTTTTCTTGAGGGGAGCCATGGTGTTGGTGCTGTCCGAGATCCATCTATGCAGGGTTCGGCTGCGGTGTTGGGGTCGTCGTTTTCCGTGATGGTTGGGGTGAAGTTGTTGAGTGAGGAGGTGAGCTGGTCATCGGTGATTTTGGTCCAGTTTCTTTGTGGAAGCAGGTGCTGGTGTCTGTGGATGGTGGGTGTTCTGAAGGTGAAGTTGTCGCAACGATGGTCGGTCCATGGGAGTTCGGTGGTGTGGCTGAAGGTGATGGAGTACATGTATTCATGAATAGGTATTTTGTGAAAGCCAGGAAGAAAAGCCATGGCAAGATACCATTTAAGAAAGATACAAATGCTTACACAAGCAGTAGTGCCTGATGCATGCACAACTAGACCTGTGAAAGTGTTAACAGTTTCTTTAGGAGAGCAAGAGTTTGTGTAATGGATTTTAGTAGCTAATGTTGGACCTTGATATAGATTGTTTCCAGAGCATGTCATCTGTAGTAAGCAATTCTTAACAGTTTGAAAATGAATCGCTTTGTTGCTCCATGGAAGTTTATTTAAGCTATTTAGTCACTGACTGGTGAACAAGGCTTATTTCCAGATCATCTACTTCTGGACATGCTGGACTTCAGGTATGCAGCTTATTGATAAGACTTCTAAAGTACCACTTGCTTAGTTTGCTTAGTCAAGATTGGTCTTAATTGTGAAGCAGAAGGAGGAGGAGGATTTGGTAGAAAAAGATTTTCTCTTTTACATAAAGTAATAGTTTGTAATGATTTCAGCCCACCAGCGAGAGGGAGCTTTCGACAGTTTTCAAAGAGGAACTAGGCAGTTGCTAGAAAGTTATCAGATGGATATTTAGCAGTGGTTCAAGTGGGATGAAAAAAGTGGATAACCAGCTTTGCCAAGGAAGCATAATGAGGAATCCTTTGGTAGAGGCGTGGCCTTAAACATGAACTATAACCCTGTGCTTGATGCAGTGTGCCACGTGGCCGCTATTCAGATGCGTGAGTAGGAGTAATGTGGGGACGAGTAGAATGTATATTCCCTTCCTGTGGGATTTTGTAACCTCCAAGGGCCCGATGTAGGTAAATAGTATTTACCGATTCGTAAATACCGAATTTTACCGATTCGGTATTTACAAATCGGTAAATGCTATGTAGGTATTTTTACCGAATTATTTAACGAATCTGTAACATTCTGTAATTACCGATTCGGTATTTACCGATTCGGTAATTGCCATTGATTCCGATGGGCCTTGAGGCCCATAGGAACCAATGGCAATTACCGAATCGGTAAATACCGAATCGGTATTTCCCGATTCGGTAATTGCCATTGATTTTGATGGGCCTTGAGGCCCATAGGAGCCAATGGCAATTACCGAATCGGTAAATACCGATTCGGTAAAATTACTGAATTGACAAGGGGGACCGTGTGTCACTTTGACACCCTGTTGCACCCCTGATTCAGGCTTCTGTGCCATGTGGCACACATACATGCCCTAAGGGCATGTATGTGTGTCACATGGCACAGGTGTACATGCACAGATGTGCATGTACACAGGAATTCGTTATTTACCATCAAATAGTATTTGATGGTAAATAACGAATTCTGAAGGGTCTGTGGCACTGTTTTCAGTGCCACCTACATCACAAATTACCGATTCGGTAAATTTACAGATTCGGTAATTCACAGAATCGGTAAATTTACTGAATCTGTAAATTTACTGAATTGGTAATTTTAAGGCCCCCTACATCTGAAACTCCAAATACTGGTCGGTAACGGTCAAAATCGTTACCAACCGGTATTTGGCCACCTACATCTGGCCCCAAGTGTCTATCAGATTGAAACGTGTGCAAAGATTAATAAGGGCTTTGTGAGATTTGTTGGTGCGAAACGGGCCACGTGAGTCTCTGTCTAATGCCAGGTCCATGTGTAGATTGAAATCGCCCGCTAGTATGCGGCGAGCAGTATCTGGGATTGTGTTAATTAGTTTGCTTAAATCTTCCCAGAATTCCAAGTCGTCCTTGTTGGGGGCATAAATATTAGGAATGTAAAATTCTGTGATGTCTTTTGACAATTTTGTTGTAATCCACCTCCCTTTAGTATCGGATGTGTTTGCCACCATGTCGACGTTTGATTTCTTTGCTACTAGTCAGGACACCATTTTTCTTTCCTATTGCGTCAGAGCCAGCAACATCGCAGTAAGACCTATTTCTAAGTGAATTTAATTGTTTTGAGTCGATCTTCGTCTCCTGAAGTAGGAAGACGTCACCTTTTTGTTTATGTAAGTATCTTCCTCCGTTTGATAGAGTGGTTTAAGCCCTTAATGTTCGGTGAGACTATCTTGAGGTTGTTAGGGGCTAAGGCCCCTGGGAACATTGCAACATCATGAGTGCGGTATCAACTTTGTAAGTGGACCCCTAGCTATCTAGTAACTTTTGTACAGTTTACTCACTGTGTGATGAGAGGGTGTAGCCCCATATTGTGTATACAATGAGGTTAGTAGACCTAGTTGCGTTAAGTTGGTTATCCATGTGTGCATGTCATATATATGTGGCATACCATTTCAAAGGAAACCTCCTATATCTGCAAGGTTATCATTGTGAAACAATAGACTTGAGACATATGATACGATAGTTAAGTGGAGAGGCTTGCACGTACATAGGGCATACATATCAATGTGGTTTCACCTTCGTGTATAAAGATATCATAGTAAGACATGGTATCTAAGAAAAAAAGTATGGTATACAGGTAGAGAGACATGACACATATTTGGTGCTTACTGATCAGCGAGGTGTACCATGTACATACAAAGTTATTACTGTAAGGCATTACCCTTGAGTAAGAAAACGTTGTACCTCTGTAAAAATATACATCACGTCTATAGGGCATTTTATACAATTTGGTAAGACCTGTTTGCGCTGGGTTGTCACTGCGGGAATCACTGCGTTGATCATCACTTGAAGAAATAAGCAAGGCACTCGAGCAAGGAAAACAATTCTCAACACCATGAAAAAGACAGTAAACAATGACAAATAATGTAAGGAAAACAAGATCCAAAACCCTAACCCTACCCACCCTAACCCTTCCACCCACCCCTTAAGGTAGATAACAGGCACAGTGACAGGGGATAAGAGCTCCCCTCCCATGGGAACCAGACAAGAATGTTTTGGACGCATGAGACCATTGTGTGGCTTAAGGAGTAATAAACTTCAGAGTTTAGGAACAAAGAGCTGAGAACTGAGTGCAGTTAGATTGTGATATGGATCATTGCAATACATAACGTACTATTAATGGATGCATTACGAAAAATAACAGTATGACACAGAGTGAAGCAAGTGCTGGGCAGTACCCACTAATCTAGCAATATCTAATGACAGACAGTTAGGGCTAGCTAATTGGCTAACCATAACAAGATACCAGAGTATCTGGTTACCTGTGATTAAGGCCCAGGTAGAGGACAAGTTGAATAGATGCCAGTAGAGGCCAGTAGACACGTTAGGCCAATCAACGTTGTAAAATCACTGTAGAATTTAGAAGTTGCCCTATCCAAAAAGAAACAACCTACTTAGGGATAGAAAATACTTGTGAACGTTACATTACATTAAAGCATCAAGTTAGGATAAGCGACCTTAGCGCCTGTTTTAGAGGGACCCGAGGTCGCCATGTCCATAGAGGGATCATCTTGTCCATCGAGTAATCTTTTTAGTTGTAGGTGGTCTGTGAAGATGTGCAGGGACCCCTGAATCATTACGCAGAATTTTGCTGGACCCGCGAAGGCAAATTGATAGTTCAAGGATCGTAGTTTTGGTCGAAGTGCCAGGAACCCCTTTCTGGTGTCCACAGTTTCTTTGCTGTAGTCTTGAGAGATGTAAATGTTACTATTTTTCCACAGGATATGGTTGTTTTTGCGCATGAAGGCAGGGATCTGCTCTACATGTTTGTAGTGGAGAAGCTTGCATACAATTGGCCTTGAAGTTTTCTGGCTTGCTACAATCCTAGTTGGGACCCAATAGGCCCTGTCAAATTCCAGCGCTTTACTAAAAGACAAGTTAGTGGCTTGCGCGAACCAGTTTTCCAAGAAGGCGATGCATGAGCCTGAAGGATCTTCCTCTCCTTCCGGTATTCCAAAAAGTCTTAGATTCCCTCTTCTGTTCCTGTCTTCGAGCCCTGACAGACGTTTTGTTAAAGAGTCGGTTGTGATTGTTAGGTTTTTGAGGGATTTACACACTCTGGTTTCAGAGTTTTCTAGCTGGCTAATTCTGCTCTCTGTTTCAGACAATCTGACGTTAGTGTCTCTAATATCCTGCCTAATTGCAGAGATTTTTTCCTTTGTTGATTTGGCTAGATCATTACCCCTCAGCTTGTTTGCTTAAAATGGTATCCATCATTGCGTTGATGATACGTTTGCCTTTAGTGGGAGAGTCTGAGTTTGGTGGATCAGCTTTGTTTCTCTTACGACTCTTGGCCTTTTTGTCAGCCATTTTTGGGAGATTACGGTATTTCCTCAGTGTATCTTGCAAACGGCAGAAGAAACGAGAGACCTTGAGGAATACGCCAGGGATTCAACCCCTAATAAATTTACAAACCGGACCAAATGTTGAAATTTACTGTGTCTATAATGAGGAAGCATACAGAACACATAAAATTGTAAATAGCCTTGAAAAAGCCCTGGCGCAATTCGCTACAGGGGCGAAACACGTGTCGGTTGTCTACGTTTTTATCCACATAAATAAAGAGCAACTTTTCTATAAAGCACGGACTCCTTTGATTCTATTCATACAAAAAAGGATTGAGCCTAAGGACACCAAGATGTAACGTTTAACACACTCATCATCCCCTTCAACTAGCAGCAGACGAAGTAATGTCTTGGTATGGCCTAGTATGTCTTGGTATAGCTGGCCTAGCTGTTTTTTTAGTACTAGCACTGTTACTGTGTGTACTCTGTATATAAGCATGCAGACAATCACTGCTGCCAACGTTTGGATTTGCAGAAAGTGGACAAGCAATGTGAGCAATCTAAACTGCCTTTCAGTTTTTGGAGAATAAACAAACTAGAATTGCAGGGTATCTCCACTGAAAATAAGGGAGTAATGGTCTTCAGGGCAGTGCTAATAAATTCAAGATCACTAGTTAAACATAACACGGAGATAGCAGAACTGCTAGAAGCACACAAACTCAATGTGGCTTTCATTACATAGACATGGGCAGATGGTTTTGCCCTAGCACTACTGGCAGGCTCGATGTGGCTTTCATTACAGAGACATGGGCAGATGGTATGCCGCCACTAGAGCTGATAAAACATGGAAGCGGGGGGAGGCTTGCGATATTATTTAGAAACGAGCTGCAAGTTTGCAGCTTGGTTGTGGGAAGTTCACATGACTGTGAATTATCATTGTTTCAGATTGCACTCACGAAGAACTACACTTTAAGAGGCCTTCTCCTGTACAGGCCCCCAAGGGCAAGAACCCCTTTGCTATCTATCCCAAGCCCTATCTTAGAATCAAGTTTGCAATAATCGGACTTTATGATTCTAGGCAATTTTAACTACCATCTAGAGAAATCAGCAGACAATAATACCGCTGCATTGATTGATGCTATGGCTGCGTTTTCCCTGAATCAGATTATTAATCAGGACACCCATGAGGTCGGGCATATGCTTGATGGGATTTTCTCCTCGAACTCTAATCTCAAAATCATCGAAATAATGCCGGTTCCATGGTCGGACCATGAAGTTATTTTATTTTCCGTTACTGTGAGTCAAGGGCAGCCAGTTTCTTCGAGGAATCAGAAGCCAGTCACCTAACAAGACTGGGCCAAAATAAATGTCCCCACGCTACAGGAAATACTTCTTAGGACTAAACCTGATCCCGCACCGGACAGTAATCTGGCTGTTGTAGAAGCTTTATTCCTAAAAGAAAAAAGCTATCAGAACCCTGTTTTACAGAAAATCTTACGGAACAAAAGCAAGTATGCAGAAAGGCTCAAAGATAATGGAGATCCAATTACGATCAAAATCTAAAAAGTGATTACAGTCGAACTCCGATGGATTATAAAAAATTGGTCATAGGGGAAAAAAGCATCTACTTTACTAGAAAAATCAAGGAGGCTAAGAACTCCTGCAGGAAGTTCTTTACAACAGTTACAAAACTAGCAAATCTCCGTGTTATGAATCAGTTGGACAGTAGCACTGAACTCTGCAATACACTAGGAAAGTTTTTCGTGGATTAAGTCGCTAAAGTGTACAAACTATTTAAGACCAACCTTAATACCAGGACCTTACCTAACTATCTTAAACCGGATATGGGCACAACTAACCCTAATACTGGTTTCTGCTTTACGCCTCCTTCAGTAGAACAGATCTGCCAGGTAGTAAAATCCATATTTACAACAAGGGGTGGTGAGGGACAGAGTCTCTGAATTAAGCAGAAAGCTCTCACCCAGTCAAGAGATCAGGGCTAGATCCAACACCGTTTTTTAGCTCACTGCACCATCCCAGTTTCAGAACCTGGCTGTATGCAAATTAGTCTGTTCCTGTCCCAGTGCATGATGGGAACAGGGCAAACCAAACTACAAAAGCCAATTCTTACACTGGGAAGGAAACAAGCTCCCAGGGACCGGTTTCTGGCATTACAGCCATCTTCGGCCCGGTTTGCTTGAATCCTGATGGTGCAATGAGCAAGGGTCTCACATCTGAGAATACCCTTCCACGCTTAGGGTGGACAAAAATATTTACAACAAGAGGTAGTAAAATCCATCAGATCCGGAGATCCAACTGACCCATACCCCCCTAAAATAATGCATCTGTTCCCTGAGATACTCAGTGAACAGCTTTATGGCGTGTTCACAGAGATAATCCAGTCAGGGTTTTTCCCAGATGCCTGGAAAATAGCATCAGTCTTTACACTTCTAAAAAAATCGAATCCGGACCCCAAGGAACCCAGTAGTTATCGACCAATATCCAGAATCCCTTTTCCAGCCAAGGTGTCAGAGAAGCTGATTAACATTCAACTGTCTGATCTCATAGCATTTAGAAACCTTCTGGATCAATCACAGTATGGGTTTAGGGAGCAGCACGAAACCGAGACAGCTCTGGTCATGGCAGCTGAGGGTCTCAGGAGTATTCTGGATGCAGAAGGGATGGCTGCCCTGATCCTTTTAGATCTATCAGTGGCCTTTGACACCGTGAACCATGAGATTCTCCTCACTCTTCTAGAAGAATTGGGGGTCCAAGATTCTGCTCTTACGCTGATGTCTTTCTTTCTAAGGGATAGATCCTTCTCAGTGCTCCTGGGAGAATTTGCATCCAAGTCCTTCAGGTCACTGTGTGGTGTGCCTCAGGGCTCGGCCTTAAGCCCTCCTCTTTTCAACATTTACGTCGCTCCCCTGTCCTCGATCATCAGGCAATGTGGGTTTTTGCTGGTCCCATACGCTGATGACACCCAAATACTGGTGTCAGTATCTTGTAGCGTAGATGAAACGGCAGAACGTTTTAGGGAATGCATGGTGCAAGTGAATCAATGGATGCAGATGAACTGTTTAAAGCTGAACGACGATAAAACAGAGGTCATGCTCTTGGGCTCCAACGTGGATTTCTGGTCCCACAAATGGTGGCCTGACAGTCTGGGCGACTGCCCAATCCCAGGACGCAAAGTCAAAAATCTGGGAGTCATATTGGACGAGAAATTGACCCTTAACGCCCAGACCAACAATCTGTCCTCTTCCATCTGGTATATCCTAAAAATGATCAGAAGAATGTCCATTTATTCCCTTTGATTCACGCAAAACAGTGGTCACGGGGCTAGCCTTATCTAGATTAGACTGCTGAAACGCTTTATATGTAGGGATTCAAGACTACAACGCCCCCAGAACGCAGCAGCTAGGCTAGTGCTAGACATTCCCAGATTCGAATCAGTCTCCCACAGACTAAGGGCCCTTCACTGGTACCAGTGGACAAAATAATTGACTTTAAGTCTCTGTGTCTAGCATATAAGGCACTTCACGGCTCAGGACCTCAGTTCCTGAGAACAAATTTTAAATGGTATGTCCCAGCGAGAAGTCTAAGATCGACTCAAGCAAAACCTCTTCAAGTACCCAAGTTCAGGCAGGCGAGGTGGGGAGGAAGAAGCTTCCTGCTGAGGATAGCCAAGTTATGGAACCTTCTACCCACTGCAATAAAAAGTAGCCCGTCGCTTCTGGCTTTCAGAAAGGCAGTCAAAACACTGTTGTATCCCAGTTAAGCTAGAATCGCACTGCTGCATTAATCTGGAACGCATCAAACAACAGCGCCAAGACGCCCTTGGGCATTCACACGCTTTAAAGCCTACTAATCAAATCAAATCTGTTTGTGACAACATTTGTGATGCTTACACTGTATGTGCTGCAACACAAGTGGACACTGGGAACAGGTTGTTGGTAGCTAAATGCTAAGTGCTAATGGACACTGATTGAGATTGGTTGTCACATGAAGTAGATGGTGGCTGATAGACGCTGGTGTGCACTGGTATGCACTGGTAGTGAGACTGGTAGGCACTGTTAGTCACTGGCAGGCACTGTTAGTCACTGGCAGCTGCTGGCAGTTGCTTATCATTAGGTTGCTGATAATAAGATGCGGTGTGGCCTTGGTTGCCACTGATCACTAAAAGATACTGGGATTCAGTAGAGTATTATTCAGATTCACTAGAGTATTATCATGTGTGCCATGTCAAGGTCAGGCATAGAGCAGCAAATGGTGGGTTTCTATTCACCGAGTAGATGAGCCACAAAGGCATTGACTTGGGCAGTGTTCCCCAAATGTATAAACTTGAAGATTCAGAACAGTTCTAAACAGTATGGCGAGTTAACAGTGCAGAGACAGCACAGACAGACCTGAACATTACAAGGCGGCCAATTTAAGGTCAGGCACCCATGGGCAGGCAAGGATACACAATATTTCTTTGCATTAGGTCATCACTGTTAAACATTGTTAGACACTTGCTGTGCTCATGACTTGACTAATATACCCTGTTCTGCTTTAGGCATTAAAGCGCGTGGTCGCTTTGGTGGAATTGTGGAGCTGATCCGATATGCCCGCCATTTTGTGCACAGTCCACTCGGTAAGCACTGTATTGATGTGCGTTTCATTAAAACCGGTTAGATTGCAACTATATCACCAGTTTTGCTTGAATACATAGAGCTGCATTCATGCCCCCATTCGTTTAGGACCACTGCAATGCTGCACTGCCCGCTCCGATAGAGCCATGGAGAACGAGCAGAGATCAGGAGAGTTACGGTCTAGCCATTTTAAACACAAGTTGTTTGTGCCTCACGGAAAAAGTTGATTAACTAAGAGGCATCACATTACAAGAGCATTACAAGAGCACAGAATGTGGGCACATATGAGACCTGTGAGTGTTAATCGTTTTGTGAGTCAAAGTTCCACTACTGCTCGAGTCTAATCTTAAAGGAAAGTTATAGGCATGACCGCCATCTTGTGCCCAAGCGTGCGATCTTACTTTACAGCGTAAGCTGGAAGTCCGTAGTTTTTTATGCTGGTGTCGCCCCAGATCGTTGAGGCTGTCCCATCTCACAATCGGTGCCGGTCCAGGGGGGCAGAAAGCGCTCTCACCCTCTTCTGGAGTCGATAGTGCTGTGAGGTGTGATGGTGCACAGAACTTGGTCAGGCTGTGTAACGGTACGAAAGAGTGGTAGAGACAATGAGACTGCCGCTGTGCCCGTCGCTGGTCAAAGTACCTAATTTTGGTACCGCTGGACATCTCGGAAGTACCGCCACATTATTACTGCTGGGAATGTCTTCAAACAGTGCGGGAAATGGGTGGAAATGCAGATTCTGGCATTACCTCAGGAGGAGATCAAGGCTCACAGCACCATCTTTGCCGATGTCCAAACTACGTCCCACCAGTGTTGATTTAATGTAAAATGCACTCAGAGGGTATCTTATCGATGCCCCCTGAAAACGACCAGCCCTGGAGTGGTTCCTGAATGGCTTCTCGCCATGTGCCACCACCAGACAGGTTTCTGGACCCCTGGGTAGAGGGTCTCCACCCTCTGGGTCCAGAAACTGAGCCCATCCTGGGCAGATGGGTTATGTCTCCTCCCTCAGGGTGGCCTGGGTCAAGGAAGGGCAAGCTTCAAAGGCGTGTCACCTTTGGAAGCTGTCCCTGCCTTTTGTTTCCTCCAGCAACTGGCTCCCACCGGTTCTGCCCGTCACTTTGGGCGGGAGTATCAGCTGGAAAACCTAGCTAGGAGGAGAGGTGTGCCCACCTTTGCCAACCCCACCCCTTAGGTGGGGAAGCGAGATGAAGCACACATCTCAGTTCCCTCCATCTTGAAGATTAGGGACCCAGCCAATTAGGAAGAGGCTCATGCCCCCCTCCAACTGGAGGATGGCATAATAGGGGGTGTATTCACCCCTAGGAAGGGGCCATTGGTCCTAACCTACACATCCCTTTAACACACCTAAATTTTGTATTTAGGGGCGACCCTGAACCTTGCCTCCTGAGATTTGAGGAAGAAAGAGGAAGGATTGAAGAGCTGTGCTGAACCAGTAAGAAGAGGACACCAACTGCTTTGGCCCCAGCCCTACTGGCCGACCTGATTCCGACCTTACTATAACAAAACCCCGACATGCCCAGCAGCCCCCCAGAGCCCGGAAGACCTGCCCTGCAACCATCTTTTAGAATCTGTCTCCCGTGAGCACCAGATTTACTCAAAGAATCCAGATATAGGTAGCTCTGCAATTTTGCACCACTTTGTACCTGACACCCAAGGCCCGAGTTCAAGTGGCCCAACACAACGAGGAGGTCTTCCCCACTATCCTAACCTGGGATCTGGTAATCCCCGACCTCCCTCAAGCTTCAAGCCAGCGCCTGCAGCCTCAACTTGACGGGTCCCTCTGACCGCGACTGGAGCTAGTAAAGAAACCCGATGCCTAAAGACACCCCTGCACCCGACGCCCCACGGCCTTGAATGACCCAATCAACAGTGTCCTGGCATCCTCCCCAGCTGGTGGTTGCCTTCAGGAAGTCTCCCTGCCTGAGCCTGCAGCATATTTGCCAAAACGAAGGTCTCCAATGGAGTCCACAGGGTCCCGGATGTCTCCTTGGCCCACTTCACCCGGCCTCCCCTGAGCCACTGGTGGTGCAGCTCCTGTGCTGATTGTTGGCCCCTGCAGTGCTGACCTTAACCCCAGGAGTCTGCTCATAAGCAGTCCCTGACCAAAGGCACCCTTAGCCCATTGGCTAACTTGGGTCCCTGCACTCTGCAGCTGGCCGCCCCAGTGCCCCTGGTGGTGCACTTTGAGTGGCTACCCAGACCTTGGGGAAACTTGATGCTAACCCTCAAAACTCCCTCTTGAGAGTTATTTACTTACTGAGAACCGTTAATCCTTTTTCTCCCATAGCAACCAATGTTACGAGTTTTGTTCCTAAAAATGTTGTGTTGAACTTATGTATGGAAGAAAAAGTAACTAAACTGCAAATCTTAAAAAGTCTTACTTACCTTGTATTGTGAGATCCTCAGTGTGGTATCTAGGCATAATGCCCCAAGTAGTCAATGTAATCCAAAAGTAATCTAAAAGTATTCCAAAAGTAATTACTGTATAATTTAACCTGTTTCGAAACCCAATACAGACCTGTAACGATTGAAAATTCAACCACAACTGCATTTCCTTGTAAAGTCTTGTAATCCGAAAGTATATTTCACTTACCTGTGCTAAGTCCTGCTTGGTTCTAGAAATAGAACATAAGTATACCTTTTTTATACTTACCCAATTGGTCTCTGAATGTGTTCCATCAGTCTTGAGTAAGTGGATACAGTAAATGCTTAACACACCCTCTGGATAAGCCTAACTGCTCGTCCACACTACCGCAAAGAGAGCTTTCAGTACTTACTCTATTTAGCCTCTGCTATACCTCTGGGGGCTCACTGGACTCTGTCCAATCCATACCCCACTTTGGTATAGTATAAACAGAGCCAGCTTCCTACAATAGGTCAGTTGATGGAGTTGCCTTGGCAGGCAGCCTCACTGACCAGCAGCAAGTAGACACAGGTGACAGTTTGCCCGTCAAAGGTAAAACCTACAGACAGCCTGACCATGTCAGAGACTGCATCAGGGCTGAGGTCCAAAAGATACTGGAGTTGTGGGTCATTGAACCTTCCGATAGCCCTTGGGCAGGTCCTGTAGTCCTTGAGCCAAAACCTCACACACACGATGGTAAGTTAGAGATGAGGTTTTGTGTAGACTACAGAGGTCTCAATGCAGTCACTAGAACTGATGCCCATCCAATTCTCAGGGTAGATGATCTGATTGATACTCTGGCCTCAGCCAAGTGCATTTGAACTGACTGCTGGCTACTAGCAAATCAGAGTCTCTGATGATGCCAAGCCAAAAACAGCATTTTCAACCCCTAGTGGGCATTATCAATTTATTGTGATGCTTCTAGGTTTCAAGAATGCACATGACACATTTCGGAGGTTGATGAACAAAGTTCTCACAGGTCTGGAAGCTTAAAGTGTAGCATATCTAGATGATATTGCTGTCTTTAGTTCTACCAAGGAGGATCACCTTGTCCACCTCAGGAATGTTCTGGAGGCCCTGCAAAAGGCAGGCCTCACTGTTAAGGCAACCAAGTTCCAGCTAGGGCAGAGCACGGTTGTTTATTTGGGCCAGCTTATAGGTGGTCCAGGTTCTGCTGTTGGAGAGCAAAATCCAGACCATAATGGACTGGGTTGCTCCCACTACCCAGACTCAGGTAATTGCTTTCTTAGGCCTGACTGGGTACTACACGAGGTTTGTTAAGGTATATGGGTCCATAGTGACTCCCCTTAATGATCTAACCTCCAAAAGGATGCCTAAGAAAGTTCAGTGGACAGTTAGCTGTTAGAAGGCATTTGATGACCTGAAGCAGGCCATGCACACTGCTTCCATTCTGCAAAGCCCCGATTACTCCAAAACCTTAACTGTTCAGAGTTATGCTTCTCAGATGGGGGTAGGTGCAGGTCTAGCACAACTTAATGTAGATGGCCAGGACCAACCAGTAGCTTTTATAAGCTGAAGGTTGACCCCGAGGGAGACGCGTTAGTCAGTTATTGAGAGGGAGTCCTCTGCTGTGGTCTGGGTTTTGAAGACGTTGAGGCCATACCTGTTTGGTACTAACTTCATTGTTCAGACAAACTATAAGCCCTCTTATGGCTAAAACACATGAAGGGTGAAAGTCCCAAACTTTGGAAGTGGCCCATTTCCCTACAGGGGATATACTTTTCTGTAGAACATAGATCTGGGAGTAACCATGCCAATGCAGATGGACTCTCCAGATATTTCCACTTAGAAAATGAAGACACAACTGGGCAAGGTTAATCTCAGCTCCTTTTGTCTGGAGGGAGGGTTTTGTAGGAAAGTAGGATCTGCTTTCGTGGTTAACCCTACTTTTTGCTGGTGTCAGTATGTTTTTTCGACTAGTCTAACCTGGATCCTGCTAATCAGGACCCCAGTCACTGTGCTTCCTCCATAATTTGACATAGTTAGTACTTCTGTTCCTCCACAATTGGCTACTAGTGTACCCCTAGAAGTCCCTAGTATATGGTATTGAGCGCATCAGTAGACTAGGAGAATCGCATGGGCTGCAGCATGTATTATGCCACCCATGAGAGACCACTCAAACTGTGACTACAGGCTTGCCATTGCCGCCTGTGTAAGCTGGTGCTAGCACCACGTACGACAGATATAAGTTTTCTTATATCTGAGACACTACACTTAAAACTTATAAGCCACCCCTAAGGTAGGCTTTTCAATCCTGAATGCAGGCAGCGGATTTGTAAGTGTGAGGGTGCTCCTGCATGAGCAGGACACCCCTACAAGCCCCGGAGTCGATTCTCCAGGCTTTGTAAGTGCCGTCAGCCATTTTGATACATATAGTGGCCATGCGTCACTACACGATAGCTAACTATATAGTGGCCAAACCTGGGCATGTTTGGTATCAAACATGTTGGAATCATCCCCAATACCGTTCCCGGTGTTGAAGGTATGATTCCATGCACTGGGGACTCCTCTGGGAAGCCCTCTGTATTCCCAGTAACAGCATTCCTGGGTCTGCCAGCAAGCTGGAGCTGCTCTCGACCCTAGACACGAGCCTGCCCTCCTGCTGATGAGCTGAGCTCAAACAGGGGAAAGTGGAACAATAAGTTTCCTATCACAGGGAGATGTGACCACCTCCCACGTAGGACTTGGTGTATTGGGCTGCGGTAGGGGCGCTTGCCAGTGCCACCAGACTGCTTTGAAGAGTACTTTGGTGGCCATCCTTCCATACTCCAGTTGGAACCAGTTCTGGGAGCCCTTGGCTACCGTTCTGGTACAAAACTAGATAAAGGACATGGGAATATCCTCCCCTCTGTCAAGCCCTTCCTCTGGGAGGGACCCTTGAGTTGTCCTAACCCCTTTCTTAGGGTATAAAAGGGATTACCTATGAGTGGGGCCTCAGAATCGTTGTGGCACAAGACTCAAGCCTGAAACCACACCACTCTTCGACCACCTGGACAGTTGGACTTTGCCTTAAGCTGAGACTGCATCAAGGAAGACTCCTGCTGCCCCTGGTCTCACTGTTCTGCAACTCTTCTTCATCTTCTGTGTCTGCGTTTCTTTCAAGAACTGTGGGCATCAAGGACACCCGAAGTAATCTCTCTTGGAGTGAAGGAGTCACTCCCCTACATCTGCAGGCACCACAACGAAGCTGACCGGTCTACCGCTTCTGATGTCCCACAGACTTTGGAAGCTTCAGCAACACAGGTGGTGGTTCTGCAACTTCATCGAGGCCTGACCTGTGTGCTCTGCAATTTTGAAGCCAGTATCCATCATCGGAACCGCTGGTACCGAATCCCTGTGCACTGCGTCGACTTGTTGTTGCTAAGGCTTGTTGGCTCCGCACTCCTGCGATCTTTGGCCTTCAATAAGCTCCAGTCTTCAGCATCTCTTCCTGCCAAGATCAGCATCCTCATCATATCCTCTGCACCGTAGGCCTTCATCTTTGGAAACTTGCTCAAGGTCCTCTTGCAACTCCTGTGCCTTGACCTGTGGGTCTTCTTGAGGGTCTTCTCCTGCTTCAGTGGGCTCCTCTGGTTGCTCTGGCCTGCTCTGACTCTCCTGCTTGTGATGTGTCCCTTGGACCTTGCTGGTCCAAACGTTGCTCGTTCTTCGCTTTCCACACCTGTTGCAGCTGCCAAGGCTGGTTGGTGCTCCCTGCTGGACATCGACCGCCCCTGGTTCTCAACTTCAGACGTGGAACAGCTCTTGCTCAGCCCCTGGTCTTCCTCAGCGTCACCTGGTCCTCACAACTGCAGCAAAAAGATCACTGTCCGTACTCCTGCATCATCTGACATTGGTGGGCATTGGGCCTTTGTGCCTCCTGGTCACTGCCGAGTGGTATAGACTCTGTCCACTCTCCTTGCAGGTTCTTCATTTCAAGAATCCACCCTTGGATTCCACCGGACTCTTGCACAGTCTACGCCAGCTGCATCTATACTGAAGTTCTTCATTGTGGTTTACGGCAGTTTCCGAAGCCGCCTCGCATCTATGCACCTGGCTTCCCTGGTGTCCACGGGAGGGAACCACTCTCCAGTCTTCTGTTTTAAACTACTTTTCTTCAGGGTTCGCTGAGAAGGGTCCTTCTTCAAAACTGCAACCACAACTTTCCTGTTCACTTGTATTGAGTACGCTGCTGTGTTTCCGCTCAGCACACAGCCTCCGTGTGGTTCCTAGGTACTTACCTCGGGTGGTTCCTTGTGTCCCCAGCTCTTCTGAGTCTTCTGGTCCATTTCCCAACTTCATTCGCTGTTCGTATTCCACTTCTTTAGTATATATTTTTTTTCTCTCCTTGGAGACCAATGTGTATTTGTGCTTACCTGTTAACATTTGTGTGTATTGTGTTGATATCTCCAGGTAGGAGATATACCAATGTGTTAGTGCATGTGTATAATAAATACTTATTTTTATAAGTACACTGTGTGCTGCTGCTTTTTTCATTTATCATATCCCATATGATTAGTTCTAGTAAAAGAAAGCTGCTTAACACTCATTCTGGACTAAGCCTAAATGCTCCTCTCCACAGCTACCACTTAAAGAGTTTTCTATGGTTGTTTAAGACCACTAAAATCATCATATGGGTTGACTAGATTAGTTCAAGGTGCTTCACTTTAATAGGTGTGCACAATATACTAAGACAGCCTCCTACACTGGAGGAGGCCTGGGTCGTTCTCTCCCAGACAGTTCGGATGGGAGATATTCTGCCAAATTTACCATCCGTTGTGGACTTGATGCCACCAACTCACTGGGCAGAACGATTGCCAATTCGGTAGCTGTCAAATGCTATGCCTGTTTGAAGACTTCTGACTTCTCGGGGATGTCCAATCTACTTTTGTGCCCTTCAATGGCACTCACCTTTTTGTCGACAAGGCAGACTCAGCTCTTAAAGCTTCAAGGGTTCTCGAGCTACGGCCAGATCCTTGGGCCTCACGGCTACCTCCCTTCGACTTCAGCCTGCCTTTTGTCCCTTTCGTGGCTATGAAAGGGGCACCCGCCACATCCTGTCCAGCCCAGCCACAGAGTCATGCAAGCTGTGCTGCCTCTGCGTGGCTTCAGACGTGGGACCCAGCGTCCTTGTGGGTCAGGGGGCCAGCGGGCGGGCCGGTCCACCCTTTCTCCCCCTGCCACTGCCTCCAAACCTTCCTAGTCTGATATTTCAGGCCCATCAATGGCCAGTGGAAGGCAAGATTCACCTTCACCTCCTCCGCTGGTGATACATCAAGTCGGAAAGGTGGGTTCTGCAAATTATCCGAAGGAGCTACACTCCTACGCCTAAACATGCCTTTGTTTAAATTGGGTGTGAACACTAGACAAACATAAAACACATATGATAGGTGTACACAACCTATTTTAATGGGGAGTTCAGTTGACTTTGTGTTACATATTACAGGGGCGTAATGTAGTTAACACTAATATATATATATATATATATATATATATATATATATATATATATATAATATACTTTTCTCAATATTCACATTTAGTTGAGTTAGGTCACTTTTCCTTTGTTCTTGAAAGTGTTGATGAGGATAAAGTGAGCATACTGGTGAGTACCTACCAGCAGCTCTGTGATGGTTGCTTACGTGAGGTACTCTCTGACTCACCTCTCAGTTTTTTCTATATTCTTTCACACTATTGATGACTAGCATGCCAATATTATCTGTATCGTTTTTAGGAATACTGGGCCATGTCTGTTGTTGAATCTTGTATTAACAATAACCCTACACACATGGTGGGTATGACTAAAAAAGTAAAAGCATATCTTACCTAGGAGGTATAGTGGATACCCAGCAAATCAAGAATACAATAGGCTGTCCTGTACCTTGGGCACCCATGAAGGTTATCTTGCAGCTATCTCTGCCTTTCTACAACTGCCGGATCAGCTTTCTTTATTCAAATCTCCCATGGTTAGTAGGTTTTTTAAGGGCATTACTCACTTGTTTTCCCCGTCTCCTTTCATAATACCCCAATCAGATTTACATTTTGTTTTGACCTTTCTTATGTGTGCCTCCTTAGAGCCTCTTCATAATTGTCCTCTCAGGCTGCTGACTCTCAAAACTGCTTTCCTTATTGCCATCACCTCTGCTTGTAGAGTGAGCGAGCTTCAAGGTCTATCTTCCAAGCCTCCTTATCTATCTGTCTATCCGGATAAAGTGGTGCTTTGAACCAAAGCTTTGTTCCTTCCTAAAGTGGTCATGTCCTTTCCTGTGGGACAATCCATCACTCCGCCAACCTTTTACCTGCCTACGCATCCCTCCAAGGAGGAGCAGAGACTCCAAAGTCTGGACCCAAAACGTATGTTCTCTAGTAGGGGATCTCTGTGTATAGTTATAATCTAGTGAATAGTCCCGCCCATGTGCGTGACCCCGGCAATCAAAAATAATCTCTTAAGTTGTCAAATCATGCAGAAAACTGCAAGACACTTAAGAGAGAATTTAAAGACAAATAATGCAGCCTATATCCACAGGCTACACTGTCCAGTACTTCAACTAGAAATTCCACCAAATAACACCACACATAATACAGCCTGCCCAGTTTCTACCATAGAGAAACGTGCCTCCCCCAGTAAAAGACACTGGAATGATAGAGAGGAAGGCATGGACAGACAAGCCCCATAGGCTGCCATTATGTGGCTTAAATAGGATACTGTGCCTTTAAGAGAACTTTCCAGAACTTCTCCCAGTATCCCAGAATGCATAGCAGGTCCCTCTACTTTCAGTTCTTTTTTCCGGCTCCTGCTAACAGGACCCTGGCATTGAGCTCTCCCTTGTTTCAAGGGTTTATTGGATATTTTGGCACTTTTGTGTTTTAAAAAGTGTTTCAGTTTACTTTCTTGGTGTTCTCCTTCTCTTTTGTGTGTTGGTTCAGGCGTTTTAGGGCTCTAAAATGCCTGGTCTTTTTTATAAGTGTCCAGCATGTGGGAGGAAGAAGGCCAAGAGTGATCCACACGACATCTGCATCGTCTGTCTCCCTGAGGATCATGTCCCTGAGGACTGTGTCATCTGCCAGCAGTTTACTGCTCGGACTCTGAGGGACAGGATGAAGATTAGGCTTTCTGGCCTGGAGGAGAGACGTCTGCAGGCTGCAGGTGGGTCTGGGCAGGCTGGGAAGGTTCCCTCTGCCTCTGCTGAGGCCTCTGGGGGGCTCCCCAGAGGCAGGAAGTCCAGCAAGCGATCCCGGTCTCCGTCGACGTCGATTGCATCGACGACGACGTCGAGAGGGATGACGGCGGTGTGTTCCCCTTCTCCCCGGGGCTCCGGGTCGAGACGGCGTGACGGCTCGACGTCGAAGGGCCTGGAGAGGTCTCCGTCGAAGCCACTGTCGACGTCATCGTCATCGTCGATGTCGGAGTCTTCCTATCGACGTCGGAGGCGAAGTGACAAGCATCGGCGCTCGCCGTCGAGGCATCACCGTCGAAGCACCAGTCGGCGTCGAGGGGCTCCTCGACGTCGAGGGCATCGAGAAGAAGAAGGAACGTTCGACGTCGCGGAGGCGGCGTACGACGTCACGGAGGAAGAGGTCGACGTCGAGGGGTCGGCGTTCGACGTCGAGGAAGAGGAGGTCCACGTCGCGGAGGCGGCGGTCGACGCCGGAGTCGCGGAGGCGACGTTTGACGCCAGAAAAGCGACGCTCAGCGTTGAGAAGAAAGAGGTCGGCGTCTAGGAGTCGTTCTGCCTCTCCAAAACGGCGCAAGAGGGATTCTGGTCCCAGAAGTCAGACTGCTTCTAGCGGAGGGCGCAAGAGAAAGCGTTCACCTGCTGAAGGGGCTGGATCTCAGCCCCCTTCGCCTAAGGGGTCACCGGGCTCGGTGTACTCAGAGGTGTACACGCCATCTCAGCCTCGGTCGCCACCTCCACCTGTTCCTAAAGAGGATCCTCCACCCAACCCTCCGCTTCCATCAGGTGACTCACCGCCACCAGTTCTGCCCCACATCCGAGGGTTCCTCCGCCGAGGTCCACTTCGCTGCCGTCTTTGCCTGTACCTCCTAAGGGGACCCCAAAACCTAAACCCCGAGAGGAGCCAAGGAAGACCCCACCACGGAAACCGGTGGAGCGGCCACGGGCTGGCAGGTCTCGCTCTCGCTCTGGGAGAAGGGAGAGATCGCGACACAGATCGTCCACGCAGTCGAGACGCCGCCATAGGAGGCGCGAATGTCGCGCGAATCTCGCTCCCACACAAGGTCCTCTGGTACCAGGGACTATTCTCCTTCCTTGTCGGAGTCACCGGACACGAGGGTGTCCCCGATTGATGACCTGGTGGCGTTCCATGATGTCCTTTTAAGGGGCCCCTCCGAAGTTGGGTATATCCTTGACGGTGCCTACTCCTAAAACTTCAGTCATTTTTGAGACATTGCATCAAAAACACCTGTCTCGTCCTCTCCTGCCTCTGGTGCCGGGCCTGGAGGAACTGGCTATGGCCCTTTTTCTCACCCCTGCGGTGACGAAGGCGGCTCCATCGAGGCTGCTGAAGAAGTACCGGGCTCCCGACTCGGACCCGGCCTTTCTGAGGGCGGAACCCCCTCCAGACTCTGTAATTGTGACGGCGGCCCGCAAGCAACATGCCACCTCCCCGTCATCCACGGTTCCCCCGGATAAGGAGTCCAGATGAATGGATTCGGCAGGGAGGAAAGTGTGTGGAACATCGGCTACCTCCATGAAGGCTGCGAGTGCCACTGCGCTGTTGGGACGCTACGACCGCGCCCTCTGGGACTCCCTCCAGCAGTTTGCGGAGCTGTTACCTCACGAGAAGCGCGAGGACTTCCAGGGAGTGCTGAATGAAGGGATGCTGGTGGCTAACCAGATTATCAGCGCTGCAGCGGACTCTTCCTTGTTGGCAACTCATGGGTTTCGCCATGGGGTTAACCAACGACGTCACGCCTGCCTCCGTCTTACGTCCCTGAAACCGGACGCACAGCAGAGGGTGGCCAACCTACCATTCTCCGGCGAGACCCTCTTCGGGAATTATGCGGACGATGAGATGGCCCGCATGAAGGCGGAGGCCGAAACGCTCACAGCTGTGGGCCTGGAGAAGCCTAAAGACACAAAGAAGTCGTACCGCCCGTTCCAACGGCAGTTCGGTGGGCAAGGCAGAGGACGTGGCCAGGCTTCGGGACAGTCGCAACAACAACAACAGTTCCTTAAGCCATTCCAGAAGCGCCAGAAAGGCAGAGGAGGCCAGCAGTCGGCTCCTGCGCCCAAGGGCCAGGCTGAGTCTAGGCCCTAGGTACCTACTTCCCCCGGATCTGTTACCCACTCCGGTAGGGAGAAGCATTCAATTTTTTCTGGCAGAGTGGAGAAAAATTACTCAGGACAAGTGGGTGCTGAATATTGTTTGCAATGGATACAGTCTTCGGTTCACCAGCCCTCCTCCAGCAATTCCACCGGTCAGCTCGCAGTTTCAGCTGCGCGAGCTTCAGGCGGAAGCGGATATCCTGTTAAGGAAAAGGGCGATAGAAGACGTACCTCTGTCTCGGAGAGGAAGAGGTCTGTACTCCCGGTTCTTTCTGGTTCGCAAGAAGGACAAGAACGAGTTCAGGCCCATTCTGGACTTGCGACAGGCAAACAAATGGATTTGCAGGGAAAAGTTTTGCATGCTGTCGTTGCATCAGATTTATCCTCAGTTGCAACAGGGAGACTGGCTATGTGCTATAGACCTACAGGATGCTTACTTCCATGTGCCCATTGCTCACAAACACAGGAGGTTCCTGCGGTTCCAAGTCGGCGCCAATCATTATCAATACACAGTACTCCCATTCGGACTGAAGTCTGCGCTGAGAACATTCTCGAAGTGCATGGTGGTGGTAGCAGCACACCTGAGGAAGAACAAGGTGTTCGTCTACCCGTACCTGGACGATTGGTTGATCAAGGCATCCTCCTTCTCGGAAGCGCGAGCACACTTCCAGAAGACGTGCGTTCTCTTGAACAAGCTGGGGCTGCACATCAACATGGCCAAGTCTGTCCCGACTCCGGTCCAATGCATACAGTACTTGTGAGCCTCCATCAATACGCTGTCAGCAAGTGTGTCTCCTTCGGAAGAGCGACGATTATCTCTCCTTCGGAAGGCTCAGGCTCTTATGACAACTCCATCTACAACAGTGAGGACGGTGTCTTCTCTACTGGGATCGATGGCCTCTTGTATCTTCCTGACGCCACACGCACGGCTGCACATGAGACCGCTGCAGGAGTGCTTGGAGGACCAGTGGGATCAGAGGAAAGAATCTTGGGACGACAAGATTCGACTGTCGCTGCATGCTCTTCAGTCTCTGAAGTGGTGGTGTTCAGCGGAGAATCTCCTCAGAGGGGTTCCCTTTCACAAGAACATTCCCACGCAGACTGTCGTGACGGATGCTACTCTCCTGGGATGAGGAGCGCACTCCGGGACTCTACAGATTCAAGGAACGTGGTCACCGATGGAGGCCACGTATCACATCAATTTCCTGGAACTCAGAGCTGTTCACTTGGCACTGAAGGCCTTTCTTCCGTCCTTCCAGACCAACTCTCTGCTTGTACAGACGGACAATACCACCACGATGTATTACCTCAACAAGCAGGGGGGCTCGAGATCGTGCACTCTGTCCCAGGAGGCGCAGGCGATCTGGCACTGGCTCCTAGCCAGAGGACTGACGATAACGGCTACCCATCTGCCAGGTGTGCAGAATGTTCAGGCAGACGCACTGAGCAGGCTGGTTCAGGAAAACCACGAGTGGGTCATAAACGACGAAGTACTAGGAGAGGTCTTCGCAAGGTGGGGAACTCCAGACGTAGATTTGTTCACCACCGCCGAAAACAGCAAGTGCAGAGACTTCGCCTCCAGGTACTACCAGCAAGGGACGCTGGGGAATGCGTTATGGATCAACTGGACGAACAGCTTTCTGTACGCCTTTCCTCCCATTCCCCTGATTCCGGCGGTGCTCATCAAGCTGGCCCGGTCCAGGGCTCGGATGATACTCATTGCCCCGGAGTGGCCCAGGCAGTGGTGGTTCACGGACCTACTTCACCGGTCTCTCCTTCCTCACATTCGGTTGCCGTGCAGGCCGGACCTTCTCACGAAGTTCGGGGGACGGATGTTACACCCCAACCTCTCGTGTTTGAGTTTGGCGGCATGGCTCCTGAGATAGTGCAATATGGCCATCTGAATCTGCCTGAGGATTGCATGGACATACTGAAGGAGTCTAAGAGGCCTTCCACTCGAACTTCATATGCTTACAAGTGGAAGAGGTTTTGTATCTGGTGCCAGTCTAAGAACCATGACCCTACGACCTGTAAGGAAGATGTCATCCTTCCTTACCTTTTACATTTGGCGCAGTCTGGCCTTAATGTTTATTCCATTAAGGTTCATCTTGCTGCATTGACTGCCTGCAGGAAATGCCCTTCACAGACTTCCTTTTTCCAGATCCCTGTGATCAAAGATTTTCTGGAAGGATTGAAGAAAGTATTCCCTCCTGTCAGGCTTCCTTCGCCTTCATGGAAATTGAATGTGGTGCTGTCCAGATTGATGAAGGAGCCTTTTGAACCTATTCATAAGGCTTTGTTGCAGCACCTGTCCTGGAAGGCGGCGTTCCTCGTGGCCATTACATCGGCCCGCAGGGTGAGTGAAATTCAGGTGTTGTGTTGTACTGAACCTTATACTGTGTTTCATGCTGCTAAGGTTGTTATGCGTACTCACCCTAAATTTCTTCCCAAGGTTATTTCTGATTTTCATGTCAACCAGACCATAACTTTGCCTACGTTTTTTCAGAACCCTTCGTCTCCAGCGGAAAGGTCTCTCCATTCCCTGGATGTTAGGAGGGTGTTGAAATTTTATCTGGATAAAACCAAAGATATTCGTAGGTCTGACCAGTTGTTTATTAATTATGGATCAGTCAGGACGGGTCTTGCTACCTCTAAGCAGTCCATCTCTGGGTGGATTGTGTCCTGCATACAATTATGTTACCAAAAGGCTAATAAGACCTTAGGAGGTAAGCCTAAGGCTCATTCCACCAGGGGCAAAGCTGCCACGACGGCTCTGCTCCGTAACGTGCCGATTGCTGAAATCTGCAAGGCAGCCACTTGGAAGTCGGTTCATACCTTTGCTAAGCATTACTGCCTGGACACTGACGCCAGGGCAGACGCTCAGGTTGGGCAGGCTTCGCTGCGGAATTTGTTCGCACAGTAGTGGCGTTATTTTCTTTCTCCACCGCCGCTTTGGTGTGGGGATGGGCTTGCCATTCTATTCACTAGATTATGACTATACACAGAGATCCCCTACTACAGAAGGAGTAGTTTCTGTCCTGTAACTCCAGTTCTGTAGTAGGGGTATCTCTGTTATAGTCATAAGCGTCCGCCCTCCTCCCCGGTGGAGATATTTCGTCATGTAAGGAATGCGACAGGTCTGGCGTGCTTCGCCTTCAAAAAGAACTGAAAGTAGAGGGACCTGCTATGCATTCTGGGATACTGGGAGAAGTTCTGGAAAGTTCTCTTAAAGGCACAGTATCCTATTTAAGCCACATAATGGCAGCCTATGGGGCTTGTCTGTCCATGCCTTCCTCTCTATCATTCCAGTGTCTTTTACTGGGGGAGGCAAGTTTCTCTATGGTAGAAACTGGGCAGGCTGTATTATGTGTGGTGTTATTTGGTGGAATTTCTAGTTGAAGTACTGGACAGTGTAGCCTGTGGATATAGGCTGCATTATTTGTCTTTAAATTCTCTCTTAAGTGTCTTGCAGTTTTCTGCATGATTTGACAATTTAAGAGATTATTTTTGATTGCCGGGGTCCACGCACATGGGCGGGACTATTCACTAGATTATGACTATTACAGAGATACCCCTACTACAGAACTGGAGTTACAGGACAGAAACTACTCCTTGTCTTTTTATCTTGATTGGACTAAAGACTTTTGGGTCGATGATGAGCTCTTCATTGACTATGTGTGCACCAAGAAAGGTAGGTCTGTGCAAAAACGGACCATCTGTTGATGGGTTGTCCTCTGCCTTAACCCCTTTGGTGCAGTCATGGTAGGCATGTGCTCATGACGGCTCGCTGCCGCTCCTCAAACAGGGCACTAATTCCCTGCCTGTGTGGGCGAATCAATGAGTGGGTGGGGTTGTGACGGCACCAAGCCATCATGAGCACACGCTGCCCGTGAGGCATGACGGCGTGGAGCCGTCATGAGCACCGAAGCGCCACGCCTACCCTCTAGCCCACCCGCGCCGCAGAGGAATTCGCGGCGCAGGGAAAGGGTTCAAATATGCTGAGGCATTGGCGAAAAAGGTTCCTCCTGTGGGGTTACATGCTCACTTCACTAGAGCTACAGCAGCAACCACTACGTTAGCATACGGAGTCCCGCTCCTTTTTTTCTGTCAGGCAGCAACTTGGCTATCCCCGCATATGTTTACCAGGCACTTCTGCCTGGACAGCCAAATCCCAAGGGATGGATACTTTCCCCGTTCGATCCTCCAGGAATTCCTAGTGTGATCTTGGTTCGCAAACCCTCCTCCGAGGATGGTATTATTGGGATATCTATTCTAAGGTAAGGAATCTACAACTAATAGAGTCTATCGGGTGAACAAGTTCCTTACGTTTGGTAAGATGTATCTGGTGGAGACATATATTAGTTGTAGATTCCACACCCTCCTCCCTGCTCTGTGACCTGATTTCTAGAGATAGACTCCCCTACCAGGCCCTAGTTTTGACGCACCAGTGGTCAGTTTCTTTCATGGCTTTGCGGTTCTGGTGTAGAAAGTCGTGTTAAGAACTGATGTCAGCGCACATGGGCAGCGTCTATAAAAGTCCCACAGCGTCATCTCGGCGCTCTCGACAAAGGACGCAGAGTCGACAGACGCCACCAACCAACACACAGGGGTACTGCTAATGAAAAGTCTCCAGATCCAGACTGACGTCTGGGGAAAATTCTATGGTAAGGAATCTACAACTGATATATATCTCTACCAGATATATTGTTACTAAAGGTAGGTAACTTGTTTGTCACCCTTGTTGCGTGCACAATCGAAGCAAGTTACTTCTAAGCAGTGTCCTATTTTTAAAGGTACCAGAAATCTGCGCCTCTTATCCGTGCCGCTGTTTTCATTGTATACGAAGCCTTTGGCGCAGCGTGGTTGCATACCCGGCCCACAAATGGAGTAGTCGTCTTCTTGGAGGGCTGAGCAGATCATATTATTTTGCTGTACACTAACAACACCTTTTAATTTCTCAGAGATCCGGTGAACCATATACTTGCAGAGATGGAAGCACTGCAGGATTTCACTCAGGTTTCTAGTTTGAAGATCACTTGGGGGAAGTAGTGTGTACTACTTTCAGACAGGATTCACGATCAGAAGAGTGGGACCAGTTGGGCACTGCATTAAAATAGGAACCTGATCGTTTAAGTTACATGGAGTGCAGACTTATTGTGATACTGATAGATTTTTTGCTGGAAATCGGCCTATGTTGGTAGCGTTTGTGAGGCAGTCAATCCCTTTTTGCACAGGGTTGCAGTGGTCGCAGATAGACCGAATTTCGTTTGCCAAAATGCTAAAACTGCCTAGGTTGTTGTATTATTTAGCAGCCCTTCCTCTGAGTATTGAGTGGCTGTTTTGAGGCCTTGCATTCGCTCTTGAGCACATTGATATGGGGTTGAGATAGGCACAGGCCAGCAACGGGGAAAATCATCCACTCCAAATTTCGAAGGCTGCTATCTTGTGGCACAACTACATTGGCTTATGCATTGGATAGGTGGGTCTATGGTTACGGAATGTGTAGCGGTGAAGCAATCACTGAGACAGAATATATTTTTGAGTGTCTCATGGGTGCGGGTGGTGCTGCCCTGTGCATGCCCTAGAGGTTTATAAGCCGTTAACTGTTGCTGGAAAAGATACTTGCAGAGCACAAGTATAAATATCCCATACTCTCATGAGATACCTATACAAACCCTCTTGAAGTTGTGAGACGGAGAAGTCCAATTCAACAAAAGGTATAGGTGGATGTAGGGATTCAAATGATTGGAGATTTTTATAAAGTTGGAACCCTGAGCTCCTTTGAGGAGCTACAGGAGGACTTTGAATTGAGTGAAGGTCAGTTTTCATGTTTTTGCTTTGTCACAGAAAATAGTTCAAGTGGTATGGATAACGTTTAGAATGTTTTGTGCAAGGTGTATTCGTTGAGTGCTATGTAAGTATTTGATGTATGAAGATACCTAGCTGTGTGAAACTTTTATTACCCAATTCTGTCACAAACATATATTTCTGTATTATGCAATGATTTCATGCTGTAAAATGAGTTAAGGAATATTTAAAAAAAAAAATAGAAGAAAGAATTAGGCACCAGATGCACATAGAGTTGTTATTACCTAATAGCACATTTTTGCAATTCACTATCAGGTAATTGCAACCAGCTATGTACAACAGTGTGTTTTACACTGTTTGCTATTCCCAGTGGGTCGTAAATTGACCTACCTCATTAATATTCATGAGGTAGGTCGAAATTTGCGACCCATTGGGAATCGCTAAAATCACAGGGATTAGTGCCTCCAGGGGTCACCATGTCTGTAATTGCTTTTAAATAAAGTAATGTTTTTATTTTAAATGTAGGTTGTTTTCCCTATAAGAGAAAGGGATGCGTTTCAAAAACAACAATTAAAAGTTATCTTTTCATTTTTTACGAGAAGGCAGTGTTCCGTGGGACCACTGCCTGCTCTTAGAAACGTCCAGGGACCCCTTCCCATTTTGCGAATGGGTGACCACCATCTTATTACATCATATGCAAATGTTTTGCAACCTCTTTTCGGTCGCCAAACCTTTCCACATACCAGTGCGGGTTGGTGTTAGGAGAGGATTCCCTTCACACGCCCCTTTCTAATACTGAATTGCTAACCCATTTTACGATTTGGTAATAAGTTACCAAATCGCAAAATAGGGTTTGGTACATGGGTTATAGCTTTTTTTGGTCGCAAACAGCCCAATTCTGTAAATCAGTCCGTTTGCGACCAAGAAAAATCTGAGTACGTCTGGCCCAAAATGTGTGATGATACAGAGTATGTTTGAGTAACTTAATCCCTCATGCATTTCAATGAAAGCACTCTATAGGAGGCAGATGATACACCAAACAGCATGAAGAGTGGAGAGAGAAATACTCCTCTGGGCGGAGCAAAAACTCACTCTATATATATTTTAAAGAATTTGCAACAATAACTGTGTCAGACAGCTGCGCTTTCCAGCTAGTCCTAATAATTACATTACATGGCCTCTAGTCATGATGATGCCACATAAAATGAGACTCTGAGAGCTAAGTATGTTACATAACATTTGCACATCATACATTTCATGAATATATGAGCAAGTAGTTAACGAGTGCAGAAAGCCTCATTTCTGATAGATACATCTTGCAGTGGATTCCTCACCTTGTGAATATCCCCCTGCGTCTATATAATAATTAGAGGGGGATGGATCACTGGTCCTGCATAACCAGGGTATGCAGGTCTTATGGTTTGTGTGTCCCAAATAAAAAACCCTCATGAACGTGTTGGAAAGGTCGAGGTAGCGGTATATCTTGTTTCTCCGCTCTTCATACATGTGTGTGCATAATCATTGGGTTGGTTTGTTATGCAGCCTCCACCCGGAGGTTCTTACCCATGGTTAAAAGCAGTAGTGATAAATGATGTGACAGTGCGCAATATGAAATTAAAATATCCGGACAGCCAGATTCTATACTTTATTCAGTCTGGATTCGGATAGCCCGTTAATGAAAGTCGTGCATTTTGTGAATTATTAGGAATTCAAATGCACGTATACGGGTAATTAAAAGTGGTCTAATTACCCGTATATGTGCATTTGAATTCCTAATAATTCACAAAACGCACGACTTTCATTAACGGGCTATCCGAATCCAGACTGAATAAAGTATAGAATCTGGCTGTCCGGATATTTTAATTTCATATTGCGCACTGTCACATCACTTATCACTACTGCTTTTAACCATGGGTAAGAACCTCCGGGTGAAGGCTGCATAACAAACCAACCCAATGATTATGCACACACTTGTATGAAGAGCGGAGAAACAAGATATATCGTTACCTCAACCTTTCCAACACGTGCATGAGGGTTTTTTATTTGGGACACACGAACCATAAGACCTGCATACCCTGGTTATGCAGGACCAGTGATCCTTCCCCCTCTGATTATTTTATATCCAAGCCTAGGAAGCTGAATGGATCAGTAACTTCCTCCTCCCCCATTTGAATTAAAATCTCCCCCTGTGTCAGCAGCATTCGGAAATTCTTTTTGTAGCTTCGCGCCAATGTGGACCGACGTCACAGAGGCACGGCATCGCGCGCGACTCCGCTGACGTCACCGACACCATATTAGGCCCACGCCGACGTGATGACATCAGTACCCTTTTTTCCGCGTTGTCGACGCTAACGGTTTTCTGGGATCGTACAGTAGCTTTGTAGTAACTTTGTTACTCTGTGATTATTTTTACTGTATCTTCGGCTTCTGTAGAGATGTCTTTGAAGAAGACTGGTTTTAAGGCTTGCGGGGAATGTGGCAAGACTATGTTCATAACTGACCCACATGAGTGCTGCGTCTGGTGTCTAAGCTCCGACCATGCCGTCGAGGATTGCCCATCGTTCAAGAAGATGACTCCGAAGGCCCTTGGGGAGAGGGAGACGAAGCTCCTTGTTGCGAAGCTTAAAAATAAGAAAGAAAAGAAGACTTCGAAGTCTCGGTCTCGGCGTTCGAAGTCGAGGTCTCGATCAAGGTCGCGATCGGAGTCATCATCTGCTCATGCTTTTAACTCTTCTAGGAAGAAGCATAAGAAGAGGGGTCATAAGTCACGTCATCACTCAGGAAAGGACTCGAGTTCGAGGCCGAAGTCGCAAGTGAGGCTACTTCATAAGGAAGTGGAGGTTTTGGCGTCGCAAGCTCAGGACAATGATGGTGAGGCTTTGCGTCCGAATTCGCCAGGGTCACCTGAGCAGCAAGCGAACACTTCTCCGGATCCGTCTAATCCTTCTGGTCGGGAGGATGAAGGTGAGGTGGAGGAGGTTGGTGATGATGAGGTTCTAGTGCCTGTGGGTTCTTCGACCCCGGTGCCACAGGCCGAGGAGGAGATCGATGTCGCGACGACTCCACCTCCTCGAGAGCAACCATGGGGCCCTTATCCAGCCTTTCCAGCTCCAGGTCAGGATCCATCCCAGTTCCTGAATGCCATGTTCGGAGTTTACTCCAGGGCGATGTACCCCTCTGGTGCACCTGTAGGTCCCACGGGTCCTATGGCATTTAACTTGGGCGTTCCCCAGGCTTATGCTCCTGCGCCTTTCATGCCGGCTCTAGCACCGCAATGGCATTTTCCGACGCCGGCGAAGCCTTCGACGCCGATTCCATGTAAGCCAGTGCCCACGACTCCGAGGCAGGATTCTGTTCGACCTCGGGTGAAACTACCTCGCCCGACTTCGGGTTCGACGCCGGCTCCGGCCCCGACGGAGTCGGTTCCGGATCCGTCAGCTTCGTTTACGAAAGAAAGGTCAAGGCGTGAAGCCCAAAGACTTCTGGAGGAAGAAAGGTATCAGTTTGCAGATGTTGAAGAAGGGGAGTTACAGGATTCTGATGATCCTTTTGATGACCTGAGAGAGGCCAGTGGTCTTGAACTGTCTCCTGAGTGGGATTTGGCTTCTGTGTCAGATGCGCCTTCCAAGGATGTGATGCCATATCACGTTGTTATTAAAAAGGCAGAAAGCTTGTTGAACATTACTCTTCCCACTGCTGAGTATAAATCTAATATTCTTACAGAGGTCCTTCACTCACCTTCTTCTGTTATTGAGCCAATGCTGCCATTTAATGATGCTTTGGCTGAACCTGTTTATGAGGTCTGGAAGAAGCCTTTGACAGATCCTGCGGTTTCAAGGTCTGCGGCGAAGAGGTATAGGGTTGCACCTGGTGACCCAGACTTTTTATCAACACACCCTCTGCCTGAGAGTTTGGTTGTGCAGGCTGCCTGCTCAAAGAAGTCTGTGGGGGCTTTTCCGCAGGTTCCTGGGGAAAAGGAGTCCAGAAAGCAAGATCAGGCGGCCAAGAAGGTCTTCTCTTCAGCCAGTATGGCATTAAAATCTACCAACACAACTTGTCTAATGGGACGGTACATCCATGCCTTGATGGATTCTGTGAAGAAGTTAGTGCCAAAAATTCCTGAGGTGGATAGAAAGTATTTTCAGGAAGTAATTTCGGAAACTCAGGCTGCTGCGAGACAAGTGATTCAAAGTGGGCTGGACACGGCTGATTCGGTAGCGAGGGTCATGGGCTCTTCGGTGGCCGCTAGAAGAGCTGCGTGGCTAAAAATATCTGAGTTTTCTGCGTATGTTCAGTCTGCTTTGATGGACTTGCCATTTGTTGGTTCAGGATTGTGTGGCAAGAAGGCTGACACTGCCTTGGAACGTTTCAAAGATAGCAGGGCCACAGCTAAATCTTTGGGACTTCAAACCAGGGGTGCTACTGGAAGGCACTTCAGAGGATTTGGCAGGTCCTCCTTTCATTCCTATAAAACATCGCAGCAGCAGCCACAACAGCAGCAAAATGCGCTGTATAAGTCGTACAGAGGAAGACAACAAGCTCGTCCTAGAGGTCGTCAAGCCTCCTCCTCCTCCTCTTCCCCTTCCCAGCCCCCTGCCACCGCAGCAAAGCAGCCCTAGATCCGCCATTCCGGATCATGTGGGCCCAGTTGGGGGACGGCTTACCCATTTTCTGCGAGATTGGGAATTGATTACATCATATCTTGGGGTTCTCAATCTCGTGGAGAATGGGTATGCTCTTCCCTTTCGGGAATTTCCCCTAAATTACCCTCCTTGCCAGGGTTATTGTTTGGAGGACCATCTGCTGCTCCTGCAGGAAGAAGTCCTGGCTCTGTTCAGAAAGGGTGCAAAATAGGGGGTTCCAGAGCAGAAGAGGGGTCAGGGATGCTACTCCTGGTATTTTCTGATCCCCAAGAAGGATGGCAGACTCTGTCCAATCCTAGATCTCAGGATCTTGAACCTCTACCTGAAGCAGGAGAATTTCAAGATGCTCACCCTTGCACAGGTTCTTCAAGCGCTGCTGGAAGAAGACTGGATGGTGTCGATCGACTTACAGGATGCTTATTTTCATATCCCAATCCTGAAGTCGCACAGAAAGTATCTCTGTTTCATGTTTGGTTCGCAACACTACCAGTTTGCAGTCCTTCCGTTTGGTCTTACTACTGCGCCTCAAGTCTTCACCAAGGTGATGGCAGTGGTGGCTGCTCATCTCAGAAGGTCGGGGATACCTGTATTCCCGTATCTGGACAATTGGCTGATAAAAGCAGAATCTCCAGAGATAGTGCTGAATCATCTGCAGGAGACAACTCAGTTGTTGCACAGGTTGGGTTTTTTGATGAAGGTACCCAAATCTCACCTGGTGCCCTCCCAGCGCAACCTGTTCATAGGTGCGGTACTGGATACTACTGTGTGTCGTGCATTCCCTCCTCCTCAAAGGATTCGCGACATACAGGAAATGATTCCTTTGTTTTACAATGGAGTGGTCTTTCCAGTCCTGAAGGTCCTACGCTTGCTCGGTCTGATGGCTTCTTGCATTCTGTTGGTCAACCATGCACGCTGGCAGATGAGGGCACTCCAGTGGTGCCTCCGCAGGCAGTGGTATCAGCACGGCGGAGATCTCAGGGAGTCAGTGAGGATCTTGAGAGAAACTGCAGTGGATCTGTCTTGGTGGAGCTTGGAAGGCAATCTGTCACAAGGAAAGCCTTTTCATCTACCTCCATCTGTGGCCACAGTGATAACGGATGCACCCACTCTAGGGTGGTGTGCTCATGTGGGGGATCTGGAGATAAAAGGTCTTTGGTCTCCAGAGGAAAGGTTGCTTCACATCAACCTTCTAGAGTTGCGGGCGATACGTCTGGCACTCAAGGCCTTCCTCCCTTCCCTTCGCGGTCAGTCAGTTCAAGTCCTGACAGACAACACGACTGCGATGTGGTATGTCAACAAGCAGGGATGAGTGGGGTCGCAGTGTCTCTGCAGAGAGGCTCTGCATCTCTGGTCCTGGGTTCAGGTCCATCAGATTTGTCTGATGGCAAATCATCTGGCCGGAGTTCTGAACGTTCGTGCAGACAGTCTCAGTCGGCAGTTCTCTGCCGACCACGAGTGGAGGCTCCATCCAGAGGTAGTTCATCAGGTCTTTCGGACTTGGGGGACTCCTCAGGTGGATCTGTTCGCCACTCACGAGAATGCTCACTGCCCGTCATTCTGCAGCCTCCAGTTTCTGATGCAGGGAGCCTTGGGGGACGCGTTTCAGTTGAGTTGGGGCTCGCAACTCCTTTACGCGTTTCTTCCCATACCCATGATTCCTCGGGTTCTGAGGAAGATTTGCCAAGACCGGGCCCAAGTCATATTGATCGCCCCGGATTGGCCAAGAAGGGTGTGGTATACAGATCTTCTCCACCTCTCCTCGTGCTCTCCGCTCCGTCTCCCTCACAGGACAGATCTCCTCTCCCAGATGGAGGGGCAGGTTCTACACCCCCACCTCCAGACCTTACACCTTCATGCCTGGAGATTGAACGGGGCAACCTGATTTCCTTTTCTCTTCGGCACCATGTGGTGGATGTCATCTTGTCGGCCAGGCGTGACTCCACCAAGTCCATTTATTCTTATAGATGGTCTACATTTGTTGCTTGGTGCGGGGAGAAGTCTGTTGACCCTTTAAGGGCTCGTTTGTCCAATATACTTCAATTCGCACTTTCTTTGGCCCAGCAGGGCTTTGCGGTGGCAACTATCAAAGGTTATTTGTCGGCCTTGTCGGCTTTCCTTGTTTGCCGGACCAGCCCTCTTTGTTTACATCTCCCATTGTTTTACATTTAATTAAGGGCCTTACCAATAAATTTCCTCCTACACCTTTTATTGTACCTCAATGGGACTTGAACCTTTTTCTTACGTTTTTAATGGGTTCACCTTTTGAGCCTTTACACACTTGTCCCTTGAGACTTTTTTCTTTCAAGACTATTTTTCTGGTGGCAATTACCTCGGCAAGGAGGGTAAGTGAGCTTCAAGCTCTTAGTTCTAAGCCCCCGTTTTTATCCATTCATGCTGAAAGAATGGTTCTAATGACCAGGGCTGCTTTTCTGCCTAAAGTGGTTACTCCTTTCCATCTGGGGCAGTCAGTTACCCTCCCTAGCTTTTATCCTCCCCCTCACCCTTCCAAGGAGGAGGAGAGACTTCACCGCTTGGACCCTAAGAGGGCGGTGAGCTTTTACCTGGACAGGGCACGGGAGTTCAGGTTGGATGACCAGCTATTCGTAGGCTTTGCTGGCTGCAAGAAGGGGAAGGCGGTGCACAAGCGCACGCTCTCGGGGTGGATCATCCTCTGCATTAAGATTTGTTACGCCCTGGCGGGTAAGGACCCTCCAGAGGGTATAAGAGCTCACTCTACTAGAGCAAAGTCATCAACATCTGCTTTGTCTAGGGGTGGTCCTGTTGAGGACATTTGTAGAGCCGCGACTTGGGGCTTCCTCCATACTTACGCGAAGCATTACTGCTTAGATACTGAAGTGAGGAGGGAGGGCCACTTTGCGCGTGCTGTCCTCCAAGATTTTCTGGTATAGGAGAGTGGACACCCTCCTCCTGGAGTGGGGACTGCTGTGGGACTCTATTCACAAGGTGAGGAATCCACTGGCAGATGTATCCATCAGAAGAACAAGTTACTTACCTTCGGTAACGCTTTTTATGGTAGATACAGTATCTGCCTGTGGATTCCTCACTGACCCACCCGCCTCCCCGTTGTCCGCACTTCTATACTTGTATTGTCGTATTGTAAATATATATTTTGACTGTCAAAGGAAATGTTTATTATGTTATATTTCTTGCTTTGGTTCCACACTATGTGTGTTATCTTGACATATGTGTACTGTGTATACTGTGTATATTTCTGCGGTCATCGGTCCGTCCGTGTGCCTCAAAGGCATGGAAAAAGGGCGGAACTGATGTCATCACGCTGGCATGGGCCTAATATGGTGTCGGTAAGGTCAGCGAGTCGTGCGCGATGCCGTGCCTCTGTGACGTCGGCGCGAAGCTACAAAAAAAATTTCCGAATGCTGCTGACGCAGGGGGATATTCACAAGGTGAGGAATCCACAGGCAGATACTGTATCTACCAGAAAAAGCGTTACCGAAGGTGAGTAACTTGTTCTTCTGGGCTCACTGTTGTGACTCCTGTGAAAGGAAAGCTGTAGCGTGTACTTATTTGGGACCTATTGGCATCAGCTACTGCACTAGTCTGAAAATCCGAAATCTCGCCTTGAAGGACGGTTTTCCACAACCCAGGAGAAAATGTGCACTCTTTCTGGAGTCGGTCAACCCACTTCTTTAGGACTTTGTAAAGGGCAACTCCCATTCTCGGTGGTCCCTCATACAAAGGCAAATACTTGTCTGCCCACGCGGCCATGCCCCTCAACCGAAGCATAAAACCATGCTTCCCGCAAATGTTAATGTTAAAAAATCGGCTTTCCAGTGAATAGCGAGCCACATAACCATGGCAACCAAAAGGTGCTCAGAAGCCGATAACAAATTCTGTCTGGAAATATGAAGTCTTTCAACTTGGCCTGCAGTCCGCATTTTGAACACTTGTCCTTTTTTTCTGTGTTGAATCGCTGCTTCTACTTTCTTTAAAATCAGCTGTGTTAAGAGCAGCAGAGCTGCAGGGCATCCTTATTCATTCGGGAAGTCTTTCTTCGGAAGCCAAAGAATGGAGCGTCGAGACAATCAAGCAGCGAGCGTTTTTTTTCTTTCCTTTCAAGAAAGAAGACTCTTATTTTGCCAGGCAGGCCCACGAAGGCAGCAGAAGAGACCTCTGATTTCAAAGATATCTCTGCATTTTTTATCTTTTATCTGGAACTGTCCTCTACCTCATCAAAGATTTAGTTAAAATGTCTTAAGTAATAACAGAAAGGGCAATGCGCGCTGAACTGTATATATTGGAGATGTAATTGTATCGAGAGCGGTGTTGGCGGGGCATAAACCTTGATCTTGAAGTCAGGCATTCGCAGCAGCTTCTTTTTTTTTTTATTTTAGGATGGTTTTTGTTCCTGTCCGGATCATGACTGAAGTTTATAAACATCGTTTCATGTTGTTCTCATAATAAAAATGCTACAAATTTATGTGTGGTGATAACCCTGGCAGAAGGAGAGAAAAACCAGGGCACAAGTCTGTAGTATGCTGCTCAGCAAGGATGTGTGTAGTTTAGAATGTGGTATGGTTGGTCAATTACTGCATGGGCTGAGCAGAGCACAGACTGCTCCTGGTGGGACTCTCTCCTGGATACTACTTAAATAAATAACATCCATGAATTTACAAAGAATGGACTACCAGCATGTATTTCCATTACAAAGTCCTAAAAAAAGAAGTGGGGGAACGCTCCAAGTTAGAGGGTGTCACAGGAAGTGACGTCACGACAGGTAGTCCCCAGCACAATGAGCTGATATTTAACTTTAACTGTTCCAGGTGACTTTTTGTACCATTATTGTTTGGCATTCTTGTGTGAGGCTGCATGCATATCAGAAATTGCTTCTGACTTGGAAAATACTCTCACCAAATGGACAGTACGGAATCGAAACTCACTCAAATGTTTAGTCAAATTATTGGCAATATTCGAACAACTTTAAATAATGTTGCAGATTGAAGAGAGACTTGAGTTGAATGGACAGATGTCGTTTTTAAAACGGGTACACTTAATAGTCTTTGAAATTTTTTATTTTGAAATGATGGCTTCAGCTTGAATTCTGTTTTTAGGGTTATGCTTTATTCCCACACTACCAGTTCTTTCACAAAAATAGCCCTGCTGTTTGGCTTTCCACGTGATTCAGGCCACCATGACTACTCCAGAACTTACAAAAAGGGCAAAGCAGAATTTTGATAGGTAGCGCATTCGCGTGCTACACAAGATTGACAGCCAGCCCTGTACTTGGGAGATGGACGGGGCGGCCGTGCTGGCAAGTAAAGCCAACACTTAAAGTCCAGCTTTTGGGCAGGGTGGATCTTGTCCACCTGGTAAAATAAGTGGGGGGACGCCGCCCACCCGCGTGGTACCCCGACTCGAGCCCTGAGAAAAACTGAGGAAATGTATTACATAAAAAGAGGAGCTGCTTGACACAGAAGAGCAAAAATTTAGTGGAAGGGGAATGACCAGAGTTTCTCGAATCTCTAACAGTGGCATGCAAGCACTGCTCTAAGCAAGAAGCAAAATAAGTGTAGAGTAAAATAAACCAGCTACAAATAGACCGGGCAAATCAGGTATGCATTTTCCCTCTCCAAAATGTCACCGAAAAATATTTTAATGAGCATACATCTCTTTACCATGACACAAAAAAACTAGACGGTCTATCACCTTTAATTTCTTCCCTTGTGAAACAATGGCCTGACTGTCAAGGTCACACTTATCAAGCTCTGCACTCTGTAATGAACAAGCCAAAAATATTGAAAAGATGCAGACTCACTTGAACGCCTAGAATAGAAAACGGAGACAGATCTGCCATGTTGGCATCCATGTATGGGCAATTGTCATACGAGTAAACGGGGGTCCTTGTTTTAGCCTTTTAGATTATAGTTTAAAATTCTGGGGAATTCGATCTCTAGGAATTGAATTTAGACCAACTGTCTTATGATTGATAAGCACTCTAAACTTAGATCACTGGGCAGTCGGACCCCATTTCGTTCATTAGCTATAATGTATTTGGCAGCACAATGGAAGATTCAGATAAAATTTAATTTTTGGTGTTCCATCATGGTTTGATAATGGTCTTGAATGTGCAAGAAACCGAGTTTATCCAAAAGCAATTAATTCTTCTTGAAGATGCTCACCTGTTAGAAGCCTCACTTCATCACGGATAAAACATTTATTAACAAGTTACAGTCAAAACAAGGATTGTGCTGTTATCTTTGTCTAAGTTTGTGGCAGTGCAGCAGTGGAAACAGTGAGTTGATAGGGTTTTCATCTAGCTGCAAATACTTTGAAAACTGAGTCTTGTAACAGTGTGAACTTTGACTCATGTGGGTGCCTGATGGATGTGGACTTTCATAGGTGGCCAACCATGATGAGACATCAAGTGCCCAGGTTGGGACAGCCAAGTGACATAAGAGGTATTGTGACAGATTCAAGCATCAGCCATTCTGCCGGAACGAGGTGGTCCATGGATAACAGGTGGTGTCACACAGGGTACTGTTTGATTCAAGACCCAAACACATGGAGCCCCTTCATGTTGAATGCCCAGACATGCTGAAGAGGTGGTAAATATGAGCTTCGTGCGTGGCGACCATGGAAGAGTTGGAGTAGAAATCAAAAAGAAAGGCTCCAGGAGCTGGGAACGCAGCTGGGATGGAGGGTGGCAGCACATCTTAAGGAGCAGATGCAAGTATAATATTTGATCTTGTGATGCCAAAGCAGATAGCTGCAATAGTTTCAGACCACGAAAAAGAAGGGGGCAAAGGCTACACACAACCAAATACACTTCAGGGGAGAAATACAAGGGCAAAGCTGTCAGAAACCCAATAGAGTACAAACTCAACCTAAAATGGGTGAATGTGAATACATCATGACCAGAAGGGATTGTGGGAGGGTGTAAACTATAGATCATAAAACTTAGGGATGCATACAGCCAATGGGGAATGTGGCCAGTGAGTTCACAAACTTCAACTTCTATTTTGCAGATAGTGAGTCTGTGGTTCAAAAAATGGGATGGGGATAAACAATGGGGGCTGAAATATGACTAGTGTATTAACACACTTCACCTTATGTTCTGCTGGGAAAGCCTATAGAGCAGCTGGAAAAAAATGGTCTCTCTTGAGTTGTTGTTTAGAAGTGTAGGAGAATAGTCTTACTTCCAGATTTTAAATTGAGAGCACCTCTGACTAAGTTTTTTCATACTTGGGTTTACTGGTCCTCGACATCCCCCACCGCAGCCCCATCACTCAACTCCTCTGTCAACTCCTCTGGCTCCCAGTAAATAAGAGAATCACCTTCAAGATCCTCACACATGACTACAATGCTCTCCACGATGCAGGACCAGCATATCTGAACCACCGACTCTCCTTCTATGCACCCGCCAGACAGCTTCGCTCAGCCCAACTTGCCCTGGCCACCATCCCACGGATCCACAAGACCAGAACGGGAGGAAGATCCTTCTCCTAACTCACCACCAAGACCTGGAAAATCCTGCCCCTGCACCTCAGGCAATCACCCTCGCTGACCCAATTTAGGAAGGATCTCAAGACCTGGCTCTTCGACTGAACCTCCATGCCCAAATTAATCAGCAGCCTCCCCCCACCAACCCCCCCCCCCACCACTCAGCGCCTTGAGACCCTTACAGGTGAGTAGCCACACTATATACATTCCTGATTGATTGATTGATTGATTGAATAGTCTCTTTGTGATAATCATTATTATTTACTTGTATGAATCACAGGAGTATTAAAAGTGTTCCTTATAGCATAGAAAAAATAAAATTCCATTGAATTCCACGTGAAAGATACTAATGAAGATTAATGAGCCTTCTAAATGTGCTTCTCTTTGTGATAATCATTATTTTTTTACTTGTATGATCCACAGGCGTATTAACAGTGCTCATAATAGCAAAGAAATAATAGAATTCAATTGAATTCCACGAGAAAGATACTAAAGAAGCTTGATGAGCCTTCTGAATTATTTAGGACATTTATACGTATACTGCACGTGGAAGTGACATATGTGTGCACAGTTTTATTAAAGTATCCCGAGCTTAAATGTCCAGACACTATATTGAAATCCTTTTATAGAGCTAATTTCAGAATCTTAAAATTAGCAACGCTTTTCTGTGTCAATGATTATTTTGAAAACTTTCTATATTGATTTTTGATCAATGACACAGTACAATGATAATAACGTTCAATCTTACGACAGAGGGGAAAAAACTATCACTATGCACCATTCCAATATCTAGTGCCTCTAGCACCAGAGGCCACAATCAAAACCAGACCCACACTCATATATTTATATACGGGCATGTAGAGGACTGAGCATATGTAGTGCCAAGGTAAATGCTGAGGTGTCTTCTAGATGCCTGTAGCTTTCACTCTCAACGTGTCTGCCATGCACCTCCCCCTGTGTCAGTGATTATGGATCATGGTTCACACATGCTTTTGTTGATTTATTTTATTTATTTTATTTACAAGCTTGTATAGCGCTGGAATCGATTCCAACAGGAATATCTCTGCGCTTTTGGGCCAGTCAACAATACCGAGAAGAACATTAATAGGGATTAGATCTCATTTTTAAATAAAACGGTTTTGAGAAGTTTTCTGAACTGAATGTGAGAGGGGCAGGTCCTGAGATGTAGGGGGAGTCGATTCCATAAATTGGGTCCAGCTACGGACAGTGCTCTGCCCCCGAGTCTGGTCTTTTTGACACGAGGAACCACCAGTTGGTGGCTTGTGCTGGATCTGAGTGGCCTGGACGGGATGTAGGGAATGAATTTCTGTTGCAGGTAGGTAGGACCTTGTCCATTTATGTTTTTATGTATTATGCAGCAAATTTTAAATTTGACTCGCTGTCGTATGGAGAGCCAGTGGAGTTTTTGTAAAAGGGGTTTGGATGCTGTTCTTGGAGGGGCATTCAAGACTAGGCGCGCCGCTGTGTTCTGGACTACCTGAAGTCTGGCCAACACTCCCTCGTTGGCAGATAGGAGCAGGCCGTTGCAGTAGTCAATACGACTTAGAACCAGGGCTTGCACTAAAGTCTTCCTAAACGTGTCAGGCAGCAGAGGGAAGATTTTACGCAGCATGCTGATGACATGAAAACATGAGCCTGCGACAGTGCTGGTGTGTTGCTTTAATGACAAATCCTGATCCAGGCGGATCCCCAGGTTTTTCACGACCTGTTTGGGTTCTGGGACCACACCAAGATCAGAAGGCCACCAGTCTGGAGCCCATAGAAGCTTGGCTTCGCCAAATAGCATGAGTTCTGTTTTGCTAACGTTGCACTGCAGATAATTGGAAGACATCCACTGTGCAACGGCCTTCATACCAGCCGAAAAGGAGTTTTTTATTTCAGTAGTGAGAGTTTCAAAAGGGAAGAGGAGCTGAGTGTCATCCGCGTAAGATACGGGGATGAACCCAAATCTTCGCATCACTCTTGCCAGGGGAGCCACATAGATGTTAAAAAGTGTTGGGCTCAAACAGGAGCCCTGTGGCACCCCTTTTGAAATCTCCACCTCTGCTGAGCGGTGAGCACCCATGATGACAGTCTGGGTGCGCTCAGTTAGAAAACTCCTTATCCAATCAAGGGCTCTGTTCTTAACTCCTACGTTCGACAACCGGTCAATAAGGATGTTATGCGACACGGTGTCGAACGCTGCCGAGAGATCTAGTAACACTAGAATCACGGAGTAGCCTTTGTCTTGATGTATTCATTCAAAGTTACAGGGCAAGGCTACTCCTTTTAGAGTCACAAACATAAGGCAGATTATAAGTGTGAGTCTGGTGGCCAAGTTAAAGCGTCTATACGTCAGCCATATGGTTTCCATAACCAACTGTTGAAATATTTGTTATTTCTAATTACATTCAAAGAGCAGTTTCTGGTGCCAACACACGGTGGCACCACTTCCTAATAGTTGGGAATAGCACTAAAGAACTATAAGATGAGATGTCGACTAAATCTTGATATATTTACCATTCTTCTTTTCAGTATATACATATCATTTTTCTTTTTTGGCACTATGACTGAAAATCACGTCGAGTGGTATATAAAATGTGAAAAAAGGTTTTTAAAATATATTTTCAGAATACGTTTTGAAAAGCCCTTTCTAAATTCTTGCTTGTGGAGAGAGGTCTGCTTTACATATGTGTTCCAACATCTGGAGTCTCTTTCAGGAAAGAGCCTGAAAAGAATTAGAGAGTTGACGTGGAGAAAATATGCATGCTTAACTTTTTCAAAGACCCATACCGTGATTCATGAAGCTTTGCGAAAGCTCACAATTTGTAATACTATTGAGGTGTGCATTTTTTAAACACTAAAGAAATGAATTCCATCATCAATGGCTAACTTTTTTTAACATTGGCCTCTTGGGTAGGATGCAAGACAGCATGCCACATAACAAGTCAGACTGAGGGCATTAGTCTGTATGTTTATATATTATTTTAAGTAAAAGCAAATCCGTTTTTCGTTTACCCATACCATTTTAGGACTTCTGTATAGTCTGCAAAGATAATTTTTTCATACACATAGCCTCAGAAAGTCCTAGGATTGCATTGAAGTGGCTATATGAGAAATGTTTTTTACTGAAAAGGTTGACTCTCTTTTTCAAGAAAGGTGACTTTCGTTGGCCTCTTGTTTCCCGTCTCTTCAATTGTCTTTTGAAAGTTTTCAGAACTTCATTGATTCGTTGAAGTTGCTTCTCTTTGGAGGTACCGCTCGGTACTCTTTTTCCAATTGCTGATGATCAGTCCATACTCTACCTATCTAGTGTGGACTACACATGATGGTTACTTCTGGTGCTCTCCCTGTGACTCTTGACGTAAGTGAACAAAGTATGATCGCAAAACAACTAGCTTATGTTACTTTGTTTGTGCTGTCAAGTCAAGTCAAGTCAAAGGATTTTTATTTTCAATATATAAGACATTCTTATAGTGGACTTTGGGTCTGCCCCTCGTTAATGATTGGATGACTTTATTGCCTGCTTCCATTATCAGACTGGCCTGTAGGGCAATCTGGCTGGTCTGCCAGGTCAGGTTGAAGGTCTGATTTTGGGGCTGTTTGTGGCCTTGTTTTATGCTCTGCTGGGTTGATTTGTGTTAATTTCCCTGATATCAAAACAAACAATACCTACAGCAAGCTGCAGAGATCAGGGGTGCTAATATTCCCCTATCTCGAAGACTGACTGTTGAAAGCAGGCTCGCCCCGACTGTCATTTCCCACCTCCAGACTACAGTGGACCTCTTGCACTCACTGGGATTCACTGTTAGCGTACCAACGTCACACCTGACTCCCTCTCAGATGCTCCCTTTTATCAAAGCTGTTCTGGACACAGTGCAGTTTTGTGTTTATACCCCCCCCCCCAAATAGCGAGTCCAGGATATTCCGGCTATGGTACAGATGTTTCAGCCTCTATTCTGGATTTCAGTGAGACTGACTCTGAGGCTGCTGGGCTCATGGCCTCCTGCATGTGACACATTTACACTGGCATATGTGGGCTCTGCAGTGGGACCTGAAATTCCAGTGGGTGCAGCATCAGGGGAATCTCTCTGACATGGTCCAGATCTCAAAGGGAACTGCAACTCCAGTGGTGGCTAACGAACTCACAGTAGTGACAGACACATCACTCCTGGGATGGGACGGTCATCTGGGAGAGGTGGAGATCAGTGGTCTTTGGTCTCCTTGTGGAATCAAGGCTTCATACGAACCTATTGGAACTCTGTGCAATCCGGCTGGCAGTGAAAGCATTTCTGCCCTCCATCAAGCATAGAGTAGTGCAGGCGTTCATGGACAACACTACCACCATGTGGTACTGCAACAAACAGGGCGGGTGGGTTGGGGCCATGGACCCTTTGGAAGAGTCCCTGCATCTCTAGACATGGCTGGAACGTCCGGGCATATTCCTGGTGGTTAAACATCTGGTGGGCTCTCTCAATGCCAGAGTGGACGAACTCAGCCGTTGATGCCTAGTGGGTCGCAAATGGTATCTCCATCCGGAGATAGTGCAAGGTCTCTTTCAGCAGTGGAGAGAGCTTTAGTGAGATCTGTTCACCACCAACGAGAACACTCACTGTCAGCAGTTTTCGTGCATTGGAGTTTGCAAGGCAGCTCTCACTGGGTGCCGCTTTTTGTCTCGATTGGAGCTCTGGCATCCTGTATGCCTTTTTGCCCATGCCACCCCTGCCTAGAGTTCTCAAGAAGAACAGGAATGACTGGACCCAACTAATCCTTGTTTTGCTGGACTGGGCATGGAGAGTCTGGTTTCCTGAGCTATTGAGCATGGCCATCGGTCCTCCTATCAGGCTGCCCCTTCAGGAGGATCTTCTTTTGCAGCTGCCTCCACCCAAACCTGTCAACACTTTGCCTTCTTGCGTGAAGCTTGAATGGCATCAGTTGACAGCTTTCCCCCGAAGTCTGTAAAGTTATCTTGGTAGCCAGGTGTGCCTCTACCAAGGCGGTAGGTGTATGCCTGCCGTTGGGGAAAATTTGTGGCAAGATGTGCAGAAAGATGGATCCATCCCCTCCAGCCCCCTTTCCTCTTCTCTTCATACTTTCTGTTGCCCAGCAGGGCTCTGCTCTCTGCACTCTTAAAGGATATCTTTCTGCTATTTAATTTACTGCTGTTGCCTGACCAGCCATCCCTCTTCAAATCTCCTATTGGAAATAGATTTCTGAGAAAGTTATAACATTTGTTCCCACCTTCTCCGTTCATTATGCCACAGTGGGACCTCAAACTTGTTATCACACTCCTTCTGTGTGCTCCCTTTGAGCCTTTGCACAATTATCCACTCCGACTCCTTACCATCAAGATGGCCTTTCTCTCAGCTAAAACATCTGAACAGAGGGTCAGTGAGCTTCAAGCTTTGTTATCCAAGCCCCCCTACTTGATCATCTACCCTGACAAACTGGTGCTTTTTACGAGCGCTTCTTTTCTACCAAAAGTGGTGACTCCCTTTCACATAAGCCAATCCATCACTCTGCCTACTTTTTACGCTCTGCCTTGCCCCTCCAAGGAAGAGGAATGACTTCACTATCTGGACCCAGATAGAACGTTGTTGTTCTACCTTGACTGCACACGAGAGTTCTGGGTTGATGAGCAACTCTTTGTGGGATATGTAGGAGTGAAGAAAGGTTGAGCAGTGCAGAAGCAAACCATCTCCTGAAGTATGGTGCTCTGTATCAAAATCTGGTACGCACTGGCCAAGAAGCAACCCATTGAGGGTTTGCGTGCTCATTTCACCAGATCTAAAGCTGCAACCACTGCTTGGCATGCAGAGTTCCGGTCCTGGACCTCTTCCAGGCAGGAATGTGGTTTTCTCTGCACATATTTACCAAGCACCAATGCCTGGACAGTCAGGTCCATAGGGATGGGTGCTTTGCCCATTCAGTCCTGCCGGACTACTTGTGAAATTGGTTCACAGACCCATCTCCAGCGAGGCATTTCTTGGTATCTATTCTAATGCAAGGTATCTGTGGCTAGAAGTCTATCAGATGACCAAGTTACTTACCTTTGGTAAGGCCTTATCTGGTAGAGACGCTAGCCACAGATTTCTTACTGACCCACCCATTATCTCCAATCTGGGAACAGATTTCTAGGGACGGGGCTTTCCCCTTTCAGGACCCTAGTTTTCCACCCCAGTAGTCAGTTGTTCTTTGTGGCTCAGCGCTTCTGGCATGGAAACTGATTTCAGCGTGCTTGGGTGGCACCAATATAGGCACCTCACACGTCATGTCCGGCGCAGACGACACAACACGGAGCCGAATTGCACCACCTACTGGCACGCAGGGTACTGCTCACAAAAAAACTTCCAGGTTCAGTCTGTTGCCTGGGAATAATTCTGAAGTAAGCAATCTGCAACTAGATAGAGTCTCTGCCAGATAAGGTGTTACTGAAGGTAAGTAACTTGTTCATTTGTGTTACTTATTAGTCCCTCAATAGTTAACTGCAACCTTGTGTTCTATGGTGGTACTTAACATTAGACCCAGCTCAAAATACATATCTTTTAAATAGACAAACTACACACATTTTTAAGTATTAAATACATTTGTTATTCACTGACCAGACCACTTCAGGTGTCACACAGACATGCAGTTCAGAATCAATTTGTAACCTCTCTGCTCTGTTTCTTTATTAAATGAACAATAAAGCCGATTTCTAATGGTGCTACTGCCTACTTTCCATATAGAATACCTGTTTTAAGAATTTACCACTGTTTAAGCATGTTTCTGTCATTGACAAGTGTCAAGAAAAATATTTAGTAGCATTGCCAAGTCTGTGGACTGCTATGGAGTCTATAGTTAGGTAGGAAAAGTGTTTGTGAGTGTGCAGGTGCACTTGTGTGTTGTAAAGGCATAGGGTTATCTAGCCACAGTTATTTTCTTGAAAATCTATGATCATGATTTCAAGTTAACTCGCATAATACCAAAGCCTTTCTCTATTTTGAGAAGGAAGCAACAGGTATATTTTACAATTGTGTAGTGATATGTGGTTTGTATTTGTAATACGGCTTATTTCAGTTTCTGGCTGTGCATCTCCATGGTGAATCCAACCGTGTTGAAGCCAATCAAAATGCAGCTTTTTTCCATTGTCAACTGTCTGATTTAAATTAAATTATATTGTGAAATATTAAATGAGATAAGCTAAAGCTCTGATTGATCTAGTGAGCATAATTAAAATGGTGATAATGGCAACGTATTTATTCTTTTTTCCAAGTTCTCCCTATTATAATTCTGATAACATTTATTTCCGAAGTAGACTCTGAGATTACCCAATTTAGTTGAAGCTATTCCAAGGATTACTTGACTGATCTAATTCAAAATTAATTTGGAATGGTTGGCTGCAAACTTGCTTTCTTAATGTGGTGCAACTGTACTAAAAAGGTGAAGATGTCTTTTAACCCTGTTCAAAAAATAAAAACGTTGCAATTTTGCATACGGTCATAATTTGTCTGTGTTCCTCTGGATGACTTTATTAGGTCAAAAGTGGCAATATAATTATTAGTTACGTCGTTCACAATTTATGAATATAATTGTTAAATAAGAACGTCATATTCTAAAGATGTTAACTGATGTTGATTCGGTAATGCAGTGAAATACCTATAGAAAATCTTCAATCCTAATGGATTCATCTACCTTACCTGTGGATTCCTTGACTTTTGAATATCTCAATGCATAAGCATTCCACTGAAACATTTCTTGACAACACTCCCATGTCGACAAGGACATCACAATACCCATGGCTGTGCATATGGCGCCACATGACGTCATTGGAGTCATAAGAGGCCCTTGTCGGCATGCTGACATCCGTTCCATTCCTTTTTTCCACGTCTTCAACACATACAGTTGTTTGATAGGTTTTCCATAGGTTTAGGAGTTTTTTGAATTTTTTTGTGGAAATTGCAACATTGTTGCAGGAAAATGTCTCCACCTAGGAAGTCAGTCACTGATCCTCATGATGATTGTCTTTGGTGTCTTGAGTTCAGACCACGATGTTGATGCCTATTCATCATGCCAGAAGATTAACCCCAAAGTGCTTAAGGGAAAGAGAAGCAAAACTCATTATGTCCAAGGCAACACAAAAGAAAGGGCGTCAAAAGTCTTGTCTTCGTTCAAGTTCCTGTCTCGTCGTTCATCAAATAGAAAACGTAAGAAGGAGCGGCATCATGGGTTCCAACGTCAGTCTTTGAGGAATGAGTCTCTGAGGTCGGTGTCTCCATGCACAAAGTCACATGAAGATTGCGGTGAGAAGACTCCGGCCCTGTCTCTAGTAGCCTTTCTGGCTTCGCAGTTGAGTCCAAGGTCGCCTCCAGCTTAGCCTGGATGTCCTGATCCAGAGGTAGATCCAATTCCTCCTCCACCTCCTTGACAGGAACAGTACCAGGGTCTGACCCTTCAATTTTTTAAATGCTATGTACAGCATTTTTAGCAAGGCGATGACTCCCATCTGGTGTGTCTGCAGGCCCCATAGGTCCGCTATGATAGTCGTTGGGAGTTTTTCCTGTGGAATATCAGCTGGCACCATTCCAGTCTTTTATGCAGCTGGCCAGGTATGCTGGCCTCCACCAATGCTGAGGAAGATGACACCTTCGCCGGTAGAAGTTCAGCAGGAGTCATTGGCACCAGTTGCACCCTCTCTGACGTCGACTGAATCCGATCCAGGGTTGCATCGCTTGACTCTGTCGAGAACCAGCCCCCCCAACTACTCGAACCATTGTGTCACAATACCCCTAACCGACCAACCCTCTCTCTTCCTTACAGCCGCCGCTAACCAAGCGTCTCTGGGAAGAACAACGCGACTACCCGGACATGCAGCACTGGCCCTTTAACTCCTTTCAGCCGGACGAGTACAGCCCCGCCCCCTGGGGGTGGGATTCTGTAACGTCAGCCCAGGATAAGACGGCCTGGGACCATGGTGGGAGTAGTGATCCCCGGAAGGAGGAAGTGGCCAACTGGGAAACCACAGAGACGGGACCTGAAGGAAAAGCCCCTGAAGATGGAGGAAGAGATGCGAACGACCCGAATGAGGGAGAGACGGAGAAGCCTGGAGCCCACCGACACCGCGCAGCGCCCCTGCCGTGTTCCCCGAAGAACGTGGCTCAAACAGGTACGAGCTCGCCTCTTGGGAGGAGGGTGGAAACAGCACCAGCAAGGGCCGCGCAGACTTCGGCATCCTCGCAGTGCTCAGAGGCTCCGAGCTGCGACATCCTGACGAGCCACTGACTCACTGCAATTTGGTGATGATTTACCCCCCCCTCTTTTCCCCTTACTACCTCAACTAGCAAGATGAATGCATCCTCACTCCCTTCCCCACACAAGTGCCACAGCAAGGCACTAACGTTATGTTACATCCAGTCTCCAATGAAAGGCGAATAAGAGACTGGTGAAGTATAGGTTCTTTAATAAGCAACCTTCACAGCAAACACGAAGCAACGTCAGCTCTGAACAGGAATCAGGCAGTAACTGACAAAAGGTAGAACATCAAGGATAGAACCTAAAGAGAGCATTCTAAGCAATAGAGACAGATAAGAATATAGATAGACTGAGAGACAGAACCATAGATACCACACGTTAGTACTTTCTTAATTTTTTCTTCCATCGGTGCTCTGGAGGGAGGCCCGAGATAGAGACGCTAAAGAGGGAGAAGAGAAGATCCCCCTGAAGACAACGTCGCCATCGGAGCCTCCATTTTGTGTTCCACTTGTGAGCTGTTCCCCAAGCTAAATAAAATCATCTTCCGCTTATCAACGTTTCACGTGTTATTCCTGCCGAGCGCAACATTCTAGTTCCATTAACCTCTTCAATACAGGTGCCAAAGTCACCAGCGCTTCTACTGACATCACCGACACCGTGTCACTGGGAAATAGTGTAACTGGATCCAGAATTTGAGGGTTTGGAGGTGTCAAGTGGTTCAAACACTTTCCCTGAATGGGAATTATTGTCTTCAAAAGGCATTCCTCCCCCAGAGGTTATGTCATACCATTCATTGATTAGGAAGGCGACTGGCATGTTGGAAATTACTCTTCCATTACCTGAACTTCAGCCTATTTTACTCACATAAGTGCTGCATTCTACTTTTTCCACATCAGAGCCTTTATTGTCTTTTAATAAGGTATTGACTGAACCAATTCTAGAGATTTGGCAGAAGCCTATGTCCTCCCCCGCAGTCTCTAGACCAATTGCGTGGAGATACAAAGTGACTCAGGGGAGATCCACCCCTTTTATCCACTCATCCTTCACCTGAGAGTTTGGTGGTACAAGCTTTTTGTTCTTCCAAGTTAACTCCTGGATCTTTTACGACATCCCCAGTGGATAGAGAATCTAAAAAGATGGAACAGTTGTCGAAGAAAGTATTTTCCTCTGGTAGCATGGCATTGAAGTCGACCAATGCAACTTGTTTGTGGGGTCGGTACATTCGTGCACTGGACAAACCAGTGATCCCAAAACAACCTGAGAATGCTCAAGGACATTTTACCGAAATGTTGAACGATGTTGAGGCTGCTGCTCGATAGTTCATTCAGTCAGGACTGGATACCGCAGATTCAGTTGCAAGAGTGATGGGGCTTCAGTTGTTACAAGGAGGCACGCATGGCAGAGAGGGTCTGTTTTCTCACCAGTCGTTCAAAATACACCAATGGATTTGCCTTTTGATGGGTCAAGGTGTTTGGCGCCAAAGCAGATTATGCCTTGGAATGATATAAGGATAACAAGGCAATGGCACAGTCTGTGGGCCTTTAGTCACAGCCCAGGGATTACAAGCAGTTTCAGAGATTCTGTGGGTTTGGCAGGAACTTCTCATTCCGGGGAAGGCAGAAATACCAACAACAGCAGCAGCAGCAAACGTCTAATTCCCGCTGTAGAAGTTATAGGAGGTAGGGGTAAACAACAAGGAGACGCCCAACAGCCATCTTCACCATCCTCTTCTTCCAACATCACAGGAAAGCAGCCCTAGTTTTCCCAACTAAGAACATGCTTTGCCGGTCGGAGGACAAGTGTCAGAATTTCTACTACAGTGGAGAGCCGGAACATCGGGTCAGTGGGTGTTAAATATTGTAGACAAGGGGTACGCCCTACCCTTCCAAGAATTATCCTCACCCTTTCTTCCCGAACAAGTTTTTTTTCCAAAGACCATCTTCTGCTCCTTCACTTCAACAGAAGGTCCAATTCCTACTTGAAAAGGGTGCAGTGTAGTTGGTTGCAGAGCAGGAACGGGGTCAGGGATGCTATTCGTGGTATTTCCTGGTTTCCAAAAAAGATGGACATTTGCGAGCAATCCTGGACCTTGGGGTTTTGAGCTGGTTCCTCACGCAGGAAAAGTTCAAAATGCTGTCCCTAGCACAGGTGCTTCTTGTGCTGGAGAAGGAAAACTAGATGGTCTCAATCGAGTTGCAGGATTCATATTTTCACATCTCCATTCTGTAATCTCACAGGAAGTATCTTCAATTAATGGTCGGCTCTCAACATTACCAGTGCATAGTCCTTCCGTTTGGTCTTACTTCCACATCTCGAGTTTTCATGAGGATGAAGGCAATGGTCGCAGCACATCTCAGAAGGTGGAGAGTACCAGAATTCACTTACTAGGACAATTGGCTGATCGAAGCCATGTCTCCATGGCTGGTGTTGCATCACTTGCAGTTAACAACTCAGTTGTTGTTCAACCTGTGCTTTTCCATCAATAAGCTCGAGTTCCACCTTGAGCCCTCTCAGTGCACTCTGTTCATAGGGGCAGTACTGGACACTACGGTAAATCAAGCCTACGCTCATTCTCAGAGAATTCTGGACATTCATGCTATGATTCCGACTTTTCAGAATGGTGCTATGGCTCCAGTCTTGAAGGTTTTGCGTCTTCTAGGTCTAATAGCCTCCTGCATTCTGTTGGTCACCCATGCATGTTGGCCAATGAGGGCCCTCCAGTGGGGTCTCTGCAGGCAGTGATTTCAAACAACTGAGATCTCAAGGAGTTAGTCAAGATCTCCAGAGACATTTCAGCGGATCTTCAATGGTGGGATGTGTCCGACAATCTGTCTCCACTCTAGGGTGGGGCGCTCATCTGGGGATCTGTAGATCAAAGGACTTTGGTCTCCAGGAGAACAATTGTTTCATGTCAATCTGTTGGAACTGCGGGTGATATGTCTGGCTCTCAAGGTCGCCCTCCTTTCCATTTGCGGTCAGTTAGTGCAGGTCATAACAGACAATACTAGAGCAATGTGGTACATAAATTAACAGGAAGGAGTAGGGTTGTATCTTCTCTGCAGAAAAGCTCCACAACTCTGGTCCTGGGTTCACAATCTTCAGATTTATATTTTAGCAAATAATTTGGCAGGAGTTCTACATGTGTGTGCGAACAGTCCCAATCTGCATTTTTCAGCCAATCACAAGTGGTGTATCTTCACATTTTCTGGCTATGAAGAACTCCTCAGGTAGACCTTTTTTCCACTCACAAGAACATCAACTGCCCGTCATTTGCAGTCTCTAGTATCCCATGCAGGGAGAGTTGGGGGGATGTGTTTCAATTGGACTGCGGCTCCCAGTTGTTTTACATGTTTCATACCTCGATTCCTCTGGTTCTTAGCAAGATTCGCTAAGGCCGGGCCCAAGTCATATTAATAGCCTAGACTGGCCACGAAAGTTGTGGTGCACAGACCTTATTCACTTCTCACCATGCACTACCCTCTGTTCCCCTCACAGGGCATAATCCTTTGCAGTCGCAGGGACAGATTCTACACTCCCACCTCCAGAGCCTGCACCTACATGCCTGGAGATAGTATGGGGCAACCTGAGTTCTTTTACTCTCCCCCGATGTGGTGGATGTTATTTTATCGGCCACCAAGTCAGTTTATTCTGGCAGATGGGCCAAGTTTGTAAAGTGGTATAGGGAGAATTCCATAACACCCTAAAAGTCCCATTTGTGTGATATGTTATGGTTTACTCTTTCCTTGGCGCAGCAAGGCTGTGCAGTTGAAACAGTTCAGGGCTGTTTGTATGCCCTTTCGGCATTCCTTTAGTTACCCGATCAACCTTCTCTGTTTAAGTCCCCTATAGTGTTACAGTTTATTAAGGGACTTACTAATCAATACCCTCCCACTCCGTTGATTATGCCTCAGTGGGATCTTAATTTGGATCTTACTTATGTTATGTGCTCTCCATTCGAACTTTTACATAGTTGTTCTTGAAGACTACTTACTTTTAAGACAACTTTTCTAGTGGCTTTAATGTCTGCTCAATGAGTTAGTGAGTTGCAGGCCCTAAGTGTTAAGCTTCTTTATATGATATTCTATTCGGATAAGTTGGTTTTGAGAACCCAGGCTGCTTTCCTGCCAAAGGTGGTTATACTTAGGCCAGTCCATCACACTTCCCACTTGCTGTCCTTCTCCACATCCATTTAAAGAGGAGGAAAGATGTCATTGATTGGACCCCAAAAGGGAGGTTAGATTTTATGTGGGCAGAACATGTGATCTCTGGCTGGATGATCAGCTGTTTGTTGGATAAGTTGAAAGGAAAAGCAGTGTATAAAAGGACTTGGTCACGATGAATCATCCTTTGTATTTAGATCATGGCTCACAAATAACCTCCAAAAGGTATTGGAACTTATTCCACTGGAGCCAAGTCTTCTACTTCTGCTTTAGCTAGAGGTTCCCCTGTAGTTGGGTGGAAACTGACGTCAATACACCGACAAGGGATTCTTTTGACTCCAGTGACATCTTGTGGAGCCATGGATATCCACGTAGGAGAGCTGTCAAGAAACGTTTCAGTGGAATGCTGGTGCATTGAGATATTCAAAAGGTAAGGAAGCAGCAGGTAAGTACTGTATCCACCAAACAGAAATGTTCCCAAAGGTAAGCAACTTGTTAGTTTAGCTTTACAAGTAGCCATATTGTATAGTTCAGGTGTTCATAAACTAATTTTAAAGAATACAATACCATCTTATCAGAAAATCATTACCAATAAACTATGAGTTGTTGCTGTCGGAGGATCCGTTTACATATGCATTTAGGTGGGCTAGAGGATGGGAAATCATACGAACAACTTCACTTTTCCACTAATCTTGAAAGAAAGCAATGTTCCTTTTATGACTGTTTAAATTATGCTCCATTATCTGTGGTGCAGTGGCATGGCAGAATTTGAGGTGGAACCAGTTCCATGGCCCCAAGTGGGGAAATTGGGGGTCTGTTTGGGGGCCTGATGCTAGTGTGCAAGGTCATTCGGCTGGTCCTGTCTCTAAGTTAGCCCCTCCATTAACCTTAACTATGAAGACTCAGCAGTGATAGGAGCACTAAGACTGAACACTGAACGCTGGCCGGTGGATTGCCTGAATACTAATTGGGACACTGGAGGTTGCTATTCCCCTTCCTTTGGCAGCAATGGGAAATCAGTTTCCTGCTGGGTGGTGGATGGGTGTCGGATTTGTGTGACATTCTTTACCCATTGCAGTGGCAAGGCCGTCTGGTGTGGTAGGGGGGCCATGAGGCACCTTCAAGGACCTTCCTTTAATACAGTGTAAGATATGAGGTGAACTGCAAGATGGCTCTCCGCTAGCTATGTCACCCAAATAACGCAATCCTGGTGGTCCCAGAGATACCAGGATGTGAGAACCTGAGCGGCCTGATGCATTTGAGCCAGGGCTGACTCACAGGGAAGAAATACTGGTTTCCATGATGGAGGATCGGAAGTACTCAAACTAGTGTATCAAAACAACTGTGAACTCTTTGGTGGGATCTATGAAGATCAGAGGTCGCATTGCAAAGATGGAACGAGAAGGGGTTTGCTTATGCAAGTGACTGGTATCTTATGAGTCATCAGTGCCGGAAGTCTAAGCTAGTACCCAAGACAGGGGACTCTTTGAGGATAAAGTGGTGGCATGCTTAACATTCATAGAGTGTAAACTTGAAGCAGCCGGAGAAAGTGACAAGAGATTCCCAAGTTAGGATTCTGTTTTTTTTAAATAAATATTTTCTTGCTAGTGGTGCCCCTAGAGGAGGCAGGGCCCGCCAAAGATTTCTTTTAATGTTATGGGGGACTGCTGGAACTGCAGCAGACATCCAGCAACATTAAAAATACAGTAAGTCTCTTGGTTCATTAAGTCCATGATCCCAGGAAAACCTACCATATTTTCTAAAGCACTCTTAGCTGGAATTCAATGCTCATCAGCTAGAGAACACATCCCCCTTATGGTAGTTTTGGTGGTTGCAGTTTGTGGGCTAAATTACGTTTAAAAAAAGCCTCTGTTGATTCATGCCCTCAAGTAACCATACCTCAGCCCCTTGATATGCTCTGCTAATTACCTCTCATATTACATCACACATGGCATTCTCAATTACATCATTGATAATATACGTTAAATCAAAATGGGGAGAAGGAAGAGTCTGTGATCCATTCATCTTCCTTAATCTTAATATCAAATGACAATTCTTTGCTTCCAATGACAAAATTCACTCATTCCCATATGGCAACGGTTCTCTCATTGTTCATTATTCACATAATGCTATGATCTGTATTTTCAGATTATGGTGGCCTAGTTCGTTAAGGTAATGGAGGTAGGCTATGTGGCAGTGGGCATCTGCTCATAGAACGTAACAAAAATACTGATGGAAAACGTGAGGGTGGATGAAGCATACGATCAAACCCGATGATGATGCTGTCACGTTGCTAAAAAAAGAGGCGGAGAACCAAGATACACCGCCATTTGAGCCTTGGTACGTGAATGAGGGTTTTTTTATCGGTATCCGAAACGAATAGCAAGTAAACCCTGGTTACTCAGGACAAGTGATCCCTTCCCCCATTGATTTTTTGATCATTGATAATATCACATCAGGATCTGAAATGACCTCATTGATGAGAACACTGTTCATTGTGAGGGCGCAAGTTATAGTTACTTGAGAGACTATAACCGGAAAAATTGAGTGCTCTTTTTGTTTAAAACGGTGCGTATGAACTGACTTACACACACACACCAGCCAGTCAGCCAGCCAGCCAGCCTGCAACTGCAACTGCAACTGCAACGGAGTTGATGCGAAAATATATATATATATTCATTCATTCCAACAACGAGTTTGCCCGGTATGAGTCAGCCCACACTGGTAGGATAGGAATAACTCGATTTATTGATGAAGGAATGGCATTCCACTCCCAGTGCAAGAGCCTCACATTCAATTCAATCCTGAGGTGCCCGACGTGTTTCAAGCCCAACTAGCATTTCATCAGGGGCTTCTGGCAAGGCAAATGAAACTCAGCACGGCAATGGGCAAATCACTTTTTGAAGTTATTAAGTCCCCGCCCTGATGGGCATGGCCACCGCCGTGGCCGCTGGATCTTGTAGTGATCGCCTTTCATCTCAAGTGAGTTGCTCCTGTACTGTTTCATTATTCACCAACTATTCAATCCCAGGTGGGTGGCTGAGAACATCCCGCCTTGGTGTAGAGGCACGTAGTATGTTCTTTCATTTAGGTTTACCCGTCCCTATGCCGTGGCATAGTTTGCAGCCCTGCGCTGGTGGCAAACTACGCCACCGCATATATATATGTATATATATAAAATCCTGAATTATACCTCAGAAACCTGAATTATATGCCTCTATTATACCTCAGAAAATCTTAAAAGAATGAAAGGGGCCGGACCTCAGGGCTGTCGGCTGATGAGCTGTGTTAAACCGTGCTATGATTGGTTACATTTATGACTAGCGGCCGGCCCCTGCGGTTATAGGCCCATACTTGTACTTTCAGAGTGTTGCAATAAAGGTTTAAAAAAAAAAAAGAATGAAAGGGGCTAGTTGGCATGGTCCTTTTAGGTTCACAGGTACATACAATACTACATTAGGTACTAGGCCTAGTTCATTCCAATTCTGGTACGATTAATTGATATGACAAACAGTGATACTTTGTTAAAATGTATGATTTGTTTGTTGGGGATGGGATTTGGATGGTAAGGAACCTGAAGATTGTTTTGTTATTAACCTACTCTGACTAAATTGACTTTTCGCCAAGTTATCGAGTGTGGCCTCTAACGTTAATTATTGTGTATGCCAAGCCAACAATTTGTAATGGCTTCAGGTAGTTCAGCTTGAAAGTTATGGTACTTGGGTGGGTTTTAATTATGACATTCTTTATACACATCTGTTATTTCAATGCCAAGAGACCAACAGTGGATATGCGCTTTACCCCCTTCGGCGCTGCGCAGATTTTCACCCTGAGCGAGCGATTTAAATAGTGGGCGGGATTCGGACGACCCCCGGCCGTCCTCCGCACATGCCCACTGTGATGCATGATGGCAAGGGGTTAGAAATACATGTTATACAATGTTATATTATTATACTATTGAAACATGTTATACTAACATTGAGACTGAGGCCAAAGAGTAACTTCTTATATTGTATTATAGTAGGTGTTTTTAAAGTAACAGATCAGTTGCATTAGTGGCACAGAAAAGCGATTAATTGTTTCAATTAGAATCCTGGTAACATTTTTGTTAAGTTACCAATAAAGGTCAGGTCTGGAAATTTGAGTTCTGCAGACTGAGGGATATGGACAATGGATGTATTTAAATCTGTGTACTGTATTCATTGAGGAATTAAAGAGAGACTACTGGCATATCCCTGGTATTTTTCTGTAATGTTGGCTATAGTGCCCACTTGGTGTGCATTGCACAGATATATATATTTCTGCTTTTGGTTTCAGTTGAGTAAGATTTCTTATTCAAGCAATCAAAGCTCTGGACCTCATCCATGTAGTGACATGTAGTGTTACAAGAATGTTATGTTGTGTATTTCCCTGAGCATTGGTTCCCTCTAACTATCCTTTGTCCACTGCACAGGTTGCAACCTGATGGGCTTTTTTTTTTGTTTAAAATATTTTATTGAACAAAAGCAGGGGTAGTGTTTAGCAAACAGTCATGAGTTACAGTCTTGACATAGAATACACACTTTTTCAGCAATGCACCTCAGACACGATTACAAGGGTGGACCGGGTCTAGCCATTGCCCTGTCAGTTGAGGGGGAAGTACACAGTTCACCTCTATAAACATTCCATTGACCCCATTTCTTATCCCAAACACCAGGACACCCCCTGATCTTGTAGACCGTTTTCTCGGACAACATACACACATCCATAGCGGCAATCCACCTAATCAAGAGCGGTTTGGATGGCGAGCCCCATTGCATAGCTATTTCACGTTTCAATAAGAGAAAACCCAGAGCCGCCCACTGCTGTTCCATCGCAGTTAGATCTGTGGGGTCCCATACATTGAGGAGTTCGCATTTAGGAGTCAGAGGGACGGGCTTTCCTAGAGCATCGGTCATTTTTCGAATGGCGCGCTCCCAAAGGTCTTGAATCACCGGGCACTCCCAAAGAATGTGGTAGAAGGTACCAATCTGACCGCAGTTACGGAGACAAAGGTCAGTTGAGCGTCTACCGATTCTGGCCAGAAGGGGAGCAGACATGTATGTTCTATGCAATATCTTTAATTGTATAAGTCTAAATCTGTGATTGATAGCTGATTCGCGCGGGGACATCAATGCCGCCTGCCACTCAGCCTCATCCAAGATTCCGACGTCGGTCTGCCATTTACCTTGCAAAAGGTGGCAGGGGTTTGGCATGTTATTACATAATTTATGGTAAGTGTAGGATATCGCTTTGGCCTGGAGGGGTTCTGACAGGAGTCTGTCCTCGAGGGGCGAGGGTTGTGGAAGAGAAGAGAGGTCAGGGACGTTGGTGAGTATGGCATGTTTGATTTGGAGGTAGTGGAAGGCCTCAGATTGGGCTACGTCATGTGTCTTCTGCAGCTCTTCGAATGTCAGTAATCTGCCCTTGTGAGCATGTCACCTATGGTGGAGATGCCTATTGTGTCCCACTTATCGAAGCCCTGATAGTGACGGAGGGAGCCCAGCTTATGTGAAGTCCACAGTGGGGTGGATAATGTGAGGGTGTTAGCCCACCCGAGTCGCTTGTTCGCACGGTGCCAGATTGTTATTGTGTGGGACATCAGGCCTATATACTGGGCGCGAGAGTGTTTGCCATACAGAGCCTCAAGATATCCCCCGCGGCCTGCTTGGTACTTCTCTAGGTGAAAAGCAGGATTCGTGGGTGAACCATAAATCCATGAGATAGTGGCAATCAATTGAGTAGCCCAGTAGTAAAGTCGAACTTTTGGTAGGGCAATACCTCCATCGTACCACCCCTGTGTAAGTGAAAGGAGAGCAATGCGGGGAGAACCGCCGTCCCATAAGAGGAGGCGGAGGTCTCCTTCGAGTGTACCGAAATAGGAGTCGGCTATGGGAAATGGACAATTTTGCTGGGCATACAAAAATCGAGGGAGTGCGAGCATTTTAAATAGGGCCGCTCTGCCTGGGAGAGAGAGGGAGTGATCTCCAATGGGAGATGTCGCTATGGAGTCTTTGAAGTGGGCCTTTTAGGTTGCGTTCGTAAAATATTTTTGGGTCTGGAGTGATAAAGATTCCGAGATATTTGAAACCGTCCAGGGCGATTTCAATTGAGTAGCCTCGTGGGAGGGGAGGGGGTGGGCCGTGTAGTACGTACAGTATTGATTTGGACCAATTGATGGAGAAGCCCGAGTATTTGCCAAAGTTAGTGATGACGTGTAGCAGACTGTTAAGAGAGGATTTGGGGGAGGAGACGTAGACGAGGATGTCGTCGAGGATGTCGTCTGCGTATAGCGAGATCTTGTCAATCATATCGGCATTCCATCGGAGGCCGCGGATGGAATTGTCAGTTCTGATCCAATGAGCCAGAGGTTCAAGGGTAAGTGCGAACAACAAAGGGGACAGAGGGCATCCCTGTCTTGTACCTCTGTGCAAGGGAAATCGCCTGGATGTATGCCCGTTAACATAAACTTGACCCCAGAGATCAGTGTACAGTAGTCTGATCCACTGAATGAATTTGGGACCGAAACCATAGCGGAGTAGGACCTCGAAAAGGTATGACCATTCTATAGAATCAAAGACAAGCGTAGCGTCAAGGGAGAGGATAGCTGCGTCCTCTTGAATATGTGGTATCCTGCTCATTACGTTGTGAACCCGTCAGGGGTTAAGCGCTGTATTACGGCCTGGCAAGAAGCCCGACTGATCCTCATGTATCAGGGCGGGGAGGACTGTCATAAGTCTGGTAGCGAGGAGTTTCGCTAGGACTTTCACCTCGTAGTTGATAAGAGAAATTGGTCGGTAGGAACTGCAATCATTGGCCGGTTTGATAGGTTTACGAATGACCACTATTGATGCCAACCGTTGGTCCAGCGGGAGGCATCCTACATCTCGGCTCTCCTCAAACATTGCTTTGAGGTGTGGGAGGATCTCTCGTCTGCCATACCCTTTAGGAACTCGATAGGGACACCGTTGTGGCCCATGGCTTTACCTGATTGCACGGCGAACAAGGCATTGCCAACCTCCTCTGCTGTGAGGTCTGCCTCCAATTCCTGCACTTCAGATTCGGAAAGAGTGGGAAGTCTCATCTCGGCCAGGAGTAATTTAGATTCTTCAGCGTGTAATGTGCTCTGGCTGTGTAGACACCTTCTAGGTGGGTGGCAAAGGCCTCTGCTATTTCACCCGGGTCCGTGACAGTAGAGTGGTCTGGTACGGTCATTTCTGGGATCCATCGAGATCCCTGCTCTTGTTTTTCGAGCCATGTCAGCAGTTTACCTGCCCTGTCCCCCAATTCGTAAACACTATGGCGGGTCTTCAAGAGCTTGGCTTGCGCTTTCTCAAGGGCCAATGCTTTGTATTCTAGTTGTTTCGCGCGGAGGCGAGTCGCCGTTTCGGCTGTGGGGTTTGCATAGTGGAGGGATTCCAGGTGGGTCAGGTCTATTTCAACCTGAATTAGGTGTTCACTCTGTTTATGGATGTAACCTGTTTTGAGAGCTAATGCCTTACCCTTAATTACTGCCTTGTACGCCTCCCATATAGTTATGGGCGATTTCACAGAGCCCACATTTTCCGCGAAGTAGTATTCTGTATGCTCCAACAGGCAGTCTTTTATGTCAGGGATTTTTAGGAGCCAGGGTCATATGATTATGGGGCCATGAGATCTCTGACGGTAATGTGTGAATTCCACAGTAAGTGGGGAGTGGTCAGAGATTCCCCTAGGGAGCCCTTCGGGGTGGCGAAAAAACTCCAGATCGGTGGTAGGAGAGAACAGATAATCTATACGAGAGCTACTGTTGTGGGCGTTGGAGTAGTGTGTGAAGTAAGAGGTATTCGGGTGGGACGAGCGCCACAGGTCTTCAAGCCCCATTGTCTGTGTGAAGTCAGATAGATCTGAGCTTGGCTTGTGCGATGGGTTGTCGATCTTGGGCGTCATTCATTGTCATGTTGAAATCACCCCCGATAAGCAAGGGTCCTTGTGGGAGATCTAACATTTTGTGCTGTAGGGCCTGTAAAGCAGCTGTGCCGAAGGTTGGAAGGATGTAAACAGAAATAACATTCAACGGTTTGCCCTCCCAGGTGGCCTCTAGTACAGCGAAACGACCCAAGGGGTCGGCCCACGTCTATGTACACGTCAGTGCAACATTCTTTCGAACCAGGATTCCGGTCCCTCTAGATCCGGAGGTGAAGCCTGCGTGCACGAGTAGTTTATAGCCTCCCCGGTGTAGTGCCTGGCACGCATTACCCAACAAGTGTGTTTCCTGGAGGAGAACCAGGTCTGGAGCGTGACGTTTAAGATATTGCATGACTATCCCTATTTTTATTCTATTACCTAGGCCGTTGACATTCCACGTCATGATGGAGAGAGACGTCGTCTGTGGGGGTGTCATGGTTGCTCAAAAAACGGTACGTGTGTTCTGATCAATGGTTTTAGGGGCATCGAGTGTGTCTTGTAGGAAACAACTGTCCCGGAGGGGCCTAAGGCGGAGTACTGGAAAGGCCTGGTGTGTCCAGATGCTGAGCAATGGGAGCTCTGTAAAAGGGACATAGTGTTGTGTAGTTGGGCCCGTGTCTGAGAAGCCGCAGTAGTGTGGAAACAGAAAAGAGATCAGAGATAGCGGCAACTTCAGAGCAGGCGTCCCCACCATCCATCTTCCACCTAGGAGGGAACCGGTGCTTTCTGACAATGAGTACGGAATGTTATGTGAAGGTGCGTTTTGCTGCGTAGCATACTCCACGTTCAAGAATTCACTGCATTGTGTAAATAGAAACAAAATCAGAAACAATAACAGTTTCTTAGGAAACTTCCCAACGACCCATGTCCCTCCCAAATCCTCCCCCCTTATCATTCCCCTCCCTTCAACCCCCCCTCCATGCCCCCTGCCCGCGGACTTGAAACTATCCACTCCCCAACTAGGCAGAGTGCCTGTCGCCCTCCCGAACATTGATGAGGTGCGTGGAGAGCCGTGGGTGCCCTCGCTAGCTATTGACAGGATGATATCGTCTAGTGCGGTTGTAAACAACTTACATTAGTGATAGCATTCACATAGTAGAAATTATTAACAAAGTAGGCCCAGGTCGGCCCCACGCCGAGGGCCCTGTCTACATCAGTCCAGGCAAGGGACAGTGTCTCGAAGCACCACTCAGTATATGCAGACACTATGTGACAACTAATATGGTAAGGATGGTCAGAGTCTGTATTGTTTCCCACCCCCCCCCCCCCCCTTCCCTTGGGTATCGTGTTCATCACCCTCCCACGCTTCAACACTTCGCCCAGAGGGCTGAGAGTCACCTCCACAGCAAGAGTACTAGTCTGCCATACCCCAGAGTAATCTGCAAGAATAATATCGTTCACAGGTCACCTGAAGACAGCAGGTGGAACAAAATGTACAATAATTCAAGGACCAATAAAAGGATATATATGAGTCAAGATGGGCTGCAGACTGTAAGATGGAATATTATCCGGAGAGGAGGGTCACCGAAACACAGGGTTAGGTTCCGAGCGATGATCTAGAGGAACACCCGGAGGATCGAAGCAGTAAGGAGGACGCGCAGTATAGGTGTCGTGGTGGACCAATGAAAGGGGGGTTACCCGTCCGAGAGGCCAGCAGGGAGTCTTGTGGCAAGTAGGAGCAACACTACGGACATGTGCAGATTCAGGCGGTCCAGAGGAAGAATGCTTCAGTTGCTGGATAAGTTTTGATCTTGTGGGTCACTGCTCATCCTGATTGGCGTATGCGAACAGGTCCTGACTTTCAGGTAGCACCTTTGCGTCAGAGCGATCCGCTGACTTCCTGCGGCGATTTTGGGTGGTCGCAGACTGACGCCACCCCTCAAGCCAGTCCCACACTTCAGCAGGGGATTAAAAAAACCAGGTCTTGCCTTCCGATTCAATGCGCAGTTTCGCGGGGAACAGCATGGAGTACTTAATGGACTTTGCACGGAGCGCCTTTTTCACTTCCAGGAAGCTGCGTCGACGAGCCTGTATTTTCACAGTGAAATCCGGGAAGATTGTGATCTGCGCATTGTCAATTCATAATGGCGGTCCCGCTCGAGCCGTCTGGAGGATGACATCCCTGTCGCGGAAATTAAATACACGGGCAACGATAGGGCGGGGGGAGCGCCCGGTTTCGGCCTGCCCCCGGGGACCCTATGAGCCCTTTCTATGGAGAAGTAGTTGGAGAGCTGCTTCGGTTGGAGATGTTGCAGGACCAGTTTTTCCCCAAAGAGATCAGCGTCTGGCTCCTCAAGACGCTCCGGAACACCCAGGATGCGGAGATTATTGCGCCTTGCACGCCATTCGTAATCATCAAGGAGCATCTCCATTTGGCATTTGGTGTTGTTGTTTCTGTAGTTGAGTCACTTGCTGTTGTAAAGTGGAGGTATCGTCAACAAGTGCCAGGGTCTTGATTTCTATATCTTTCACTTTGGTATCCATTTTACGGAGGTCTGCACGCAACAGCGTCACTTCTATGTTCACTGAGGTAATGCGGGTCTCTAATGAGGAGCGGACCCCAGCGATCGCCTCCATGACATCGTCTAGGGTGGGGGGGGCCTCGCCTGCGGAGGGGGAGTTGCTGATTTGGGAACAGCGTCAGGGGCAGTGTCTTTAGGTTCCCCCTTGGAGCCCCACGATAATTTGTTGATTTGTCTTTGGGTGGGGGGTCGATTTCCCTTACCGGAGGCTATCGTGAAGCGCTGGTCTTGCAGGAGGGTGTACAGGCGCAGATCCGAGGGGCGCACTTGTTAAAGAGAAGGGGGGGACCCCTCGCCGGTCGTGTAGGGGGGAAGCGTACCATGTGTCACCTAAGATCTCAGTCCCAGGAGAGGCCGTGAGTCCAGTCCACCTGGCTTGGGAAGGCAAGGACAAGCAGCAGCTCAGAGGTGAGGGATGGGGGTAGGGAATACCACTCACAGTTATGCCGGCTTCACCATCAAACAGGATTCAGAGTAGTAAGCAGTCCACACCTGGGCAGTGATGATAGCCCTGGGGCGGGTTGATCACCGCAGCGTGGGGGGCCCTCGTTCCTAGGCGTCTCCAGCAGTCAGGGTGGGCACAGGGAACAAATACACCATCACACAGATGGAGGGGTGAGTGCCGTGGAAAGCGCGCCAGAGTGGGGCCCAGAGAAATAGGTGATCACGTCGTCATCACGACTCACGAGGGTCTCAGAGACTCCCTCTTCGGTCCAGCCATTCGATCCAGCAGGGGGGAAGGTGGGCCGTGTGGTGGGGCTGTAGATGCAGCCGCTTGCAGCAGACTGGAGAAAGCAACACCAGCAGTTGTGTGGCAGTCCCCGGCGGTAGGCCCATGGCCGGGGACTCGCTTAGGCATTGACGCCGGGAGGCTGGGGGAGCCCGCTGTTCGCTGCGCTGCACGTCACCTGCGGGGCCAGCAAGGCTTGGGTGGGCGGCAATGGTGGAGAATCGCCTCCCTGAGGCTCGGTGAGGCAGACCGCTGGGATTCAGAATTTCTCGGCGTCTGGATCGACTCCGGTACGCAGAGGAAAGCATCGGATGACTGCGGCCGCCATCTTGGGCCGAGGGAGGGCCGATCTCAGGGATCTGGTTCCGACGATTAGGATGACCCAGCGGGCATCAGGGGCCAAGCGGGAGCACCCAGAGAGGCAGCGATCTGTTGTCAGTCGAACCTGGGCATTATAGAGGCACCAGCGCAGGATCTATAGCAGTCAAGCAGTGAGGGCCGAGGAGCCACCTCAGTGAGCGACCATTCCCCTCGGCTGCAAGCCACGCCCTCCCTGATGGGCTTTTTAACCTGGGCGTTTTTTTTTCTGACTGCCACCAATGACCATGAATAAAATGTCAGTAGAAATGTCCTGAATTATCAGTGGCGTTGCATTGTGCAAGTCGGGTTTGGGCGTCTTTACACTAGCTACGTTGTGCCAGTTCTTTCTTCTTGTTATACACCTATATGTTTTTTTTTTATTCTCGTACAGCTGGTGTGTTAGTCTAAAAACGAGACAGTATGCCATGTCTAGTGGAACCTTCTGTTTGAGTAAATATTATCCTAGCATAGTTCATTTTCTTTGAGACCAAGCGAGTGCTTTTGTCAGATGTCTGCCTATGCAGCACATGCCCTCCATGGGATGTTTTCAGAGATGACAGCTGAAGTGGGACTTGTGTTCACAAAGCTAATGTGCTAGTCTATTTTGTACTCTTATTACTACCTAAATCACCCTATGTGTATTTGTTTGTACAATCTTAACTGCTGCCAGTGGTTACTTAGTAAAGCGGCTCTGAAGTGACTGGCTCAGGGATTTGTAGCACTTTAAACAACTCAACTCTAAAATAAGTATTAAGAAGTGAAATTCTGTGTAGACTTGTGTATTGCATTTGCCTCTGTGCCCTTCTGGTACACTGTAAAGTGTAGTAAACACTATCTTCACTGTTCCTCTCTGGCTAGACAATACTACAATACCTATGACATCATAGAATGCCAGAGTATCTCTCTAGCTGGTTGTACCTCTCTATTGCGTGGTTGTGGCAGTTGGTCACCTGAGGCTGAGCTACCAACAGCGAGCTCCTGGTGGGGTTTCCTATCTACTTACATTATAAAGTAATCTATCTGTCTAACCTGGAAGGAACCTGAATAAAGGATCTTAACCTATCAAGTGGACTCCTGATCTTCATTTATTACAGTTTGGCGACGTTTCTTAAGAAGGATGAACCTCTGCGTGCTCTAAGGAAAGGACAACTAAGGAACTCAAGGATAAGGAACTAAAGACTTTGTGGACTCTCGAACTCAAATTGAAACCCAAAGGTAATGCCCCAGCCAACCCCACCAGTGTCCGTTCCACCTTCTGGACAGCCTGCAATCTGGGTGCGTGTTACCTGTTGAGCCTGCCACCTGGGCGTTTCTTTTTGTCTTGCCTGCTGTCACCTTGCTTCTGTTGGAAAAGTTAACTCTTCCCTGAGGTCTACGTTGTTTTTCTATTTGGCCTCCATTCAGTTTGGGAAGTGTCAAGCGTTGACAGAAACTGGCTATTTATGTGTGTGGTCGTTTTACAGCTCGAGGAACAAATGCTGTGAACGTTTTATGTATGGTGCTCAATTGGCTGCATCAGAGACTAGTACTGAGGTTATATCTAGTTATTTTTAAGCTTTGAAAGCTTTCACCAGCGCGTAGATACAGCGCCGCTTCAACTTGAGCCTGTGTATCTCCCATTGTCCGGACATCTGCACCGTTGAGGAATGTGTCTGATTTTGTGTGCAGTGCGTCTACAGATACACAAGTCTGGGGGCAGAGTCTGCTCGTTGAGCGCTGAATGTGGGTAAGCCTGGACGGCTTCAGCGTCTGTCTCCCAAGTTTTGCCCTGCCGTGCTTCTTCACTCACCGTCCTGTATCCCGATGTCCGTTGGGTGACGGTTGGTCTGCTGTGATCTTCTCTCCTTTCTGTCTGCCGTCCATCTGATGACGTCCCTGGAATGCTACGGGGAGTTGGTGAAGCGAAGTTCTCTTCATGCTCTGTCACGTCTGTGACGCCGTCCTTTGGAGACACGTCTCTCACGCTCCTTACGCCGCTACGACTGACGTGGCAGCCATCTTGTGTTTGTTGGTGTCGCTATGGTAACAGCTGCCACTCCGCATGAGTCTTCGGGTGTTTACTTCTCCTTTCGGTGATATACACACTTGTGTATATTTAAGATCGCTACATTCTCTTCACCATGATGCCTCTTTTGAAAGGAGTGTGGAGCAACAGAGACGTAAACGTTTTACTCATGGATTTGACTATACGCTATTTGACTGACGGAAGTCCATGGGATCTGCAGGGAGCCCAGCAGCGTCAACAGAGAGCAATACACACAGAACCCGGGTGAGAGGTCGCTCACCGGAGATAATATCATTATTTATTAATATATTTGTGTTACAGTTATTTCATGAATGCATTAGAGTTAACACTGTTTTTTTTCCAGGAATGTGGTGTGTTTTTGATATAGCAAATCTGTTATGCTCATACGAAAATTCTATATTCTACGTTAGAGATATAGTAAGGTGTCTTTAGGTAGTAAATACTATGAGTTGTCTGTATTCTAAGTTAGGGATGTAATTTGGTGTTTTTTTGGGTAGTCCATGCCCGTCCATATTATTTTAATTAGTACCCTGAGGTATTTTTGTGTGGGTAGTCCATGCCCATGTTATAGTGCATGTTCATCCATGAGGTCAGACCCTACATAAAGGTGGTGTTTTTGGTGTGAGTATTCTATACCATGTACTTGGTGTTTAAAGGTAGTACTTACTCCACCTCTTGTCCCAGGGCTATAGTCTTTACTCTATGCTGTACCCTCTCATAGGGACGTTGGTGTCTATGGTAGTCTATGTCATGGTTGGTTGTTCGGGGATGTTGATGGGTAGTCAACACCCATAGTAGGTTCCATAAGTATTTATGGCTAGTCCATGCCCCTTTTCCCAGAGATTTTGTTGTTTACTCTGCGGTGTACCCTTTTTCAGGGGAGGTTATGTGTTTTTTTTGGTAGTCAACGCCCAAATTAGATTTTTAAGTTTTATGGCTACTCCATGCCTTTGTTCCCAGAGATATTTAGTCTGCTCTGCGGTGTACCCTTTTCAGGGGAGGTCATATGTTCACTTTGGGTAGTCAACGCCCATAGTATGTTTTTAAGTTTTAATGGCTACTCCATGCCTTGTTCCCAGAGATATTTAGTCTGCTCTGCGGTGTACCCTATCTAGGGGAAACTTTGTTTTTTTTTGGGTAGTCAATGCCCATGCTGTCCTGCAGTGTAACCATGCTGTCCTGCAGAGTACCCTTCTCAGGTTCAAAGTCTCCTGTTATTGATAAAGATTGTGTTTACACTATGTTTTATCTGAGTCTACCTTCTTGTAGCTACTGGCCAGGGCTTCATTTAGGTAAGATTCGAGTTACGTTCTTGTCATACATCAAGTGTTGACATTTCTTCATCAAGGGTTGTGTTGAGGGTTGTCTTGGTTTGTTTCAAAACCTCACTCTTTTGTTAAGGAGAGGGGATGTGGTGTATTATGTCATAATTCTGATGTCATAATGCTGAATCTTTGTTCTTTTCTCGAATAACAATACCTCATGTTAAAGTCATCTTTTATTGTACACTACTACTTTTCGTTGTTCTAAAATGTGTACTTCCTTGCTGTTTGAGACTTATGAGGTATTGTTACTGAGTTTTCCTTTGTTCTGTTATTTCTCTATAAAGAGAGAGGATATGTAGTAAACACTATCTTCACTGTTCCTCTCTGGCTAGACAATACTACAATACCTATGACATCATAGAATGCCAGAGTATCTCTCTAGCTGGTTGTACCTCTCTATTGCGTGGTTGTGGCAGTTGGTCACCTGAGGCTGAGCTACCAACAGCGAGCTCCTGGTGGGGTTTCCTATCTACTTACATTATAAAGTAATCTATCTGTCTAACCTGGAAGGAACCTGAATAAAGGATCTTAACCTATCAAGTGGACTCCTGATCTTCATTTATTACATAAAGCATTTTTTAAAGAGTTTTCATAAACAAAATGATAAATAACAAGTTATTGCCTGGCAGATGGTTTGATGTTCTTGTTGCAGACTAGGTATGATGTTTGAATAAAATAAATATACAACTTAAAAGGCACATGCATCTACCCATAAATATGCATCTTAAAAGGCACATGCATCTACCCACGCCTATCCTTTGTGATTTAGATGGCTTTTGTTCGAGATTAACACCTATCCCAGACTAGCCTCTTGAAGCTACCAATGTTTGCGTGCTACACACAATTCTGCTAACGTCTGCTAATAACCATAGTTAAACTAAAAGTAGAGCGTTTGGTTATAATGGGACATTTTCAACATTTTTGTACTCTAGAACCCCCTTAAATGTAAATGCTGAAAAGAACACATATGCAAAGTATTCTCTCCTCCTATTTGTGTTACTGTTTTGGCAACCAAATGTTCTGTTTGGTACACACAGTATGTTCCTTTGAAGACCAGATGACACACTATGAGAGGAAATGCCTTTCTGACTCTCAGCTAAATGGAACAATCCACTGACATCATAAAAGTAGAATCTTCAGTAGTAGTCATGGTAACAATTCTGTCTGTACTTTACTGCAGGCCTTGAAGGTTTTTCAGAGATCCTGTTGTCTGTCAAGTACTAAATTACGAGCTATGGCCGTGGAGTGGACTCTGGCTTTCCCAGTTAACGGGATCAGTCGAAAGTCACAAAACCTACATAACGTATGTTTTTGTTATATTACTATCCATCTGCTCTTTATTTCTTCAGCTCGTGGTTATTAGACACCATCTGATGTCTGTTAGCACGGGGCGACATATGTAGCCTAGAGTTCTCTATTATTTTCTGCTATTGGAGGTTTGTGTCTACTTCTTGTTTTCTTTATGCTCATATTCGATTTAGAGGCAAGCTGTGAAATGATGAGACCTTTCTCTAGACATAGAGACCTAACCTCTGACATACACTGTCTCGTTCATTGAGATGGAAAGTCACGTCCTATTACTGATTTAGAGTCTAGACTCCAGGTAGTGGGATAGGGTAGTCTTATTCATTGAGGTGGAGAAGTCATGCCCTGTCAATGACTTGGAGTCTCTGCCTAAGAATCCAGCATGGGGTAGTCTCATGCATTGAGGTGTAGAGTTCACTTACTTGGAAGCTAGGCTCTAGATAATCTAGTAAGGTAGTCTCATTCATTTAAGCAAATAATCCACGTACTGTCAATGACTTGGAGTCTCTAGCCAAGATACCAGAACAGTGTAGTCTCATTCTTTGAGGCCGAGAGAGGCGACGTTCTATCAGTGACTTGGGGTCTCTGCCAAAATGCGAGAATGGGTTAGGCACAGCCATCATTAGCACTGTTGCAGGTCTGTGCCCTACCGACTGCGAAAAAAGGTGGTACAGTGGACGGAAAGTAGAAGGATAAAGAGTATCTAGCCTTGTCAAAGGAGTCGGTGCTGGCCAGAGCATTCTAGTGCTCATAGAGCTTCCTCCTTCACCCTATATGCTATTTCTCATTGCATTACTGCATAATCTCCACTCAGCAGCAGCTTCACACTTGCAAGGCCTATGCTAGTTTCTAGCATCAGAACTTTATGAAGACGAGTGACCTGTACTTTGACATTTTTTTAAAGGACTTTTCTTTACCTTATTAGAAGCAAATCCTTAATTTTGCCACATTGAATTTAAAAAACATTTTTTGGAAAAAACATTCTTACTCAACATTGCACTTTTGGCAGAGGTTAGCACTCTTTAAATGTATAGATGTTAATTTATTATGTATTTACATAGCACTGAACAACCCACAAATGGTCTCATAGCTGTGCAGAGTCTTCTTTAATAGTGGTGTCAATGCTGTAAGTAAAATAATTAAGAGGCTTAAGACTTAGGATCAAGACAGTCTGAGTCCAATTCCAATGAATGAAACCTCCACAAGACAATAAAGCAAGTCAATTCCATGATGGTATATTCCAAATTAGGATAATTACAGAAGGCAAATGTTTTTAGTAAATCATGGGCAATCAGCAAGCATAACGAGTCACAATCAAACTATGCAAGAGAATGAACATACGGTCAACACCTAAAGTAAGTAGTAGCCGAACCAACGTATAGTTAACTAAGAGGACTGCCATTGAGTATACCTCAAAAACAAGTAAGCAAAAGTCTAAATATAAATCAAATGACCGACTAGCGCAGTCTGCTCAGTTTAAATGACAGAGAAAGTCTTTAAGAATAAATCAGTACACAGGCTGCCCTAGAGTCTGCACAGTTAGGGAAGCAAAAAAGTTTGGCACATCTAAAACAATGCATAGTCTTCAATAAGGTTTTAGGCAAAGACACTACACACACAGTATGGTTTGGCATGACATAATAAGGCTGGATCAACAAAGATACATTCATGTAAATCAATCATTAATCAAATATACAAGATAAAATCAAATAAGGTACATCTAGCAACCATCATTGTTGCATATTAATAAAGAGGTGTGCATATGAGCGAAGGAAATGAAATGCCATTTATAGAACACTGTCATATGATAGACTGTTCAGCTACTAAATGGTCCCTCGAGAAGACTAGAGTAAAGGACTTTGAATGTTACAAAGATAGGAACAACCTGAGCATGGCTTCCTTGGAGGAAGGCATAGTAATACAGTTATATTTTGCACAGTAAACAACACCATGAATGAGGCTTCTATTTTTCAGATTTTCCAAAATGGCAAAGCACACAGAGAAACAGGCACATGGAGAATGCTCGTTCGCATAAAATAAAAGTGCACTTTATTTCTGCAAATGTGAAATTATGTCAATGCAATCTGTTTGAGGCCCAGTCAAGCGAACTTAAAAACATCTAAATTTAGCATTATTTTCTTACTATTAAAACATTCTTTCCGTAGTTATGGGCAAGTCATTGCATTTATGGTCTGTGTATGTAGGATGTGCACATGGTGAATTTGTGATATTGGTAGTAAAGTGCAATGTAAGCAGTGCTCTGCATTGAGTGTACATTCAGTGCTGCAATATGTGGCAAGTGCAGTTGCTGACAGCATGCAAGTAGCTGGTTCAAAATCTTTATGAAAAGATGTGATTTTGCATAGGGTTGCCACTTCACATCATGCTACAGGATAACTTATTAATAGTCCTAATCATTTGAATCAAGTGTATCTGTCAAATTGGATCAGTTTAAAAACCTACGACTAAATAGAGTCCCAGAATCAGAAACATGGTGGCACTCTTATTTTTACCTGTTTCCTAAATGTAAAGAGGCTGGGTTTAAGATGTGCGGGTGTGTTGTTCCACTAGTGCAGGGTTGCTACTCAACAGTCATTTTGTTGGCCATATGTGCTGTGGTTTCAGATATAGGGCTTTCTAAAAGGGGTACATTCATTTGCCTTATATTTTAGGGGCCACTATCGAGGTGTGTGTAGCTCAATTTAGACCCAATATCACAGATCCAATGTGGAGGCTATATTTTAATCCCTACTCCTCTCCCATCGCTTGAGAAAGTTAGAAATGAAATGCAAATGAGTGGTTGATTACTTATATTGATCACTATATTTCTATTATACGTACAATTGTGATAGCATATATTATGTGATGTGGTATTGGGTGTGTTTGCGTTTTACTTTATAACTGGGTTAGGTGATGAGGTTGGTTGAGGACAGCAGAGTGTGAAGTAAGTTTAAGATATGTATCATAACTTGTGAATTTAGTTTTTTGGGGGGAATTTCTATACCCCCTTTTTAGGTCTCGTTCGAGACCTATTGCTGTGAAGTCGGGCCTCAAGGGACTTAGGTCTGGGTACGAGCGCAGATTGCACATCGTGGCCGCGCACGCCCAGCCCCCCCCCCCCCTCCTCCCCCCAGCCGTGCACATCTTTCTCCACATTCACAGCCTCTCACAATCACGCGCGCGCGCACACACACACACGCAGGCACACACACACTGCATACACACACGCCCACGCACGCACACGCACACACACAGGCACACACACACACACACACACATTCCGCACCACTTACTGGGCTCTTTTGTCGTTGGCTCCTTCATTCCGTCGCATCACCGGATTTCTCTCCTCCTGCTGTCTCCCGAGAACGCCAGCACTCCCGGGATCCCTGCTTTCTTCTGGGCTCTCCGCTACCCACACCCCTCTGCCTCTAAGGTGCCCGCTCCGGACAAGCTACATCACCGCGAGCCTGGCTCAGAGGCGGGGCATCTCCCGGAACCTCGCAGGTTCAAAATAACTTTCCTGCTTTTCAAAGCAGAGCCCGCCTCTCTCGCCTGCGCTCGTAATATACGTGCGCGTGCTTGCTGCTGTGCGTTGAATTGGAAGGAGGTTTCCAGAAGAGTTCTTTCGAGGGGGTGGAGACATTTGGCAGCGGAGCTGTAGCTTTAAACTGGTTTTTTATAGGTTTGCTAAACGATTTTTCATAATAAATGTTTGCAAAAATAAATTAATAAAGCACATGCTCGCCAAGGCCAGACCTATTGGTCTTTTCGATGCTTGATTGTATTGAAGTCCACTGTGCAATGAATCACCTCCTAAAAGTGACTTGCCAGAGCAGAAAATTTCAGGAGAAAGCTCAAAAGTTAGTGCTCGTTTTCATTGTTTAAACAGCAGCTGCAATTGTGCTTCGGGAAATGTCTTTCTTGTCACCTGCTGCTTTTGGCAGTAGGTACTGTGACGTCACAATACAGCTATACTGTAATAGCGTATTGACATACAATAGTGATACCATTTTCGTTTTACGGATCAGAAGTGATGTCACAACACTAAATTACAGACAGTTATTACACAGTGATTGCAAGCTTCCATGTGTTATTGCTGCATTGTATTTATTAATCCAGTTTATCTGTCACACAGCGCTTCGAAGCAGGTGTAATAAGGCATATACAGCACGATACCAAAACATTTAAACATGATGCTTGGCAAAAGACCCTGCTCTGAATATAGCTTTCCTAAATAGACCGCAACTGACAAGTTGGAAAGACACATAGTGCTGCGATGCGCCTCTTCACCCAACTGTCAGTCGTGGCTTTTTATCAGTGAAGTCCAGCGCCAAAGGCGTGTGTGCGCATCAGTAAAAGCATTCTTAGCAAGAAAAGTAAAAGAGCCCCTCGGTTAGCTTAAAGAAAAAGCTGCATGCGAAAGATAAGAATGACGGGCGGAATCTTTAAAAAAAGAAAAAAAAACACAAATATCTATTTCTCCGGCTCTCAAAAGCAAATAATTCTTGTTATTTTGTATATCTATTGAAAATGTGCACGTGTTGTGTATATTGTTTTATTGTCATGTGGACAGTTTTAATCAATAGAATTAATTAGTCCGAAAAGAGAAAAGTTCCTGCCTGGCCCTTACCTTGTGGGTCCCGTTGCACTGGAGCAGGACTGTAGCGCTAGCCTCACTGGTGGCGGAGGGGCTTCCAGGCGCACTGGGCGCCTCCTCGGCTTCTCGTTCACCCACCATAACAGGTGACACTCCGGCTGGTCTGTGCGGTGCACTGCTGTTGTTTGACGGCTAGCTCGGGTCAGCCGCGGACAGGCACGTGGAGGAGGCGGAGTCACACAGACCCCACTGCTGCTCACACACTCTGAAACGAGTATTTCTCTGTGACAAGTCTTTCCCACGCCAGAGGAGGCACGCCCCGCAAGATGCGTGGCGTAGTTTTATTTCATGCGTTCACTTCTATCATGTCGACATCGAACCTCTCGACTTTGGAGAGGTGAGAAGCGTAAAATAAATATACAGTAGTGAAAGTGTTAACGCATCTTGCAAGTTCGTGAAACTCTCTGTTGCAGGCTCACTGTCATCTGAAGATTTATGGGGCTAAGGGTAAACATATTTTGGGCCCCCTATTCAGAACAGTTTTGAGTCTTATTAGCCATTTTCTGCCAAACAATACTGAACCATACTTACAATTTTCAGAAACTCCAAACAGACAAAAACGCTTCTTGGCTGGGGTCTTAAAATCCTTCTGTGATACTGGATAAAGAGACAGAGGTCGCGGTAGGCACAAAGAGGGGCAGATGTTGAGATGGAGAAATACAGGTAATATAGAGAGACACATCACTTTCCCAGGGGGGGTCTTGAAAAGTGGCCCACTTTACCCATCCCTGATAACGTCTCTGGCACTTTCATCTTCATCACAAGTGAAACCTTCCTGAATCCAACATCTCAGATCGTCCTCGGTCCCATCCTTCCACTGAACCATCCTGTGCTGAAGATGCTCTGGTTCGCAGATGACACATTTGATGGACGAAATGCAGACCAAATAAAAACATTCACCCCCAATCAAGAGATCTGGGTTAAATCCATCATTCTTTTGCCCACCATGCCACCGCAGTTCAGACCTGGCCATATGCAAATCCGTCTTGACCCTGTGCCTAATGAGAACAGTCCAGCCCGAACTGCCAAGACAGGTCCTCCCTGGACCGGAAACAAGCATCCTAGGACGGGTTTCGGGGTTTCACCCCTCATCAGCCAGGATAGCTTGAATCCAGTGGCACAGTGAGCCCGGACCCATGTCTGGGCATACCCGAAGCACTTAGGGCGAGAAAGCAAAAGAGAGGCCCAGGTCTGAATAATGTCATCCATCTAATGCCCAATGGGAGGACAAGTTGCACTCTCTGTGCAGGAAACAATATATAGAACACTTGCACCTTTGGTGTCTCCTCGTCATGCACAGTTGGAATGGCAACTATACGGATGGTACCCTTTAGCCCGGATCTACCGGCTTAAAATATCTCCTAAGCCAGGAGGAAAGCCTCAGAAACAGGGGACACACACCTGTGGATTGACTCACCCCATATTGTGGGTCAGCACAACTGCTGTTGTGTGACACAAACCTGCATTGGGATGCTGGGAGACCCAACCAAGGGATTCTTTAACACTATTAGTGCGGCGCATTTTCCTGCTGTGCGCTGAACTTTGAAAAATCCTGCGGTTCATGACGAGCTCAGCTCGTCATGAGCGTACGAGAGGTGTACTTCATGACGAGCTGAGCTCGTCATCAGCGTTGAAGGGGTTAAGATTCTCATTACAGTGCTGATAAACTGGGCCGGCTTTAGTGCAGTGCGACTGGTGCAGCTGCACTGGGGGTAAAACCGTGGAGGGGCGCTGACCTCAGGGGGCGCGCTCTGTTTACCATTAACTTATGATTGGAGAGATGAGAGGCACTTTTGGCCGGCGGTAGTGAGAGAATCCAGGAAGGCAGTGGTGGGGTTTGGGTGCATCAAAAATTACTGTGGCACCGGGCGCCACCACCACCAAGGAACACTCCCATCAGCTCTCCTCAACAGGAGTCTTTTCCAAGAGAGACTTGAATTCTGGAACATTCTTTTTCAGGAACGCCTCTGAGTCACCTGGCATTCACATTTGCATAATAAATGCTGACAGGCAGGCCTCTCCCAGGCAGACTCTTTCACCTTCCTATTACTATCCTTCTCATCCAGCCTGGGTTTTATACGCTGCCTATGCCATGAAAAACAATGGACTGGGATGCAGTCAGAGCCATCACCAGTGGCTGACATTCATTCAAACATTTCTTCCATCATCTTCTTGTTTGTTGCAGTAAACACTTAAAGGTTGGCAGGCATGCTCAGGTATGGGTCCTACGCTCACTATGCCACAGTACTCGAGGTATACCTCATGGACAACACCTAAGAAAGGCGAAACTGGTCAGGTTGCCAGTGCTTTTTAGGTCTCGCCTAGCGAATGCAGCGCATGCACTGCTTGGCCTTGGCTACACTATTGTTGTCGGTTTTGCCAGCAAGGGAGACAAACCATGTGCGCGCACGGACAGGCGATGTGCACGCGCATGGCGTCTTCTCTCTGCCTCACACGCTCCCACTGCGCGCTCATACGCTCCCATCGCGCGCTTGTTATTTATTCTTGTGAAAATTCATTTTTTTTTCCTTTTTGTTATTTTTTGCAAACATAATTGACACCTTTAGTCTGCTATGTTTTAACTTGTTATCACTTTTTCACTTTTAATATCTATTACATATATTTGGAAAATAAAAAAACATTGCAGGCTTACAAAGCCAGAACTATTAGTTCTCTCGGTGTTTGTTTTTACTTTACTTAACTTTTGTGTAAACAGCCATCCTTCAAATTTGCAGTTCTCTGGGCACAGGGACATTTGTGATTTGCTGGAGGTCACGGATGCTCAAAGGCACCGGGAGCTTTCGTTTGTGACATTTGACTTAAATCAAGGATGTTATCCGTGGTTTGCCCCACCTCGCAGACATGAGTGAGCCTCGCAGAATTAATCGGGCCACGTGCGTCTGGGCCTGCGAGTGCTGATGCATCCGGAAAGTGGCTTGTGAGAACCAGGGTTCGCTTGCCCTCAACAAGGGGTTGCTTTGCACTTGAGTGTGTGCGGAATAAGATAAACAAGAGGATGAGAGCGCTTAAAAAGTAATTTAACCAACAATCCCCATTGAGTGTGTAGGAACAATGCACTTCTGGATGGGATGCGTTACACCTGTCCAAGATTTGACATTTGCCATAGAAGTTCAGGGTGATAGATTTAAAACACAGCTGCCCTTTGATTTTCAAATAATGTTTTCCTACCCCCTCCAGTGGGATGTTCCACTCTATTACCTCGGTGAGTTCACTAAGGGATTTTCAGACCTTTCCTGGCTGTGTTTTATTTTGAATTATGAGAGAATTAGCCTTTAGGTCCACGGAAAATGCTGCCAAAAGAAAGAAGGCTTTGAAAATGCTACAATGAGAAACATTAAACTTTAGCCATCTATAGATTAAATATTCCAGTCTCCGGTACTTTTTTAAAACACATGATTTTGGGTACACCATATAGTAATCTGTAATTGGGTTCTTTCAGAATGTCTCATATTCGACCCCGGAAGTCAGTGTGACTGCAGCCTTTCTTTTGAGGATAAAGCATGCTCCGGATGTGGATGAAAGTGTTTCATGTTAGAGCCTAGGCAAGGGCACTGCTTAAAGCAACATAACCTCCTGCACTAAACAAAAGAGTTTTTCAGGCCTTTTTTCTCCAATGGACACTAAGATATGTCTTTCCAATTCTTAGATGCAGCTGATGTTCAACAGACAGTGACAAAAAGTGAAAGAATCATTAAATATGCATTTTCAAGGCAATAGGTCCGCCATTTGCGAGAGTTTAAGATATTAGTATTGTAAATGGCAATGCATTTTATTTATGTTTCAAACCCCAAAACATAAATAAAAGGCATTGTCATTTACAATGCCAATAGCTTAAACTTGTGTGAATGCGAGACCTATTGCATTGCAAATGCTTGTTTATGTAGCACTTTGCTAATGAAGGATAAGAGGGTTCTAGGACAATTGTCAACTGTCTCATGCCGTTTGTGGTGTAGCCGTTTTCACAGTGGAGGAGATCAGGAGATGTTAGAGCTGTCACATTGGCCTCTTTGCAAATGAGACTTGGACTCTGGGCCAGTTGTGATCTCTTCCAGCCCTTATTTTCCTACATAATGAGGGTAATGGAGAAACAAGGCTGCTTATACTTGTGCCATCATTGTGTTCACTATTGCAAAGCGGATGACAAAGCAGCTTATCTTACCCTTTCCCTCCCCCCTACCACCGTCTTCCTCCATTTTATTGAAGGATATGGGATGTAATTGTTTAGTACGCAAGAGCTGCCAATAGACATGGATTTATCAATTTATCCTAAGGGCACCCACCCCTGCTGTACCTAAGAATGAAGGGATCTTTCTGTCCACCTTACCCAAAGTCAATAGATATTTAATGATTTTCCACCCAATGAGAAGGAGGGTTTTTGATTCCCCCCAATCTTGCTAAAGGAGGTGCTACTTGTTACTTTGCACGTGGGTGAGGGGCTTTTTGATTGGTCTTCCCTAATTGTCCACGGGTGGGGTATTTCGATCCCTACCACCGCTTTGTCTGGAGACAGTGTAGTGTTGTGTTTCATACAGAATTCATGCCTTGTGCTTGTGGGTGCGATTCCTGTAAAGTGGTGTTGTGATTCAAACTTGTCCCATGCATGGAGCGGACACCGGACAGGGTACGAACGGCATCTGCCAGTTGTGGTACGATCACCGGGCCAGGAGGTTGCTCCATGTCATTAGTGGAATCATATCAATAAAACTCATCAACTTAAGTGATTGGTATTGGGCTCAATTCTTACATCTTGGCGAAGAGGATGGGATGCGTAAGATCATCATAAACAAGGCACTTATCGGGCACCTTGGTGCCACAAAAACTGGGATGAAAATAAAACATTATTGGTGGCCATCTATGGATAGTCAGGTTAGGATGTTGATGGACAGTTGTCCGGAGTGTCTACTATTAGACAAGCATTGGCGGACGGTACAGGCCCCATTGCACCCAACTCATTTTCCTAGTGCTTCATGGGAAAAGGTGGGGTTGGACTTTTCAGAGCTGTATTCAGTTTTATCTTTTGATATGAGGTATGTGATTTTGGCAGTCGATTATTTTTCAAAATGGATGTATTTCATTTTTGTAGAATCACCTGATACTGACTCAACTATTGCATTTCTCAGTAAAATATTTTTATTGGAAGGCGCACCCAGAGTTGTAGTCAGGGACAATGGCACACATTTTGTGTCAGAAAAGATGTGCAGATTCTTAAGTTTCAGGGAAAACTTCTAAAAGTGGCTTCGTACTCTCCCACCTCAAATGGGTTAGTGGAGATGGGGAACAAAGTTATGAAAGAGGGAATACAGACTACCATTGCATCTGGTTTGAATATGTGAGAGTTCGTGGAACAGAAGGTGTGGAACTACAATACTTCGCCACACTGCACTACGGGGGTGACCCCTTTTGTTATACTAAGGGGCAGGGAGGTGCCTACTTTGTTGTTTCCATCCTGGTTGAGTGATCTGTCTGGATGCAGCATGTCTGGTATGGAAAAAGTGTCTTCCACTGCAAAACACATTCTGCATGAAAGACATTTTTGACAAGAAATGTCATTTTGGTAAAGGGGATGTGTCCGTTAGTGACTGGGTTTTAATCAAGAAACCTCTGAGGGTAAGGAAAGGAGAATCTAAATTTTCAATGCCTGAGCAAGTGAGTAAAGTGAGTGAGGGGGCAGCGTTTGTGGTGGTTAAAGGTTGGTGGAACAAGAGACAACTGGTAAAGGTGACAACTGAGCAAGCTAGTATTATGCAGCACAAAAAGAGGTGTGAGGATGATTATGATTAGCCACATTGGATACAGTTAGGGGTGGTAAGAGAGGCTGTGACTTGTCATAGCAAAGAGATCACGCCATCTGGTGAGAATGGGGCCGAGTCAGATTCGAGTTGTGCGGGTGGCACAAGTAGGGCGTTTCAGAAGGGCCCTTAAATATTTTTACGATTTTGTTTGATTTTAAGAAAAAGAAAATGTATTTCTGTATGTTGTGGGGATTGGTTATTTTGTTCTGTTTTTAATAGGGGGAAGGTGTTGTAGTGTTGTGTTTCATATAGAATTCATGTCTCAGCACGTGTGGGCGTGTTCCGTGTAAAGTGGTGTTGTGATTCAAACCTGTCCCACGCATGGAGTGGACACCAACCAGGGTTCGAACAACATCGATTAGTTGCAGTTCTAACACTGGGCCAGTAGGTCGCTCCATGTCGTGGGTGAAATTTTATCAATAAAACTCATCAACTTACCTGATTAGTATCGGTCTTAATCAGTAGTGGCCCCTGGTGGGAGTGCTGCCGGGTGCTGACTTGGGGCGGGGGTAGTAAACTGTGGAATATGGCCGCAGAGAGGTAAGTACACAAACAAATAAATAAAACAAATGTTGTTGCGTACGCTGCATCGCAGTTTCTTCACCTGTCCATGAGTCAAGGTGCTATGCCGACCACCTCAAGCCATCTTGCTTATCCTTTCAGCATCTCCATTTCAAATTGAATACGTGCCGGTCTATTTCTACATTTTTAAGGATCTCCTTTTTGAACAAAGATATAATAACGTTCAGCACTCGAAGAGAGTAGGTTCTATATGGTTTTTAGTTTTTCTGGAATACATTTATTCTGCTGTATTCCACCTAGCACAGTTCTCCCTAACTGATACCAATAACATGTTCCTAGGTGACTTTAACCTACACTGAAATGACACTGAAGACGCCACAGTCCTCCCCAAGACTTAACTATGGTCCGTTGTGCCCCTAGATATAACAAAGACATAAATTATCTACAACCCAAAAACAATGCTAAGTGGGCTGCCTTCAAACCTATGACTAAAGGAAAAGTCTTCAATATTATTATGCAATTGATGCCCACTTCCCACACCTCCGATCCCCTCTCCTCCTCACTGATACAGAACCTCAACCATACCGTCTCCCTGTCTTGGACCAAAATCATCAACGCCACTCTTTATTGTATTAATACTGTTTGTCCTATACGAATCCCCACTTGTACTTCGTGTACACTGACTCACATTATATGAAAGGCACTCTGATACCTTCAGGTCTAGCCAGCGCTATATAAAGCTCCAAAAATCAAATAAATACAACATCATATCCCATATCATCCTAACTGAACCTGTGTTCTTTGAGAGATTGCGATATTCTACAAACAACTAATAACGTATATTATAAAAAAATAATGGCGTAGTGTGTGGTCTTAAAGGGTCAGCAGAACTGGGCAAGTCTGGATGACACACACAAGGCATTGAGCATACTATAAAGCGAGTGCTCTTAAAGGGCCAGCACCTCTTTTCCTATCTAATCTCTGCTTAGAAATGCTTAAAAGACAACAATTTATTTTACATTGATTTTGTTTTTCTCATTGTATTTTCAAATATTTAAAAAAAATATATTCATGAATCCCAATAGACCTCGCACACATATTCCATGTTAATAGATGCTGAACAGCCCAGTGTACATAACTGTGACCTGGAGAATACAGAAAATGATGACAATTGGTTCCAGTCCTCACTGCAGAGGGTCAGCTTTCTTTCAATACAATGTATACAGACCATTTGCCCTTATATGTAGATCTTACTTAAGGATGAGGTCCTGGCTTTTCTGGTGACTCCTTACAAGAGATTATATGACGTAATCTGTATAATCAAAAATTCTAGATTTTAATTTACTATGTTAACAAGCTATGATCAGCTATACTGTGTATACATTGCTTGACATTCAGAAATCAATCAGCAGCAGCGTCTTCTGTGCTATGGAGGATTCTTGCAAAGGAAGAAGAGGAATTGCATGGCAAAGCAACCCAGTTGACATTGAACATACCACACCATTTGATTCTCAGTTTCACATTTTGCTCTACGTGAAACACTTCTCTCGACTAAGGGACCTGTACTGGACTAGGTGTGATGCACAGTGTCCTCTGCATCACACCTAGGTCAGAGCTCTGTACCTAGGCTGAATATGGATTTCAGTTTGTTAGGTGTGAAATACGCCTGATGGAGATCATTAAATTGTATTAATTTGAACCTACTAAAAAAATACTACATCACAGATTGTGGGTGAGTTGATTATTAATGATGAAGTTACTCGTGATAAAGAACAATTACGGGTAAAAAAAAATATTTCCATCTCTGTTAATGAGTTTTTATCATGTAAGAACCACTAGAATAGAATAGTTGTTGACACTTTTGAAACATATTAACGGAATAGGGCTATAGAGGAGGTGGCTTGCTGTACATGAAAAGTTGCTCAGCACCAGACTATGTACTCTAATGCAGCGAGGTATGTGAATTGATGAACTTGTGGCATGCTATCGTATTTCAGAATTAGGTTTTTTACCTCACGTATTCTGCGAGGTGAACTAACTGCTGTAATCCCTGGATGTTGACTGTTCATAGTTTAATAAAGTAAACAAATGTATGAGAGTATTCATGGAGCAATTGTTTATTTCACTTCAGGACCTAGCGCACGTGTATTAGCACATACGACAAAGAGTTCTTTCAACTTTTACTTTTTCAGTGCTGTCTAAATTACATTCAAGTGCAACCTTAAAGTCTATAGTATGAAGTGACTTCTATCTGCGCGATAACTTTACAAAGAAAACACGTACATGAACTCCTTTAATTATCTGGAAATCTGAGACCTCTTTGGGAAGTGAAGAAAGAGACTATGAAGGACAACCATCTCTGCAGAGAATCATAACAAGTACTTTAACAGATAAAGCCTTTTTGGATTACCTTTGGCATCCTCTGATAGCGTGTGAATGTGTGCAATACTAGTCACTCTTTGGTAATGAGGCGATGCAACTGCTACTGGTGAACACTTGTTTACTTCTAGTCATATGCCCCTTTGAATTATATAGATTGCTGTTTAAAAGTACTATGCATGCAGCACCACCTGGACTTTATTTGATTTTTATCAAGTTATGAGGATTCACCATTGAGTTGTATAGATCCTTATTTAAAGTTTCTATGGAAGCAGCACCACCTGGACTTTATTTCACCTTTATTAAGTTATGAGGATTCACCATGTAGCCTAAGGAGCATTGACAAGCTTCTCTCGTTTCTTTCCAGGTATTAAGATTTTACCGGAAAACTGGCATTTCGGGCCGGCTTTTGATTTTAAGACATTTAAGGCCAGATGTAGGTGGCCAAATACCGGTCGGTAACGGCCGATTTCGGCCGTTACTGACCGGTATTTGGAGTTGTAGATGTAGGGGGCTTAAAAATTACCGATTCGGTAAATGTACCGAATCGGTAAATTTACCGATTCTGTAAATTAGCGATTCAGTAAATTTACCGAATCGGTAAATCTAGATGTAGGTGGCACTGAAAACAGTGCCACAGGCCCTTAAGAATTTGTTATTTACCACAAAATAATATTTCGTGGTAAATAACGAATTCCAGTGTACATGCACATCTGTGCATGTACACCTGTGCCATGTGGCACACATACATGCCCTAAGGGCATGTATGTGTGCCACATGGCACACAAGCCAGAATCAGGGGTGCAACAGGGTGTCAAAGTGACAACCTGTCCCCCTTGACAATTCGGTAATTTTACCGAATCGGTATTTACCGATTCGGTAATTGACATTGATTCCTATGGGCCTCAAGGCCCATAGGAATCAATGGCAATTACCGAATCGGTAAATACCGATTCGGTAATTATCGAATCATACCGATTCGGTAAAAATTACCAAATTATTTCCTACATCTCATTTACCGAATCTAGAATACCGAATCAGTAAAATTCGGTATTCTAGAGTCGGTAAATGAGATTTACCTACATCGGGCCCCTAGAGGCTACTGGACATCATTTAATTCTGGTCTTAGGTCTTTCATATCAGTCTCGGTAAAGGGGTTTAAAAGTGTAACCGCGATTAATAATACCTAATGTTGCAACAACAATGAGCATGAGAACAATAGAGACAATCAGCTTTGAGTTTATTTTACTGAGTCAGGACAGTCAATCCCCGAAGGACGTCTTTAGTTCACTCTAGAGCAGGGGCTCAGATGACATTTTTGTTCCTCGGAGCAATTTGTGTATAAACTTTTTCAGAAGATCCATATGGGAAATTATTGTTTACAGCTTTGGGCAGTGAGGCGAGCCATATAGTTTCATACAATACCATGCTGCCCTGCATGAGGAAAGAACAGTAATTTGACCGCGTCTTGGAGGCGATTGCGACCACGCGCTCGGCCCTCCAGCAGGACATTGCCCAGGTAGCGACGAGCCTAGGCCTCCTTAGAGCGGATCACGGCAAACTTTCGGACAGGGTCAAGGAAGTGGAGAGCTCGGTGAAAACCTTGGAGCCGGCGCAGCGAACCTTGGCCGCGACTATGAAGGATGCCCTGTCCCGGATTACTGCCCTGGAGCAGTGAGCGGAGGACGCAGAAGGCCGTAACAGGCGAAACAACATTCGTGTGGTGGGCCTGCCGGAAAAGATTGAGGATGGCGACATGGTGGCGTACTTGGAGGCCTGGCTCCGAGACACGGTGGCCCCGGAGGGGCTATCCTCCTTCTACACCCTGGAGCGAGCTCATAGAGTCCCAGCGAGACCACCGCAACAGGGACGTGCCCCGCGACCGGTGGTGGCACGGTTATTGCACTTTCGAGACAGAGACCTCATCCTCAATGCCGCCAGACATAATGGTCCATTCAAAGTGGCGAACAGCCAGGTGAACATCTTCCCGGACTACACCTATGAAACTCAACGCAGACGGTTTTCCTTCTTGGCGGTCAAGCGCGAGCTCCGGAGCGAGGGCATCCAATACTCGCTCCTATTTCCTGCAAGGCTCCGCATAATTGTCGATGACAAGACTCAATTCTTTGATACCCCGGAGGATGTCTGTAACTGGCTTGAACTTTATAGAGCAGGGAAAGATGGCTTCGGCTCCTCATCTCAGCTGGCGGCGGAGCCAGAGCAGAGACGGCGGTCCAAAAGGATTCGGAGTCGCCGTGGCCGCTCAGGCGGACCCTCAACTGCGGAGACATCGACGGAGCGGAAGGGAGTGCTGGAGGTGTTATCTGCGCTGTCTGGCTCACGGGGCAGTGCCATTGAAGAGGAAGCGGACCCTGGTGACGAAGGGGTACCGACGGACTCCGAGGAATCGGTGACTGATAGCGTCCATACGCCGGTGATCACACCGAAATCGGTGGAGGACCTTCTGGATGGACAGGGTTAACGGGGTGAGCTACTTCATTTTGGGTGGGGGCCCGGCACGGGGGTGGCGGGTGCCGACGATTGACGCTGACTCTCGGGGAAGGGGGGGTGGGGTGCCTTGTTTTTGCCCCGAGGGTTTTTGACACTGTTTTGGGCTCGCCTTAGTCCTGGTGGCCTGGGCATCGAGGGCCCACTGCCAACGCCCGGCCCGTACCCGGCCCTTAAGGCCTTCCTACAGTGGCGACCGCAGGATTAGTCGGGGACAGTGGGTTTTTGGAGGGTATGGTTTGGATGGGAACTAGATGGTGCTATTTGGGTCCTGTTCTGGGGAGGGTGGATGGGGGTTTGGTTCGTACTGGGGTTGTTAAGTTTTGGTTGGGGAAAATGGCCGTCATCAGTGCTGGGTTGATTGATGCTTTTTCTTTGTTGGGACCCAGATGGGGAGACTTTGCGCGAACGATATGGGACAATGGCTGATGTTGCTAATCTGAAATGTATTACTTGGAACGTGCGGGGGCTTCACACCATGTCTAGGCGTCACAAAGTCCACGCTTATTTAGTGCGTAGGGGGATACAAATGGCGCTGCTACAGGAGACCCATCTGAACAAGGCGGAAGGGGCGGCGCTACAGCATAGGTGGAGGGGGCAGGTCTTTTGCACTTCGTACTCCGCGTATGCCAGAGGGGCGCTGATTTGGGTTAGAGCTGGGGTTCCCTTCCAGGTCACGAAAACAGTGATAGATCCAGAGGGGCGATATGTGGCCATCTCGGGCACTTTGGGAGGGAGGGACCTAAACGTTTGCTGCGTGTACGCTCCCAATATAGACCAGACTGCCTTCCTTTCCAGGTTATCGGGCTCGTTGGCCCACTTCTTATCCGGGCCCCTCCTGCTCGGTGGAGATTTCAACTCAGTAGTGGATGTGGACACTGACCGCTCGCATCCGCCCCTCCCTGATTCTCCGGTTCGCCGCGTGGCTAAGGGTCGTAGGGACTGGCAGACTCACTGGGGTCTAACGGATATCTGGAGGGCGCAACACCCCACGACTAGGGACTATTCCTATTTCTCGGGCCTCCATGAGTTGCACGTTAGACTGGACGGGTTTCTTGGCTCGCCTGACCTGGTTTCGGCTGCGGTCCGGTCTGAATATTTGACCAGGACCATATCAGATCATAACCCCCTCCTGCTGGACCTTCGTGGTTTCCCGGGGTGCCTGCGGTGCCCACCTGGAAGTTACGGCCCGAGATCCTTGAGGACAGTGTTTTCAAAGCGGACCTAGGCGATAAGATCTCGGAGTACTTTGCGTCCAACGGAGGCACCGCGAGCTCGAGAGCGCTAGAGTGGGACGCTTTTAAGGTGGTGGTGAGGGGATACTGTATTTCAAAAAAGGTCGGCATGAGGCGAATTATCCTTTCCGACCTAGATACAGCGGACCGGAAACTCCGCGAGTTGGAACTCCGCCGCCCCGGGCGCCCTGAATTACAGGAACGACCGCGGAGGCGAAGGAGGCGGTAGCGGCGGAGGTCGAACGGCTGCGCTGTTTTGAATACAAGGCCTATACGGTTCGATCCCTCGCAGAGGGGGATAGGTCGAGCGCGTTGCTGGCATGGCTAGCCAACCCTACGCGCCAGTCCTCATTGACGACGTCCATGCGCATGGCAGACGGGACTGCAGTATACACTCAACCTGAGATTCTGAGCTGCTACCTGCAATACTACGAACGTTTGTACCGCAGTCGATCTGTCCGAGACCCTGGCCTGCTTGATAATTATCTACGGCCTCTGGAGCTCCAAACAGTGGAGCAGGACGTGGCGAAAGCCCTGGGGTCCGACATAGGACTGGGAGAGATCCGTAGCGCCATTAAAAAGATGGCGAGGAATAAGACCCCGGGCCTGGACGGCCTTCCTGTGGAGTTTTATGCAGCTTACGCTGATCTCCTAGCCCCTAGGTTATTAATAGTATACAGAGAGGCGAAGAGGCTTGGGCGACTCCCAGGCTCGATGTGCGAGGCCTTAGTGGTTCCCCTCCTCAAGCCCGGAAGGGACTCATCCGATCCGGGGTCTTACCGTCCCTTATCAATGTTGACGGTTGACTATAAAATACTGAGCAGCATCTTGGCCTCGATGCTGCTGGGGCACATGAGCTCTCTGGTACATGAGGACCAAGCTGGATTTATCCCCAGGCGTAACACGACCATGAACATTCGCAGGTTGTTCCGCTTGCTAGGAGAACCGCTCGTGGACGCCTCGTGCCCGGTTGTCTTATCGGTAGACTTAGAGAAGGCTTTTGACAGCCTGGAATGGGACTACCTTTGCACTGTGCTACGGAGGTTCGGCCTCGGTGAGGGTTTCATCAGATGGACCACGGTCCTGTATGCCTCTGCATCGGCCAGGGTTCGGGCGGGCCCGCTAATCTCCTCACAATATCCGGTGGAGAGGGGCACGAGGCAGGGATGTTCGTTATCCCCGCTTCTCTTTGCGCTGGCGGTGGAGCCACTCGCGCTGCATCTCCGGTCGGGAGCCCATTATACTGGCCTGTGGACTCCTTCGGGCCCACACTACATTTTGCTGTATGCAGACGACCTGCTGCTCTTCCTTGAGGACCCGTTTGCTGCCTTGCATGGAGCTGCGACGGCGCTCACGGCGTTTGGGGAGGTCTCGGGCCTCCGGGTGAATTGGGCTAAGACCTGTCTTTTCCCGGTTCGCAAAGGCACCCCTTGCCCTGCTCTCAGTAGGGAGATTAGATGGCAACCCGACTGCTTTAAGTACCTGGGGGTGTACGTCTATCATGAACCGTCTGACCTCCTGGATGGGAACATTGCCCGCGGCACTCGAGCACTTCGGGGCAGTATGGACTTCTGGGCTACACTACCGCTCTCGGTGGCAGGGCGGATCGCTTTGCTCAAAATGGTGGCGCTTCCCCGGTTGCTGTACTATTTCCGGACGCTACCGATCTGGGTCCCACCGGCCACGTTTCGACTATTACGATCAATGATGGTCGGATTCCTCTGGGGCTCGGGCCGCCGAAGGGTGGCCCTTAAGACCCTGATGAGGCCGAAAGCTGAGGGTGGGCTTGCGGTGCCGGACTTTGAAAAGTATTATTTAGCGGCGCAGCTCCAGACTTTCACCCAGGAGATCGCCCTGGAATTCCGGGGCCCAGAAGACAGAAGGGGTACGGGTATGGCCAGGCATGTTCTTTCCTTCATAGCGCTGCGACAACGTTTGGCCTTACAGGACTTGTCGCTTGAGGAGCGGACCGTTCGCCTGTGTTGGAACCGAGCTCACGCCCGGGGCCACCTGAGAATACCGTATGCGCCTGAAATACCTTTGGGGGATGCTGACGGCTTTGCCCCATGGCGGCGATTGGTCACGGTTGGCGAACTGGGAGGACGCAGGCTTACAGTTGATAGGTGACCTCTACGAGGACGGGGCGCTCTTGCCCTTTCAGGAGCTCATTGTTCGCTTCGAGGTTCCTCGCGGCGACTTTCTGTTGCACTCGGCCCTAGTCCGAGCGATCCAGGCGCACTGGAAACGCGGGCAGGAGGAACCCCCTGTATCTCCGGTGTGCCAATACGTCATGATGTCTGCGGGCACGGTGAAGGCGGTCACTTGCCTTTACGGCAGACTGATCAATGAGGGGCTGGCTCCCCTCACTACTCTGAGAACCCGTTGGGAGGAGGACATTGGCAAGGAGATCCCGGAGACGACCTGGTCCCAACTGGTGCGGCGAGCCTGGAAGGGCACACGCCACGCCCGCTTTCAATTGGTCCACTACTACGTGCTCCATAGAGCATATCTGACCCCGGTGAAAATCAGGCGATATTTTGCTACGAGCTCGGCGGACTGCCCCAGATGCCCGGCGCAGGAGGCGGACCTTCTCCACATGTTGTGGTCCTGCCCGGGATTGTCCTCCTATTGGGTAGAAGTGGGGAAGACCCTGGAGGAGGTGACGGGGAGATCCTTATCGTTTGACGCGGCGGTGGGACTCCTGCACTGGTTCCCTCATACCCCCAAGAACAAAATTACTAGCAAGTTCATCGATTTGGGGCTTCTCCTTGCTAAACGAGAGGTGACCAGGAACTGGAAGGCACGGGCTGGTCCGACAGGGAGCCGGTGGCACAGCGAACTTTTGAAGTGGGCAGCGGGGGAGAGCACACTGAGATACCAGCTAGCTTGGAGGCAGCGTAATGAGAAGGCACAGGAGGCAGCGCTAGAGTGGGAGACGTTAGTGAAGGCCCTCAGGGATTATTGTGCCCCCAGCGACTCTGAAAGTGAAGAAGCAGCTCGCCCCAAGTCCCGATAGACGATTGCACTCTTCAGCTCTGTTGCTTTCCCCATGGGTCCTTTCGCAGATCCTGCTGCGGTTGTTACCGTGCACTGATGGCGGGCTTGGGTAGGGATTACTTTGGTTCATAGTGTTTTGAGGGTGGGGTTTTCTTTCTGGGTTTTATAGGCTTGTTTGGAAAAGCAGATGACTGACAGTGGATCATCCGGACCAGCTTCGCCTTCCTGCTGAGCCCCCATTGAATTTCGCCGCCCGACCGCAGGGTTGTGGGCTAAATGGCTGTGTACGAGAACTACTGCTGGGGGACGGAGGGTTGTGTTTCATTGATTTTGCTTGTTCTATAATGCTGGTCGATTATGTAACGATTTACTGATTCCTGCAATAAAAATATATATTTTTTTTTAAAAAAAAAATGAGGAAAGAACAGCAAAATGGATGACCTCACGTTACGAATTTTTAAGAATCTCTTGCCGTAATAGAGCAGTTGCCCTCAAAATGTTGCAGACAACATTGTTTTTTTACAGTGTAAACTTATTCGAGATACACTGTTGCAATTTTTGGCGAAATTGAGATTTGCAGCACAACTACATGTCTCGACACCTCACACATTCCCTGACCTACACATCTTATAGAGACTACTAGCCGCAGATTCCTTCATGTAGAATTATCCCCAGACGTGAGACTGAATCTGGAAAACTTTTTGCCACAGAATCCCTACACGCCTGGGGCGGGACGACATCAAGCGACTTCGCCCAGGCGTCGTCCGCGCAGTGACATCAGCGAGGTCACATAAGACCTGCCCCAGCGCGCCTACGTCAGTTTTTTCCTTTTCCGCGTGCAACGCGGATCCCGTCCTTCCTACCGGCCTGTTTCGGGACCCTTTTTTTCTCCATTCTTTTGGTGGTATAGTGTGTGAATGCCTTCGGGCTTCAAAACTTGTACGTTTTGTGGGTGTCGTATGTCTGCGACGGACCCGCACCTCATTTGTATGTGGTGTTTGGGGGAGGATCACGGCACCACTGACTGCAAGGCCTGTCAACAGTTGAAGCCAGAGCCGCGGCGGAAGTGCCGCATGAAAAGTCTCTCAGCACGTCCCTCCAGGTCGACGTCCTCCCCTCGTTCTGCTTCATCGGACGGCTTCAGGTTCGGCCGTGGTCGTCCTCGCCCTTCTCCGATGTCACGTGAGCATCGCTCCCCGGTAGGTAAGTGTCGCAGTTTGTCCCCGGGGGCTGGGTTCCTGCCTACTAGTGCGTGGAGTCTCCGCAGGTGATGCTGTCCCACGTGCCGCCCTATCCACCGTTTCCCGGTGTTGGGGCGTTGAGAGTCCAAATGGAGACATACGTGGCGGCTTTGCAGGCCTTTCTGGCGTCTCCCCCTCCTTCCCCTCCTGGGGCGTTGGTGGACCCCTTGCCTTGCGCAGGGCCCTCCGCGGCACCGCCGGTGGCTCCGGCCCCGGCGCCGACAGGTTCGGGTCCAGGCTTGGAGGGTGTGGTGCTGTTGGGGTGCAGCTCCTCTGGGGCACCTGCTTCAGGCCACGGAGTCTCTGCCTCGCCGCAAACTCCTGCGGGAGTCCCTGTGGTGTTGCAGGAGATCGCGGGGCTCGGGTCGCATCCCCGAGTCCCCCTCGGTCCCTTGGCAAGGTGGTCCTGTCTAAGTCCAAGGTGACGCCTCTATGGTGCCGGCAGCAGCTGGACCATGTAGAGCCACAGGGGATGGTGAACCCTCCTCGCCCGCTCCGGGTCGAGGGATGGCAGCCTGTTGTTCTATGCCCCGGCCGACTCCGCCATCCAGAGGCTCTTGGCAGGCTCCTTCCTCCTCCGCCTTATCATCCTCCTACTCCATTCCCCTCCTCAGTGATTCCTGAGTCGGGTTGATTCTGGGCCTTTTTAGGCCGGTTGTTCTGGCTATGGAGTGCGTTTTCTGGCCTTTGCGCCGTTCTTGGGACTTTGGCATTGTTGGCTGCTGGACAGCCCTTTTTGTGGATTATGTGTTGGAATTGTTGCGCAGACCTGGCCCTGAGATTAGGCCTTCTGCTTGCTTGAGCTGCTTGTCAAGCCTTCGCGGGGTGTTTTTTTCCCTGTGGCTCTTTTGTTTGTTCCTCTGCTGTGGAAGTTCTTCCAAAGAGGGTTCCCATATTTTGGGACTGTTCGTACCCTAGGTGGGGAAGTGGTAGCTGTCATATGGTGTGCGCTCTGCTAGGGTGTCCCGGTTGCTTTTTGCATCCTGAGGTCGTGTACGCGGCCACTCGTGGTCTTCTCCTCTCCCTGCTCCTGCCCTGAGGTCTGACATGATCCTGTGTTCTCCCTTGCCGGGGGATGCCTCCTCGGCCTCGGGCTGTTCTTCTTGCTTCTGGCGGCTTGACTGCCGGCGCTGTTATGGCTGGCAGGTTGCTCTACATCTGGAGTGGGTTCGCCTTCCTTTCCCTCATTTCCTTGGGTCCTCTGGCTTTGTCTTCCGCTTGCCATGGGGCAGCAGCTGGTTGCCTAGTGGGGGAATGTGTGCTTCAGCCTCTCCGACCTTGCCCTTGGTTCCTCTGCTTTGAGGGTATGGGCCTCTTCAGCCTTCTTCTTCTACTTCTTCTCCCTCCTACGTCCTCTTGGCGTCGGCTGGGTTCTGCTTGTGGAGGTTCCCCTTGCCTGGTAGGTACGAGGTTCTACCTGGTACACCGATCTGGTCCCCTGTGGGCCCCCTGTTCTGTAGACCCTCCTTCCCAGGGGGTATTGCTAGGGTATCTATTCTACGGGAAGGAATCTGCGGCTAGTAGTCTCTATCAGATGTACGAGTTACTTACCTTCGGTAACAATGTATCTGGTAGAGACGATTCTAGCCGCAGAATCCTTCACGGCACGCCCTTCCTCCCCTATTCTGCGAGGACCCTTGGTTTGGTCTTCATTACTCGCCTCTCAGTGGGGGGCTGTATCTCCTGTGAGTGCCTTCTTGTTCTTGATGGGTGATTCAGTCTGAGGGCGTTCATTCCTCCTTGGTTCTTTGGAGTATTGGGTTCCGGTGCTCCGGTGCCCTGCTGCTCTGGCTACTCCGGGGTTTGGGGGATTGCTTTCTATCTCTGCCCACCCCTCCCTTCCTTCCATTGCTATCCTCTGATTAAGGGTCATATGGTCATGTTCTGCCCTTGTCCCTTGTGGGTGGTTGCCCTTATGTTGGGGTGGCTTGGGTGTTTGTTGTCCCTGTATGCTTTGGGACTGGTCACCTTTCCTTGCTCAGGTTAGGGGTGGTGGGTTTCCTACTTGTGCCATGTCCTTACGCATGTTCCTTGCCTCCGGGGCGCAGGGGTGGGAGGTTGTCTATGTGCTGGCAGGGTGGTGATGCAGGGCTCTGCTTCTTCTTCTTCTTTCCCTGCCTTGGGTTCTGCGGTGTCTGACACTACTGTGGTGGTGTTGTTAGTCACCGTTTCTTTCCAGATTTTCTGCTTTTCGCACATTGTTCCCATGCTTTCACAGTTTTATGTTTGGTGGTTCTGCGTTGTGGTGTGGAAAAGTTCTCATAAGAAAACTGACGTAGGCACGCTGGGGCGGGTCTTATGTGACCTCGCTGACATCACGTGCACGGACGACTCCTGGGCAGGGTCGCGTGATGTCGTCCCGCCCCCGGCGCGCAGGGATGCTGGGGCAAAAAGTTTTCCAGATCCAGTCTCACACCTGGGGAAAATTCTACGTGAAGGAATCTGTGTTCTAGAATCGTCTCTACCAGAATTATCGTTACCGAAGGTAAGTAACTCGTACTTTGTGCACCCAGTACTTAATTTGAGACGGTGGGGACCACCAGCACTTATTTTTGGTGGCCGTCACTTATTTTTCTGCAGTAGATATTTACTGAGCATAAGAGAGGGCAATCAAAAGAAGTGAAAAGACGAGGAGGAGAAAGAATTCAAAAAAGTGAGAAAGCAGATGGGGGCGTGGCTAGCAACATGGCGGACTTGCCACAAAGGCCGTAGCTCCGCCTGCCCCACACAGATCCGACCTGTAATCCTGCAACCTTCACTCGCAACACACACTACATACCACCCTAAAGACTTGCGCTACCTGGTAAAGAAGTTGATGTGTGCCGTGCTGTCCTGGTTCGCCGGTGAAAGGGCGTCGATAGATGCCGGCTGAGGACATAACTGGAGAAGATTGCACCTACCTCCGGGCCCGGTCTGGGAGCCTGATGAGGTGACCTGCTTGCACCCCTCGGAGGCTTCGGGCGAAGTGAGATAGAAGCTGATCCAGAGATTCTTGCACGGCGGTGGGGGCATGCACTAGCAGGGGGGCTTCAGACGCACGGCCTCAGACCCGAATAGACAGTACTTCCAGTGGTCTTCTGAGAGGGGAGAGGCAGGCCTGGTGATCCCCGTGGTGGCCTAGTTATCACCATAGTCCAGGATCGACACTGAGTGGCCTCAAACAGCCCAGTTAGCGGAAGCAGGGCAGATTGATGTGGATGCCAGCCGTACACGTGCAGCGAGCTGATCCGATCTGAGTGACGCAAACTAGGGCGGACAAGCCTAGCGGTGTGCTGGAGACACAGCTGGGGCGGCTCCGGCCCATTGGAGGGAAGAGAAGGGCAGTCCAGCGCCAAGGTGAGCTCAGGGGGAAATCCTGACAGCCAGGTGGCAAATCAGTGGAACCTGGCCGTGCTAAGCTTTTGATTTGCACTCAGACGTATGAGTGGGGAGGTGGAGATCACCCCCTTTAGGGGAAGGCCACCTGGAATGAGAGACTAGGCCCTGGGAGAGGAAGTGCTAAGACCCCCCAGGAATAAATAAAGACTGCAGTCTCCCCACGCCTAAGAGGAGCTATCTACTGTCCAGTGAATACTGAGGCTGCTGACCCTGATGGGGACCCCATAAAAGAGACGGCCGGATGAGGAGGGCAGTGGATATTGGTGGAAGGGGTTGGAGGTCCGGTACTGTGGATGGGTCCCCTCCTGGGGACAGTCTAGAGGAACGATATCCCAGTGACATTGCGGTGAGGGTGTCAGAAGAGCCGCAATCGGACTAAGACTCTCGGCCAGCCCTCAGTGCGAACAGGCTAGAGGATATTAGGAACTTACCGTAGGAGTGGAGGAGGCGTCCTGCAGGTGAAGATACCAGTACTCCAGTGGTGGGGAAGGGTGAGCGGCTCGGGACTCTAAGATGCACACAATAAGAAGGACGTAATATGGCTAAAGATAGAGAGCCCAAACCCCAGCGACAAGAGAAACTGGACAAATTCACGTAGGTAATGCCACCACTCCCTGAAACGTTGGCCGACACTGCCTCAGCGCCAGACAATACAACGCTTCTGAGTGTGATCCAAGCCTCGAGAGAAGCGCTGGAGGGCAGGATTGCAGAAGTGCATACGGATGTGACCCTGTTACGGCAGGATCTCCGCAACGTAGCCGAAAGATTGACCCTGGCAGAGCAGCGCATCTCGGAAACAGAAGATGTAACAACAACCCCAAAGGGAGAAGTAACTAAACTGGCAGAGGCTCTGATAAGACAATGTGGAAGGTAGATGATGCAGCAAACAGGGCGAGGCGCAATAACCTGCGATTCATAGGTTTTCTGGAGGGAATCGAAGGTACAGATACGTCCTCAAATGGCTGACGGACACTCTCACAAATGCCCCATTTTCCTCCTGTTTTGTGATAGAGCGGGCGCACAGGATACCCACCTCCAAGCCGCTGCCAGTGGTGCCACCCAGGCCAGAAGCAGAAGAGAACATTCGACTCCGTAAAAGAAAAGCTGAGGAATCTCCACATTCAATACATGCTCCTCTTTCCGGCCAAGCTTAAGGTCATATTCCAAGACAAAACCTATTTTTTTCAGACTCCTGAGTAGGCATGGATATTGGTAGAGGAGAGGACCGCGGATTGGGGTGGCTCAAAGAGTCAGACGCCGGAGACGGTGGTAAGACCCAAAACCATGAGAGCCAAAATCAAACAACGACTGGGACACAGATCAGACTCTCAATATAGCACACCCAGAAGGCGCAAAGTGACATCGGAGAGAGCACTGCGAGACGCGACTCGGAAGAAGACTCAAACCAAAGGTCACAGGATCGACCACATTCTGGAGGTAGACCCCTTAGGCAGGCTACACCGGTACAGCAAGAAGCAGAACACTCTGAGGAATCAGACGGCGACCATCCGTTGCTACAGAACATTAACCTACTAGAAGAATCAGCGGTGCTGAAGGAAATGAAAGAGACATTGCAACCAACTACACCAGATGGAAGTGAGGAAGCATGAAGATCCAGGGCATGCCGGATGCCGAAGGGACAGTAAAAGAGCTCTAGTTGCTTATCAAGGCCGTTTAACCCAGGCGGGGGTTTACTGCCTCTCAGGCCTGGCACACGACGGGCCTTAGGCTCTCATTGGTTAACTAATCTTGTTGTTGGGATAGGGATGAGTGCATAGACCTCTCAAACTGTACCTGCTACGCAGTTGTCATGTTGACACATTGGGGCAAGAGTGGAGGAAGTCGGATACAGTGTGGTGGGGCGTGTTGGGGGGGGGGACGGGGGTCCAGAAGGGAGACCTAAAGGGTGGCATTTGGAATAGTCAAAAACAAGAGAGGGTCCCTGTAGGCTAAATACTAGGAAAGGAGGCAGGGAAAAACAATCCAAAAAACATAGAAAAACCTCTCCTAGATGCTTATATAACAATAGATAATATATCCATCAATTTTTATATAATATCATTGTCCCACACAGAAGCAATTAAAAGCAAAACATATAGTTTGAGAGACGTTCGCTACGTATTCTGATCAGCCTTCGTACCTGACGGCGACTAACATATTACGCGTCCCACTGCTGAGGACCATGTTAATTCGTGGGTGAAGCGTGTGCTGTGTGCCCGTTATCTCTGCCAGACCTAGGATTATCAGTAGAGCATTTTTTGTTCTATCTGGCTCCCTACTTCTGGCTGATCTTCTTATTTCTGAGACCCACTGCCCCCGTTGTTGCACAGTATATATACAATTATCGGTTTCTTGAAAAGTTTGTACCCTGGACTCCGTATAACGATTCGAATTGATGTGATCTACCTTTAGAACTTGGACTTTGTATTTTACATTTCTTCTCATCGTCATCAAAACATAGCCCCTGAAAATAATTGTTCTAAAGGAATTAAGTATTCAAGCCATCCTGAACTGTGAAGAATCTACGCATAAAATTTGGTTTTCCTTGCGCCCTGACGAATGAACCTTGGATAAACTGTCCTTTCCGAAACGCGCGTCGGCGCTCTGTCTTGTGTTTGTACTTTCTGTTTTAGGCCTTTTGGTTCTGTGATTATGATATTGCTTTTTGTTTTGTAGTGTATGACGTTGTGATTGGTTGAGAGGATGTGTGAGCTTGATTGGGGGTTATATGTTATATTCATTTGATTAATTGCATTGTATATATATATATATGTTTTTTATGAATTTGTGTATTCCGATGGATTTGAAAAAATAAATTTATATGTTTTGCTTATAATTGCTTCTGTGTGGGACAATGATGTTATATAAAAATGTGTGGATATATTACCTACTGTTATATAAGCATCTAGGAGAGGTTTTTTCTATGTTTTTTGGATGGCATTTGGAGTACCCTGAACGGCTTTAGGAAACATGAGCTTACAAAACTGGGCACAGGCAGCAGGCTAGGACTCAGTACCTCGGGTAGACACGGCAGAGATATTTTCAGGAGACATGGCTGACACGGGCTATAGTGGTGTGACCTGTAACGTAAACAGGCTGGGACACCAGATCAAGAGGGGCCTGGTAACTAAATACCTTTAAAGACTGAAACCTGACATAGAGGTCCTCCAGGAGACACACCTGAGAGGGACGCGCTGCACCTTTATGGGTAGAGGCATATTGTGAGGACGAGCATTCTGGGACCCCCTCAGTGGAAAGTTTTCCCCCTTATCTCTCCCCGTCTCCTCTTCTGTTTTCACAGACCTTGTTGATGACTATTGGCCCTTTAAGACGGTAGACCTCCTGGATCAGGTGACTAGGTCAGACGATCCCGACAACTTCAAAACAGAGGACTCCGGAGGGAGTCGTTGTTCAAGTGGACCGACCGCTGAAACACGCCGGGAGAAGGCGCTGGTGAAAACCTTCATCGTGATGCCAACGGACGAAGAAGGAAGCCGTCAAGAGAAGCAGGAAGACTCTTCACCCCGGGAGAAGCGCCGAAGCTAAGCAGTACCGGACGAGGACACAGACGGGTAGCCAGACCCTACCTGGCAACGCGCAGAAGCGCGCCACGGCCCCGGAAGGATGTGGCTCAACAAGGTACGGGGGCGGTTCGGCTTGGTGTGGGGCCGCGCACTGGAGGGATCCAGAGTGGGAATTGTTACGGGAGGTAGGGAGCCTGGAGCCTCTTCGTCCTAGATTAAGCACCCACAAAAACACACTGGTGGCGGTAGCGATGAAAAGCCCCCCTACACCTCCAAAGCTTCCCGCGACCAATTAATCAGAAGTGAAACATCCCCCTCATTTTTATTTTTCTTTTTATTCCTTTCCCTGCTGTTGGCGGTCCTCTCTTCCAACTGGGATATGTTCGACAAGCCTGCGATTCACTGGAACGCCTAACCACCACTCAGACACCAGGAAGAAACCGGGCCAAACTACAACTCCCAGAATTCTTTATACCAAGAACTGTCGTTTGTGTTTCCTGACCCAGTTTATTTTGTACTTTATATACCAAAGACTGACTTACCAAAAGCCTTATTTTCAACCATTAAAAAGACAAACCCTTTAAAGAGAACTTAGTTGTCCTGGTCTGCTTCTCTACCGCGCCACACATGTATACCAATCTGGCTCATGCGGGATTCACCTCTGGCTATCGGGGGAGAGTGGCGATACTGGCCCAGAAGACCGCACTGTTTTATGTTTCCAAGACCTGGTCGAACCCCAGTGGTACGTACGTGGCCCCAGTAGCACGTACGGTACAGGGAGTTTGGGGACACAGGGAGATTGTGTTAGTGTTTACGTACCCCCTCAACTACAGTGACAGACTCTTGAGAAGAGGGCAGAGGTCCTGCTGGCGGCGGATGCCTCCCTGCACCTGGTGGGTGGGGACTTTAATGATGTGGTTGATCCCGCCATTGATCGGTAAGCGCAGATAGGTAATGCGAGGGGACCTACAAAACAGGCAGACTTTGCTGGCACCCTGGGTCTGCGGGATGCCTGGCACCGGCATCATCCCATTGATAGGACATACTCATATTTTTCGGGTGTTCTCTAGGATAGATTACTTCTGGGCCCCAGCAGGGGAACCAGGCACAGTCACATTGGTGGACTACATAGCGAGAGGGTTGTCGGATCACTCCCCCCTTTGGCTCAAGGTAAGAGGGGAGATCAGGGACAGAGCGGGAGGCTGGAGGCTAAACACCTGGGATCTTAAGGATCCTGGGATAACGAAGGAGCTAAGGGTGGTATCAGAGCTTTATTTCCAAGAAAACAAGGGGACAGTAACCTCTGCCGTGGTGCTGTGGGAAGGCGGTGCTGCGAAGCAGAGCCCAAGATGGTATCACAAAAAAAAGAACTAGAAAGAGACGCAAGAAATGGTGCAGCTAGAGGGTAAACTCTTGGAACTGGAGCGACAAGTGGGAGAGGGTACTAGTCCGTCCATCCTCCAACAAATGGCAGTCACCTGTGCAGAATACCACTCACTCGCAATTAAGGAGGCGAAGAGTAGTACCTTGCCCTTAGACACCGTTAAATAAAAATGGAGACAGGGCAGGGAAACTCTTAGCCTGGCTGGGTAAGAAGGAGATAGCATCCAGATGGGTGGGAGTCATTCACAGAGATGGATGGGAACTCACTGGGGCACAAGATATTGCGAATACCTTTGCAGATTATTACTCTGCCTTATACAAAGAACAAAGCACGGTGGGAGATGCGCAGATCCAGGATTACCTTGAGAGAATAGATCTCCTGGTCCTGTCCTCGGAGGACCGGGATGCTTTTGATGAGGAGATGGCGTTGGAGGAGGTGACTGAGGCCCTGAATAGACAAAAATCAGGGAAGTCCACAGGCCCCAATGGTCTCCCAGTGGAGTTTTTTAAGGCTAACTCCCCATTACTGGGTCCGCACCTCTTGGATATGTTCGGAGTAGCCAGAGAGGAGGGCATATTACCACCTGATCTGCAGAAAGCAGCAGTAGTTGTGCTCCACAAGCCAGGGAAGTCGTCAACTGAGTGTGGGTCATACCTAGCAATCTCTCTCCTGAATGTGGAGGTCAAAGTGCTAGCTTCTATTCTGGCTAATAGATTGGCCCGGGTGATTACTTCCCTAATACAACTGACCAATCTGGGTTTATGCCAGGAAGGGCGACACAATTTAATTTGAGACCACCAGCAAACTGGACGAGTACGATCCAAGATAGGGCAGAGCCACATATGTTGCTGGCCTTTTATGTGCCTGACACTAAGGAAATTTGGTTTGGGCCCCAAGTTCATGGAATGGATTCAGTTGCTCTGCATGTCTCCAACAGCAAGGGTGAGGGTGACTGAGGCAATGTCAAAGGAATTTGGGATAGAAAGAGGTACTAGACAAGGATGCCCGCTCCCTCCGATGCTTTTCGCATTGACCCTGGAACTTGTGTTGTTAGAGCTCACTCAGAGGGAAAGGGGTTCAGGGCAGGTGGAAGGGAGGAACGCATCTTACTCTATGCAGATGACGTCCACTTGTATGTCACCGATCCCCCATCCACAATCTCGACCCTTTATTGAGAGCTGGGAATATTTGGAAATATGCCGGCTACAAGTTTAACTGGGACAAATCAATCCTTTATCCAGTGGGCTGTCCATTTGACGCACAGGATCTTTCCCAAGAACTCCAAGTAACATCGGCATGTTTTAAGTACTTGGGGATATACAAATCCATGGACTGTTCCCATGAGGCACAGGGTCAGACTGATTTGCATATGGCCATGTCTGAACTGGGGTGGCTGAGTGAGCTAAAGAATGGTGATGGATTAAACCCAGATCAGTTGACTGGGGGTGAGTGTTTGATTTGCTCAAACGCTCCGTCCATCATCCCCTTTTGTATCACTTAGAAATGAACACAAGGCGGGGAGTGGGTGAATGGTCAGGAGAGGGGGCTCTCCCAGAGGAAGAGGCGGGGAGCTATGATTTTAGGAGCGCTCAGAAGCAGCGCCTTTCAGATTTATGTGCACTTAGACAACCGCAAGATCTGAGGAATCCCTTCGAAGGGGCTTCAGAGGGGCTTTTGCAACCTTCTCAAAGCGGTCAGGGGCTGATCTCTGGAGGGGCTTGGCATCAATAGTAACGTTTCAAATTATTATCATTATTATTATTATTAACCCTTTCGATGCTGATGACGAGCTCAGCTCGTCATGATGCACGGTTGAGCTGTGCTGATGACGAGCTGAGCTCGTCATGAACAATGGGAAACAGTGGCCTGCAGCACAGGACGGGAAAACACCTAGCAGCCAAGGTGTTAAGGACATTTGTCCTTAACCGCCGAAATTACTCGCGGACTTCCCGCGAGTAATTTCGACGAAGCCGGGTCGCGAGGAGATCCGGATTTGATGGAGCAGCAAATCCGCCGGAGATCATCCGGGGGTGGGGTAAAAAAGTTCTCCAGCATATTTTCACCCCCAACATCCTGTTCAATTTCTCTAAAATCCGAGCCCCTTCTGTTTCCTCCTGAAAAGGCGGAGTAAATGGTAGCCACTTTTTCAGAGAAGAAAGTAGCAATGCGGTCACAAGATTCTTCTGAGATACTGGACGGGTCAACAAAAGAACAACAGAGGGATATTTCTTTGTAAATCTTAAATAACTCTTTCATGGAGTTTTCAGCTTCCCCGATTCTGCCTGAAAAATAAGTTGCTTTGGAACGCCTGATTAAGCTGTGATACTCTCTACGTTTAGCTTTGTATTCTTGTTTGGCGTGATCAAGGTAAGCAACCCTCCACTGTCTTTCAAGTTGTTTACATTTCGCCTTAGCTCGGCGAAGCTGGTCGCTGAACCAGGGGGCCGATTTCTGCGGTCTGCTACAAGAGTTCTTAAGAAACAGGGGGGCTGTGTCGTCCAAGGCGTTGTTAATACGACCCTCTAATCTATCGGATGCAGAATCAGCGTCATGACCTCCCGGTCTGCCACCTTTGACCAGCGGGATATCGAACTTGGTTTTAGAGAAGGCAGCCCATTTACGACGAGGAAATTTCGGATTGGCTCGTTTTTGGGAGTAATCTGCCGGAACATGACTCTGGGCAATAGCTTGCTTAATCTTCCCGACGGCCCCCAGCGCCTAGAGACCCTTACGGGTGATTGTGCCGCTTTACAAATGTGGATTATCATGTCATATGCTGGGATTCCCATATAACTGTTATTACTAATCAAAGGCCGGCTTAATATCCCACCTGCATTCTGTTAGCCCCGCACAGCTGGTGTCCTCCGCAGAGGGGTCTGGGCTGCTGCTGCCCTCACACTGCACTACAGCTAGTGCATACTGGCCGGGGTCTACAGGAAAACGCACAGCTGATACAGCGCCTCTCAAGAGACAACCGCGTGGGAGCTAGGCAAATGTTTATAAGTGTGAATGCGGTGGCACTGGTGCCTCTCTGGTGCCTATTAGACTTGCAAGTCCTTGGGGAAAAAAACAATTTTGTGTTTGTAATCATTTTGGTGCATTTAAGACAGAGCTGCACGAAACTTCATCTTAAAAGGATGCCCTGCCACGGTCGAAGGTAGCTCTGTGCCACCATGGCTCTCTGCTTTTCTCTGCCCGGCCACAGGTTCTGGTGACTTGAGAAATCCGTGGCTCACAGGGCTCGGGTGGCTTCCTGACACTGTGGAACTATTCCTTCTATGTTGTCTCACGGATACCCGTCTCTGTCGGAATCTGGCCTTCCCCTGGCACGGCTAGCATTGGGATGCTGTGGCTCACAGTACTCTGCGCCGCCACAGGCGGGGACTCACTAGAGTCAAATCTGTAGTTGCACAGTTCATTAAAACAAGCATTTGCAATGCAATAGGTATTGCATTTGCGAGAGTTTGAGCTATTGGCATTGTAAATGGCAATGTCTTTTATTAAAAGCGTTTGAAAACCTGCAAGCTGTGCGTAAACAAGCACTTTGTAATTGTAGTCCTTGCTTATGAGAAGCAAAGCTGGCAGTCTCTTTTACTGACAGCCTTGCTTCTCGTAAGCAAGGACTATACGTACAAAGTGCATGTTTATGCATGGCTTGTAGGTTTTCAAAACAAAAGAATAAAAGGCATTGTCATTTACGATGCCAATAGCTCCAACTATTTAAATGCGAGACCTATTGCATTGCAAATGCTTGTTATTCCATGCCTAGGTGCAAATTCTTGGCGAATTTTTAAAACAAGCCAATCTGACCCATGCCAAAGCTGCCTTACGCTTTTTACAAAGGGCAAGCGACCCCCGGACCTTGTGTTTTGTCATGAATTTTATCAAAGTTTCGTTGCGATTAAGAGAAAGTAGATGTCAGGTTTGATCACGCTTGTGCCAATGAATTTCCTTTTATCATTGTGTTTTCAGTCAAGGTTCATATGATGATTTAATTGTATTTTAACCTGTGTATTTATTTGTGCTTTTATGGTGTTTTCTAATCGCCGAATAAAGAACTACTGAAATGAACTTTATAGATATATTTACATGGCATTATGCAATATCTATATAAAAATGCATCTCTAATTTCTTTATAATCTACGACTTGTAACGCACACAGTCACCAATTATAAAGAAATTACATCTGAACTCAACTGTAATAGTTTATTAAAATTGAGTTCTGATCTCACAATGCCTCCTGCCAGAGGCAGCAGCCAAGAGGAAAGGCAGGTCAGGTCACTAAGCACAGTTTAAAGCAGCTGTTTAAAGCAACAAAAACAAAAGGTTGCTTTTCTTTCTTCTGCTTTGTTGTTGTTTTTTTTGTTAGTTTTTTTAACTGCAATGCCAAGCAGAAGATAGTTATCTATGACCCCATGTTCATTATTTGCAATCCTTGGGAAATTATTGAATATTTAGATTTTTTTCTACATGTTTCTGCTGTGCCTTTTTAAAAAAAATTCAATTACTTCTTTCAACTGCGTCTAATATGTTTCTTCAGCAACTGGTTAACTTTTTTTGATGTGTTCACTAGTGATTCTATTTTTAGTCTTCATGTTTTCAAGCATGCAACCTCTTTCCTAGAATGAGCAATGCGCAATGGAATAAAGTGGTTTGTGTGAAGGGTGATGTTGTGACCATGTATTATAAGGGATAACGTACTCCCTGTAATACGTGATAAGGATATTGCTAGTCACCTGGGAGTGCCATACCATAATATAGAACTTAGCCTTCAGCCTCGTTCCACTATATGGCCATGGGCATCCTTAGTGACTTGCAATAGCCTTATAATGTATAGCATGTGGATACTTTATCCTATATACATTTTACCAAGTGGCGGTGAACACTGGATGGTAAAGTACTTTGGCATAGCCCTACAAATAATTGTTTGTTTGTCTTATATGTCTGTTCGTACTTTTTGTTCTACAGGTGCCGAGACACTCCAAACTAGGAGTGATTTTTGGAATGAGCATTCGCTCTTCCTATTTTTATGCACTTTAAACACTTTTTATTTTTTCACTTTCACGTCCCCAGGTTAGGGTGGACGATTAGAGAGTCCATACCGCCGGGGTTTATCTTTGTCCTGACGAATGCCTAGGTAAAATCAAACCAATACTAAGGCTGAAACATGTTGACATACTAATGATATATTAATTCTGAATTAAACCAACCATTACCTTGGCTTTACAATTCAAACACATAGAAACTCTTGTATTCGTGTCCTAGGGATCACTAATAAACTTTTTTAGATACCCTTTAGACACTTTTAAGTTTAAGTTTATTTATCCTCACAACACACCCTTTACACAATACCAGCTCCGCAGTCTTCTGGCGTCGCAGCACACCGAAGAGGCACTAGGTCTCTTCGGTGGGGCCCGATGATGAAGCATGACACTGACTAGGTCGGTGTGTGAGGGCTTTCCTTCAAACCCAAATAGGGTGCGATTATCTTAAATCTGGTGGCTCCATCCAAGTGGCTTATAAGAGACATTAACCTCTCTTCTTTTGTTTATTGATATATTACTGGGGATCAAGAGAGTGTTCCTGCACTTCCCTATCTCTCCCATTGTTTTTCGGTTACAGTTAGGACCACGTTTCCATAGGAAATAGATTTTTTGGCTTGCTAATAACTTTAGTTCACTTTGACTAGTTCTCACAAAACTTTCCAAAAAAGTCTTATCCACCTCTGCTTCTTTTTGGAACGTTTCTGAGTGATCAGTTAGCATGGGCAGAGAAAAAGGGGGTTTCCAAAACACATTTTCCGCATGCAATTTTCCTGTGGAAAATTGAACAGTGAGACCTCAAAAACTACTTACACCAAATTTGACGGAAAGCTAGATCTTGATCTAGAAAGTGTGCTTTTTGTGATTTGGTGAAAATCCGTTCAGTAGTTTTTTAAAAATTAAGATTAAAAATGTAAGTATATTTCTATCCTCTGGAAAGGGGGTTCCCGGTCTCATTAAATTACTTTGGAGCCTTCCCCAAATAAAAAAATATATATGTGAAATAAGCAGAGTAGACACTTGTTTCACATTAACTGCTCCTGCTGGGTATAGCCTCATAATGCTAGGCAAGGGCTTTTATTTTATTTTTAAAGTTTATGTATGCTTGTGGTGCCCCTAGAAGGGGCAGGGGCACAACCAAACTTTTTCTTTAAATGTTGTGTGTGGCTTGAAGGAGTGCAAAAGCCCCCAGTAACATTTTTATTAAAAGTTGCAGTAATGCTCCTAGGTCATTGGTTTTCATACCCAAGGATGGCTGAAAATATTGTTTAACCCTTTCGATGCTGATGACGAGCTCAGCTCGTCATCACCCACGGGTGTCGTGTGCTGATGACGAGCTGAGCTCGTCATGACAGCAGCAAAATGGCAATTTGCAGAACAGCGCAAATATCACCGCAGCAGCGATGCGGTTAAAGCACCTCCTAGCTGGAACATATGCTGTTAAGCTGGAGAGCTGGGAGCGCTTTTGGTTAGTCCTATGATTATATTTTGTGGCTTGAAGAAAGTTAAAGAAAGACTCAACACATGTTTATCATTGCTTTGTAGAAAATTATTATTTTTTTTTTTTTAAAACTTTATTAGCAGGAAGGAATATTGGTTAAACAATTGCATACATCCAATCTGTAAAAGTACGTACCCTACAAGTCGCCTGTGCAGTAATATATTGGCTACCTTTTCACAGTCAATACAGAGGTCCTGTTGTATCTTGGGTCTCTTACAGGCTTTCAACATATGACATTCGGACTCATAACTTGTTCCCTCGGCACCCTTCCCCTCAAGCTTAGTAACGGTGACATTTCCTTCCAAGTTACCCATATAAACAAACTACCCAACAAACCCCCCCAGTACATGTCATCGCCTCCCTCGGACTTTCTCCCACAGCACGTTACACCCTGCGCTGTTGTCTTGAGTGTATTGAATGGCCCGCACATCATCACGCATTCAGCCATGTCATATGTCCAGGTCTCCCTCTCCGCATCTGGCCAGTTACTCCTCCTCCCCTTCGGAGTCTGATTCCTCTCCCTCTGGCAAGGGCTCACACAGTTCCCCTCTGTATGTGTTCCATGCCGCCCATACCTTGTTCCATTTCCTGGGTGCCGCTCGAAGCACATACACCGCTCTCTCTGTCACCATTATGATGTCCATGTTCTTGGCCCACCTGCTGGCGGTGGGGACTTCCGGCGCCCCCCATTTCTGCGCTATATCCCGTTTCGCCACTGTCAACGCCAGTGACGCCCAAATCAGTTCATATCTACCCAGGTCATTCGGGTCCCAGATGTTCAGAAGGCATTTGCGTGGTTCGGGCAGAATGGAGAGTTTGAGGGCCTGGGAGATGGATCGGAGCACCTGTTTGAAAAATTCGCGTATTTGCGGGCATTCCCATAGCGTGTGGAGTAGTGTCCCTTCCTCCCCGCAACCTCGCAGACAGAAGGGGTGTGGTGCTCTCTGTATTTTGTGCAGCAGTGTCCTGGTGTAATAGATACGGTGGAGGATTTTAAGCTGTACTAGCCTGAGCCTACTAGAGATTCCCACCTCCTTCGGGGATGCCAGGGCCTCATTCCATTCGAATTCGTCTGTCTCTCCTAGTTCCTCTTCCCATTTCCCTTTAAGCTTCAGTGTCGGGTCTCTGAGGTTGTTGATCAACTTTTTGTATGTAAGGGATGTGGCGCTCTGGAGCATGTAGTCAGTTAGCAGTCTATCTTCCAGAGGAGAGGAGTCTGGTAATGTGGTGTCGGCCGGGATTGCCTGCAGTAACGCATGTCTAATTTGGACATACCTAAATGTTTCTGTGGGACCGAGGTTGTACTGCTGCTGTAAGTGCGGAAATGGTAATACTGTGTCAGTGTCCCATAGGTCCCCTATCGTAGATATGCCTATTGAGTCCCACCTTTCAAACCCCTTACAGCCTCTTAGGTTCCCCAACGCCTTCGTGTCCCACAAGGGGGTCATTTTAGTGAGTCGGCCTGCCCACCCCAGACGGGCCTGCGCCATGTGCCACAACGCCGCCGTGTGTTTGGTCGGACCGATCAGGTCTTTCAGTTGCGACCTATTGTACAGCACAGACAGCATGCAGACTGTCCCGAGTTGCGACCAGTCTGCCCGGTATGCCGGGTCGTCCTTCGGGGCGTGGATCCAGTAGTTTATAATCTTAAGCTGGGCCGCCCAGTAATACAGCTGGATGTTGGGGAGTGCTATGCCTCCTTCGTACCAGCTCTTCACTAGTTTGTCGTATGCTATGCGTGCCGGGCCCGTGTCCCATAGCAGGACCGTGACCAGTGCTACAATCTGTTGGAAGTAACGCTGTGGTACCAGGTGAGGAGTATTTTCCAGCACGTAAAGGAGTCTAGGGAGGGCCATCATCTTGTACAATGCCGCTCTGCCCAACAGGGTCAGAGGGAGGGCTGCCCAGTGTCTAACGTCTGCGCGCAGGCGGTCTATGGGTGGTTTCAGGTTGTTCACAAAAAAGGCCGCTTCCCCACTCGCGACAACAATGCCTAGGTACTTGAAAGAGGCCGTTGTTTTAAGCAGTGGACAGGTGCCCTGTAGGCTTGGCTCCGGGCCTTTTAAAGTGTATATGGTGGATTTCGACCAGTTGAGTGTGTATCCCGATGTGCGCCCATGCGCGTCACAAAGGTCTAGTAGGGCAGGGATGCCCGTCTCGGGCGCGGTCATATATATAAGCATATCGTCCGCATATAGCGAGATTTTGTCCTCCCATCCCTCCTCCCATCTGATGCCCGCGAACAGAGTAGTCGATCTGATTTGTATGGCCAAGGGCTCAAGTACAAGCGCGAAGAGCAGGGGGGACAGGGGGCAGCCCTGTCTGGTCCCCCTGCCTAGTGGGAATCTCGGCGATGTGTGGCCGTTGGCCACCACTTGCGCCACGGGGTTTGTGTAGAGCAGTCGTATCCACCGTATGTATTTCGGCCCAAAGCCCATGCGCTCCAGAACCGTGAAGAGGTATTCCCACTCTACTAAATCGAACGCCATTTTGGCGTCGAGGGAAAGGATCACTGCCTGTTCCTTAAGGAGGTGCGCACGGGCCATCACCCCATGGACTCGTCGAAGATTCAACGCCGTGCTCCGGTGGGGCATGAAGCCCGACTGGTCAGGGTGGATTAGAGTATTGAGGTGGGGCAGCAATCGGGTAGCCAGAAGTTTAGCTAGTATTTTGGCTTCGATGTTTAGTAAGGAGATCGGACGGTATGATGTGCATTCTGTCGGCGGTTTCCCGGGTTTGGGTATTGCTACGATCGTGGCCGTGCGCTGATCCAGTGGCAGTTCTAGTTTTTCCCTACTCTCCAAGTACATGTCTAGCAGTGGGGCACTGAGGTCTGCAGCCGCGGACTTATACCACTCTACCGGTATCCCATTAGGGCCCAGTGCTTTACCCGACTGTAAAGCCATGATCGCTAGTTGTATTTCTTCCCCCGTCGGGTCTAGTTCTAGGGAGTCCCTATCTTCCTGCGTAATGCTAGGGATGGTAATGTCTGCGAGCGTTGCCGCTGCCATTTGTTGTGTGACCCTCCTCTCTGGTGTGTAGATTTCTTGATAGTGTCGAGCCAGTTCGCCTACTATGTCCTCCGGGTGTATCAGTGTCCGCCCATCTCTCGTGTCCAGCCTATGTATCCCCCTCGCTCCATTCCCTCTCTTGTCCAGCCACGCTAACATTCGTCCCGCTTTGTCGCCCACATCATAGATCCTATGCCGAGTGTTTGCGATGTATCCCTTCTCTGTGGTTTTTAGGTGGGCTAGGTACTGCTGTTGCCTGAGCATGAGTGTGTGCGTTGTGGTCTGGGAGGGGTTCGTCATATGTGCGTCGTTAGCCGTGTCTAGTGCAAGTTCTAGGTCTGTGAGTTCCTTACGTGAGTCCCGCTTGTGTCCCGTGATAGCCGCAATAGCCGCCGCCCTGAGGACAGTTTTGTACGCCTCCCATAAGGTGGAGGCCGACTCCACTGAGCCCGTGTTTTCAGCAAAATATAGTGACGTCGCCAGTTTTAATTTCTTTCGAATCTTGGGGATTTTCAGGAAATTGGGGTAGATTGGGTACAGTCGGGCATTTCGTTTCCCTCCGGTGGTCAGCGATAAGATGATTGGAGAGTGATCCGAGATCCCCCTAGGCAGCGTGTCCACCCTCTCCACCATATCTAGTCCCATTCCCAGTGACATGAAGTAATCTATACGGGATAGGCTGTTATGCACCGCTGAGTAGTATGTGTAGGGGGTGGCATCTGCGTGTATTGCCCGCCCTAAGTCTGTAAGGCCTAGGGCCTCCGCAAAATCTGATAGTGGTGTAGCACCCCGTGGTCTGGCTCTGGTAGGGAAAGTGTCCTGAAGCGGATCCATGACTGCGTTAAAGTCCCCCCCAACAATCATGTCGCCATCAGGGAGACCAAGAAGGAATTTGCCTAGGGCTGGTAAGGCCACCGAGTGTAGGGCTGGGGGAATATACACTGAGATCACATTCAGGGCCCTGCCCTCCCACTGGCCGTGTATCGCGGCGTAGCGACCCTGGTCGTCTGCCACGTGGCTGGATACCATAAGGGGGGAAGATCTTCTTACCAGTATGCCTGTTCCCCTGGAGCCAGTAGTGAAGTCTGCGTGGACTATCATTTTGTACCCCCTTCTATCTAGGGCCTTGCAAGTGGATCCCGTGAGGTGGGTTTCCTGTAGGAGGACCACATCCGGGTTCTGCCTCTTCACGGCTTGGAGGACCAAGCCTCTCTTGATTTTGTCCCCCAGGCCCCGGACATTCCATGTCAGTATTCGTAATGGGGGAATCTTTCCGGCCTCGGAGGGGCCCTCAGCGGGTGTGTGATTAGGTGGCCTGGCCATTAGGCTGTTGTAGTGGTCCTGCACACAACGTGTGCTGCGGCATAGGCCATGCGTCGACTAACGTCGCGCTGTGTAGGAGACGTGTTAACATTAGGGTGACAGTGCTGTGGTGAGCGATGACTACAACCAAAAGTGAACATTTCAACAAATAAACTTCAAACCCGTCCCCCCTCCCTGCTACCCTGCTCCACGGACAAACCCCTGCCCGCTTCCCCAACTGTGCAGAGTGCTTCAACCCACCCCTAAACATCTTACTTGCTCGTAGGGTTGGTGAGTCCCCTTCGGGCACTGCCTGTGCCCGCCCTACTCAGCTACGCTCGAGCCACGGTTCCGCGGCCCACACAGTCCTGAAAAAGTAAATCAGTGAAATGTCACACCGGAGCCACTTGTCCAGAGTCCAGTGGATCTCTCTCGAGGTCCGATTCTACTTCCGTTCCGTCTCCCTGGTGTGGTCGAAGGGAGGACTGGCTGGATGGCGTCTGGTCAGTACGGTGTCGCTGCCGGTCCTGCTGTGAGCGTTGCCGTCGTCCCGCTGGTCGCCAGCCCTCTAGCCATTCTTGGGCAACTTCTGGAGTGTCGAAAAACCAGGTCTTTCCCTCGGCTACTATTCGCAGCTTGGCTGGGAACATCATGGAATACGGCAGTTCTCTGTTGCGCAATGCTTTCTTAACCTCCGTGAAGGACTTGCGTCGCCTGGCCACCTCTGCTGTGTAGTCCGGGAAGAACGCCAAGGTTGCGTTCTGGATCCGTACCAGTGGTGAATTCCTCGCTGCTTGCAATATTGCGTCCCTGTCCCTGAAGTTGAAGAGCCGGGCTAGCACCGGTCTCGGAGCCGCCCCTGGCTTTGGCGGGCCCCCCGGGACCCTGTGCGCCCTCTCCACCGAAAAGAAATGTGATAGGCCCTTGGGCTGGAGCTTGTTTTTGACGAGGTCCTCCACATATAGGTCCATGGCCCCCTTCCCTTCCGTCTCGGGAAGGCCCAGTATGCGGACGTTGTTGCGGCGTGAACGCCCTTCCTGGTCGTCCAGCTTGTCATGGAGGAGTTTGGTAACTTTCTGCATCTTTTCCATGGCCAGTTGGAGCTCCGAGGTGTCTTCTACGAGCGACTTAGTGACCACCTCCACCTGCGACACCCTCTCCGCCATTTTGTGAAAATCCGCCCGTAGCAGAGATACTTCTGAGGAGATGGCGCCCACTGTGGTTTTAACTTCCGTGAGCGTCTTCATGATGTCTTCTAGTGTGATTTTCGTCGTCTTTTCTGTTTCTTGGGCATGGCCTGTGGAGGTTCTCCCTGTGGTCTGCTGTTGGCCTTGGTGTCCGTAAGCGAATTTATCCAGTTTGGCCTGCGTGGATCCGCTCCTAAGGCCTTTCCCTGCCATGGTGCTGGGTCCTGCGGGCGCCAGAGAAGTGCCCCCGTTGATCGCTGCCTTCTGGGCAATGGAGGTGTTAGATAGGCGGAATCAGCCAGGTTGCAGTGGGTCTCACTGGACGTTGGTGTGAGAGCCTAGGGGGCCACTGATGTGTGCCGTGATTCGGCTCTTGGTGGCCTCTTTGCAGAACTGAGCGGGCACCGTGTACCTCCCCTCGATGGCCTCAACTGCCCCGGGTCTCGTGCACTGGACCGGTTACTGTTTGGTGGGGCACTGCCACTGTATCGATGCTGCTGGTGGCGGGCCTGGGGGTCCCCCCGTGGTCCCGCGTATTTGGCCGGTGTTGCGCCGATTCCCCGGGGTACCTTCCACCCGGCCTCTGCTCCGGCGCAGCGCGCGAGCCCACTGCCTCCTCGCTCCTTAGCGGCGATTCCCCTTGCCCCCGCAGTACCACTGCGCCAGTTATGTTCTCCTTTGGGGGGGGGGGGGGAAGGGGGTTCGTTGTATGGTAATGTCCCCGCGTTGTTCCGTCCACGTCGGGGTTACACTGACCGTCCTCCTATGCAGGTCTCGCTCGGAGTTCGTGGCAGCCTGATTGCCACCGGAGGACTCCGCCAGCAGCAGGAACCGAGTTTTGGTCTCCCCGTGAGACTCCGAGGTGTGCTCGCTTTTTGGGCCGGCTCTGTCGCACTGCCGCCGGGGTCCGGATCTTACTCGGGACCGGTGCTTCACCCTCGGATGTAGGCCCCAACTTCCCACACGGTGCAGCTCTGGCTCCGGTGCTCCGATTGCTTCGAAACTTGGACCGGTGACACCGCTTGTGTCCCGGACCCGAGCGCTGCCGCTTCAGGCGCGCTAAAAGGCGGATAAGTGTGACGGATTTATGGAAAGGCTGCAGTGCCCTCGGGAGCTCTCACACTAAGCGGCCGCCATGCTTGGCTGCTAGCCACGCCCCCCGTAGAAAATTATTTTATTTAAAATGTTTGTGTCGGTGATTATTATTGGTTGTTGCAATGTATATACATGGAAATGCATTGCATTATAGTTAATGATAAATTGCTATGTTGATTTATTGACAAAGATAATAAGTCTGCTTTATATATATGTTGATGTTCTGACTCCTTGATAAATCCATCAGGACTAATTTGTATAATTTGGTGTTTTGACCCTTTGACAAAGCCAGTAGGTCTGCCTTACTTAAAATGACACCCTTTATATTGTTAGATGACAGTCGGCCATTCCGCCTGGCCCTGCTCCCAAACCCAGGCCACACAGAGTGATGGACCTCTTACTTTAATTTTAAAAAGCAATAGGAATTCACAGAAAAACAAAGAATAAAGGGATGTTATAGTTATGTGAAAATGTCAGTAAAAACATAATATCGTACCACTGAAATTTACCAGTTATAATTATCTCAAGTAGCAATAACATGTGTGCTTAAGTAACTATAACTCACAACCCTGCCATGCACGGCTTATACACTCATATAATACATCACTCATGCCATGTTCAATGACTGCATTGATAACATCCTTAATGGCATCTGAAACTAAATAATTGATAACACCGTGCATGGCAATTGCACACCTCTGTATTTGTTTATATTCAAATAAATGGTCAGTGTTTTGAGTTTGAGGATCCAAATATTGTTTTAAAACCCTTTATAGTCGTGGAATCTTTATTACATTTTTGGGATGCCACTATAAAAACTGGACCAGTTTTGAATCCTATTTTTTCCAACTAATAATATATTTCGCTTTTTTAGTAGTCCAGCATTTGACATTGACCCTTGTCCTTGCACCTACATCATTAAAATGGATTTCGCTTTCTAAACTTTTTCAGTTAGCATTCTCTAAAGTTTCAGATATTATAACGCAGTGGACAAATACTACTGTAAATATATGGGTGTGATTCCCAAACATCTTATAAATTATATATCATCAGCCTAGCACTTGTAAATATAACTAGAAACTCTTCTTATTTACTTTGAAGATGGGAAAAGTTGAATCGGATCTAACCAGATCAAAGTCTCTTCGTGAGAAGCAAGCCAAAGAGTTTTCATTACAACTGGATGAGATGAAGCAAAGATATGAGAAACAGGTTAGTCTACCACTTTTCTTCAATATCTTGATGCTAATTTCTTCCTTTGTCTACTTGTGATATTTTAAAAATTTAGTATTTTAATAATTGACCAAAAATTCTGCTTGTCATTTTCTCAATTGGGCTTTGTTTACCATTCTGAAATGTAAATGTAAATGTAAATGTAGTTGAGCTTATATAGCGCACAGCTACCCGCAGTGGGTGTCCCGGCGCTTGCTTAGGGAACCCGTCCTGATATTCCCCTGTGTGATAGCCCCAGCGGGTATCCACAAGGTGAAAGTCAGGCATCCCGCCGCGAGGGGCTGTTGTGGAGATTAAGCAAGCTATTGCCCAGAGTCGCAGAGTGTGAACCCGTGAGTCGAGAGGGCACCGGAGCGATAATTATCGAGTACGTGGAATTTTTAGCCCAAGACCCGCCGAGGCGGGGAATTGAACCCTGGTCCAGGACCGATCTCAGCTTCCGGGTCTGCCGCCTCTAACCCCTGAGCCACACTTCTCCACAAGAGAGTTTACGCTGTCCCACCAGAGATAAGTTTACGTTGCAGATATATATATATATATATATATTTTTTTTTTTAATTTATTTTATTGGCTTTCATTGAACAAACAACTGTGGGACTCAGCATATCAAGAGTACAGTACACTTCTCATTCACTGTGCAGAACAAAATCAAAGGGTGGAATCTGAAAGAGACACGTTAGTGATAGATTCCTTACCTTAGAATATCCCCAGGCGTCAGAAAGGATCCGGAAAGTTTTTCGTCAGCAGTAGCCCTGCGCGTCGGTCGGTGGCGTTGTGCGGCTCCGCGTCCGTCGCTGGCGTCATAAGTGCCGAAATGACGTCACGGAGACTACTTAGGTGCCGCCCATGCGTGCTGAGGTCAGTTGTTTCTTTTTCCGCGCCAGTAAGCGCAGATCCGGTTAGAGCACGTACCTTAGTCACTTTTTGACTATCTTTTTGAGACTTTTGTCACCTGTCAGATTACTCTGGTACACGTAGGAATGCCTGGTTTTAAGTCTTGTGGGGCCTGCCGCCACAATATGCCGATGGCGGACCCCCAGGACGTCTGTCTCTACTGCCTGGAGTATGACCAGGACTCTCGGTCCTGCATGGACTGTCTGCCATGGCCCTGAAGGCTTTCAGGGAGCGGTGCTGGAACGCTCGCGGGCCACCATCATCACTCCTCGGGCTCCAAGTCTTCACCCCCAGATTCGGGTAATAGACGACACAAAAAGAAGTCGAAGAAGTGTTGTTGCTCTCAGACGTCCCCCCCGTCGGTCCCCGGATGCGGACGAGGGGTACAGGGGTTTTGCCCCTGTGGCTCCTTCGGAGCCCAGGAGTCCCGTGGCCTACCCATCTTATCCGGGTCCGTCGGCGACTCCCGCACAGGTGCAAGAATTTCTTGCTACCATGGACCGCCTGTTTAGGCCTCGGCTCCTGCCAGTGCACCCTTGGGCCCCTTGTCAGGATCCTGTCGAGCTGTCAGCACCGTGGGCGGCTCCGGCCCCAGCACCGCAGCATCCTGTGCCGCTGGCAATGGCCATGGCTCCATAAGGTCCCACGCTGCCAGCTCCGGCCTCAGCGCCACCCTCGGCTCCGCATCCGACGCCGCAGTGGATACCATTTGTTCCGCCCTTGCCCCGGTTCCAGGACAATTTTATCCCTACCTGGGATCCGAATTGGGACACAGCGCTGTTTGTTCCTTCCTCGTTTGTTCCTTCCCCGGTCCCTGCCCTGCCGCCGCAGTCAGTACCGCATAAAGCAGAGTTGGAAGACGATTGGGAGGATCCTCTTGCGCGTCAGTGTGACTCTGAGCAGGACTGGGCGAACGACTTGGAGGAGGCCGGCGGCCTTGATGTTTCCTCTGACCCGGGGTTTCCTCTCCCCCGCCTACCATGGAGGAGGGCTCCTGTTACTCGGTGGTGCTCCGTCAGGCAGCAGAGATCCTCAACCTTGATCTCCCTACAGTGGCCCTAAAAATGAATCTCCTCACTGAGGTGCTCCAGACGGCGTCCACTTTGTCGGAGCCATTTATTGATGCCCTCACTGATGTCTTACTGGGCACTTGGTCGCGACCAGCCACAGGGGCCCCTGTGGATAAGAACGTCGCCAGACGACATCACCTGGCGCCGGGTGACCCTGCTTTTCTGACCACTCATGCTACGCCCGAGAGCCTGGTCATCCAAGCTTCAATCTCCCAGAGTGCCTTTCCCACGGCTCCACTGGATAAGGACTCTAAGAAGCTGGAGCAGTTCGGCAAGCGGTTGGTCCCTTGGGCCATCTTAGGGCTGCGGTCTGTGAACACCGCATGCCTATTGAGACGCTATTCCCATGCAGTGGTGGATACAGTTGCACAGGTGTTGCCTCAGTGTCCTTAAGAGGTCCAAGCTGTGCTGTCCCAAGCTGTTGCCAAAGGTAAAGATGCAGTTAAGTTCGCCATTCGGTGTGGTTTGGACACCGCAGACTCACTAGGTAGGGCAATTTCTACGACTGTGGCGATTCGTCGCCACGCCTGATTAACATCTACCGGGTTCTCACCAGATGTCCATAGCTCACTCATGGACATGCCCTGTTTGGCGATGAAGCCGACAGTGCGCTGGAGCGTTTTAAGGACTCTCTGGCTATGGCCAAGTCCTTGTGTCTCTCCATCATGCGCCCAGCCACGTCTACCTTTCATTCCTGTCGTGGCCACGGAAGGGGCCCCCCTGCCCGCTCATTCCGTCAGAAGCCTGCGCAGAACCAAACTCAGCATGGACGTGCAGGCGCCGTGGCGGCACAGTGGGCCAGCGTACGGGTCAGTTCACCTCCACTCCCGCATCATCCGCCTCACAGCCTTCCCAGTCTGAGCTTTGGGGTTCACCCCACGGCTGTGGGCGGCAGGATTCGACATCACCTTCCACACTGGCGTTCTGTCACTTCCGAAAATTGGGTGCTGCAACCCGTCCGGAGGGGTTACTACCTCCCCTTCGAGTCCCCCCAGCCATGCCACCTTAGTTCCACCGCATGTTGGGGGATCACTTTGTACTTCTCCAACAGGAAGTCATGGCCCTCTTGGCCAAGGGGGCCATCGAGCGCGTTCTTGGGCCAGAAGTAGGATGTGGTTGTTATTCCCACTACTTTCTGGTCACCAATAAGGACAAAGGGGGCTTGCACCCCATCTTAGACCTCAGGAACGTCGATCGGTTCCTCCAGAAGTTCAAGATGTTGACTCTGGCTCAGGTCTTGGCTGCCCTCGACCCTGGAGACTGGATGGGAGCATTGGACTATTTTCACATCCCCGTCCTGCCGGCCTACCGGCATTACCTGCGGTTCACGGTAGGCCAGGAGCATTTTCAGTTTGCCGTGCTCCCCTTCAGCCTTACAAACGCCCCTCAGGTGTTTTTTGAAAGTGATGGCGGTGGTCGCAGCTCACCTGCGCAGGTCAGGGGTGTCAGTCTTCCCCTACCTCGACGACTTGTTGCTGAAGGTGGGCTCGCCCCAGACAGTTGTTACCCACCTTCAGACTACAGCCGACCTCCTGCATTTGCTGGGGTTCTCCATCAACGTGCCGAAGTCGCACCCGAGTCCCTCTCAGAAGCTCCCCTTCATTGGGGTGGTTCTGGACTCAACACGGTTTCGAGTTTATCCTCCCGAGCAGTCCTGGATATTCAGGCTATGATTCCGTTCTTTCAGCCTCTCTCCCGGGTTTCAGTCAGGATGGCATACTGCATCCTGCTAGTGCAACATGCCAGATGGCATATGTGAGCTCTGCAGTGGGACCTGAAGTTCCAGTGGGCGCAGCATCAGGGCAACCTGTCCGATCATGTCCAGATCTCGGAGGGCACTGCACGACAATTGCAGTGGTGGCTCACGAATCGCGATTGAGTCAGCGGCAGATCCCTCTCCCTTCCCCAACCGGAGCACACATTGGTGACCGATGCGTCCCTCCTGGGATAGGGAGGCCACTTGGGAGATGCAGAGATCAGAGACCTCTGGTCTCCGGCGAAGTCCTGGCCCCATATCAACCTTTTGAAGCTTCGGGCGATCCGACTTGCACTGAAGGCATTCCTTCCCTCTGTCGGGGAAAGTGTGGTGCAGGTGTTGATGGGCAACACCACCGCCATGTGGTATTGCAACAAACAGCTGGGTAGAGTCCTGGACCCTATGTCAGGAGGCTCTGCGCATCTAGACATGGCTGGAACATCAAGGCATTACCTTGGTAGTTAAACACCTGGCAGGTTCTCTGAACGCCAGGGTGGACAAACTCAGCCGCCGGTGCTTGATGAATCACGAATGGCGTCTGAACTAGGACGTGGCACAAGGTCTCATTCAGAAGTGATAAGAGCCTTGGTTAGATCTATTCACCACCGAAGAGAACGCACAATGTCATCAGTTCTGCGCGTTGGAATTTCCAAGGCGGCACTTGCTTGGCGGCGCTTTTCATCGTGAGTGAAGTTGCGGTCTATTGTACGCCTTTCCGCCTATACCACTTCTGCCCAGAGTCCTGAAGAAGATTTGGCGCAACCGGACCCAAGTCATTCTTGTGGCTCCTGATTGGGCACGAAGATACTGGTATCCCGAGCTACTCAACATGGCGATTGATCCCCCGAACCGACTGCCTCTTCGGGGGATCTTCTGTCGCAGCAGCAGGGGAGGGTCCTCTACCCGAACCTGTTCAGCTTCCACCTCCATGCGGTGACAGTGACAGCTTTCGATCTTCCTCCCGAAGTCTGTGATGTCATTCTGGCAGCCAGGCGTCCCTCAACTAAGACAGTATACGCCTGCAGGTGGAACAAGTTTGTGGCATGGTGCACAGCAAAGTCTGTGGATCCCCTTTCTGCCCCTCTTTCTGAGGTCCTTCTGATCCTGCTATCCTTGGCCCAGCAGGGCTCTGCTCTGGAGACTATCAAAGGTTATCTTTCGGCCATCTCCACCTTTCTAAGGCTTCCAGATCAGCCTTCCCTTTTTAAGTCTCTGTTTGTTAACCGTTTCCTGAAAGGCATTACACACATGTTTACTCCTGTGCCGTTCATTATGCCTCAATGGGACTTAAACCTTGTCTTGACATATATGATGTGCACTCCCTTCGAGCCCCTTCATTACTGTCCTTTGCGTCTTCTCACTCTCAAAACGGCTTTCCTGGTAGCTATCACCTCTGCCAGAAGAGTGAGTGAGCTCCAGGCTCTTTCTTCCAAAGCATCTTTCCTATCTGTTCATCAGGACAAGGTGGTTTTAAGGACCCGTCCTTCTTTCTTGTCAAAGGTGGTCACGCCCTTCCACATCGGGCAGACCATCACTTTGCCCACCTTCTTTCTGCCTTCGCATCATTTGAAAGAGGAAGAAAGGCTCCACCATCTGGACCCAAAACATGCGCTCACGTTCTATCTGAAATGCACACAACTGTTCGGGTGGATGACCAGCTCGGTGTTGGCTAGGTGGGCGCCAAAAAAAGGTTGGGCCATGCACAAAGGGACCATCTCTCTGTGGGTCGCTCTGTGCATCAAAGCATGTCACTCGTTGGCTAAGAAGGAGCCTCCTGTGGGACTGCGTGCCCATTCTACCAGGGCAACAGCAGGCACTACTGCCTTGGGACGAGGTGTTCCCTTGCAGGACATTTGTCAGGCAGCTACGTGGGCTTCGCTGCACACGTTTACCAAGCATTATTGCCTTGACAGTCAAGTCTGGAGAGACAGCTTCTTTGGCCGTTCTGTTCTCTGTGACTTTCTGGTGTAATCTTGTTCGCAGACCATCCACCGGGATTGATATTGCTGGGGTATCTATTCTAAGGTAAGGAATCTATCATTAACGCGTCTCTTTCAGATGCACAAGTTAATACTTGTGTAACGATATATCTGTAAGAGACATTAGTTAGTGATAGATTCCTTACCGCCCTACCCATCCTCCCCGCTCTGCAAACTGATTTCTAGGGTTATGGTCATCCATTTCAGGGCCCTAGTTTCATGGCACCAGTGGTCAGTTTCTTGCATGGCTCTGCGTTCCTAGCGCAGAAAGTTGTGTACAGAACTGACGTCAGTGCGCATAGGTGGTGTCTAAGTAGTCTCTGTGACGTCATCTCGGTGCTTAAGACGCCAGCGATAGACGCGGAGCTGCACAACGCCACCTACCGACACGCAGGGGTACTGCGGACTAAAAACTTTCCGGATCCAGTCTGATGCCTGGGGATATTCTAAGGTAAGGAATCTATCACTAACTAATGTCTTTTACAGATATATCATTACACAAGTAGTAACTTGTGCTTTAGGCATTATTATAAGACAATACAGGTGACACGTCATCACGGTTTTAAAATTGTACACTCCAGAATACACACCTCTCATAGTATATAGACATCTGCAAATACAATATGTTATAGTTGTACCCAATAAAAGAGAATATAGTAATCTCATTTACCATGTCAGGCAAAATTGTAGAGAGCCCTGGGTGTGCTAACTTCGTGTTGCATCAAGTGGCTCTGTGTCTGTTTGCGGAGGTAATTTGGTAGGTGTTATATAGTTCCCAGAAGTTTTTAGGTATGCTGCGTGGGGGGAGCAGTTCATGAATGATTCCGTCTGTGTGCTACAATATGTCATGTCGTTCTTCCACCGCTTGATCGTGGGTAAGGGACCACGGGACCAATAGATCACAACTCTGCATTTAGCCATCAGCATTCCCATATCTACCAACCGTCGGGCCCTCTTTGGTATTGATTAGGAGCGACTAATAGTGCCAGCGTGGGGTTTGGTTCTGAGGCGATGTTGGTTATTTGGCTTAGATCATTAAAAACTCAGACCCAGAATGCGTAAACGCCTGGACATGTTCAGGCCAAATGGAGAAAGTCAGCTAAGTGTGCTTTGTAGCGGTCACATGTTGTGTCTTCACGTAGCCTGTATCTGTGCAGTCTCCCCGGGGTGTAATATACCATATTGAGGTATTTAAAGTGGACCAGTCTGTGCTTCCCTTTAAGAGAGATGCCTTTGGTACTGGTGCAGCAGTTACGTTGCAGATATTTAAATTGTTTAAGTTGTAGTGAAGTCTTAGAATAGTTAAAGTCAGCGGGATGTGTGTTTCTTGTTATGATGAACTAAGATTATATTGCTTAAAATGCACTATAACATAGACCGGAATTAAGTGATGCCTGTGTACGTATTGTGCAAAAAGAACAATTGATAGACAGGATGCAGAACAATGCCATACATTCACTCCAGTACAGGGATCTGGGCCTAAATCCATAGTTTTTTTGCTCACCATGCCATTCCAATTTGGACCCAGTCATATGCAAATCAGTCTTGACCCTGTGCCCAATGGGAACAGTCCAGCCCGAACTGCCAGGCCAGGTCCTCCCTCGACTGGAAACAAGCATCCTAGGACCAGTTTCGGGGTTTCACCCCTCATCAATTGTGTGTCTTTTGTGTACGTATGGTAGCACAAATTGGAAAAATGCAGATAGACATTCCCATTGCTCTGTGATTTCATTTCCATGTGTGTAAGCATCACGGGAATATTTGCATGTATGCTTTAGTCTGAGGAAGCACTTATTGATTGTATTTTTCATTTGAGACACATGATGTTTTTTAGACTATTCTCCGAGCAATGCTTCTGATTCATCACATTGTCTTAGAGTGGAGAAGTAACATCACTTACTGTTTGATGCAGTTGTGACATTTCAGAAAATGACATCAGATGATCTTTGACCACAAATATTATGTCATGCTACCTTTAACGCTTTTGGAATCACAGAAATTGACTTCACAATAGTAAATGCAAACAGGGGCTTACCCACAAAGAGGATTCTGGCTCTCTGTTGTGGACACTCCTTAAGGCGCACCTGCCTCTGTGGGCTACACAGGCCTGCAGGATGTCTATGTCACATATCAGCAAGCATAATGGCTGTTCCTCCAAGAAGGCACTTAGAGTAGAGCAAGGCTATTCACAATACAATATGGCTGATGTGGTCTAATGTTCCAGCTGTTCTTTTCTTTATGCACAGTAACACTTTCAGAAAGTTTTTCTGCGTCACTTTTTTCACACTGGGTTGTTTATTCCAGGTTTTTCCAGGAATCTTGTTTCAAGACAGCTATCAAGTAATCTGCGGTCTTTGCCTGCCATCTTCTGCCTCCTCGCTTCCTTCAAGCTACAATTCCTCTGCATTTTCTACAGTGTTTTTTTACAGACTTGTTTTTTTCCTCCTTGGGGCTCATTGTTGGAGGTACCTGCTGCTAGGTGCTACCTTGTGTTCTCAGCACTGTCGCTAGTGGAAGGGGTCGCCATTAACTCTAGCTGTAAAGAACTAAGAAAACCAGACCAAACAGGAACCATTGTCTTGGTCAGTTTGACTGGGGAGCTCACACACCTTTAATTCAGAAGAAAATATGGATCCTATGCAAGGAACACCACTAGATCTATCATAATCTCTAGCCCAGAAGATCGAGAAACAGATTCAGGAATGACAACATTTGCAAGATCAAAACCTAAGACAGGCTTGAATATAGAGAGTCTAAGATCTTCCAGCAGTCTCGTCATCCACCTCTCGCTCTTTAAAATGCATGTAATGAAGGAGTTTTTGGATTCCTGAATGGTTTACTTTGTCTCTCTGCCAGCTCACTTTGTCAAAGACTGCATCAAGATGAAGTATTTAATTAGAGCCTTCCCTGTACCTGCCTTGGCATGTGCAGCACCCTTTGTCACGTCAAACAACCCTATTCTTACTTATTACCAGGACTTTTTGGTAACATTTAAGAGAATGTTTGAAAGACCTGATTTCGAATTCTCTACTGAGGAAGCCCTCTGTGACATATATCAGGGAAACTCTCATGTTCTAACCAATGTCACTAGGTATGGTCAACATCCTGCTGCAACCACTTGGGGTGAGAGAACCCAGAACAGAAGGCTATGTTTCACAGGGGTCTAAAGAAGGAGATTAAGAAGGAGCTATACTTTTCTCTTCGGCCTTCAACTTTCCCAGAATTAATGGATTTAGTCCTGTTTTTAGAACACCACCTGTGTGACCAAAGGTATGTAAAATTGAGGTCTCTGAGTACTCATGAGGTGGGAAGTTTGCAGACTTTTTCAGAATGTCGGAGAGTGTTCAAAAAGAATCTCTGGCAAGGTGGGGTGAAAATCGTCAGTAAATTGGAACAGCCAAATGAGCCTTTTCTGGGACAGAAAGGGAGCACTGCTTTAAGAATGGGTCTGTTCTTGCACAATTCACCACCAGATCCCTTTGAGAAATGCCATGATCTATCTTTTTTAAAGGAGAAAGAACAGAAGCACACCAAACCCTCTATTTAGGAACATCCAGAAATTCCCATTCAGTTTTGCTTGTGCACTCTGTCTTGACAAGACTAGCTAAGGGAAGAACTTTTCAAACTTTGACTCTCTGGCATTGTGGGTGACAAGTGGGCCACAGACAAGAGTATTGCCTGCACTGGCAAAAAGACTCCCAAACATGACCAGACGGTGAATGGAACGCTGTTCGTTTTAGATCCTTTCATGAAAATGACTAATCCATTAATGTTGGTCTTTGGAAACAACATGAAAATGTTGTCCTTTGACATTAGAGCATCCCCAAATGATGCTATCATTTTGGAAGTACCATGGTCAGTGTGAAACAACAGATCTGTGAATTTGTAACCAGGACAAAATCTTTCACTTTCCAATTCTCTCATGAGAACTGCTATTCTGTGGAATATTGAATCCTGAAACAAACGTCAGGTCTTGGATAGCTTCAAAACCACTACAGTCCCAGCATTACTGTGATATTTTTGAGTAAATCAAAAAGCAGTCCTTACTTCTTCACTGGGAATTTGATCTATTCCTTGTCGTAAGCCAAACAAGAGGTCTTGAGACAATATTTTCTGTAAAGCTTACAATATTGCTTAATAACACAATCTTCTTGGACATCTATGTTTTTTGTTCCAAAGAAGTACAGCACATTAAGGCTATATATATTTACTACATGGTTTAAACAAGATTACAATCAGGGATGGTTTGCACCTTATTAAAAATATTTTGGATTTGTAAATAAAGCTGGGTAGTTCATTAAACTGGACCTTATGGGGGTGCTTATTTACCTTCTTCAAATTAAGGTCAGCCTTCCAAACACCCTTAGGTCATTTTGAATACACTGTTGTGCCAGACAGATTATTCAATAACCCGCCAATATTCCCGAGATTTATGCACCACATACTTACTGATATCCTCAACTTTTTTGTGGTCATATAATTAATGATATTCTGATCTATTACAATGATATTTTGTATCCTCAGCATATTGATCAAAATGTGAGCCGACTAGGACATAACGATCTGCCCTGTACACCTGAGAAAAGCCTATTCAGCCAGGCCACGCCCAAAAACTTAGGTTTACATTTGAATGCCCAAGAAGTATCTATGGATGGCCAATAGGTTGCAGCAATGCTGGACTGGCTTTCTCCCACCAACATTAAGAAAAGACAGTGCTTCTGTTGGATACTTCGAAACACCTTGTAAATACCCCAAGGAGCCAGGGTTTAAATCTTGTAACAATTGCCATGGGCAGATGTGAGTAATGGATACACACGAAGTCTCTCTTTAGTACCTCAGCTACTTGCAGGACTCGAAGTTGTGTGACACATGTGCTCAGATGAATCCGAAGACCATTCGGGATCACAAGACCAAACTCTATGCCACCAAGCACAGAGGGAAGGCACGATTGAAGTCAAAGATGTTGACGCATTACCAGTTCCGAAGCCAATCCCAAGAGTGATCATCATCCCACTCCAAATCCTCAAGTAAGTCCAAAAAAAATAAACAATAGAAGTTCAAATATGATTGCCGCCACTCTCTTTAGGAGGCATTGCACAGATGTCCTGATCTTGTAGCCCATAATGGAACTGACCCCTTACATGGCCAAATCCAGCCCGCATTTGCTGGGCCCATCAACGACACTGCAGCAGATGCATGTCTTGAAAGGGACTATGTTGTGTATTTTGGTACCCTTCCAGAACCCTCTGGTGTGCCTTCGGGTCCCATGGATCCAAGGAGACCACCGGTCAGGTTACTGGAGCCATCCCCGACTTCAACTGCACCTCACAGCCCTGCTCTGGGGACCTCCCCAGCTCCGGGGCCTTGTTGTTCGGCTAAACTCAAACTCTTTTCCGACCACCCTGCCAGACAAAGTCAAAACGTAAGGTTTAATTCGGGAAACAGATGTTTTCCCTCCCCAACTTTGGCTTCAAAACTGTAAATTTGAGTTGCCACCTGAGGTGTTACTCATGTTGTGGGGCATGATGAACAATATCAAACCCTCAGTCTCTCATTAGCTCTCAATCAGCAGCAGGATCGGCCTGAGTTCCAACAACTGTTTGGGAAGGACAGTTGGTATGAGTGTGGCACTTTGGCGCCATTCCTGGAGTATATTTGTGGGCTTCTCCAATGATGCTCAGCAGTCCATCGTCTGGCACTCAACTCTGTTGATACAAGGCAAACTTTGTTACTCAGGTGGAATTCAGATACACTATTACCTCCCCAGGTGGCAAAGCATCACATCAGAGAGATGGGTGTTTTAAATTGTCAAATGAAATGAAATGAAAAGATCATTTGTATAGCGCGGTAGCTACCCTGAGGCGTCATAGCGCTGCGGACAAACGCGTGTGGATGAACGGTAGGGACCTAGTCTGATTTATTGAACAGCAGGGTTTTTAGCTTTTTGCGAAAGGACAGTAGAATGGGCTCTGATTGCAGGGGAGGCAGTTATTATGCTCTGTCCTTCCTATTCGTCACCCCCAGATATGCCACCTACACAACAACGGCTTCTACGGGACCACTTATCCATTCTCCATCAAGAAGTACACAATCTCTTGGAGAAGGGAGTTATAGAAAGGGTACTGGCATCAGAAGTCATGACTGGTTAGTACTTCCATTTACTTTCTGCCTGCTCTGATCTAGGCGACAGGATGGTGGCACTGGATTTTTAGTATGCCCATTTCCATTCCCCTGTCCTGCAGTACCACAGAACCCACCTGCAGGCTTTAGGTAGGCCCAGAGCAATTTCAGTGTTCCTATACTGCCCTTGGCCTAATCAGTGTGTATGTTTGATGTTCATGAAGGTGGTTCCTGCCCACCTGAGGAGATTGGGAATGACAGTCTTACCAAACTTTGATGACTAGTTGAACTCGCCTCAAACAGTCTTGAACCACCTCATGATGATGGCCAATCTGTTGACATCCATGGCATTCATCAGCTATGTGCCAAAGTCACACCTGACTTCTTCATAGAGGCCCCCTTTCATGGGAGCCATCCTGGACATGGTGCTGTTTTGAGCCTTCCTTCCACATCAATGAGTCCAAAACATTTGGGCTATTATCCAGATATTTCAACCCTTGACCTGGATCTCAGTGGGAGCGGCTCAGAGGCTTTTTGGCTTCTTGGCCTTCTGAATCCTGTTAGTGGACCACACCAGGTGGCTCATGTGGGCTCTGCACTGGACTCTGAAGTGTCAGTGGACACAGCACCAAGGAAACCGCACAGATTACATGTAGGTGTCCGAGAAGACTGCAACAGACCTGGAATGGTGGCTACTGGACTGCAAATGGATCAACAGCAGACAACTCTCCCTACCCCATCCAGATCTAACGGTGATGACGGATGCATCGCTGGTAGGTTTGGGATTTCCTCTGAAAGAGATGTAGATGAGAGGGCTCTGGTCCTCAGCAGATACCTGGCTTCATATCAACCTGTTGGAGTTGCGGGTCATTCACCTGGCACTGAAAGCTTTCCTCTCGTCCATCAAGGAGAGGCTGGTTCAGGTTCTCACAGACAACACCACCGCCATTTTGTACTGAAACAAGTGGGGTGGGGTCATGGGTCCTATGCCTGAGTCTTTTTGCCTCTGGAGTTGGCTGGAGGGATATGGCATTTCCCTGGTCGACCACCTGGCAGGATCTTTGATAGCTAGGGTGGACAAACTCAACCATCGGCACCTGGCACATCACAAGTGGTGCTTACATCCTGAGGTGACACAGGGAATCTTCCTGCAATGGGGAGAACCTTGGCTAGATCTTTTATACACTTTTGAGAACCTAGAGACACCTTCCAGATAGAGTGGCGCATGGGTGTCCTGTATGTTTTTCTGCCACAACCTTTCCTGTCCAGACTTCTGAAGAAGATTAGAAACGGCCGGGTCCAAGTCATACTAGCAGCTCTTGATTGGTTAAGGACAGTGAATGTACCTAGAACTTCTGAACTTGAGCATCTGTCCTCCATTTTAGCAACCGTTTTGAGAGAATCTCCTTTTGCATCAGCAGGACGGGCTCCTGCACTTGAACCTGCTCAATCTGCGCCTCCTTGCGTGGAGATTGAGTGATGACAGTTGACTGTTTTTTACCTCCCTCCCCAAATTCTTCATGGTATTCTTTAGGCCAAGAATACTTTTACAAAATCTCTTTATTCCAGGGGTTGGGCTACGTTTGTGGCTTATACTGACCCTTTACGGATAAATCCGTTAGATGTCTTGTTTGTTTTATCTCTGGCCCAGCAACGACTTACAGGGGGCAACGCTAAAGGTTATTTGACAGCTTTTTTGTGTTTGCTAGTCTAACCGTCCCTGTTCATGTCACCTGTTGTGATTAGGTTTCTCGAAGATTTGACATACATTTTTCCTTTGTGATATCACAATGAGACTTCAATTTGATCCTGACTTTATTCATGTGCACTACATTTAAACGTATGCACAGCTGTTCATAAAGCCTCTTAACTATGAAGACGGTGTTCCTGGTTGAAGTGAATTTGGTTTGTCACGTGAATTAAATCCAAGGATTCAGTGCACTGCCTTACACAACTTTTTTCCAGATACACTGGTATTGAACTCCAAGGACAGCTTTTTTGAGTCTTCTTTTCACATTGGGCAATCAGTCAGTCTCCCAACATTATTTGCTCTGCTTCATCGGTTGAACCCAAGAAGAGCCTTGAAGTTTTACATTAATTGCACCAAAGTCCATCGGGTGGATGATCAGGTTTTTGTGGAGTTCTCGTGGACAAGAGAAGCAAGGCAGTGCAGAAAAGGACTCTCTAATGGTGGATGGTCCTCTCTATTAAGATCTGCTATGCACTGGTCAGGAATCAGCATTAGGAAGGATGGAAGGCCCATTCCACTAGTGCCAACGCTGCTACGACTGCACTGGCTACCACGGTCCTTGACATCTGTCAGGACTCAATGTAGGTATCAGTACATATGTCCACCAAATATTACTGCCTCAACAGCCAGGGCTGACAGGAAAGGCATGTTGGCTGTTCAGTTTTGCTCGACTTTTTGCTGTGAGGCATTCCACATACCCACCACTTGGGTAGGTACTGCTTTGTTATCTATTCTAAAAGTAGGGAATCTGCCATTTGAAGTATCCATAAGAAGAGCAAGTTACTTACCTTCGGTAACATTCTCTCTGATGAATTCGGTGTCTAACTGCAGATGCCTCACCAAGGGCGTCCCTGTTTATATACGTGATTCATGTGATTTTAGGTTAACTGCTTTCCATATTGTGAACAAAGGAAATACGTTTTGCTAAGGAGAGGTGCCCACCACTTATCACCCCCTCGACTACCCAGGTCACTTCTTTGATATACAGATTGTCTCATCCCTAACTTTAGCCTCCCTTTGTTTCTTCTGAGGTTTCCTTGTCGCATGCCCTCGCTTACGTGTCACTATTTAAGATTTAGCTTACTACATGTTGTTTTTCAACCTGTATTTCTCCATATGTCTGCTTTTGCGCCCTCCTTTTGTTTCCATTGTTCTACTCATCATTGCTGCCAGTTTTAGCAATTTCCATAATTGGGCTTATGTAGTCCTCCTCCGGTGCACTTAGAATACTTGCATTACTTTGCCTCCCTCCCACCCCTCATTTTATTAACGCAGTACTGTGTGTCTGCCCTTACATGGTATCATTTGGCTTCTAGCCACTGTCCACATTTGTCTCTTTCCTACATGATCGTCAGATGAATTGCTTGCATCTATGTAACTGCTACCGAATATGTGTCCAATTGGGATAGGCACTTCAGTGTTGAAACACTTTGGGAGGGAAGAAAGTGGGCTGAAGGGTGAAGTAGATTCCATGGAATAATTCCATCCTGAGAATTCAGAAATGTTCATCTTCTTTTTCACATTCGGGAGATGCCAGCAAGATGTTTGAGTTTGGTTCCTTAACCACTCTTGTCCCATCTGCCTGAGGTAACTTTCTTTAACCTAGCAGTCAGAGTGATAGGCTGAATCCTCTATTTGCTGTTGTATGGAGGAAAGATTTGAAGATGGTGACCCCTTCTCCTGGTAAGCTACTTGACAGGTATAGGACTAAATGCCTCAAATTCCGTTTGCTCCATGCCTTTACTCTCTGATCAAGGCATATCAGGAATATCAGTGCTATTGAATTTCTTAACTCTGTCCTTTGCCATCACGAGATGACACCTCAAATGCAGAGGGCTTTACTGTTTCAAGGAGAGGGCCATATACACTTCATATTTCTTCGTTACTAAATGCCAAGAGGCACAGATACTCGTCTTTTTCAGTGGGGTAACAAAATGATGTGGGCCTCCTGCAGAATGTGATGAGGTGTCCTTGAGAGACCCATATCTCTCAGATATTTATTGGCCCTGGGTTGAGTGGGGGCCCTTTGAAGGTTTGGGGGCCTCACTGCGTTGCAAGGGCTACAGGCGGCTGAGTTATGCCCCTATAGTGCAGGTGAACAATGACTGTTCCACGCAGGAGTTATGTTGTCCCTCCTCAACGGGCCCAAACCATACATGCCCACATGGAGATGGACTGCAGATCAGCTCCAGGAACAGTGCCATGCCCGTATCATGACAAGGCCACTGCGTAATGCGATGGACACTAGTTTTTGCTGCTCGTTTATTGTGAAATGTCTTTCGTCAGAAGCGGAGGTTGCGCCACTGCACAGGCGTCGCAGTAAAATTATTTGCACAGGATTGCTTGGTACCATAATCAAACCACAGGGCAAAAGGGCGACTTGTGGAAGTTAGTCCTTAGGTTCATGAACGGGCCAGAGTTCATTTCAACATGCAATAACCACTAGACGCACCAGCCTAGATGAGCCAAAAAATTGTCCGTCAGGCAAAGAATTAATTTTGGAATCAGTCTTGTTTCATAAAAAAACAGTAAGATATTTGGCAGACAAAGAAATGGTTACTTTGAAATTGTGCCAATGACAGGATACGTTTGTTGAAAAACAGAATTCCTAGAAACCCAGTTGTGTTACTCTGCCTTAAACGGAGCAACATTTAATATGACGAAAAGTCAGCGTACAAAAAGTGAAACTTACAAACACAGTGAAATGTGATAAAAAGTGACACCTCCATGCCACGAGTATTCTGGCCTCTGCGCGCTGTCAAGTTGACCAGTGCCAAGGGCAATTACCAAAGCGTTTCCTTGGCAGCCTGTTTCTGGCACAGTGTAGATACCGAATCAACCAAGAATCGTGGAATCGTTTATCAGCACATCTGCATCTCTCTACAGTTGAAGTACACCTCAATATACTTTGAAGCCTTTGTATGAATATATATGTTACTCAGTGCCTGAGTACCTCTGCCACCCTCTGTGATTGTTTGATAAAGCCTATTTCACACAACGTAGACAGTGCAAGCTTCTGCCGCTGTCCACCAAACCTTCCCACACCAGAAAGAGGGTACTTTAGAGTCTGTATCACACCTCCCATGTGGATTCAGTCAGTTACTTCACTCACTGGTATTGAGGTTTTTTCCCCAAACTAATGTGGCCCTCATTTGCACAAAGAGTATGTCTCTTTGTAAGGCCTTTAGTTGTTTTTCCTATTTAGATCTGACCTAGAGGCAAAGAGCTGTTTCCTCATGACGTAAGAAAATAAAAACCTCGTAGATAAAAAATATTCATAAATAGAGGGGGTTTGGGTTCACCCTCTTCATCCATGGGTCTGTTAGTTGATATGTAGCTTCCATCCACCACAGCTACACTGCCCGGGGCAAAGGAGCAGCCTACTTCAGCTATGCAACGACATTCATCGGACCTCATGTGTACATCTGTCTAAAAAGTTCACTTTAATGTAAGTGTTATTGAGCCAATACTTTACTGTACCAATTAATATTTCAATCCATGATTCTATTGTGTCCCTTCCTCACCCAGCACAAAGGAGATTTCATCTTCTTTTTGCCTAGATATTTGAGTGGTAGTAGGGTGCGTGCAATGAATCCATTACAGGCCGTTTTACTCCACCTGACTCAATTGTATTAAAGCCTCAAGGTCAGAATGGGCAATCTATGTTAAGACCACAAATAAAAACTATTCAAAATGGAAGACACAAAAAAGTATTGATGATTTTTTGGGAATTATAGTTGTTTTACACTCCACTTTGAGACATATCCCTAAACTTTCACAAGAAGGGCACTTTGTGAAATGGACCCTAAGCAGGAAGTTAATAGTTACTTCAATAATTATTTTATTATGTAGCCTTTCGTGTATAATTCTTCTGCAGCGTTGTGTTTCACCCCAGGCACATCAGGACACTTGAGGGTATTGGTGTTGACAGGTTCTTGATAATGTTTGACTGGATTCATTTGATACATATAGTTCAGTAGGTCAGTCGTACTTGATAGAAAATGAATAGTACTACCTAATGGTTGCTCCTCCCAGTGGAAGGTGTGTAGGGTCTCACTGGCCTATAGGGAAATCTGGCAGTGCCACGAGAGATGGTATGACAGTTCGATGTTTTCAGATCTGTGTTGGTAACACCACACACTTCTTATATGGCAGGACCGCCATGAGTAACGGCAGTGGGGATTTCGCCGCCATGTAATGGGTGGCTAGATTAAAGTATGTTGGTGGAGACAAAAGACTCCCTTTCTCATGGTCCCAATAAAGGCTTCATTGATTAAATGAGAGTGTTTTTGGTATACAATACAAATGTAAGGAATAAATATGGTTACAAATAAACTGAATTTCATATATAAACAATGTGAACTGCTCAAATGGAGATTTCTACCGCAGTGTTAAACAAGTTGCATGCAAATAGAATGCCACTGGATATGTCTAGCATCTCTGTTTCTATCGCTGCTGTGGTCCTTGGTTTATTCATTCGGTTAATTTGGGCTTCTCTCTACTCTAGTGCAAGAACACCCTTCGCTCTGTAATTGTATTTTATCACCATACCATCATTTCTACTCCCAATAATGTTACTCCAACGCATTGGAATGGCATCCCCTGCACTTAATTCTGTCGACTCCATCCCTTGCAGGAGGGTCCAGAAGAGGTAGCAGCAGGTGACCATAGATGGCATACAAAGGGCAGCATGGAAGTCGGTCGTATTCCTGTGTGAGAAGTACTCAATAGAGAGTGCTTTGCCTTTGAATTACAGCTTCTGCTAGTTACTACAAACTGGTAGAATTATTGGTGTTTCTCTCAATGTAAGGTCACCCTCTATTAAAGTACTGCTGGTGTCATCCCGGTAAGGAATTCCATTCCAGGATGCAGCATGACCTCTTATTCTCCTGAACTCTCTAAAGCCTGTTGGTTTCAGTTTCCTATCCTGTAAACTGCCCATACCTGTGATTTGCTAGAGATTTTAGAAGTCAAATTAGAGATGTGACTTACTCAGATCCAAATCACAGGTTTTGTTGTTAGTACTTTAATGTGTTATATTACTTACATGCAGGGCAGCTGGCACTAATGGGGGAGGGGATTATGCCACCATGTAATGGGTAGCTAGATTGAGGTATGTTGGTGGAGACGAAACCCTCCCACTGCCATGATCCAAATAAAGTCCTTATTGATGAAATGAGAGAGGATTTTTAAAACATGCATATTTAAGGATTAAAAATAGTTAAAAATAAACTGAATTTCATAAATGAACAATGTAAACTGCTCAAAGGGAGAGTTTCACCAAAGTGTTAAACAAGTTAAAAGCAAATAGAATGCCATTGGATAAGTATAACATTGCTCTTCCCACTGCTGTTGTGGTGGCACAATAGAAATGTAGGTCTTTTTCGACAACATATCCAGGTCTGCTTTTAATGTAGTTTGGGAGGATGCTCCAAATAGAAATGTTATGTGTATTTGTATATCGCCCATCAAACTATCCTGATGCTGAATGTGTGGGTTGGTCCTTGGTATATCCATTCACTTAAGGGGAGGCCTCTCTCTGCTCTAGTGTAAGGATCACCATACCATCATTTCTACTCCCAATAATGTTACTCCAGTTCATTGGAATGGCATCCCCTGCACATAATTCTGTCGACGCCATCCTTGCAGGAAGGTCCTGAAGAGGTAGCAGCAGCTGTCTATAGATAAAATACAAAGGGCAGCCTGGACATATGGATTGTGCGTGTGTGGGAAGGACTCAGTTGAGAGTGCTTTGCTCTGCCTTACAGCTTCTGCTATTAACACAAACAAGTAGAATTGTGGGTGTTCTCATGGTGTGCCCACCCTCTAGGACTCTGCTGCTGGTGCCACTCCTGGAAAAGATTCCATTCCAGATTGAAGCATGACCTCTTATTCCCCTGAGCTCTCTATGGCCTGTTGGTTTTTGTTTCCTATCCTGTAATATGTGATTTGCCAGAGATTTTTGAAGTCTAATTAGAGATGTGACTTTCTCACATCCAAATGAATGTACTGCATTTGTTTACCTTTTTGGAATGTTCATCACATTGCAGGTTCAGATGTCAATACTTTGAGGTGTTATATTACTAGGATGTTTATTGAGCCAAAATAATTTATGTATTTTTGATAACTATGCCTAACGTAAGCAAGCTATTCTACAAAACAGCTTGTGTGAGATGAAAGCATCGGTGGAGCAATTCTTACACAGGGCGTTGTGGCGCATATTTAGAATTGAGATGTACATTTTGCTTAATCTATTGTGCGACAAGGAACGTAGGGCAAATATGGAAACAGTTGAGGTTGCTAAATATGAGCTCTTGTGGTCAAATATGTCTAAGCCTTGGGGCCATGCTATGATCAGCTATTCATGGCCACTAAAAAAGATGGAGTGGTTGGGAGCACGGCTCATATTTTGACTATATGTTGAGGGATGGCTTTAAGGACAAAAAAAACCATTGTGAATATTTTTTTATTCTGTACCATTAAATTGAGAAGCCTCTTTGAAACACTTCCAGTTTCAATTCCTCTGTTTATGGATGGCAGAATGGCAGCTCTCCCTGTATCTTTTTAGTGTTTGCTGTCAGTATAACACTTGAATTATGTGTTATTATACCTGATCCTCTTGTCAGAAGAGGAGTAGTTGAAAAGTGTCTCTGGACATGATGACGCAGAGCTGCATTGAATTTGAAATCCGTAGAAAAAAACAGAAGACAAGAGGCCTCTGGCAAAACAGGAATAGTTTGTTTAATGGAACAGTTCGGCTGGGAGAACAGTTGCATGCACTAGGTCTGAGGACTGTCTCAATTTACATTTGGTAGATGTCCTTCTTATATACAAAAACACAACAGGTCATAAAAGTTTAAGGCGTACCATATATGGTGAAGAACCTTTGTTGCTGATTAGCAGTCATAAATGAATGGTCAAATGGTTACAACAGGTGGGTCTTGTCATGTGTGGACACATTGTGGCCAGTGGTGAACTTGTCCAGATGTCCGGCATTGGGATCACATGATCACTACATATGCTAGGTCCTGATTGGCTATGTGTTCCTAACTCATGTGGCATCCGACTTTATGGTGTTTTTTAGGAGCGTACATACCCCCTCCGGCAATGTGTGCTTTATTGGGGCAACCACCCCATACAATTGTAATGTCGCTACGCCTATCTCTGGGATTGATCAAGAGTGTCTTGCCAGTGTGTTTGCCTGCCAGCTACCCACCCTCCCACCTGTGACCCATCAATTGTGACCCATCAATTAGTAATCCTAGGTGCAAGTCTCAGGACCTGCTTGACTACTTAATTTGCGATTCGAGGTAAATGTGGACTTCAGAACGGGCGATTATGTTAATAAGGACAAGATGTCATTTTTATCGATGAACTCATCGATTTCCATAATAACATAAGCTCCACCCATGAATGCTGACATCAGTTCTCTATTTCGATGCTGTACGACTAAACTGTATATTGCCATCCACAAGAAATGGGGTTGGTTCTTCTCCATGTCACAGGGCGTTTCAACGGTCCTGTGGCTCTATAGCAAATCTCAGTCTTCAAGGAAGCTATGCTGAAGCTCTTTAAAGTGGTTCCAGATTCCTCTGGCATATTTCAAGTCCCAAGGATGCACTGGACCCCCAGTTGTGCTTCCAATGTTGTTTCCTATACTATGCCAACTGACCACATATGAACTCAGCCACTCCTCCTACTACACAAGGCCTCTACTTCTTTGCAGCAGGCTGTGCCAGTTGTTCCTGTGTTGGCCCACAATTCAAGAGGTTTCGGACCACACTCCACTCCAACTCCAATTTTAGACCCATAAATGGGTTCAGCTATGGTGCATCCCATGTTGAGCTTTAAAATCAATAAGACCCAGGGCAATTTGAGGAAAACTCCTTCTATTGCCTTGCCTCCGCAGTGGCATTTCAGGAGAATGGAGGCCCAGTTTGCCTCTGATTCTGGAGCTCTTTAAGGCCTTGAGTATGTTCCCCATAGTGAAGATGAGTAGACGGACCACCTTTTTCCTGATGATTCTTAAGCTGACCTCTGCCTTGATCTCCAAAAGGCCAGTAGCTTGAATACTTAACAATAGGCAGAACTGACTTTGCCTTTAGGCGCCCCAACTGAAGAATGCTTCTTTTGCAGAGGTGATGTGCAGTGCTGCATAACTACTAGACTGCATCTTCCTACGGTAGAGACAAAGATTTGCAGCCCAGACCTTCAACTTCATAGCCCGTACTGCTATTTAACAGGTCACTTCCTGTCTAGCAAATCAAAGCCATTTTGGCTTTGTGAGTGTTGGCTATTCAGAGTTGCACACAGAATGCTGCTTAATGTTCATGTCACTCCTGCATGGATTCAGATAGGTCTTTATCTGTACCAGATGCTTCCCTGAATCTGATAGCTCATTCATCATTTGGCTTTAAGGGCTTATTTCGTATTTTCCCTCTTCGAGCATTCCTTGACTTACTTGCTGTGGTATTTTCTGTTGAGTATTTTGACGTAACCCCCTTTAACACCTCTGATAACTAATCTCAAACTTTGTTCAGATCTTCACTGTGCCTGAGCCAAGCTTGGGCGTCATACAAAGCTCTCACAACACTTAATGATGATGACCTGCTCACTGATACAGATCATGAAATACTATCTGTACAGCCGCACTTCGCTTTCCATGATCCCTCCTGCCTGGTTGTTCTGGTCACCTACAGGTTTCTGCGGTTTAATGTGGGCGACCTGCATAATATTTTCTCAGGTGGTAATGTCCATATTACTTCAACAGGCGCATTAGGAGAAAGCACGGGGCTCATGTTGTCCTCGGTTTCAGCTAAGAATCAATGCAAGCTTCCAGCCCCTTTAAACTGATAAGGAGGCTAATGGACACCGCACTGTTGAGTATTGAAAACAAGCGCGTCGTCCGATGCTTCGTCAAAAATAACATTTTACATCAGGAGTCAGATGTGCGCTCCACGCGTTCCCAGCCGTGCTCAAGCTGGCAACCGCCTGGCCTCTGTCCAGCTCCGCACTGAAGCCAGCTCAGATTAAGGCGCGGGGGAAAGTAAACCTGGCTGCTCGGGAATCCATCCCGGACTGTGTTTCAGGAACTCGGCACGACACATCTGTTGTTTGTGTCAAAAGTTGTGTGGGATTCGCGAACGGATGGTTTGAATGTTTTCTTGCGCTCTATATGGCGGGGCAGGAGAGAAACAGGAAATCGTGCTGATAATGTGAATCTTAACAGGAGATTAGACATAAAAAGTCTTCATATTTTGGAGCTAGAAGATGCTCCGGCCTTTCTTCTCCAGCGAAGAAGGTTGAAATCTGGTTTCGATCATACTTACCTTTGTTTGATGGTCCCGGCCCATTCCCCAAGGGACGGTTTAACTGGTCAGAAACCCACAACACATGGTGGCACGTTCATGCACGTTTGTGAGAGCGGGCGTGCTCCGGAAAGTCCCCGCGCGAGGATCGTCGGAGGGGGCGGCGACGTGAACTCTGGGAGCGGGGTCGCGGTATCTGCCGCTGACACTGGTAACTTCCAGAGAGTGTCATATTCATAGAATGATTAGTAATCCAATTAATGTTAGTCACTGGAACAAAGATCAGATCACCCATTCAATGTAAATGTGTAATTAATTCCATATCTCAACAACCATATGCCAATGTATGCTTTCTATCGGAGCTCCTAATCTCTTACTTTGTAGAGTTAATATATAGATTAGGATATGTAAATTCCCATCTTTTAAGGAATTTACCTCATTGTGGATTCCCTCACTATTAACTCTTGTACCGTGAAGTGTACAGTGTGATCTACTTTGCCACTCTAGTCCCCTTTCTTTTCTTAACCCACCCTCAGCCATTCAGTAGCTCAGATCTCTCCAAGTTTTCAACAAAGTTAAATGTAAAAATCAGGAAAAAGAGAAATAAAGAAAGGAGTGAGTTGACTTACTGACTGCTACAGTCGCGTTAGAAAAGTACACTTACGATTGGTCCTTAGGGCTAACACCTACCCTGCCTTCAAATATTCTTAGTTTAACCTGGTGTATAACTAATATTTTCTAGCTATTTCAAGCAAATGCTAATGATTATAAGGGCTCAAAGGGATTCCAATTTGTAACTGAGTCGCAAGTTAGATTTGCTACATTTCTGCGCAAGCAAGAGCCTAAAGGCAGGGCCATACTCTATTTCCATTCATTATTAAAAAACAGGAAAATATTTCTTTCACGTTGCAGAAGTAATATCACGTTTTTGCGAATTTAGAACATTATATTCTCAAATGTTTTATTCAGCAAGCACTTCACGCAGAACTCGGTTAGCATGAACTAAGGCCTAAGTGGGGGGTGGTTGGGAAGGCTTCTAATGCTAATTTTAAGCAAAACATTCCTGCTGCCTTCAGTTCTCAGGGAGAAAATTACAAAAAACAATTTGATGGACAGAATGTAGATCAATGTCTTACATTCACCCCAGTACAAGGATATGGGCCTAAATCCATCGTATTTTGCACTCCACACCACCCTGGGTTAGATAATGGCTTCATGCAAATCAGCTCTGACCCTGTGCCCCATGGGAACAGTCCAGTCCGAACTACACAGCCATATCTTTCCCAGACCGGAATCAAGCATCCGAGGACCGGACCGGTTTCGAGGTAACACCTCTCATCAGCCCGGCTAGCTTGACTCCAGTGGTGTGGAGGCTCTGGGACCCACGTCTGAGCTACCCCAGTACACTCAGGGAGAAAATTACAAAAAACAATTTGATGGACAGAATGTAGATCAATGTCTTACATTCACCCCAGTACAAGGATCTGGGCCTAAATCCATCGTTTTTTGCACTCCACACCACCCTGGGTTAGATAATGGCTTTATGCAAATCAGCTCTGACCCTGTGCCCCATGGGAACAGTCCAGTCCGAACTACACAGCCATATCTTTCCCAGACCGGAATCAAGCATCCGAGGACCGGACCGGTTTCGAGGTAACACCTCTCATCAGCCCGGCTAGCTTGACTCCAGTGGTGTGGAGGCTCTGGGACCCACGTCTGAGCTACCCCAGTACACTCAGGGAGAAAATTACAAAAACCAATTTGATGGACAGAATGTAGATCAATGTCTTACATTCACCCCAGTACAAGGATCTGGGCCTAAATCCATCGTTTTTTGCACTCCACACCACCCTGGGTTAGATAATGGCTTTATGCAAATCAGCTCTGACCCTGTGCCCCATGGGAACAGTCCAGTCCGAACTACACAGCCATATCTTTCCCAGACCGGAATCAAGCATCCGAGGACCGGACCGGTTTCGAGGTAACACCTCTCATCAGCCCGGCTAGCTTGACTCCAGTGGTGTGGAGGCTCTGGGACCCACGTCTGAGCTACCCCAGTACACTCAGGGAGAAAATTACAAAAAACAATTTGATGGACAGAATGTAGATCAATGTCTTACATTCACCCCAGTACAAGGATCTGGGCCTAAATCCATCGTTTTTTGCACTCCACACCACCCTGGGTTAGATAATGGCTTTATGCAAATCAGCTCTGACCCTCTGCCCCATGGGAACAGTCCAGTCCGAACTACACAGCCATATCTTTCCCAGACCGGAATCAAGCATCCGAGGACCGGACCGGTTTCGAGGTAACACCTCTCATCAGCCCGGCTAGCTTGACTCCAGTGGTGTGGAGGCTCTGGGACCCACGTCTGAGCTACCCCAGTACACTCAGGGAGAAAATTACAAAAAACAATTTGATGGACAGAATGTAGATCAATGTCTTACATTCACCCCAGTACAAGGATCTGGGCCTAAATCCATCGTTTTTTGCACTCCACACCACCCTGGGTTAGATAATGGCTTTATGCAAATCAGCTCTGACCCTGTGCCCCATGGGAACAGTCCAGTCAGAACTACACAGCCATATCTTTCCCAGACCGGAATCAAGCATCCGAGGACCGGACCGGTTTCGAGGTAACACCTCTCATCAGCCCGGCTAGCTTGACTCCAGTGGTGTGGAGGCTCTGGGACCCACGTCTGAGCTACCCCAGTACACTCAGGGAGAAAATTACAAAAACCAATTTGATGGACAGAATGTAGATCAATGTCTTACATTCACCCCAGTACAAGGATCTGGGCCTAAATCCATCGTTTTTTGCACTCCACACCACCCTGGGTTAGATAATGGCTTTATGCAAATCAGCTCTGACCCTGTGCCCCATGGGAACAGTCCAGTCCGAACTACACAGCCATATCTTTCCCAGACCGGAATCAAGCATCCGAGGACCGGACCGGTTTCGAGGTAACACCTCTCATCAGCCCGGCTAGCTTGACTCCAGTGGTGTGGAGGCTCTGGGACCCACGTCTGAGCTACCCCAGTACACTCAGGGAGAAAATTACAAAAAACAATTTGATGGACAGAATGTAGATCAATGTCTTACATTCACCCCAGTACAAGGATCTGGGCCTAAATCCATCGTTTTTTGCACTCCACACCACCCTGGGTTAGATAATGGCTTTATGCAAATCAGCTCTGACCCTCTGCCCCATGGGAACAGTCCAGTCCGAACTACACAGCCATATCTTTCCCAGACCGGAATCAAGCATCCGAGGACCGGACCGGTTTCGAGGTAACACCTCTCATCAGCCCGGCTAGCTTGACTCCAGTGGTGTGGAGGCTCTGGGACCCACGTCTGAGCTACCCCAGTACACTCAGGGAGAAAATTACAAAAAACAATTTGATGGACAGAATGTAGATCAATGTCTTACATTCACCCCAGTACAAGGATCTGGGCCTAAATCCATCGTTTTTTGCACTCCACACCACCCTGGGTTAGATAATGGCTTTATGCAAATCAGCTCTGACCCTGTGCCCCATGGGAACAGTCCAGTCCGAACTACACAGCCATATCTTTCCCAGACCGGAATCAAGCATCCGAGGACCGGACCGGTTTCGAGGTAACACCTCTCATCAGCCCGGCTAGCTTGACTCCAGTGGTGTGGAGGCTCTGGGACCCACGTCTGAGCTACCCCAGTACACTCAGGGAGAAAATTACAAAAAACAATTTGATGGACAGAATGTAGATCAATGTCTTACATTCACCCCAGTACAAGGATCTGGGCCTAAATCCATCGTTTTTTGCACTCCACACCACCCTGGGTTAGATAATGGCTTTATGCAAATCAGCTCTGACCCTGTGCCCCATGGGAACAGTCCAGTTCGAACTACACAGCCATATCTTTCCCAGACCGGAATCAAGCATCCGAGGACCGGACCGGACCGGTTTCGAGGTAACACCTCTCATCAGCCCGGCTAGCTTGACTCCAGTGGTGTGGAGGCTCTGGGACCCACATCTGAGCTACCCCAGTACACTCAGGGAGAAAATTACAAAAAACAATTTGATGGACAGAATGTAGATCAATGTCTTACATTCACCCCAGTACAAGGTTCTGGGCCTAAATCCATCGTTTTTTGCACTCCACACCACCCTGGGTTAGATAATGGCTTTATGCAAATCAGCTCTGACCCTGTGCCCCATGGGAACAGTCCAGTCCGAACTACACAGCCATATCTTTCCCAGACCGGAATCAAGCATCCGAGGACCGGACCGGTTTCGAGGTAACACCTCTCATCAGCACGGCTAGCTTGACTCCAGTGGTGTGGAGGCTCTGGGACCCACGTCTGAGCTACCCCAGTACACTCAGGGAGAAAATTACAAAAAACAATTTGATGGACAGAATGTAGATCAATGTCTTACATTCACCCCAGTACAAGGATCTGGGCCTAAACCCACCGTTTTTTGCACTCCACACCACCCTGGGTTAGATAATGGCTTCATGCAAATCAGCTCTGACCCTGTGCCCCATGGGAACAGTCCAGTCCGAACTACACAGCCATATCTTTCCCAGACCGGAATCAAGCATCCGAGGACCGGACCGGTTTCGAGGTAACACCTCTCATCAGCCCGGCTAGCTTGACTCCAGTGGTGTGGAGGATCTGGGACCCACGTCTGAGCTACCCCAGTACACTCAGGGAGAAAATTACAAAAACCAATTTGATGGACAGAATGTAGATCAATGTCTTACATTCACCCCAGTACAAGGATCTGGGCCTAAATCCATCGTTTTTTGCACTCCACACCACCCTGGGTTAGATAATGGCTTTATGCAAATCAGCTCTGACCCTGTGCCCAATGGGAACAGTCCAGTCCGAACTACACAGCCATATCTTTCCCAGACCGGAATCAAGCATCCGAGGACCGGACCGGTTTCGAGGTAACACCTCTCATCAGCCCGGCTAGCTTGACTCCAGTGGTGTGGAGGCTCTGGGACCCACGTCTGAGCTACCCCAGTACACTCAGGGAGAAAATTACAAAAAACAATTTGATGGACAGAATGTAGATCAATGTCTTACATTCACCCCAGTACAAGGATCTGGGCCTAAATCCATCGTTTTTTGCACCCCACACCACCCTGGGTTAGATAATGGCTTCATGCAAATCAGCTCTGACCCTGTGCCCCATGGGAACAGTCCAGTCCAAACTACACAGCCATATCTTTCCCAGACCGGAATCAAGCATCCGAGGACCGGACCGGTTTCGAGGTAGCACCTCATCAGCCCGGCTAGCTTGACTCCAGTGGTGTGGAGGCTCTGGGACCCACGTCTGAGCTACCCCAGTACACTCAGGGAGAAAATTACAAAAAACAATTTGATGGACAGAATGTAGATCAATGTCTTACATTCACCCCAGTACAAGGATCTGGGCCTAAATCCATCGTTTTTGCACTCCACACCACCCTGGGTTAGATAATGGCTTTATGCAAATCAGCTCTGACCCTGTGCCCCATGGGAACAGTCCAGTCCGAACTACACAGCCATATCTTTCCCAGACCGGAATCAAGCATCCGAGGACCGGACCGGTTTCGAGGTAACACCTCTCATCAGCCCGGCTAGCTTGACTCCAGTGGTGTGGAGGCTCTGGGACCCACGTCTGAGCTACCCCAGTACACTCAGGGAGAAAATTACAAAAAACAATTTGATGGACAGAATGTAGATCAATGTCTTACATTCACCCCAGTACAAGGATCTGGGCCTAAATCCATCGTTTTTTGCACTCCACACCACCCTGGGGTAGATAATGGCTTTATGCAAATCAGCTCTGACCCTGTGCCCCATGGGAACAGTCCAGTCCATAAGTGCGCTGGGGATACTCAGACGTGGGTCCCAGGCACTCCACACCACTGGAGTCAAGCTAGCCGGGCTGATGAGAGGTGTTACCTCGAAACCGGTCCGGTCCTCGGATGCTTGATTCCGTTCTGGGAAGGACATGGCTTTTGTAGTTCGGACTGGACTGTTCCCATGGGGCACAGGGTCAGAGCTGATTTGCATATCGCCATTGTCTAACCCAGGGTGGTGTGGAGTGCAAAGAAACGATGGATTTGGGCCCAGATCTTTTGACTGGGATGAATGTGTGACATTGATCCACATTCGGTCCATCACCTGTTTTGTTTGCAATACTGCCATAAGTGAGCTGGGGATGCTCAGACGTGGGTCCCAGGCACTCCACACCACTGGAGTCAAGCTAGCCGGGCTGATGAGAGGTGTTACCTCGAAACCGGTCCGGTCCTCGGATGCTTGATTCCGTTCTGGGAAGGACTTGGCTTTTGTAGTTCAGACTGGACTGTTCCCATGGGACACAGGGTCAGAGCTGATTTGCATATCGCCATTGTCTAACCCAGGGTGGTGTGGAGTGCAAAAAAACGATGGATTTGGGCCCAGATCTTTTGACTGGGATGAATGTGTGACATTGATCCACATTCGGTCCATCACCTGTTTTGTTTGCAATACTGCCATAAGTGCGCTGGGGATGCTCAGACGTGGGTCCCAGGCACTCCACACCACTGGAGTCAAGCTAGCCGGGCTGATGAGAGGTGTTACCTCGAAACCGGTCTGGTCCTCGGATGCTTGATTCCGTTCTGGGAAGGACATGGCTTTTGTAGTTCGGACTGGACTGTTCCCATGGGGCACAGGGTCAGAGCTGATTTGCATATCGCCATTGTCTAACCCAGGGTGGTGTGGAGTGCAAAAAAACGATGGATTTGGGCCCAGATCTTTTGACTGGGATGAATGTGTGACATTGATCCACATTCGGTCCATCACTTGTTTTGTTTGCAATACTGCCATAAGTGCGCTGGGGATGCTCAGACGTGGGTCCCAGGCACTCCACACCACTGGAGTCAAGCTAGCCGGGCTGATGAGAGGTGTTACCTCGAAACCGGTCCGGTCCTCGGATGCTTGATTCCGTTCTGGGAAGGACATGGCTTTTGTAGTTCGGACTGGACTGTTCCCATGGGGCACAGGGTCAGAGCTGATTTGCATATCGCCATTGTCTAACCCAGGGTGGTGTGGAGTGCAAAAAAACGATGGATTTGGGCCCAGATCTTTTGACTGGGATGAATGTGTGACATTGATCCACATTCGGTCCATCACCTGTTTTGTTTGCCTTCAGTTCTCAGGCATAACCCCATGCCTTTATTTGTTCACCAGTGAGCGGCTGCCGGTCCAAGGCTATAAGTGTTCATGGACAGTCTTTTTATTGATACAGTGTGTTTCAGGTACACGCTTTTGGTTTCTGTAAACACACTGCCACTTTATGTCTGCTGACTGGATCTTCCCTCAACACACCATTTCTCAACAGTCCCTTTTCCATTGTCACTGCATGCAGTGTTTGTGCCTCAAGAGTGCCATCCTTTGCTTCAATGCATGGCTTTTTGATTGACCTCTGAGCTGTTACAGATGCATGTACATATGTGTGCCCTAAGTTCTATTAGCAAGGTGAACAGAATCAATTCCGCACATCCCGAACTTCCACTCAGTAGACCCCATTCTCAGGCCAGATAGAGGAACCCCCAGTCTACAGTTACCCTCTCCAGAGCTAAAGGGATTTCCAAAATATTACAGTGAGGCCGAGGCGAAAATTGAAGCACAGGTGCAAACAAATTCCAAAGCTCCAGGCCCAGAACCAAAAAAGCCCGATCACTCTGGCATTTTGAAAGATGAAAACTTTATGGACATGTGAAAAAAATACCTGTAAGGGAAACCAGGCTATAATTGCAGAAAAGACAGAGGAACTGTTGCCATCTTGAGTCCATAGCTCCATCTTGTTCTTTAAGAAGGTGCTACAGCCAGGGCTTTAAGTGGGATAAAAAAAGTTGGGGTGGCTTAAACAGGTAAACTAAAATTCCTTTAGAGTGCCACCCTACCCACACATTTACAGACAATCACATGTGCAACTGGCAGTAGTGGCTGCTACCGACCAGGGATGGTGGTGGGGGCGATGGGGATCGAGGGAGGTGGGAATAAGGGGGAAAGGGGAATGAGGGAGGGGGGAATATTAAAAAAAATGCACTTACCTCTTTACGGCCAGCTACCGCCTCTTCTTTTTCCGTCCTCCTCTCAGCAGGAAGGACACAGCCTCTCAAAATCTCCTGACCAATCACAACGCTGACATGGTTGGCGCTCAAATAGGGACTGGCAGGCTGTGCATGTTCTCCTGCCAGGCTGTAATATAGCTTGGGTGGAGAAAATGCAGAGTGCGCATGGCGCTTTTGCTGGCCCAAGACAGACGGCCAAAGCGTCATGCACACTTTAGGTGCTGCCCCCACTCCTCCTCCTGTAGTGCAGGGGGCCCAGCCCCACCTGCCTGGCTTCAGCGGCAAGCTGAAGAGAAAGAAACAAAATGATTATAACAATTGTTATTATGATTTTATTTTTTGTATTCAGCTTGCAGCTGAAGCAGTAGGGCGACACTCCTCCGCCTTAGCGGAGGAGCCGCCATTGGCAACTGGCAAACATAAACATTGTTCTGTACGCTCTACCGAGAGGCAATTCAATGTCCATGTGTTCTGAACACCTTTTTGTTGAACAAATCTGTTTTATTAGACATTTGAAAAGTGACTCATAGGTTGTACACTGCCTTCTGCCTACAACCACTTGGGCCGGTGGCTACCAACAGTGCTATTCAGGGTAAAAAGGAGGCGCTGTAGTAGGGCCAACATCCCGATAGCAGGCGTCAAATAGAAACAAGGCTACTACAACTATGTGTCCTGTATCTTCAGAATCAGTCTGGCCCAAAACAAGAGTCAACTAGAGGTGGAAACAACTATAAAGAGAAAAAGGAAACCCCCTCCCACCTACCCACCCTCCCCCATAATAAGAAGCCAAAAAATAGAGAATAAAGAGAAAAAACAAAAAAAGGAGGGACTCGGTATCTAAGTGACAGGTGCTATAGAGGAGCCGTGCTCCAGTGACCCACCCACTCCCTTTCTCGCTACCTCAGTGGTCTGCGCAGCTGACGGGGAAGATATCAAATGCAGAACTTGCAGAAGATTGGGGCAGGTGACCTCGCGGAGATCCTTTGATAGCAATGCAATGATTGGCGCTCAGAGTTTAGTATATTTCTCACCCTTCTGAGTTTGAATTAGGGAGATCCGTTCCATTGCCAAGGTCAGCCAGGAGAGCCAATGCCATTTGTCTGCCGCAAAGCGACCGCAGAGGGAAGGTAAGGGGATTGGAGAGTCCTTAATAGGTGTAAGCTGGGAAGCGACGTATCTTGGTGTCAAATGCTGCATCAATATCATTGAGAACCAATGCCCAGAATCGCTCTAGCCGCGGACAGTGCCATAAGAGGTGCGCTCAGGAGCCCGACATCCCACAGCCACACCAGCATTCTTCATTGTGATTTTTGTTCCTTTGGTGAATCCTGGCAGTGGTGAGATACCAATAGGTTGTGACTTTAAATGCTGATTCAGTCCCAGGTGTATTATATGCTATGTGGTGCGCTCTATAATGTATTTTATTCCATTCCGTGTCTGGGAGGGCCCTGCCCAATTCTGCCTCTCACCTAAGTTGCCCCCAAGTGCGAGTCCCGTTCTGACCTGGATTGAGGAGCAAATATAGTTCCGTTATGAGGGGTTTATCATTTTCTTTCTTTACTACCCATTGTTCGAAAGGGGTAAGCTTGTGCAAGGCCTGCGAAAGGCTCGCCCTAGAGGTAGCCCAGTGTCGCAGTTTTAAATAATAATATTCGTCGGAGTGGGGGAGGTCAAGATCGGAGCGCACACAGCTAAATAACATGATGCCCTGAATATCGAAAAGGTGGCCAGGTCGCTTAAAGTTTGCTTCTCTCGACCTCTGTGTGACAGTGGATTTCACACCCGGTGGGAAGTCTGGGTTATCTACTAGGGGCGTCATAGGGGAGGGAAATGTAGTGAGGCCTTTTGTAATTGCTACTTTATCCCATACCTTCATGCTGGCCACTGTAACCGGGGATGAATAAAGGCCCCAAGAGCGGAGGCGAATGGGAAGCCAAATTTCTCGCTAAATATTTGCCCCCGTACCCTATTGTTCCACAATGGTCCAGTGCTTCTCCACCAATTGGCGATTCCATTCCAGCACATAGTGCAGATGTGCAGCCTGCAAATATCTATGAATGAGAGGTAACCTTATCCCTCCATCATCCCTGGAGCGCGAGAGTTGCGCCAACAAAAGGCGCGCCTGCTTCTTGCCCCCAGATGAAATTATTTAAAGCCAGCTGCAGTGTCCGCACCGTACCAGGCAGCGGAGTTAACGGGAGGGTCTGGAATAATTACAAAATACGAGGCAATAGCGTCATCTTAACTTCTGCGATGTGTCCGAGCCACAATAATGTGTGTTTAGCCCATCCGTCTAGGGCTTTTCGCGTCTGCGCTACTAGAGCCGCATAGTTCACTTCCAGCGTGCGTGTAATCTAGGGAGTCAGGAGGATGGCCAAATAGGGAACAGGATCATGTGACCAGTTCAAGGGGAGAGATCGTTGGAGTGCCTCCATCTGTAATTGTGGTAGGGACAAGTTAAGTACCTGGGATTTGGTGAGATTCACTTAAAGCCCAAAATGTGGCCAAATGAGTCGAGTCCATCCACCAGTGGAGGAAGTGAGGTAAGTGGCTGTGCAAGGGAGAGGATGATATCATCGGCATATAGACTTACCTTGTGGTAATTCCCCCGAATTTTAGGCCCTGAATACCGGGATGGTCTCTGATCTTCTGTGCGAGGGGTTCCATATAGAGGGTGAGTAAAAGGGGCGAAAGGGGGCAAGGGTGTCCCGAGCAGTTTTAAAGGAGCTGAGGAGACCCTATTAACCCGAACAAACGCCAGAGGGGACTGATATATGCATTGTATCCAAGTGAGAAAACAGGGACTGAACCCGAAACTACGGAGGACGTCAAACAGGTATGGCCAGCACACTCTGCTGAACGCCTTCTCCGCGTCGACCGAGAAGAGCACTGCGCTCATCTGAGAGCGATGAACACTGTCGATGAGGTGTAAGAGGCACTTGTTGTTATCGTTTCCCTGCCGAGTGGGAATGAATCTTGCTTGGTCGGGATCGATTAGGCCAGCCATAAGGGGATTCAACCGTGCAGCAAGTATGCCTGTAAACAATTTTGCATCTATGTTGAGTAGCGAAATTGGGCGGTATGAGCCACAATGGCTTTGATCTTTATTAGGCTTAAGGAGCACAGAGATCGCTGCCTCTCCCATTGAGCCTGTCATCGCCCGCTATCTTGAAAGGAATTGAATAGACAAGTGAGGAGGGGTCCAGTTTGTGACAGAACGTTTTGTAAAAAAGAGCTGGGTACCCGTCGGGGCCAGGCGATTTGTCTGACTTCAATCTAGCAATGGCAGAGATAACCTCTTCTAGTCAGATAGGGTTCTCGAGAGGGTCCGCTTCCGCCTTCGGGATGCAGGTGAATTGGCTTGCCGTTGGGTAATCCCAGGCGTCAGGTACATTCTGATGATCAGGGCTATAAAGGGTGAGATCAAAACATCGAAATTCTTCGACAATCTGGGAATCCAAATGAAGTTCCTCTCCCGTAGAGCTTCTGAGAAAAGGGATGGCCCCTGCAACCGCCCTGGCGCAGCTTCTGTGCTAGCACCTTACCGCATTTGTCACCTCCCAAGTAGAACTTGTGCTGTAGGCGGATTAGGGCGTATTCGGCCCTGTCTAGGTTCTGAACACCTTTTATACCCAGTGACAGGCTTTGAGAGAAGTTCGCTCTGTCTTTTGCAGCTAAGTCGTGTCCACTATTATCACCTGCATATGATTCAATTCCAAGCATGCACTATACAGGAGTAATATGCTGCCTGAAAAAACACTTGACCATCATATCCTGGAAATAGCTAGCACTCTTAGGGAATGCAATATTAAGTAAAGAATGTGATTCACAAGCAACATGTTATGTTGATTTGTATAGTGCACTAATCACCTGAGAAGGTATCCAGGCGCTTGAGCAGGTGTGTAGGTGTGGTCTCCAAGAACCAGGTCTTATGCTTCTTGCGGAACTGAAGAAGGGAGGAGGAGGCTCTGAGGTGTTATGAGAGGTAGTTTCATGTCTTGGGTGCAATGTGCGAGAATAGGCTACCTCCATATATTAACTCATGTTCATTTTTCCCACTTATTGTTCAGAAATTGATCAGTATTTTGGTCTGTAAAGTGGAAGACACGAATACCGGGCTGGAATGAGACCCGTTTCTGGGTCTGTTTTTAAATACAACCAAGTCTGAGACTGGGCCCATTTAAAGCCCTGGCTGCAGCCTCTTTTGCTGTGAGAGGGTTGTGCTTTACTCATGCAAACAGGTGAGGACCTTAAGCAGTTTTATCTGCTAATAATGGATCTTTCCACACACACCTACCTTTTGAAAACGCCACTGATGATGTCAGTGTCACTTTCTTGGTTAGAGTGAATTCTGCTGTAAGTTGACTGGACAATATGTCACCAATAACGCCACAAGGGTGCGACTGTGATCTCTGTCAGTACCACAGCATGTCCCTCTGAAACCAAGAAGGGGAAATATTGCAAAACGAGAGGAGTGCGTCTCGCATTACTTTTATGGACTCCACATAGCGGTAAGTTACTTCCTTCTTAATCCTATCTACATTGTAGGTAGGTGGCACAACAGAGTATCAATAGCTGGTGTGGAGCTGTGTTTGAGCCTAAGCTTCTACTCCGTTACAGTAAGGACTGATGTATCAAATATGCGGGCACACACTTTCACTTTAGGGGGGACTGGAGAGGAAGACGATAGATACTACTGCTTGAAGGGGTAATGAGTGCTGAAACTTCCTGCGTGAGCGACTACAAGAAAACGGGAGAGACTGGACATAGCTGGTTGTAGGACGGCCCGTAAGCGACAAATAGCAAGCATTCCCTACACCTGGACATGAACCACTCCATATGAATTGATTTATGGAAGTCCAGCTAAATTGCCTTATGGGCAGCAAGTTTTTTTCCTGACTTACTCTTGTTGCATATGAGGGCAGGAAGTAAATGAAGGACATAAATAGTGGCCTTGAAATACTTCATTGGTATCTAAATAATTGAACTCTTTTTACCATAGTTATCATCGTGGACAACATGCAAGAAAACGTTGTATCTTTGTATCCTACAATAAAAAGAAGCCTTTATTTAACCAACACGTTTAATTACATCCACGTTTAATTTATTATTTTCATTCAACAGCCCACTGTTTGTTGCTGAGGATCTAGTGGAAGGACAAGCATCGCAAACTATAGAAAATAAACAGGTCTGTGGGTGTCTTGTTTAATTTCTGTTCCTGCCACTGCCTTCATTACCCTTGAAAACGGTAGAAGCAGTGCCAGGACCACCAAAACGTCAAGCCATAGATAGGTAGCAGCTGCTACCCCTGATTGGCATCCATGATTGTCTCTTGGATTGGAACCAGAATGCCGACCTGTGCACTTTGAAGAGAGCTCCTTTGTTTTCTTTGTCTGATTGCACATATTTCTTTTTTATGTTTAAAAATACTTTATTTAAAATAATACGTTGAACAGAAAGACGTTCATAAAGTAAGTTATGCATAAATCTCCTAAAATGGGAATGGTATTCAGTAAAACAACTAAAGTCTTTTATGATTTTCAGGGGGATAAGGGAGAAAGGAGGGATTATCAAGGAGGAAACAATTCTATATAAACAGTAAAAATGTGTTCTCGTAATTATAAATGCAGTACAAAGTAGTGAAAGAAATTATAACGTTGAAATAATAATAGTAAACAACAAGAATCTGTATATATAAGAAACAACTGATAGATAAAATATTCATGGTGGTTGAAAGTTTTCAGACAATGTACTATTTGTGGATTTCAGATAATTAACAGTAATATTAACAAAGGATGTTAAGGATAGCTGTTAGACCTATCAATCTTGGCGAGGTTTCCCCTGTCTTTTGGTCTTTACCTCCTGTATTTTTGATTGTATGCTGGACTTCGTTTTTGCTGGTTTTTGAACTCTGACACTTTATCACTGCTGATCAATGCTAACGTGCAAGTGCTTTCTGTGTAAAATATGATTGTGATTGATTATCCATGATTGGCATACTTGATTTACTGGCAAATCCCTAGTAAAGTGCATTGTGTGTGCCCAGGGTCTGTACATGAAAAGCAACTAGTAGGCCTGCAACACTGATTGTGCCACCCACATGAGTAGCCCTGAAGACGTGTCTCAGGCCTGCCACTACAATGTCTGCAGGTGCAGTTTTAAACTGCCATGTCGACCTGGCAAGTGCACCCACTTGCTATGGCCAAACCTTCCCTTTTACTACAAGTAAGGCACCCCTAAGGTAGACACAAGGTCGACCCGTTGGAGGGTACAGTGTATGTGAAAGGTTGGACATGTACTGGTATGTTGTACATGTCCTGATAGTGAAATACTGCTAATTTTGTTTTTCACTATTGCAAGAACTTTCTTCCCCATAGGTTATCATTGCAGCTGCTTTGTAACGCCTCACAAGTGTAACTTTCGATTGGAAAGAGATAGAGAATTGGAGTTTGGGTTCCCTGAACTCAGGATTTGAAAACACACATTCTGTTAAGTTGGTTTTTAAATTGTTTGGTTGAAGATGCCACTTTTAGAAAGTGGGGATTTGCTTGCTTTACAATCCTGTTCTTCGGCCTGCCGAATCCACGTCTACTTTAGACAGTTGAGCTGTTTGTTTTTTTTGTTTACATTTTTTATTAGGTTTTTGCATTACAATATTCCATGTGAGACATCAGATATTTCATAGTTTAACAATCTTATGTTCATATTTTGAGTATCAGCACTGGTTACATATAGCAATTTCATTTAGTTTCTAATTCTCAAAATACATTAGCATATCATAGTCCATTAGGCCTACTACTATTTTGCCCCACTGGGTGATAGTGTGTCCTACTGTCTCTGGACCGTTGTGTCACATGGTGATGAGGTTGGTATATTGTCTCCTCCTCAATCTGTATATGCCTTCCCCTTTACCGTGTCTAATCCTCTGATCCGTATCGTTAAGTTGGCGTCAGAACTGCCGATAGGAATTGAACTGTGAACCGTGGAAATAAAATGTAAAAAAAAAACGGGATGGGGTGGGGGGGCTCACTACGTGGGCAAGGATGATCGGTTATGACGAGTGATGAGTTTATTGGCTATAGGTCCAAGGACCACGGGGGACAGGGACGCACTAGGTGGGCAAGGATGATCGGTTATGACGAGTGATGAGTTGATTGGCTGTAGGTCCAAGGGTTGCATCATGGGGTCATCAGGGGGGAATGTGCGGCCATGGGGGTGGGTAATTGTCCCAGGGGCTTTGTCCGTCTAATCTATTCAACCCTCTTGCCTGAATGTTATTCCGTTATTGTCAGGATCTGAGTCGCAGGAGACAGAGATGGGGTGTGGAGCGGGGGGCTGCGTTCCTTCAGGTGTTTCCCCTACTGCCGTCTCCTGTTTAAACTGGATGTTTACGTGTTCCCCTTACTTCTTCCTCTCTCAGGGTCTCTTCCTCCACCGCCCCCCATTTGTTCATTGCCCCCACCCAAGCTGCTTCCTGAGCCCGACAGGGGCTCTCCAATGCATGGCTATATTTCTCTTTGCCAAGAGGATGGCTAATGATGCAAAGCGCCATTGCAATTTTGCAGACTTCTTTCTCCGGCAGACCCCCAGAGCGCATGCTTCCCATGTGGAGATGTTCTGGAGATCGACCGTTGTTCGGAGCGTTCGATGTACCGTAGCCCAGTATGATTGTATGGAGGGACAGTCCCAAAACATGTGTTTAAAGTCCGTTTTCGGCATTTGGCATCGAGGGAATGTGAATTGTGTATCGGAATCTAATCGGTGCAATTTATCTGGCGTGAGATACGAGCGGTGTAGGACATTAAATTGTATGTTTTTGAAGCGTGCATTTCCGGAAACCTTTTTGGGGTATTCCAGAGCTTGGTTCCACTCGTTATCGTGGAATGCCCGACCCACTTCGTCTTCCCACGTCTGACGCAGTCCGCCAACAGAAATGTTAGCCAGCTCCCGGTTCGCTTTGTAGTGCCAAGTGATTAAATGCCTACCCGTTCCCATTCGTAGTATCCTGTGTAGCACTGAGTGTGTCGGGGGCTCCCCATCCCGAAGGTCCCAGCACTGGCGTCCACTGTCCAGGAGCTGCCTGTGCATAAAAAATTATCCCTGCGGGAGATCGTACCACTCGACCATCTGGGCATATGTCTTCGGTTGCCCCTCATGAAACAGAGCCTCTACCTCTGTCACATAGTGATCGGTCCATACCCGAAGAGCTCCTGCGGTGTAGTATTCACTGTTCCGGGGGAACCCCACCAGGGGGAGTAACGGAGAGTACAATGGTTGCCCCTTCGACATGCTGTGCACTCGCATTATGCATTTGCGGGCTACAGAGACCTGAAGCGGGTGTGTGCTCGCTGGTTTGGTGCTCGGCATTAACATTCGTCTGATAGTGGGGAGGGGTAGTCTGCAGTCCTCGGTTATTGTTTTCCCTACATGTCTTTCTGCTGCCCAGTGAGAAAGCCATTGGAGTTGCGCCGCTAGGAAGTATGATTCAAAGGACGGAGCTCCCAAGCCTCCGCAAGTCGTGGGCAGGTACAACGTGCAGAGTGCTATTCTATGACGACCGACTCCCCAAATCAGAGCTGTAAGTAGCGCGTCTAGTTGCCGCAAGAAAGAGCGTGGTGGGATCACCGGTAGATTCATGAAATTATAGAGCATTTTTGGAACCATAATCATTTTTGCTATGGCTACTCGTCTGATGGGTGCCAGAGGTAGTGTCTTCCAGAAACCCACCGCAGTTCGCAAGCCCGCCAGCGCTTTACGGTGATTACCCTCGTAGAGATCCTCGGGGGAATGGTACAGTCGCTCTCCCAGATAGCTGGGGGCCATGGCGTTCCATGCTAGTGTCTGGGTGCCCACCGTGACCTCCAGAGGTGCCAGATGGGGGCTAAGTGGGAAAACCGTTGATTTTCCCCAATTGACTCTATGTCCCGAAGTCTCTCCGAACTCCAGCAACGGTGTCCATATTGGGGTGAGATCATTCCTAACGTCCCGGACATGAATCAGAAGACCATCTGCGTGTAGTGATACGCAATGTGTCGTATCTGCTATTGCGATTCCCCATGTCTCCCCCTCCCGTCGCAATCTTATGGCCAAAGGTTCCACCGCCAGAGCAAAGAGGAGAGGGGAAAGGGGGCACCCCTGCCTAGTCCCCCGCACAACCAGGAATGGGGCTGAAATGAGATTGTCTATACATACCCTAGAAGTGAGTTCTCTGTAGAGGAGCTGAGTATATGCCATGAGTGTGGGGCCTACATTTATTTTCTGGAGGACTACGAACAGATAGGGCCACAGTAAGGTATCGAACGCCTTCTCCAGATCCAAAATCAAGGCATGTTGCTCATGGGAATCGGTTTTTCGTTGTGTCTTGAATATGGAATAGCCTACGCAAGTTATGTGAGGTGTTACGCCGCAGAACATAGCCACATTGGTCCGGTCGTACCAATGCTGGAAGAATTTGCCTGTATCGATCGGCCAATATCTTCCCTAGAATTTTGCAGTCCGCGTTTAAGAGCGTTATCGGCCTGTAGGAGGCTGGGAGTGTGGGGTCTCTGTGCGGTTTCAGGAATGTCACCAGGATCGACGCACAATGCGATTCCGAGAGCACTCCTCTGGTTAGTGTATCCTCGTACATAGATGTCAACCGAGGCGCCAATTGGGCCCCGAACGTGCTATAATACTAGAGTGGAAAGCAGTCTATTCCTGGTGCCTTCTTTCACGCTAACGACCTGATGCATGTGTTACACCTGCGGGCGAGATCTTCCCTTCTAATTCCTTCCTGTCTGCGGTGGAGATTTCTTGCATGGACGATGGGCCCAGAAACTGGGTTAACTCTCGCAGCGTCTCCATCGTTGAAGCTTGGTCAATTTCCGCGTAGTAGCCATGAAATATGTGCAGTATGTCGATTTGGGAGTGTTTGGAGTGCCCCTCTGTGGCCGTGAGTTCTGTGATTGGATGTGTCATTGTGTCCTGTTTAGCTAACCATGCCAATAGTGATCCTGTTTTATTACTCTCCCGGTGTGCTTTAGCTGCATAAGCGCGAAAGTTGTATTTGTGTAGGTCCGCATCGTTTCTGCATGAGTGGTTTTAGCTGCTGACAGTTGTTCTAGACAGTTGTGCTGTTTGTGCATTCACTCTAGACAGTCCCACAAAGGAGCTGAGGTGTGCCTTGCAAATTCTGATGGCCATGCTGATGTGTGTTCGTGAACTAGAGTGGTGGGAGGAGTTGTCACTGACACCTGAATAGGGCTGTGCCTGCCCTCTCACAATGCTGCCTCCACCCCCCTGTTGGGCAAGGCAAGACTTGTAACCCGGATTGTTAGAAAACGCCTGGATCAAAATGAGATTCAGCCAAGAGGAAGAGCTGGAGAAGCTGTATGAGAGGAACTGCCACTCTGCTTATTGCTGTGTTGTGCTGGCCTGCTGCTTGTTGCATTTGTGTTGAGTAAAGGAAGTGCTGGACTGGACTATCTATCCTGCCTATCAAGGTTCTCTAAGGGCGTGTGTGTGTGTTAGCCTCCTGTTGGAAGTCTCAGGGCCATCAAAAATGTATTTATGCCCAGACGTGGGTCCCTTGCTCACGTTGTCACAGGATTCAAGCTAGCCTGGTTGATGAGGGCTGTTAGCCCGAAACCACCCCCTGGATGCTTGTTTCTGGTCCAGGGAAGACATGGCTTGGCAGTTTGAGCTTGACTGTTCCCATGAAGCACAGGGTCAAGACTGATTTGCATATAGCTGTGTCTGAATTGGGGTGGCGAAGCGAGTTAAAAAACGTTTATGGTTTCAACCCAGATCAGTGAATGGGGGTGAGGGTCTTAAAAGTTTCAGCACTCCGTCCATCATCTCCTTGTGTTTGCTTTGTTTGCCCTAAGTTGGCAGGGTATGCCCAGACGTGGGCATTTGCTCACTTTGCCACTGGATTCAAGCTAGCCTGGCTGATGAGGGCTGGTAGCTCGAAACCAGTCCCAGGATGCTTGTTTCCTGACCAGGGAAGACATGGCATGGCAGTTTGGGCTGGACTTTTCCCATGAGGCACAGGTTCAAGACTGATTTGCTTATAGCTGTGTCTGAACCGGGGTGGTGAAGTGAGCTAAAGAACAATGATGGATTTAACCTAGATCTGTCACTGGGGGTGAGTGCCTGAAAAGTTTCAGCGCTCTGTCCATCATCTCCTTGTGTATGCCATCAAAGACTTCATCTGCAGCCCCTGTACTCTTCTGCTGGGAGTTCTGACCTGCCAAGTGGTGCCAATTCCAGTTCTGGGCCCTTGGAGGTGGCTTTGCTGCAGAAAGGAGAAATCCATGCTGTGCCCCTCGGTGCCTGTTTTCCTGCTGCCAGCTTGCCGTGCGGTTGAAAAACCAATGCATTGCCGCACTGCAATGGAAGGATCAACACAGCGCCTGTTCACGGTTTGGAGAATCAAAGTTGCGTCGGTTCACATGTCTCCAAGTTCGCCACAGACAGAATCCCAAGCACCATGTCTCTGATGTCCGAGACACCCGCTCCGTCTCCAATGCAGGCCCGGCTGGGCGGCTGAAAAACCATTGGATCGCTGTGCTTTGGCCAAAGGATCGATGCAGCGTCTGTTCGCGGCTGGGAGCATTGCCTCCAGCATGTCTGTATTTTCCATGTTTTGTTCCTGTTGCATCGTCCCACAAAATTACCTGATTTCAGATTTCAATGCATCGCTTCTCCAACGCAACACTTATCGTGCGTGCAGCAAAACTGACTCCTCCATTCCCCTAGGACTCAAGAATCGACTCACTGCTGTTTTCCAACGCTCCTCCCCTTTGTGGCTGTTTATCGCCTAGGATTTCAACGCATCAAAGGTAGTTCGTGCTAAAATCACCCCATCCGTAGAGTTTTATGGACAGCATTCCTTAAACCTTTAAAAAGAGATCTCTTGAGCTCTGTATGTTGGACTTTTGTCGTTTTGGTCTTGTTTCGTTTAGATAAAAAGTGGTTTTTTTCTAGACTGGTATGATGTCCATTTGTAGTGTTTGTGTTATGGGTTTTGTACAAATGATTTACACATTGCCTCTGAGATAAGCCTGACTGTTCATGCCAAGCAACAGAGGGGGTGACCACGGGTTGTCTTGGGTGTTTAGCTCCCTTACTCTGACTAGAAGAAAGGGTCCCTACTTGGACAGAGTTCATGCCACTGCCAACTAGAGACCCCCATTTCAAATAATAGCCATAGCAATTGAGCATTAGAGTACTGATGCATATACATAGTTTCCAATTTTTGGTGTGAACAAACAAATCCCACCAAGTTTTGTATGATAATTTAAACAAACATTGCCTATTAAAAGCAATTTCTTGAAAGGCAACTGCTAAGAAAATATGTAATAATTTACAATCTAAAATGGTAGGAGATAATTCATTATTTAGAGTTCCTAAAAATTAATGTAGAATGTTAAAGGAGTGCTGTAAATGGAATAGTTGTTTAAGTTGTGACCATACTTTGTGCCAAAAGGAAAGCATAATGGGACACTAAAAAACATATGCATAATGTCACTGTTGGGAAAAAACACAAGACCAACATTGAGATGAGGTGTATGAAGAAAACTTTAAAATATTGAGTGGGTGTAAAACAGTGTCTATGATAAACAAAAATTGGGTTCGAGTAATATTAGCTGTTCTAGAGACTTTATAAGCCTGTGACCATATCGTATTCCAAAAAGTAAAATCACAGTCACACAAAGGTCCCTTTCCCAAAGAAGTAATGTTTTGGATTTGGTTTGAGATGGGGCTGAGGATAAAAGAACCCTGTAAATGTTAGAAGCTGTAGGCAAAGAAGCAAGAAGGTTGTTTAGGTTTGGTTTAAGTGGAACAGAAAGAGGGTTGTTCTGTAGGGAAAACAGGCTATCCAATACAGTGTTTATAAGTAAAGAAAAGCGGGTATGAAATGATTGAAGGGATTTTAATATTTGTCGAAATTGAGGTAAAGAGAACATCATTGTCATATAGTTGCGCCATGCCTCTGTTTCTGCATGAGCTAAAAAAAGTCAGTTGTGAATCCTAATCAGTTTATTATGCCATGTAGATATAGTGGCATAATATAATTGGAGTAAAAGTAGTAGATCTTATCAAGGAGTGAGTATGTTTAAGAATTGGGAAAGAAATGATAGAGAATTTAGAAGAGAAAGAAAGAGTTTATTGCCGAAAAAATGGATGAAGAAGAGCTCTTTCAACCTGCAACGATAAAGGAGAGAAAGGTGAGGTAGGATCGGCGATCCACAGTGAAGCTTGACATAAACCAAACGCTATGTGATATTTACCAAACTCTGGCAAATTCACACCACCTTCAATTTTTTTTTTAGTAGAAGTGACAGAGAAACCCTTGCTTTCTTGATTTTCCTCTAGAATTTAGTTAGCATAGAACTTAGCAGTGGCAGCTGGTCACTTTAGAAAGTGATGCGGCTATCACACGAAAGTATAAAACCGAATGGTAGTCAGGACACATATAAACAATCATATGCTCACATACACACACACTGGCACCAGCTTGCAGACAGGCACTTAAACATAAGCATGCTCTCAGTCATATACATGATGTGGAAACTTACCTGGGATAGTCTTCACCATACAGTTTCCTCTGCAGGTCAATTCCCAACTTTCACTTCAAACAAACAAGGCGCCAGAGCAAGGCTCACCCACTAATGCCGAATCGGAAGCTCAGATAGGACGGAAGGCTGTCTTTATTCCTATATCGTGGCTTCTGATGGGGTTTAAGAACACATGGCTGCCAATCCCCTAATTCACTATTATCTGACATGCTGCACAGCCTGACACTAATGCAGCATGTCAGAAATATATTGCATCTGTGAAAGGACAGGCTGGAACATCCCACACTTGACACATGCGCAATACATCTCAGGGGAGCCCTCTTCTGGTGCAAGATGATATTGCATCTCCGACGTGTAAACATATGATCTGTGAGATCATTTTCTTACTTGTAAAAGCTGTAATATTTTAACAGATCAATCAATCAATCAGGGTTTTTGAAGCGCACTACTCACCCGTGAGGGTCTCAAGGCACTAAGGGATGGAGCCCGCAGCTCCGTTGAGAGCATTCGAAGAGCCAGGTCTTGAGGTCCTACCTGAACTGGTGCAGTGTTGGGCTCAGTCTGAGGAGGAGGGGGAGTTTGTTCCAGAACTTGGCTGCGAGGTAGGAGAAGGATCTTCCACCTGCTCTGGTCTTGTAAACATGTGGGATGGTGGCTAGGGAGAGGTCGGCAGAGCGAAGGTTTATCTTGGGGTTATGGAAGGAGATTTGGTTATTGAGGTTTTGGAGTTCGGTGTTGTGGAGGGCCTTGTAAGCATGTGTGAGCAGCTTAAATGTAATCCTTTTATCGACAGGTAGACAGTGGAGGTCGCGGAGGTTTTGGGTGATGTTGCTGTGTCGTTTTGAGGATTAGACTGGGTGTGGCGTTCTGGACGGTCTGGAGTTTGCGGAGGAGTTTTTTGTTGATACCGGTGTAAATGGTGTTTCCATAGTCCATTCTGCTGGTGAGGAGTGCATGAGTGACAGTTTTTCAGGAGTCTGGGGAATCCGTTTGAAAGTCTTGCGGAGTATGCGGAGGGTGCTGAAGCATGCAGAGGATACGGCATTGATGTGGCGATTCATGGTGAGTGATGAGTCGAGTATGATGCAGAGGGGTACACGCATGGTCTGAAAAGAGCTATTTCATTAAGTAATGCAGGTAAGGAGTTTTCCAGAGAAGAGAAAAAACCAAGAATGTCAACTGCATAGGCTGGCAATTTTAGTTGCTGATCACCATTAGGGAAGCCAGAGATGGAGAGATTTAGGGGAATACGAGACAGGAAGGGTTCAAGAGCCAGGATAAATAAGAACAGGGAAAGAGGACCACCTTGTTTAATACCACATTGTTGGGTAAAGTATGGAAACACTGTACCATTAACCAGAACAGATGACCTTGGGGTTTGATATAATAAGGAGATAAGAGCAATTATTTTAGGATCAAAACCATGCAGCCTAAAGATTTTAACATAAAGTCCCAGTTTATCCTTTTGAATGCTTTCTTTGCACCTATTGTTATAGCTGCTGACGGAGCTTTAAGGTGAGAAGCTGAACTGAGTACATTAAGTAATAATGTAGTATTGTATGATGCTAATCTACCTTTAATAAATCCTGATTGTTCCTTCCCAATAGGATATGAGAGAAACATTTCCAGAGTGCCAAGAGTTTTGCAAAGTTCTTATAATCTTCATTTACTCGGAAGATAGGTCTGTAATTTTTTCAGAAAGTGGGGGTCTTTGCCCTCTTTATGTATTAAACATATTGTGGCTTCTTGAAAAGTACCTTTGGCAGATCATGATTCAATGAAATGATTAAATAAAAATAGCAGACAAGGGAGGAGAATATTTGAGGCATGTAGAAAAAATTCTACAGTGAAGCCACCTGGACCTGGCGTTTTCCCTTTTTTCACTGAAGCTAGGGCTTGTGCAATCTCATTAGAAGTGATGTTTTTGTCCAAAGAAGCAAAATCTAGTTCAGAGGGGATAGATTTGTGAGTTTGTTGTAAATAAGTCTCAATGAGAGAAGGTTGTACAGGGGTTTTGGAAGTATTTAACGTTTAATAGAAAGTAATAGATTCATTCAAGATATCTTTTTGATTAGTCAAAGAAGCACCCCTCTGAGTTAACTAACTAATCTATCTGAAACCGATGTTTCTTCACTTTAAGATAGTTTGCCAGTAGTTTTTCCGACTTTATTTCTTCCACCATAATAACGTGCATTACTCTTTAACAAAATGGAGGAGTGAGAGAGTATTCAATTGTAATTTGGCATATAGTAAATTTGTTAGATGAACATTGGATTTAGAAGAGAAATATTTGTATTCTAATGGAGGCCAACTAGGATTTGTATTCTTTATTTCAAATGTTATTTTTCTTGGCAACATAATCCATGATGAAACCACGCAGAGCTGCTTTGCGCTTATCCCAAATAAGAGCAGGTGAGATAGTGGGAGCGTCTTAACTCAAGAAACATTCGGAAACAAATCAGGCAAAAGACGTAGAAAAGTGTATTTCTCTTAACAATGAGTTTATTTATTTATTTATTTATTTTGAAAGTTTTATATAGCGCGAACAAGATCTTTGCAGATATCAGAGCGCTTTACAGACGAAAAGAACAACGTGTGAGCAAATAGTATTGGGGTGGGGAAGGTACATGTGGGAGCATAGTCAGCCAGATACATCAATAATGATCCAAGTACAAATACAAGTACAAATAATTGCCAGCGTAAACACTCAGGCAGGTCATGAACACGAGTCATACAAAAATGCAAAAAAAGGTCAGTAAAACTGAATGATGCAGCGTTTGTAAAAATCAACCCCAGTAATAATTCAAGTGTATTTAGCCATGAGGATAGCTTTTACTTCTTTCTTAAAAAGTATGGTAGAGGGGATGAGCCTGATTTCAGGGGGGAGTGAGTTCCAGATCCTGGGTGCCATTCCAGAGAAGGAACGTTTATACGTTTTTTCCTTGCGGAATCTTTGGGGCTTTAGCAGGAGATTGTTTGTGCCTCTAGTGATTCTAGAACCTCCGGAAATTGACAACTTTTGGGCGAGGTATCCGGGTGAGCTCAGGTGGACAGCCTTGTGCGTGATGCAGGCGATTTTCAGATGAATTCTCGCTTCAAAAGGTAGCCAGTTCAGGGCTCTCAGGTCAGGGGAAATGTGTGAGTGTTTTCTTGATCCGGTGATTAGTCTCGCTGCAGCGTTTAGAGAAGCTCTTATGGGTGCCGTGGTAGTTAGGGGGAGACCGCAGAGGGCGATGCTGCCGTAATCTATTCGAGGGATGACTAAAGCTTGTACCGCAGTTTGGAAATCTTTGGCTGGAAGGAAGGGTTTGAGTTTCCTTAAGGTATTGATCTGGAAGTTCGCCCCTTTAGTTGCTTTGTTGATGTGTTCCTGCATGTTGAGGTTGGTGTCAAGTGTTATGCCTAGAGATTTTGCTGAGTCTACAATGGTGGGATGAACATTGAGTGCGGTTAAGTGTTTAAGCCAGATTTGAGTGGTAGTGATCTTAGCAGGAGGTGAGATCAAGAGGAACTCTGTTTTAAGAGCATTGAGCTTGAGATGATTAGCGGCCAACCATGATTGGGTGCTTCTAATCGTTGAGTTCAAGAGCATAATGTCTTTGGGTGATTGTACTTTGAGATAAAGTTGGGTGTCATCGGCATACATGTGGAATTGAACATTGGATGCCTGTAGCAAGGTGGTGAGAGGTTCCATAACTAGGTTAAACAAAGTTGGGGATAGGGAGGACCCTTGTGGGACGCCTAGCGATACCGGTATTGGAGAAGACATCAGGTTGTTACTCTTGAATTTCTGCGTTCTGTTGTGTAGGAAGGACGTGAACCACTTGAGCACAGTTCCAGATATACCCATTCTTGTATTTAATAGTTCGAGTAGGTTCTCATGTTTGACGGTGTCGAATGCAGAGGAGAGATCCAGAAGGATAAGGAGACAGGTATCGTTTTGATCTAGGATTTGGAGGGCGTCGTCAATTATGTGTATCATAGCAGTTTCTGTACTGTGGTCCGCTCTGAAGCCTGATTGATGAGTGTTGAGTAGATCAAACTGATTAATGTGATTAGTCAATTGGGTTTGTGCGCATTTTTCCAGTAGTTTGGCAAGAGTCGGAATATTGGTAATGGGACGGTAGTTATTTAGATCTGAGGGGTCGGCTGTGGGTTTCTTTAGTAGAGGTGTGACTTGTCCAACTTTGAGGGAGTCGGGAATGGTCCCTTGTTGAAGAGAGCTGTTGATGATTTTAGTCCAAAGTGGGAGGAGCGACGGGGTAAGGTCTTTGACAGCGTTGGCAGGAAGGGGGTCCGAGAGGTGATTGGCTGGTTTCACAGTGCTGAGCAGTCTACCAATCTCTTCTTCCGAGTAGGTGGCAAAGGATGACCATGTCGCATTGTTTTTTGGTTCAGCGGGTGCTGTGCAGAGCGGTTTGGGGTAGAGACTTACGTCAATGAGGAGATCGATCTTTATGTTGTCTGTTTTTTGGGTAAAGAAAGAGGCGAAGTCTTCACAGGAGGGTGCTTCGCCCAGAGTACTGAGTGGTTGGGGTTGTTCCTTGGATTGTGTTCTGATTAACTCAAACAGCTTTCTCGGACGATTTTTGGCTTGGTCAAGCTGACGGCTGAAGAAATCTGATTTTGTGCGTTTTATTTTCCTGAAGTAGGCATTTCTCTTTTTCTTCAGCATTTTTAAGTGCAGTGCGGAGGGAGCTGATCTCCAGGTGTGCTCTGCCATTCGCATGGCCCGTCTATCGTCATTGAGACTCCCGTTGTACCAAGGATTGGACATTTTTGTGGATGCTCTTTTTAGCTGCATAGGTGCAGCTTCGTTAACTAAAGAGGTCATAGCGTTGAGATAGTGATCTGTCAAGGCTTGGACATCCGCAACGCCAGTGGGAGGGAGTAATATATTGCAGCTGTTGGGGGGTAGCGAGTTTGGGTTGAGTTTTTTCAAGTCTCTTTTCCAGACTTTGGGTTTGAAGGATTGAACCGGGTTAACTTTGACTTTTTCGTTGATGAAGAACGTGACAATGTGATGATCTGACCAGTCACAAGGTTTGATAGATTCGAGCTGGATAGAGTCTTCTTTGGAGATTATAAGGTCGATGATAGAGCCTTTCTCGTGGGTCGGGCTATTGCATATTTGGGTGAGGTCAAGGGCGTCGAGGAAGTTTTTTAGACTATTTACCACCGCGTCATTATGATCGTTCCAGTGGAGGTTGAAGTCCCCAAGGTATATTTGTGTGAGTTGTCGCCCCGAATTGGTGGTGATCAAATCCATAATTTGTTGCGTGAAGGTAAAGTTGTCCCCTGGTGGATGGTAAATGCTGTGGAGAGAGCATATCGGTTTGCCCTCACTGATAATATCAAGGCAAATGTATTCACAGGAGGTTGGGGAGGGTAGGGAGGGAGAGGTTACTTTCATGACAGAGAGGTTACTCCTGTGTATACATGCGATTCCCCCACCTTTTTGACCAACCCTGTCTAATCTGGTGATGTGGTAGTTGGGGGGAACCAGTATGTCCAATATGGGTGTAGAAGATTCAGTTAGCCAGGTTTCAGTCATGATGATGAGGTCAAGGTCCAGTGATAGGATGAGATCAGCGATTGCAGAGGAGTGCCTAGAGGCCGATCTGCAGTTGAGGAGGGTGCATTTGAGACGGGGTGTGTCGAGGGTGGAAGGGGGTTCTAAAGTGAGGGGGACTTTTCTCAGGTTACTAAGGATAGATATTCTGTTGTTTTGCGCGGGGGGTCTAAGGGGATTTGGATGAATCGTTGGAATGGCGCGGAGGGTGGAGGGTATGTTGTTAAGGGGAGCTGGGTCGTAGGACCGGAGGAGGGTGACCGTGTCGAGGTCCGATAGTGTGTTGCAGGTGCGATGGGGGCGGTTTTCCCGATTGCGAACAGGGATGGAGATCCAGTGCGGGGGGCGTTGAGTGCGAGAGTCAGCCGCCCGAGTGGAGGTCCTGTTAGGAAGGGTGGTGCTGGTGAAGGCGGGTGAGGGGTGCCCGGGATGTGTGCAGAGTAATTGTTTGATGATGTGCATGTCTTGTTTGAGCTTGAGGAGGGTGGTGGGTGAGGAGTGACTGGAATGCGAGCAGAGTAGTTGTTTGATGTTGTGAATGTCTTCTTTGAGCTGGAGGAGGGAGGCCATAACGTGGTCTAGTGTGTGATTTGTGTTGGTGATGGGTATTGGAGGGATGGGGGAGGATGACATAGAATAGAGGAGGGTATTGGTGGTAGGTGGAGAGTGCATAGTGGAGGATGGGCGTATGTTAGTTGTGATGGGGGCGCATGTGGGGTAATGGGGGGTGAGAATCGGGGGGGGGAGTGTCATTGTATGTAGTTCTTTTTTGCCGAGGCGGAGTTGAAGTGATAGTGGTGTGCTCAGAGTGAATAGTTGATGTGTGGGCTTCGAATTGGGGGGGATACAGGGTGGGGATTGTCTGTGTGCGTGTCGGTCTGGTGCTGAACTCGGTTGGGCGGATTGTGGGTGGAAGCTGTGTTGTCATGGGTGAAAAGAATGGGAATGTGGGCAAGTGCTGCCTGAAGATGGCCGCCTGGTAGGAGCTCCTGTGAAGAGCTCCCAGTGCTGGGGATCCCGTTTCGGGAAGAATCAAACAAGTAACTGGATCACCACAAGTAACTGGATTGCTGACCCGATTTGCGGAGGCTGGAGCCTGGGGAGCACCGGGACCTGCCGCTGGACGCTCGCCTTGGGCTCCCACATCGCGTCGCCTGGACGGGGTGGCTGGGGCTCAGCGAGACTGCAGAGCCAGAGTTGATCGACGAGTCGGGCGGTTTGGCGGAGGTTGGTGCCTGAGGGGCCCCGCGACCTGCCTCTGGTCACTCCCCCGTCGAGCAGCCGGGACTGGGCGGCTGGGGCTCCGGGGACCTGCTGAGCCTGCACCGGGGCTGGCCCTGTGATCGGCCCGCACCACAGCTGAGGATTCGTCGCGGCTCTGGGGAGCTGAGGGAGGCCCCCCTCCCCCGACCGCTTCAGGGCAGAGGCGCCAGCTGCGGCGCTGGTTGCTGCGGCCGGCGGGGGCTGGCGGAGAGGAGCCACCCGTTGTGGAGCGGCGGCCTGGAGGACCGGGAGGCCCCCCCCCCGCACCCCCTCCCCGATCCGCGGCGGAGACGAGAGCTATTGCGCTGGTTTTTGTTTGTTGATAGTGAAGCAGTGGTCCCGGCTCCACAGCGGCGGAAGCGCGGTGGCACCAAAGGGCTGGGAGAGCCCCCGCCCGCGCTCCTCGGCAGAAGGAGGCAGGTACCAGATCGCTGCGATGAGCTCACACCTCGGTCCTCAGGCGCGGCACACTAACGGGACCAGGAGGGAACAGGAGGGACGTCTGAGGAGTGGAGCCTGCCATCGGAGGCTGGAGAGAAAGAGACATCACATCGGACGTCTGAGGAGTGGAGCCTGCCATCGGAGGCTGGAGAGAAAGAGACATCGGAGGGCTGAGTGTGAGACCCCTCTACAGCCCTGTATTCAATTTGATTAAGCATTGCAACAGCAACCTGACAATCTATGCTGGCAAAATCTACATGCACACGGTGCAGTTGGCATATAAGGTATTTATTTCGCCCCACCCGCCTGCTCACATCTTAAACTATCTCCTTTGTGCAAAATGGCTGGGGCCATAAAACTGTAGCCATAAATCTCACCGATCCCCCTGAAGTCCACGAGGCTCTTCAGCTTAACTCCTCCACACAAGTCCTCTAGAAGTAGAGATAAGCTCCCCTCCTCAGCATGCTACGAGCAGGGCTTGCTCTAATTGAAAATGAACCTGCCCTCCCCGGTGCACAAAGTAATAGCAACAGACAGAGGACTAATTTCTCTATCTCCCCTAGCGGTTCGGCCATCTTAGACTGCCTATCTTAGACTGCCTATCCCTGGCGACCATCATGGACTAGTCATTCCTCTCGGATAAAAGTTTGCCTTACTACAGTGATACTTTATGTATATGCCTAGTTGTATCTTGCACATCTCACTTTGTCTTCAACTGTAACACACCAACGCTACCTCAGATATTTACATCATATATTTACACATCCCACTTTTTCTTCACACCATGCACCAATTGCTACCTCATATATTTTGGGTTGCTCACTAGGGTCACTTTAGTTCCCATATAATTCTTGTTTGTAATTGTATTTTGCTGTTGACTCATATACCTCATTTATTTCTGACTACACACTATTGTTATATAGCATATAACTTGGGGTGCAACCTTATATTGCTACTGATTCATGCACCTCATCTATTTGGAAACACCCATCTTTGCCTTCTACGGTGGTATTATATGTCTATAATCCTAAAGGTATATTGCACATCCCACTTTTCCTTCACCCTATGCACCAAATGCTACCTCATATATTTGGGTTGCTCACTAGTGTCACTTTAGGTCTCATATAATTTTTTGGGTGTTATAGGATTTTGCTACTGACTCACATACCTCATTTACTTTTGAGTACTCACTATTGTTATATAGCTTATAATTTTTGGTGCAACTCTATCTTGCTACTGATTCTTGCACCTCAGTTATTTGGAAACACACATTTTTGTCTTATCACTATTGTCACTTTTGATTCAGGTATTTTACTATCTGCATGTCACTTTTGATTCAGGTATTTTATTATCTGCATGGATATTTCAGCCTAGTTTATCATCAGTATTAAACCTATAGTCCATGCTGTACATGTTTGTAATCCACTACGACCTCACTGTAATGCACTGATTAATTGCTCATATTGACCTGCTGTCACATGCAAGTGGGTTTTAGTGTATGTGTTTGTATTCTGCACCAGTTTATCATTATTGTGTACTCTACATCTGTGCACCTGTTGTTACATGCATTGGGGTATTAGTGTATGTGTTTGTATTCTGCACCAGTTTATCATCACTGGGCACCCTACATCGGCGCAATAGGCACCCACTACAGATCTTATCCCTGGTTGCATTGACTACTACCGCATACACTTTGGCTGCCCACTAGTGTCACTTTCAGTCCATGCAACCAGCGATTACGGAGCACCCTCCCACACCTACTGACTCCGTCACCCCAACATGGAGCTCATCGGCAAGCACACATACAGAATCAACTACCCACCCACACTCACCAAAAAAGCCGCTAAAAGCTTTAAACACAACCTACTGAGGTCCCACCCTGAAATACCCTTTGCAGACACCTACTACTCACCGGTTAATGGTGCCGTAAACATTGATATCATCTTCCACACAGCACGCAGAGCCCAATGGAGAAAAATGTTCCTCTCTTTACTCACCGTATCCAAATCCAGGAAATCCGCTCATGGCCAAACACTCTCCATCACACCATCCCAACTCTTCCCAGGCAGAACCTCCATCACTATCTACAACAACGGGATTGTCCTAATCCAATCCACAGACAGGAACCTGGAACTACTAGACAACCTGTTCCCTACTTTCTTACAGCACCTTTCCAATCCGCGGACCCCACTCAGTCCGATCACCCTTGACTTCACAGCCCCCGATCATAACGATGCTAACCCAGCTCAGTCCCTAAACGACACGCACCTCTCCTCCACCACCGGCATCGTCGTCATCCACCCACCTACGGTAACCACCTCACACTCCTCAATCACAGACTTAGATCTCTCCCCGACATACACCAGCCGCACCCCCTCCCGTCCCACCAACACCCCGACCTCCACTCATACCACTCACATTCCTTTCTCCCCTGACACCACAACCCCCAACTACCACGCCTCTACCTTACCTCAGCCCCAAAAGGACATGCACCTCTCCTCTACCATCAGCACCTTAGTCATACACCCACCTACGGTAGTTACCTCACACACCTCAACCACAGACATAGATTTGTCACCCATATACACCAAACGTACCCCCTCCCCCCTGTCACCAGCCCACATTCCCATTCTTTTCACCCATGACAACATGAATCTCCATCTACGGGATTGAGACTGAGGGGGAACCAAATCCAAATCCATAACCTCCAAAGTATCGGACTAATGAGGGATTGAATTATATGTTGTGTCAAGGGTTTCGAAACAAAAATGTGATCCAATCCTGTATGGGTACTATGGGCAGCAGAGTAGAAGGTGTAATCATGAGAGGTGGAATTGGAAAGTCTCCAAGAGTCTGTAAAATATCTACTGTAAATAATAGAGTGGAATTATTTGTGCATTTTATGAGGGGAAAATTGGATTGAGGATTGCCTATCTAGAACTGGTACATAATTTGACTACAGTCACCACAGAGAATAAAGTAGGGCCGCTATATTGTGCACATTTGTCAGTGACTGTAGGCCAGAATAGATAATCAAGTTGTGTTGGGGCATAAATGTTAAAAATAGTTTGAGGGATATTATTAATAAAAAGTTTAATAATAATCCATCTACCTTTGTCATCTAGTTCTTGTGCTACAACAACAAGATTTTGAGTTTTCTTACAAAGATAACAACACCATTCTTTTTATTAGCAGTCAGAGATACAAATACAGGGCCTACCAAGCCATATTTAAGTTTCAGAGCTTCAGACTCCGTGAGGTGAGTTCTGAAGTAAGACTAAGTCCAGAGCAGATTTGGCTACATGGGATAATACTCTCTGCTGTTTGATAGGATTAATAAATCCTTTGATAATCCAGGAAATTACTCTGAGCATTGAGTAAGTATGCAAACTGTGAGGACTAGCATATAAATAACACATTTGGAACAAGACTATAATACCTTTTTTTAGAGAAATAGCAGTATGAAGTATGAAGTGTTAGAAACAATCGAGGAAGGGAGGGAAAAAGAGATGAGAAAGAAAAGAAGAGGGAAAAAAAATATTAAAAGATGAGCCCATACATATCAAGCACTGACGGCTGAGAGGACATGCCTGAATAATTCACAAGAAGTAAATTGGGTTGGATGACGACGGCACAGCCAACAAGAGGGGCCACTCACCATATCAGAAGAGAATATTAGTAGGGTAAATGAATAGAGTGACAAATGTTGTGGATCTGTAAAGAAATAAGAGAGAACAATTAATGTAGATATAATAATAACAAGGGAAACAAGCAAATTAGTGTCACAAAAGGAAGAAACAACAGCACACTATCAACATATTAACCTGTAGAGGGGCCAGCTTTATCCGTATTGTTCGTCGAATGAGTGTTATTTTTATATTCAACCGGTTGCTCATACGAGGTGGTTTTATTCTAGCGAGTAACCTTAAAAATCATGGACGAAAAAAGGCCAAATTGAGCACCCAGAGTTCACAATGCTGGAAGAAGTTTGAGAAATTCCTTTCTTCTGTTGGCCGTTGCATTGCAGATGTCCTTTGAAATAAAAATCTTTCTGCCATACCATGTGATTTTTCTTTTTGATTTGGCTGCATATAGAACTTTCAAAAGGTCTGTAAACTCCAAAAAGAAGGGATTAACTGCGCATGGTTTAGTAGATGCTGTTGAAAATAGACGACAACCCAGTCTATGCGCACATTGTATATTGAGGTGATTAGAAGGAATTAGATCCAATAATTGAGGAAGGAGACAGGATTGTCTCCCTCCATACCGCCAGGAAGACCATAAATGCAGCGGTTGTTGCACCTGTTCCTGGTTTCTAAGCCTTCTGAGTGCTTCTTTACCTGAAGAACCTACTTTTCCAAAGTTGCAATTTTATTTGTGCTATCCTGTAAATTCACCAAATACATTTGATTTTCCATGAGGGACCATTTATTATCAAGGTGCTGGATGCGTTTGTTGGTTTCTCCAACAAATGGACGAAGGGCTAGAATCTCCTCTAACAAAATCTCCAGTGTTCTAGGAGATGGTGGGGTTTCAGGAGAAGGAAAGTCCTTTTTAAGTCTTTTGTTTGTGGAGGAGGGTGATTGCTCCTTCATTGAGAAAAAAATGTTAATGAGGAATAGAAATTAAATCTTCCACCAAGGAACTTCTAGGTGGAGAATGTTAGTGGGCTTTGGCAGTAAACTGGGTCTTGGGGATAATGTTACAATAAGGTTTCTTTCATTTACCCATATACAGCTTGAATAAGTATTATTTTTACTTGAAAGTCAGCAAAATACATTCAGGGAGTGCTGGAATATGTATATATTGTTTAATTGCAGCACAAAACAAGACTGAAATGTGAGAAAGATGGTGGTCTTGTGAGCAGTGAATATCTGGTGCACTTTAAGCGAGATAAAACTCATGTATGATGAAGAGTGCAGGAAAAGTTGAAAAATGCCTCCAAAATATGAAATAAAGTAGAAGAATGGAGCATAATACCACTGAACCTGCCATATTTGAAGTGAATGCATAATTAACAGGCTCAATGTGCTCTAAGGAACTTGCGTGTATCACAATGCTGAGCTGAAGAGGCAGCGAATGTAAAATGGCAGCCGAAAGCACCTCATACATGGGAAAGTCATGAAAGCAGCATAATCCAACCTCAAAAATTAGTCCTGCTGTTCTACAGATGATCCGAAGAAGAGGGAATGCATTTTCCCACCCAAGGAGATGTTGGTGGTCACAAAAAAAGGGACGGAGGTTCTAAAAGGAGGTAGAGCTCCCATCTCAGGCAGCCATCGCAAGTGGTGTCCAACCCTTGCCCCTCATTGCACATATGTCTGATCCATTGTTCCTCCTTGATCACAAGCACTGTTATTTATTTTCCAGCAGTGGGAATTAAAGTTGAATAAATCCATCCACACCTCATACATCCCTCCAAAAGAAATCATATTTAATTGTATCGTTGTTTTGTATAGATTGCTGATGGATTTAAGAAAATCACAGGCAGTTAAATGTTGCCTAACACTAATTTTTCCCAACAAAGTCTCCCAAAGGTCATATATCTAAGTTTATATATAATTTGCGGCACATGCTTCCCAATAACTGCAACATTGTTTTCATGAGCAGAGCGGGTAAGGCTAAAGGATACCTATACACTGTGTACTACAAATATGGTTGTTTTGAAGTTTGCTCTTATTATTTGTGTGTGGCCACCTTTCGTTTGAGGGTCCTCAGGGTATGGACATAACAAGAAACCTTAGGTGGAGCGGGGGGAAATGGAGCATAACCAGAAGCGGCTTCTCAATTTGAGTGGAGGAGTGTCGCCCCACAAAGAAACGCCCCAGGCCAGAGCTGAAAAATAAAGTGGTAATAAAGTTTACTTATTACCATTTTATTTTTCAACAATCCACCCCATCCCGAACTGAACATCAGGACAGGGTGGGCCATTGCTGCTGAGTGGCAGCAGGGAGCTGTTCACTTATGTTAAAAGTGGGCATGTTCCTTTGGGCATTCGTCGTTCAACTGCCAGCCAGACATGCACATTTTATACTTCTCTAATCTAGCTGTCTATGACAGCTGGGTTAGAAAAGGCACAGGCCTCAAGCCCTCATAAGAGCGCTGAGAGAGGCCGCGCCATATAATCGTGGTGTTTCTCTTATGTTGATTAACAGCATTAGAGCAGTGCCAGGATTTGCTTGGGAGTTGAGAGCCTGCCTTGAGGAGAGAAGACACACCGAGGAGGACTTCGTGCTGACTCTGGAAGGTAAATGTATTTTATTATATATATTTTTTTCTGTGACACTCGCCTCACCACCCTCTGTACTTGCCATCTCCAATGAGCATAACCTAGTCAACCTGGGCAGTATCTAGTTAACTGTCCACTGTGGTCGAAGAAAAAATGTGGATGTTGATTCCCAGGAATCTCTAGATTGGAAAAATCTTCGTTATATCAATGCATACCTTAGGGGGAAGAGAGTAGAGTTCACGACATGCTACCTAGAAAAAACGTCAGAGCACACACATATAAAGAGATGGCGCACCACTCTATATCGTCATGAGTAAGGCTATGTTTGAGGAGAAATGCAAAAACAGATGTTTGAGCATTAGCATTGAATCTGCGAATATTGATTGAAATCTCTTCTAGTCACGTGGTTTGCCTTGTACTTTGGCTGGAGTGGCAGAGTATTTGACAAGGTGACCCCTTCAAGGCCTATAGCATGCACACCAAGCCATTGGTTTCTGACCCTCTGAGGGACCGGGGGTGAAGCTATCGGATCTAAGTGGTATGCAGGGGAGGTGGATGGCGCTTTGTGCAGCAGAGCCTGTGCTTTGAACTGAATGTTGGTTGGGAAAAGGAGCCAGTGAAAGGTCGAGAGGGCTGGCCATTGGTCTTAATGCTTTAGATCTCATTTTGGATGGCAGGCAGTTTGTTATGTATCCCATAGAGGCTCTTTCAATACATAAACATGGTAAAATGAGAGTCCTAGATGGAGAATTATGCTCTAATGCATACATTAGATTGAATCTTCCAGCTCAGTATTAAAGGCTAAGAACATAGAGGATGAGCCCACAAAATAGGGCCCTCTAAGCACTGGAATTATATTAGTTTTACCTTCAGTGTAAAACATCCCACCTGTTCTTCGGGAACCCCCTGAGAAAACACCTGGAGCTGAGCTGTTCAAACTACCTTTTGAATGCTCAGTGAAGTCAAGTGAAGTAGTCATTGAGGAATTGCATATGTGGTGGTCTACCCCACTACTTGACTGGCCTCAAACTGCCTCAGTCAATGACTTACAGTAGTTCTTTCCCCCTCACTGTCCCTACCTCAGCACTGTGATTTAAGTCTTCCTATTGTGTCATTTTCATACATCTTGCCTGCTAGCCCATTTTCTGTTGTTATATAAAAGTGCCCTGAAGAGGTACTCAGTATTATATGAAACAAATGCATGCATAAATGAATGTGCACTTAAAGCAGACTATCAACAATAAACAACTTTAAGTGAAATGTGTCATGGGCTAGGGTGCTAAGGTAACTCTGGCGTGTTCTTAATGTGTGCCGAGCTGCATGTTAGCCCTGTTGTTGTTCTTTTGTTTACCAAAGTGAAATGTGTTATGATGTTGTGAAACAGATTTCTTTGTCGTGGGGTTTTAGGAGTACCATTGGAGACACCTTGGCAGGTGGGTTCAGGGTCTGAGAAGTTGGCATTCCTTTTATGACATAATTAGGTTTACATCGAGCAGCTGGAGTACCTATAACACCCTAAATACGTGGTTTCCGCAACATTGGTTTTGTTTAGGGTTAGTTAGGTCATTTAGAGTAATTATTACACTGTGTAACGCAAAATCGTGGACTTTTATCGGAAAGTAATGTCTAGTTATAAGTGATTATTGCCTCAGTGAACTTTTTGTTTCTCTTTATATGGACATTGCCAGTTCTGGCTGTGTGCAAGCAATTCCCCATTACAAACATCTGCAAAAAAACTGTGATGGTCCCGCAGTTGAACACACTTGTGTAGAGCATTATTCAACAACAGTCCCAAGGTGCCGGATCATGCCAGAAGAGTATTGCAAGTGGGTCTAAAAGAGGCTTGTGTTTAGATTACAGTGAACGGAACAGAGATTGGCTATTTGCTGAAGTTCTCCTGATATTGACTGAGATGGAGCCATTGCTTGCATTGGGTAATAAGCATTGCAGTTACCTTAGACAGAGATATTTGGGGCCGACCAGTGCAAACATCTGAAGGTGAGTGAATCTAAGCCTGAACTGGAATCCAATCCTGGATGTTGTAGCTCTTGGTAATGATCTGATTCCTGAGAATACGAATTCCCTGCGCCTCCGTCTTCTGGTTGCAAAGCCTGTTCATGACTAAACCTACCAGACTCTTTTAAGTTCAGCGTTTGGAAAAGCTTAGATTCCTTTCAATTGTAGCCAAGTTTCCTACTAATATTTACTAACTTTGCAGTTCTTCTTAACCCAAAAAAGGACTTTCCTTTATGGTCTGTGAATTTGTTTTCTTAGAAACTGTAAAACAAAATTTAGACTGAGGCATTTACCTTACCGTTTGGTGTTGCACTCACCGTCACCTGCGCACTACATGGTAGTTATTTACTTACAACTCCACACTGTATCGCTTCATTTGAGTAAACAATCTGATGATATTGTCATCATGGACCAGACCAAGTCCGGCTTTCAATGAGCTTGAGCAAGCTTAGCGCATACAACTCAGCTAATGCTCTCAAAATCAACCAAGATAAGACGAAGGTCTTGATCTCTGGCCGCTGCAAAAAACAAAAAACTTTAACATGGAATATCAGGCCCGCTAAGATTAAATCAACATCAAAATACAATTACCTGGGGGTTTGGTTCTGTGAGTCTCCCAGACCATCAGTCCATCTAGCTGCTCTGAAAAAGAGAGCTGGAGCAATAACATACAGCCTGACACGACTCAACCAATCCCCGAGTAGTCCCTCTGCAGAACCCATATTGAAAGAGATTAAAGCTACTCTTCTTCCCACCCTAACTTATGGGCATCAGGCCTTCCCTGAGGCATGTTCGGCTAGTCTTGACCACGCCCAGATTACCACTTACAAAAAAATCTTCTGCCTTCCGAATTACATTCACAGGGTATGACTACGACTGGATCTGGGCCTTACAAGACAATTCATCTCCTGTGTGGCAGACACCTTAAAGTACTATATAAAGGTGCTAAAAGCCGCAGTCAGTTCGCTTAAGGCCCTGTTAAAAGAAACCCTTGCCTGCCCTGGGAACCAATGGAATCGTCAAATTGTAAAAGCTTTAACTGTTAACTGTATTACACATTGATGAAACATCACTTACAGCAGACTCTATTGCATACACCGTCTAGAAAATGGTTATCAATAAGCAGGCAAGACTCTTACCAGAAGGACATCCAGGCCTTAAATCCTGCACCCCTTAAATGAATCGTACATTCCTGGGTTACAGCAACTATATCTCTCTGACAGTTTAAATGCAGTGGCCCTCAAAAATATAATGTTTATGCGTCTTCTAGGACTGCTCTCCATTGCTTTTAATCGATGGGCTCCATCAGGCGAGGAGGGGCCTGCAGACTGTGTAACTACAGGTCCGAATCATGGCTAGATCTTTTGTGCTGATGCCCCTAGAAAGTTCCTCCTCAAACCACTATATCTCAAGAAGGGCATCCACACTTGTTGGGAGGCATCTGCTCTCTGTTATATTTGTACCGATATACAAACGCTCGCAAGGGCCGGGAAAAATCGGAGACTTTTGGATAACTTGCTCTCTCCTTCTCCTGCTGCCCTACAATCGGCCCCTCCTCCCCAAAAACCTATTATAGACTATTTTGCAAAATGTTATAGCTTTTTTTCATTAGATTGAGCTACAAGATCCATTTTATCTTTGAATTTGCTGCTTTGAATTACTGTTACGACCACTGTATAAAAGTGTCTTGTTTGTAACATGTGCCCCAAACCCGACGGTTGTTCCGTCTCTTTTTTTTAATGCGGTTAAGATGCCACGGAGACGCCTACATAGCAATGGTTTTAGTTAACTGTGCTAATTTAACAATAAATACAATAAATAAATAAAATTTGAGTAAACAATCTTGTTGTGACCCCAGTATACATTTCATTTGAAGGGAACCATTTTACCTTATTCACAATTATTATTTCTTTTTGAGCCAAGCAAAGCAGAGCGGACCTATGGAATATACCTTTGCTCTTCCTTTATAATAGTCATGTGGCCAGATGTTTATTGGTGGGACTGGCACTACCCCTCAATTCCTCACCCATATCGCCCCATTCTAATTCTCATCCAAACCCGATAAAATAACAGGTGGGGAACTACAATGCATGCTAACTGAGACCGAACTGGAATCAGCTCCTTGCAAAACAGAAGTGAGGGAAAGCCCGCCCTGCAGAATGGAATGCTGCAGCTTTAAGAAGAGGTGGTCTGTGTGATTTCCTTGCGTAAACACCATCGATTTTGAACAGTCTCCTACTGTTCGCCTTTTTCCCCATTTTGGAGCAGGAAACATTCCCACGCTTAAAAATAGCGCGATATATTCCTAATAAACAGCGGGCTTCTTCTCTTCTTCTCATCTGAAATCCGCCAAAACTGAGGCAAAATCCAAGTGACTGCTCTGAGCAGCTGTGTGGCCTGGAGTTCGCTGGGGAAGCGGCTTCCTGCAGCCCCTATTCATCACCTGCTTCAAAGGCAGCCTAGCTGCTCTAGTGTGCAGGCCAGGTAGGGTGCCATTGTGCGCAGCCTGGGAGGATTAGTATCAAAGCTGCGGCGAGCAGGCCTTCGGTCCCGGGCTGCCATTCAGCCCTAGCAGGAAGAGGCTAAGACCGGCCAAGGTCACGATATCCAGTGTGCGGGGGACTGGGAACGGGGCCTGAGAATAGAACGCGTCTTATGAAATCATGGCACAAGCTTGCAGCCCAGCAGGTGCTCCCCGAAACACGGACATCTGTTTTTATTGCTGGACGGAGCCGACAATGAGATAATAGAGCTTTCTTTTTCAAATCATATTTAATACTGGGGAGGTCACGCGGGACAAGACAACTGAAGGTTACTGACCACAATATCGTGTTAAATTTAGCTAGCTTCTGTTTGGTAATTAAGGAAGAAATTCGTAAGGTTTGATTCTTTTCTGCATAAAAAAAGAAGAAAAGACATACTGGTGTGGGTTTCTTTACCATTTCTAATCTCTTCTGCTACCGATGAGCAACTGAATAGCATGAATGACATGGTGTAATTTAAGGAATGATATTTTGGATTGAGGAGACCGGGCAAAGACATTGGTTTCTCAGTTAGCAAATTTTCTTATTTGCCGCACAATTTTTTAGAATTTTGGGGCGAATCCATTAGAGATGTGCTCCGCCTCACACAGGTGAGGTAACAGTGATGCAAAAATGACGGTTGGCTGGTGAAGGGATATTACGCGCTGCGAACGTTGTCATGACGACAAGGATGAGCAATTGATGAACTGTCTCCTCATTATCCAATCAGATCGTGGAGCTGAAGCTGGAGCATGAGCAGACGGAGGCACACCTATTCCAGCAGCACAACAACGAGAAGGACTGCCTTGTCCAAGATCATGCACGGGAAATTGAGAAACTGGAGAAGCAGATGGGCGATACCATGCTGGAATATGAGCAAAAGGCGCAGGACCAACAAATTCAAGATGCACAGGTAAACCGATCATTGGAATTTTAAATGTGCTAGCGGAAATTTTTTAAATACATACACGTTATGGCGCGCGCTGTCAAAATATTTATGTTGCTAATGCTCCGCGATTGGTGCGAAATTGTCATGTACATGCAGTGTCTTGCTGATTTCTCTTCCCTTCTGGAACATAGTGCACTCAGGCTTAAAAGTGCAGAAACCACAGGCTGCCAGATTAAAAATCCCATGGTGCGCCATAACTCGGCCTTCTATTTATAATCCCGCCTCGTTTTCTTTCATGATGGATTTCAGGGGCTTTTCCATGGAGAAAAATAGATTCTGTCACTCCTCCCTCACCAACCCCTCCCTTGCCATTTACCTCCTTCCTCAGGACCCAATAGAGGGAAATATCTAATTGATTTGTGCATTCCACCCCAACCCCCCCTTCATCCACGCTCGGCAGGTAGCCATTGCTATCTGCTTTCAGAAATTACCAAATTGTATTTATTTGTTGTTGTCATTTTCCCCTTTAAATTTTCGTTTTTATCAGATTGCATCTGCCTGAGAAAAAAAACCATGTTCAGAGAAAGACCGTTCCACATGGGGGTTGAGATTTTCTCTTGCACACATACACAAAGGTGAAGGTTCTTCCTCCCTATCATGTCTCTGTATAGGCACGGCTGGGCGCCATTTGTCAGAATAACCTCCAGCTGTGGTTGCATTTGGCTCTTCAAAGTTGTGGATCAAATCTGCACTGTCAGCATGGAAAATTATCTTTATTGGGTTACCAACGAAAACATCATCTTTTGTGTGTTTTTACATATTGTTTTTAAAAGCGTTTGATACTTGGGTGTAAGCGCACAAAAAAGAGGCCTGCTAACCAGTAAGCGCAACTCGCTCATAAAAAGAATATTGTATATCTTTACAAAATGTTGCCATTTTCTTTTGGGTTCTGTAGGCCTTTGTCTTAAAACAAGTAACTTGTTGTTTTTTTCGGCAACAGGAACATTGAAATTTAGCAACATATGAATTATTTATTGTGTACTAGCGGATCTCTCTTTCTTGCATATTGTACATCTTTGCAAACCCTAACTGTTGTGGCAGTGTCAACAATGCTCCCATTTTATTCCAGCCATCCATGGAAATTATCTATTTACCATATTTTTGTGTGTCTTGGTGAGCATACAGAAGATGGTAGCATTACATTTAAATCTTGCCTTAACAACATCTATTCGGAATTAGGGTGAGTGCTGGTTTTTGGTAAGAAAGGGCTCAGACATTTGTTACTCACGTTAACACAGGGTTCTTACCAAGTCAATCATTGACTCCTCCTACCAGATGAATGCAGCCTTCTATCAATGTTAATACTGAGCATGCTCACAACCGAACAAATCGTGTTATCAGACGAAACTGGTAAACAAATTCTCCACCTGTATAACTCAATTACGTTTTTAACAAACATAGTCTTCTCTATAGCCTGCACAGCAAAGGAACAAATAGGACAGAGCGTTGTATGACGTGCTGGTATCCTACGAAACATGTGGGTGAATGTAGATATGATTGCTAAATCCGTTGCGCTCAGGCTTACATCTTTCCTGTGATTGGACGTGCATTTGGAGCATCATTAGCATTTTTCTTGACTTTTTCTACGAAATCTCTACTTTGTTGGTTGATGCAATTTTAGGAGAGAAAATAAAGAAACTATCCAGCGGTCCTTGTGTAAGGATAGCTAGCTGTCAATTAGTTGAATATTTATTACTTTGATAATTACAGTTCATATCAGTTATCACATCTTGCATTTAAAAGTAATTTGGAGTGAGTTCTGTGAAATCCTTGCTCATCTACATATGTGTGACAAATTAGAAGAGTGCTATAAAAGAAAATGTAACAGCCCTGCTCCATTTATGCGGCTGGAATCTGAAACAACATCCACGTATCCTTCAGGGCTGCCCCAACTGTACTTCAGTTTAGGCAAGAGCTTAAGACTCGCCTCTTTGAAGAACACTACTTCACAAGAACCCAGCAGTTCACTTCAACTTTCAGAACCCAACTTCCCCTGCAATCACTCACTCACTGACTGTTGTCTTGTGACTAGGTTTGTGCTGCACAAATATGGCCTACGTACACACACGCTATCAGTTGTCAGTGATCATAGCTCTCATTGCTTATTCTGCTTATTGTTGTTTATTGCTGCGCCAGTCTTTACCTCATAAATTGTCGTCCTCATTATTGTATACTGTATGTTTTTTCGGAGCTAAAAAGGTGCAATTGGCAACCATTTGTGCCAAAAGAAATATACAATGCTCAGCACAGTGCAGACCACTAGGAAATTTAAAGAAATAGATCATCCATTTGGAAAAGCACTTAATGCCAATTAATATTATGCGATTTATGTCAGAGCTACTATATTTTCTACTTCAGTCTTTAAAACACATGCCTACAGCTATTTCAGAGACATTGCAAAAGTCTTTGAACAATATTTGTGAATAAAATAAAACACTCCAGAACCTGAATATTAATTAAAAGTACCTTTAACAGCTTTTATGTTTGGGAATGAAGGACAGCACTATAGTTTAAGGCTACAGAAATAGCTGACAAGTTCAAAAGAAGGTAAAATGACCCCATGTTTTCAAAGCCATACAGGCATCCTGATCTCGGCCAACAAAGGATCAATTTCATCCTTGATTCAGTTAGTAAAGTTGGGAGTTAAGAGCCATTGCAATAAATGTTTGTATCTGGACTTTGAGATTTCCAACGTTGCTGGTGACTGCTTTTCTTCTCTTGCCTGTGCTCAACTCCTGCCTACAGTGGTTTCCAAGTAGGTAGTGTAGAAAGGTTGCCCCACTTCCATAAATTCTTAGGACGTGATGGTCCTCATAGCTCTGACTTTGGCCAAAGGCTTTTTATTTAGTCAGCCCACAGATTTGGCTCAATTCCATAAACTTATGTTTCTAGATTGATATCTCAAAGATAATATTATCCTTTGCCACTTTCTATGGCACCATCAAGAACTACCTATTACATTATGTGGCCATCCTGGAAAAAGTGCCGCTCTTTACAGTCATTTTGAAGGTTCTCTTTGGCCTTTCTCTTTTCCCCTCCATACTGTTCTTCCTCTCCCATTCCCTTTTACTTCATCCTCTCTAATTCTTTCCGAATCCTTTTTGATTCATCACTTTCTTTTGAGGATAACATTTCTTAGGTATCATTATGCCATCTTAAACAATGTAACGGGGGATGTGTTGAATGTATTTATTTTTAGTTTTATGACAACTTTACCAAAGGCTTTCAAGGAGCAGACGGCGTACTACACAAATACTAATCACATAACAAAAATGTTAGGTTTTTCTGTATGGTGGAAAGGTCAGCCTGAGAGGATACTGTGTACGTTGCAGTCACTAAGCAGTATTACATGGAACAATTAGCACATAAATATTTGCATATGCAAATGAGAATTGGTACAAAGATGCATGACGTAGTTATGGTTCAATTGAGTGTGAATCTGACCTCTCCAAAGCTTTAACGTGTTGTGCTCATCAGGGGAAAGATGAATTGATATTGGAAGATATAAAGACAGTTTGAATATATATATATATATATATATATATATATATATATATATATATATATACACACACACACACACACACACATATATATATATATATATATATATATATATATATATATATATATATATATATATATATATATCTACTGGCGGTCGCCAGTAGGTATATATAGTTAGGATTTTTTTCCTATGGGATTTCTGAAAATTCTATGTCAAATAACTTTGGCGTTTGTGGACGGAATTGTCTGAAATTTGCAGGAAAATGGCACATTTTGTTTCTGAGCAGCCCCTGAAAAATTGGGGGGGTTTCGTTAAGGGGGGGGGGGGCAAGAAAAAAGGGGGGTCCCAAAACGTGTTTTTCCCATTCATTTTTCCATAGGGCGGTTGGAATCACTTTTAGCTCGCACGGCTGAATGGTTTTATACGAAACTTGGCAAAATTGTAGATTTGGTTTGCCCGACGTTCCTTTGCTATGTCTCAATATAAGTGCTCCAGTGGATTTTGAGAAATTAACATTTGAAAAAACAGATATATCTGTGACAGCGTCCCGGTTAGCTCCCCGGTTCGCGTACCTGACGCGTAACGGAACTTCGCGAGGAGAAGCGGATTGGCTCCCCGGTGACTGTCAACATTCTAAACAGTCCGGAGCGGCCGCCATCTTGTGTCTCGGTAGGATCGAGACACAAGAGGTGGAAAAAACAAAGTGGGAAATGAGCATAAGGGGGCAGAGTACATCCTCCCTGACCCCCTAGGTTTGATGAGGGGGCATTAAAAGGGCCCCGCGGGGCAAAAAAAAAAAATTTTTATTATCGTTTTTTTTTGCGGGGGGAGCGCCCGGTACGCGCACCGGGAAGCGGTCCGGGGAGCGTAATATACGGAAAAAAGAATGTTCAAATATTGTATGTTTATCGATTGTTCTTTTTGTTGTATTTTTTTTTCTATTTAAGTACCAACATGTAGGTACCAATGCAGAGTGTAAAAATAAATATACACCGTTTTCTTTGCAGATATCTTGCATGTTGTTTCAGAAGTTATTGTGGTATATGGAATTCATAGCATAGTCTGTGAGGAAAGCAGAAAGAACATGGACGCAGGAGATGATAAAGAGATGTTAAATACACATTGGAGATAATATAGTGGGAGAAAGGAAGTAACTATGAGCAAACTTACTATGTAACACAAAAAAAGTTGCACAGTATATTTTAAGTCTCAGTTTATATTTTATCTTTTTAGGTACTATTTCATAATTTTCATATTAAAAAGAATAATGTCTCAAACAATTTTAACTTTTAAAATTTAAATTTATTGTTCTGATTTTTCATAATCTAAGAGAATTTGTAGCATTAAATCATCAGGAATGTCCTCCTTTTCATTCCAAGAATCACATTCACATTCTTCAGCACATTTTAATAATTCTTGGTCTACTGATTCATCCATAAAGTCTAGTTCTTCTTTTTCTTGGTTTGGATTGCTTTCAATCTTAATTTCAAATGAAATTGTATTTTCTTTTGGCTGTGCTTCCATTTTCTTGCTGTAAATTGCATAAACAAATATATCAGTGGAGTTAGGGCACTGTTGGGTTTAAGTTCAGACAGGTGCTTGTGAGTTTTTAACAGTGAAGTAATCTTTGGGCAGTGCATGGTTTCAGGCAGGAAGTAAAACTATTAAAAAGTGCCTGTGGTGAAGCCTAAGTAAATTCATAATTATACCACAGAAGCCTAACTCAATCAATAATTTAAATAATTAAGTCTTTCTCAATGACTAACTCTTATAGAGGGTCAGTATGTAACTATCTGAAAACGTTTTCCTTATTTAATATAAAGTGCATAACATAGTTCTCCTTTCAAATTTTTAAAATTATATCTTACCTTTGAAAAAGAAGTTAAAGCTCGCAGTCAAAATGCTCTTGAAATGTACTTCAGGAAGTAGTAGTCAAAATGGCTGTGTTTCTCTCTCTTTCTTTATATATATTCAGGTACATAACCAATCAAATGTCATGAAATAATAGTAGAAAATGAAAGTAACATTTTAATTGGTTGTCAATTCTAACACTTCATATGTGTTTCTGTCATGTAATTTACCTCAGGATATTTAGTCAGTCCTACAGCATAATTTTCTCAATGAAATTCCATCAAAATTGGGTAAATGGTAGGGACTGCTATTTAGTAGGGCCTATTCTATATTTGATGAAAGTGTCTTCAGTGGTTTTTCTGTAGATTACTTTCCCACCTTTTTTTAGCGAGCGCTCACCGGTGCACGCACCGGTACGCGAACCGGCAGCGTTACGGGAGTCCTCCATTTTGTGTATAAGTAGAATTGAGACACAAGATGGAGGGAAAACAATGTTTGGAATGGGTAGAAGGGGGCACGGTAGATACGTTGTGACCCTCTATGTTTTCTAAGGGGGGCTTAGGACGCTCATATAGGCAAAAAAAAAAAAAATGAAAAATTTCGCCGGGGAGCGCCCGGTACGCGCACCGGTAAGCGAACCGGGGAGCGTACTTTGGTGAAAAATAGTGAAAAAAGTTAGGAAAAGATAAACATTTAGAATGATCAGAGGTAGGGTAGCTCTGAAAGGAGCTATTGGGTTCTGTGGCTGATTTAGGTACCTACAAGTAGGTTCCAATGCACAGTTTTAAATTCAGGAGGAATATTCTATTCCCCTCATCTGAGAAGTGCACACCATCTCCTCTGTAGATGTCTTGCATGTTGTAATGCAAGTTATTGTTGTATATTGAACCCATTCTAAAGTCTCTCATGTAAGCAGAAAGAGATTTATTCACATGTTTCCGTGCTTTCTCAAATTGTGGACAACATTGGTTGGACCAGTTCCATTTCTGTCTTTGGCATATATTGGAATATACCAAGGCAGTTTGGGGAAAAAGTGTCATTAATTGATGAAAGGTGTCCTTTAAAAGCATTTCCAGACCAACCCCAGTCATAGTGCCCAAATCATTTCCACCACAGTGCACTATTAAGAGGTCAGGGTTTGGCAGATGCATAAAACAATTATAATAAAAACATATAAAATATATTTTTAATTTAAAGAAGAATACATTTTACAGCTTTTGATATTTGCTATTAAAAGGCCATTGAAATTCACTGAAAAAACCATAGGTTATAGACCATATATAGTTAGGAATTAGCATTTACAAAACCTTGAAAATTCACTGAAAAAACCATAGGTTATAGACCATATATAGTTAGGGGTTAGCATTTACAAAACCTTACTTTACTCACACAAAACCATTGAAATTCGCATATATAGTTAGTTGCACTAACTATATATCGCGCACCCGCAATCCACTGCTGATGATGTCACATATTACATCATTCATGACATGGTCAGTGACATCACTGATGACATTTCAAATGACATCACTGATGACATCTCAAATGACATCACTGATGACATTTCATTTGACATTACTGATCACATCACTGATGATATCATTTATGTGATAATACAATGAACCTCTTCAGACTCTAATATAACCTTAGATACAATCAGTGTAAACAGACACTTACAGACTGTCACTCATCCATGGAGTTACTCACACACCTAGTCAGTCATTCCAAGAATCAATCACACCTCCATTTCCTCAACTATACCGTTATACACACCTTACTTATTCAAACATATACTAACACATATTTACTCTCTTAAACAATGATCCATACAGCCACTCACACATTTACTGGCTCTTATGCACAGTTATTAATATATGTCAACTCTCACATGTACTGTGTTTTACATATGTACTTACTTTGACATGTAGCACTGAGATATCCATTCAATCACCAATACACTCATGCACACAGTCAACCGCCCATACAGCTGTTTCCACATGCACTTTTGAACCCATACATCTAGTGAATCAACTGCTCACACATCTATGCACAGAGTCATACACCTCCAAGCCACCCATACACACACTCAGTCTCCCATACAAATACTTGGGCAACCAATCAATAATCCATATAATTACTCATATAGCTACTGATCAACACATGCAGCAGTTTACAGAACAACAGATATAAAGATGCACAAATTAAGACAGTTTAGTCAATAACCCATGCACTCAGTGAGACACATTTAATCACTCACTCATACAGTCAGTCATGCACCTACTAAATCCTTCATCCAGACACTTATACATTCACTCATTCTCCAATATGTAAGACATATTTTAACTTTACAGAAACATACAGTCACTGGATGTTGTCATCAGTGATGTCATCAGTGATGTCATTTGAGATGTCATCAGTGATGTCATCAGTGATGTCATTTGAGATGTAATCAGTGATGTCATCAGTGATGTCACTGAACATGTCATGAATGATGTAATATGTGACATCATCAGCAGTGGATTGCGGGTGCGCGATATATAGTTAGTGCAACTAACTATATATGCGAATTTCAATGGTTTTGTGTGAGTAAAATAAGGTTTTGTAAATGCTAATCCCTAACTATATATGGTCTATAACCTATGGTTTTTTCAGTGAATATATATATACATACATACACATATAGTATATAATTCTGTATACAAAATATTGCTGTTCATTGTGTAGACATTTATACAATTCTATAATCAGTCTTTTACAAGGCATTGGCACTGCTCTGTCGACCTACTAGGGGTAAAGTGCAGTGTTTGCAGCAGCTTTAATGTGTCAGTTAGTTCCTGAATTGGGGGGTTGATGTAAACACCTATAGTTGCAATAGAAAATTGTTTTAGATTTCAGCTCATGGCATGAGAACTTATGTTTGTGAGTTTTTCTTTTTTGGCTCTATGTATTTTGAGTTGGTCGATGGAATACCTGTGGTTTATGTTTTTGACCACCGGAGTTGTAATTTGTTGCCAAGTCAGTCTGGGTTTCTTAGATACAACGTGTGGTAAATTATTCACTAAGGGCCAGATGTAGCAAGCGAAATAGCGAAATTCGTAGAATATCAGCGTTTGGGATCGCAATTTAGCTGTGTGCTATGTAGGTAGGCAAATACCTACTTGCAAAATAAGGTATCGCAAAATTTGCGATTCCTCTTTTTGCACAAGCATTTAGAGAATCGCAATTTGCGATTCCCTAATTGCTATGCTAGTATGCTTCGCAAACTGCGATAATGCCTTAAGGAATCCCAAATTACCACCAACTTCAAATTGGTGGTAAGTGGTGATTTCCTTTAAAAAGCACTTTTTTGATGTTTTCAAATTGCCATGTGGCACACATACATGACCTTAGGGCAGAGGTCTTCAAACTTTTGGATGCCGAGACCCCCCTGTCAACATTTTCAGGCGTAAGGACCCCCTCCTGACAAAAATTTCTAAACCCTGTGTGGGGGACAAGAGTACCCAAGTGACTGCACGGTGAGCGATGCAACAGTGTGAGAGTAGGGTAAAAGGAGTGACTGCAGGGTGAGTGAGGGGACCATATGAATTTGGGTTTGGCTGTAAGTGCAGAGTGGGACGAATTAATGCATGGTTAGTGATGGCCTTGTTTGAGTGAGCTACAGATTGAGCAGTGAGGGGGGACAGGTGAGTGAAGTGTCACATGAGTGCAGGGTGAGTAGTGTGCTCATGTGACTGCAGGGTGAGGTACAGGATGAACAACGCAAGCGCATTGTTAGTGCAGAGTGATCACTGTGAGTGCAGGGTGAGCGGGTGAATGTTGTGAGTGCATGGTGATCAGTGTGAGTGCATTGTGATCGCTGTGAGTGCAGGGTGAGCGGGTGAATGTTGTGAGTGCATGGTGATCAGTGTGAGTGCATGGTGATCAGTGTGAGTGCAGGGAGAGCAGGTGAATGATGTGAGTACATTGTGATCAATGTGAGTGCATTGTGATCCTTGAGTGCAGGGTGGGCGGGTGAATGGTGTGAGTTCATGGTGATCAGTGTGAGTGCATTGTGATCAGTGTGAGTGCATTGTGATCTCTGTGAGTGCATTGTGATCACTATTAGTGCATGGTGATCAGTGTGAGTGCAGGGCGAGCGTGAAAGTGAAAGCGAGAATGAGGAGTGAGTTGTCTGAATGCAGTTTGCATTCCCAGAAACTTGAAGCGTAGGGTTTCAGATATAAGTTAAACTATAGCTATAATGGTATTAATCAGGGATCGAGGGTGGAGGAAATAAATAATGTGCCGATACAGCTCATTATTTTGATGGCCCATAAATAAGCAGTCACCTAAAGCTGTATGTTTAGCACTTATCTGTGGATACTTAGAACAGCAAATATAAATAGAAAGCACTTTTAATTGTGTTCTAGGGCTGCCTCAATGATCCATGGCTGATAATTACAGAGAACAAAGACAGAAAAGTCACATAGCTAATTAATACATACTTTTTTATTTATAACTCTATTTAGTGTCAAGAGCAGGTCTCTGCGGGCTCTTTAAACAACACACAGCAGGCATTTTTCTTTTGGCTACCCAACTTTATAGTTCTTTTCATTAAATGCATTCTCACACTACAGCAGTAAGTGTAAAAATACAAATGTAAGGAATAGGCAGAGTGGGGGCCCAGGGGGTACTGGAACCATAAAAAAACTAAGCCTAGGTAACCAGTTAACAAAGGCATGTAAATATGCAAATGGTCTTTAAAGACCTGTGAAAAGCTCAGGCGGCCGGAGATAAGTCTCCAGACACCTCCCAGCCGAGCCCCCAGCAGCGCGAGCTGCACTGCAGCAGCCCGGGCTGAGAGACACTACAGGGAAGGAGATGGGCTGAAGCTATGGGCCTGGGCAGAAGTGTGAAGGGAATGTGCGACCCCCTTCCTATCACTCCACGGCCCCACCGTGGGTCGCGCCCCACAGTTTGAAGACCCCTGCCTTAGGGCATGTATGTGCGCCACATGTGCACACATGCACAAGTCAGGGTTGCAACAGGGTGTCCATTGGGAACCCTTGCACCCTTGAAATTTTGCGTGCAATTCCCATTCATTCCTATGGGCCTCTTGTTCCAAAGGAATGAATGGGAAGTCTTTCCTTATTTGCGACTCACAAATTGCGAGTCGCAAATAAGGAATGTTTAGGAATCGCAAAAAATATTGCGATTCCTACCTATGTGGCATTTTGGGAGTCTTTAATAGCGATTCTCTAAAAATTGCTATTAAGGACTTGCTAAACTGCTTTTACCCACATCTGGCCCTATGTCTTGAACTTGATGCAGGTACTGAGGTGGTATCTGCATCAAGAACTTTAGGAGAAAGTGGTAGGTCCAAAAAAGTATGGAGTAAGAATATCATTAGAACAGGTCGATTTTAACAAAAATTGATTTTTGGACGAAATAAAGCACTTTGAAGTGCAACCAGTCCAGCGCTTCCAAAAGAGGGATTATCCAATTGTACCAAGAATTATTACTCCATGCCATGGCAGCTATGAGCTGAACCCATGGCAGTCTAATCAATGTCTATATTGAATGGTCAAGTAATGTAGGCCTTAAAATAACGTAACCAGCATTGTACGAGCACCTAAATAAAGCACCTGCACTCGATAGCGGTAGGTTAAGTAAGTAAACACTCTTGAGGCCTTTCAATTTGTAAAATCCCTATTTAACCAGGCTTGAAATCTGATCGTTCATTTAGAGGAAAAGAGAAGGGCAGACAGGAGCCCAAAGTTTCTAGGCAGATTAGCTGAATATTGGAATGCGAGTATTTTCCAAAAAGTTATACTTATGTCTAGTCTGGATTTAATTTAAGACATCTCTTGACTAAAGTGGTTTTAACTTTGTTAAGGGATGAAATTGAAAATGTAATCTTGATTTCTTTGTTCAGACCCAGATGTCCACCGCTCGAGCTAAGATATTTATTCTTTCCCAAAATGGTTCTACCCGAGTTCTTTTGTGTGCCTGGCCTTCCTACGCCATTTCTCCTGTGATATGTCAGTGGTGTTGGCTTCCCCATCCACACTTCTTTCCCCTTATGTCAGGCCTGAATTGGCTTTCTTTGCTTTACAATTTGCATCCCTTTGTAATAGTCAAGCACGTATAGGTTAAATGTATTATCCTAGTTTTCAGTTAAGGGAGACATTCCAATGAAAAGATGGCACACCACATACACTTTCAGAGTCATGCTTAGGCCTTTTTGACGTGACATGGTAATAGTAATTGTGTTCCTGTCAACTTTTTTGCATTGATGATTAGCTGTCTCTGTTTAGGTTTACTTTGTGCTTGTACCCTTGCTCTACTTCACTAGCTAAATATCTGCCTCTGATCAACTGGTCGTTCTCTTAAAGGAAATACATCTAATCTATGTGTACTGTTGCATTTGTAGTGTGCGTTCATGCCCTTTTTAAAAGCCCTAAGCACTTTCTGCTTGGTTGATATATGGTTTGTTGTGCATGATCAAGTTGAGGTCTGTCCAGTCAGTAGCATATTTTCGTCTTGTGCCTTAGGCTTTGTGATGTGCTCCATACCTGTTGCTATACAATGTATCAGATTTTAGGAGTGAGGTGGGATGAGAAAGCAGTGTGAGGGACAGATTTGCAGATTGTGGATTAAGACCTTCAAAGGTTTTTAAGTTTTGTTTTGGGGGACAACCTGGTCATTGTTCCGTTTCTGATTTCTAGGTGAGAGCTCATGATACTTATTTTCTCTGGTAGTCTGTTCGAGAGTTTAAATGATATCCTTACACCATCAAAGACCAGAGAGATGGTCTCTTAATATCGAAACAGTGAATGCATCTTTCATTAAAGAGTCACCAGTGCCAAAAAGGACTGAATGAAGCCCATCTGGGCATTTCTCTCATGTTTACCAATTTCTTCTGTAAGGACATTCTGGTTACTGTTCCTCATGATGCCCAATTACAACTGCGTAACTTTGGGATCATGTTTACCTTTTCATTTGCTGTCTCTATCCACATTTCTTAGTTTCACCAAGTCATCCTCTGCTCTCCACCATCTATAATACCCATTTCATGTACCCTCTGGAGCTATTTAACTCCCTGCCCAGATGAGACACACACTATTGAAGCCCTGTTCAAGTATAATGCCAATGCAGAAATGCAGCAGCTCACTGTAAAAGAGAATTAAGTAAAAAAAATAATTCAAGGCGCAGGCCATGGTATGAGACCATCCGTTTCCTGCAGGTGCAGCATGGCTTGAACCTTATAATCTTTGGGCAAGACCCTGAACACCTACCAACTGTCTGGTGGCTGAGTGTATCTGGAAACATTTTTCAACCATTGTTCCAACACACTGACAGCTGGCGTCATTGACCTCCACAGGAAACCGAACCACCTCTGGAAGTGAAGACTTGAAGCAGAATATAGACTCCTCCCCATGTGCTGACATCAGTCTCCTTTTTTGCAAGCACTTTGATGTTGACTCCCAAACTGTTGTTGGTGTTTCACTCCAAAACTTCAGTATGCTAAGAATATCTCGCCCATATCCCATCCCTTACTTTTGGGTTGGTCTTAAAAAGGACCCTACCACTCTCAATTTCGACTTCAGGATGACACCATTTGCAGCTAAAAAGTAGGGTTCACTGGTTGAATGATAGCATTAGTGTAAGTATGTATTGGGAGAGCGACCCTTGACCTCACCAGGTAGGTCGCCCCCCCGCTGCAGCTCCTCCAGTGCTTGTGCCAGCATCCTTCTGTTCTGCCCTCCTGGGCGCTGTTTTTCCCTTGCCCCCCACTGCTCAATTTCCCGCCGCTGCTGCCCCAGCGGCCAGCCCCCCGCGCCCATTCGCCGTCCCCTGCCTCCCGCCTCCCAGCTGCCCCTCCCTCCCACCTCCCCTTCAAATGGCGCCAGCTGCAAGGTCGTGCCGCTGGCGTGCCAAAGACGCACCTAAGGCAAGCCAAACTCCACTACGACGCCAGCAGCCTCCACACACTCAACGCCTGTCAAAACAACACCTGCCTCCAGGCCACCCCGAAACGGACCCATGGACCCTTCTCCTGCCACTACTGCAGCTTCACCTGCGACAGAACCACCAAACCTCCAAGGACTGGACCCAACCACCTCCGCTGCTTACTCCTCAACACCCGCTCCGCACGCAAACACGCCGTTGAGCTCTGGGATCTGCTCGACACCTCCGCCCCAGTTGTGGCCTTCCTGACCGAAACCTGGTGGAATGACTCCTCGGCGCCCGACATCGCCATAGCCATCCCGGACAGCTACAAGATCACCCACAGGGATCGCGCCAACGGAACCGGAGGAGGAATAGCCATCATCTACAAGTCCACTGTCAAGGTCGCCACCCACGCAGATGACACCCTCCACACCGCCGAACACCTGCCCTTCCGGATCCACATTGACCCCAACACCACCCTCAGAGGCACACTCATCTACAGACCCCCCGGACCCTGGGCTCAGTTCAGCGACTCCATCGCCGACCTCGCCAGCACCCACGCACTCGCTTCCACGGACTACATCCTCCTCGGGGACCTGAACTTCCACCTCAAGAACAACAACGACGCTAACTCCGCCACCCTGATCGACAACCTCGCCAACCTCCGCCTCAAACAACTTGTCACCGTACCCACCCACGCCGCCGGCCACACGCTGGACCCCGTCTTCTCCACAGGCACCCACGTCACCTTCAACCACACCACCCAACACCAGTGGACCAACCACCGCTGCATTCATTTCACCTTCAAGAAACCAACCACGCACCACCGCACCCAACAGCTGCCTCGCCGCTGCTGGAGCAAAGTCACCGAAGACCGGCTGATTACCACCCTCGCCCAGAACCCACCCACCGACGCCACCAACCCAGACGCCGCAGCCCACAACCTCAGACAGTGGATCGACGACTGCGCCAACACCCTCGCCCGCTCAAGAAACCCTCCAAAAACCATGCCAGCAAGAGAGCCACCAGGTTCACCGACGAGCTCCAGACCTCCAAACGCGCATGCCGGAAACTGGAGAAAAAATGGCTCCACGAACGCACAACAGACAACCACGCAGCCCACAAGGATGCCACCCGCAGACATCACCAACTCATCAGATTAGCCAAGAGATCCTCCTTCAAAGACCGCTTGGACAACAACGCACACGACAGCAGAGAGCTCTTCAGCATCGTAAAGAAACTCTCCAACCCCAGCGCCAACGACATCCCGCCCTCACAAGAACTGTGCGACTCACTAGCCATCTTCTTCCACCGCAAGATCACTGACATCCACGACAGCTGCAACACCACAACCGCCCGACTACGCCAGACTCCACCTCCCCTGCGAACACCACCAGCGCCATCCGCCTGACCTCCTGGTCCAAAGTCAACGACGACGAGACACGCAAGGTCATGAACTCCATCCACTCAGGAACTCCTGCATACCCGTGCCCACACCACGTATTCAACATAGCAGACTCAGCCATCACACCCCAACTACGGAAGGTCATCAACATCTCCTTCGAAACAGCGACATTCCCGGAAAGCTGGAAGCACGCCGAAATTAACGCCCTCCTCAAGAAGCCCAAGGCGGACCCCAAGGACCTCAAAAACTTCAGGCCCATCTCCCTGCTTCCCGGCAAAGGTCATCGAGAAAGTCGTCAACAGGCAACTGGTCCGCCACCTGGAAGACAACTACATCTTGGACCCGTCCCAGTCCGAATTCAGACGAAACCACAGCACCGAGACAGCCCTCATCGCCGCCACAGAGGCATCAGGCGCCAACTAGACAACGGCGAAACATCAGCCCTCATCCTCATGGACCTATCGGTCGCCGTCGACACGGTCTGCCATCTCACTCTAAAGGCCCGCCTCCTAGAAGCCGGAATCCAAGAGCAGGCCCTCGGCTGGACCACATCCTTCCTCTCCGGCAGAACCCAGAGCGTCCGCCTCCCACCCTTCTGATCCGAAGCCACCAACATCATCTGCGGCGTCCCCCAGGGCCCATCCCTCAGCCCAACGCTGTTCAACATCTACATGGCCCCCCTTGCATAAGTGGCCCATCTCCTACGCCGATGACACCCAGCTCATCCTCTCCCTCACCAAGGACCCTCACACCGCCAAAACCAACCTCCACGAGGGAATGAAGGCCGTCGCCGACTGGATGAGGAGCAGCCGTCTGAAGCTGAACTTGGACAAGACGGAGGTACTCATCCTCGGACCCACCCCCTCAGCCTGGGACGACTCCTGGTGGCCGACCACACTGGGAACAGCACCAACACCCACGACCATGCACGCAACCTAGGATTCATCCTCAACTCCTTCCTCTCCATGGCTAAGCAGGTCAGCGCCGTCTCCTCCTCCTGCTACAACACCCTCCGCATGCTCCGCAGGATCTACAATTGGATCCCAACCGAAACAAGAAGAATGGTGACACAGGCCCTCGTCAGCAGCAGACTGGACTACGGCAACGCACTCTACCCAGGAATCCTAGCCAAACACCTACAACGACTACAACGCATCCAAAACGCCTCCCCCCGACTGATCGTCAACGTCCTCCGCCGCAGCCACATCACCCCCCACCTGAGAGGGTTGTATGACATTACAACGCATGTTTTTACTATGCCTGCCTTTACATCGCATGTTTTACAACGCATGCTGTTACAACGTATAGGGTTGAGGGGTGCTCGATAGTGAATAGTTTAATTTAATATTCCAACTCCAGTGCCCGTGGATAGTAGGGAAGGTGTTGGATAGTAAATTAAATCTATTCCCTATCCTAGAGCGCCCCCCAGTGCAATGCGTTGTAATGACATGCATTGTAAAACTTGCGATGTAAAGGCATGCGTCGTAAAAGTTGCGTTGAAAAGGATGTTCCCCACCTGAGAGACCTACACTGGTTCCCCATCGACAAGAGGATCACCTTCAAGCTCCTCACCCACGCACACAAAGCACTCCACAACGCCTGCCCAGCCTACCTTAACAGCAGACTCAGCTTCCACACCCCCATCCGCCAGCTCCGCTCCGCCAGCCTCGCCCTCGCCGCTGTCCCCCGCATCCAACGAACGACCTCCGGCGGCAGATCCTTCTCCTACCTCGCCTCCAAGACCTGGAACACCCTCCCTACCCACATATGTCAGACCCAAGACCTACTCGCCTTCAGAAGACTCCTCAAGACCTGGCTCTTCGAGCAGTAGCAGCACCGCCTTCCCTCAGCGCCTTGAGACCCTCACGGGTAAGTAGCGCGCTCAACAAGTACTCTGATTGGTTGATTGATTGATTGCATTATGTTTTTTCTGACATATACTTTTAACTGCAGATTCATCACCTTTTGAATATTCCTCAGGCGTCTCACTGTATCTGGAAACTTTCAGCAGTACCTCTGGGTGCTGGTAGGTGGCATCATGTGGCTCACGCCATCAGCGCTCCACTCCAGAAGTTAAACGCTGAGCTACATATAGCCACCTCTCGCACATGCTGATGTTAGTTCCTTTCTTTCAGTGTTAACACACGCAGATCCAGAGCTGTCTCTTCATGTGAATCTTATCTTATATAAATTATTTGAAAATATCAATGTGTAAGGGAAAGGTCACTTCCAAAGATTGAGTGTTTAAACTATGGTAGGGACTGTCGAAAGTAAATGTCTGTGAAACATCCCCATCAAGTTTGCCTAAGGCTCCTGGAAGTCGTTCCCGCGGCTGGTCATTGTTACAGTTGAAGTCCATGGATAAGTTGAAGAAAAAACAGAAAAAGTCCAAGTGGACCCTTTCTTCCACTCTAAAACTCCAGAGAAGGCACAAGAGTATCAACATGCCTCTTGGTTTTGCTCCCGAAGCTGTTCCTCTACAAAGCCAATTCCCAAGCCTGAGTTTCCGGGGCCATCTGCGATGCTGCAGCAAATCGAACAATTTCTGTGAAGCTAAACTGCGTCTCTTTGGCATATTAAGACTCCCTCTGGTGCGCCTTTGGACCCCAAGGAACCACAAGGTCCTCCACCTGGGTCTTTGATCAACAAGTTTGGACCTATGTTCTGGTAACACCAGCTGCCTCTTTGGGCATTATACTCCCTTTAGGACTTTATTGCACAAGTCTTACCCGGTGTTCTTGACAACTTGTATACTGTCCTCACGCAGGCTATCCAGTATGACAGCTAAGTTTAACATCCACTCTTTATTGCACACCACAAATTGCATAGGCAGGGCAATTGACAACAGTGTAGCTATCAGGACGCACTCCTGGATGAGATCCAGTGGTTTCTCCTGGAAAGTGTAGTCCATGCTAATGGTCATGCCTTTCGATGGCTCTCTTCTTTTTGGTGAGAAGGTAGATTCATCCCTCGAGCACTTTAAAGGATAGCAGGGCCAAGGCACGATCCTTCTGCCTGTCCACCCTGCCACATTAGCTGCACCAACAGTTTTGCTCCCTCCGTGGCTATAGTAGGGGCTTCAAAGATAGCCATCAAGTCCAGCAAAGCCAGCTGCTTTTCATGACTGAGGCTTCATACCCACAGAACATGTGGAAAACAGGAGTAGCTTGCAGCACAGTATTCCGCCCTTCAGCTGTTGCAACCTGCAGTAGGATCAGCGGCAGGTCCCTGTCTGTACCCCACCCAGAGCTAACAGCATTAACCAACTCTTAGCTTCTGGGTTGGAGTGGGCATCTGGGAGAGGTGGAGATCAGAAGGCATCTGGTATCTGGCTGAGTCCCGGCTCTACATCAGTCTTCTGGAGCTGAGCTAAACACTTTGCATTTAAGACCTTCCTACGATCCTTCAACGAGAAGCTGATGCAGGTGCTCACAGACCACACCCATTTGTGGTTTTGCAACAAACAGGGCGGAGTGGGGTTGTGGACCCTGTGCCAGCAGGCACTACACCTGTGGAAATGGCTAGAACACCAGGGGTTTTTTCTAGTGGCACACCTCCTGTTTTGATCTCTAAACCAAAAGATACACAAACTAATTTGCAGACGTCTATCGGATCATAAAGGGCAGTTACATCCGGAGGTGCACTAGACCTCTTCTGCAAATGGAGAGAACCTTGGCTCAATCTTTTCGGTACTGCTGAGAAAGTGCAGTGTCAACACTTTTGTGCATTGGAGTTTCCAAGGCGCCTGCCTCTCGAAGATGTCTTCTGCCTAGAATGGAACTCCGCACTCCTGTACACTTTTCCGGTGATAGCTCTCCTGCCCTGAGTTCTGATCGACCGGGCCCAAGTCACCTAATGGCTTAGGATTAGGCACAGAGATTGTGATATCCAGAACTCCTGGGCATGAGCATCTGTCCTCCTATCAGGCTGCTACCCCAGGAGGATCCTTTGTTGCAGAAGCAGTGCAGGATTTTGCACCCAGGCTTGCACTATCTTCAACTCCATGCTTTGAGATTGAGCGTCAATAGATGACTGTATTTGATCTCCCTTCCAAGGTTGTAGATGCCATCATGGCAGCCAAAAGCGGTACAAAAGGGGGTGCTGATGGACGGAGCATCTGAATCGATCAAACACTCACACCCAGTCAAAAGATCTGAGTTTAATCCATCACCTTCTTTAGCCCAGTCTGCCACCCCAGTTCAGAAATGGCTATATGCAAATCAGTCTGACCCTGGGCCTCATGGGAACAGTCCAGCCCGAACTGCCAAGCCATGTCTTCCCTGGACCGGAAACAAGCTTCCGAGGACCGGTTTCTGGCATTCCAGCCGTCTTCAGCCCGGCTTGCTTGAATCCAGTGGCAAAGTAAGCAAGGGACTCACGTCTGAGCATACCCTGCCACACTTATGGCCGCCAAAAGCGGTACAAAAGGGGGTGGTGATGAACGGAGCATCTGAATCGAGCAAACACTCACACCCAGTCAAAAGATTTGGGTTTAATCCATCAACGTTCTTCAGCCCACTCTGCCACCCCAGGTCAGACATGGCTATATGCAAATCAGTCTGACCCTGTGCCTCATGGGAGCAGTCCAGCCCGAATTGTCAAGTCATGTCTTCCCTGGACCGGAAACAAGCTTCAGAGGACCGGTTTCTGGCATTTCAGCCGTCTTCAGCCCGGCTTGCTTGAATCCAGTGGCAAAGTGAGCAAGGGACTCACGTCTGAGCATACCCTGCCACACTTATGGCGGCCAAAAGCGGTACAAAAGGGGGTGGTGATGGACAGAGCATCTGAATTGATCAAACACTCACACCCAGTCAAAAGATCTGGGTTTAATCCATCACCGTTCTTTAGCCCACTCTGCCACCCCAGTTCAGACATGGCTATATGCAAATCAGTCTGACCCTGTGCCCCATGGGAACAGTCCAGCCCGAACTGCCAAGCCATGTCTTCCCTGGACCGGAAACAAGCTTCCGAGGGCCGGTTTCTGGCCGCCATAAGTGTGGCAGGATATGCTCAGACGTGAGTCCCTTGCTCACTTTGCCACTGGATTCAAGCAAGCCGGGCTGAAGACGGCTGGAATGCAAACTGGGTGGTCGCTTGGCACTTAAATAAGTTTTTTTTTTAGCAGTTGTCATTGTTAGCATTTCTTAAAGCACATGAATAGTTATTTTGGTTGCCCATTTCATTGACACTCAGGACCCTATTTAGATCTTGGTGGGCGGCTCATCCCCAGCCACAGCCATGGATTCCCCCTGACAGAGATGCTGCCCACAAAATTTTGAACTGTCCGGAACTTCTGCTAAGGCCGGATGATAGCTGAGTCTGCCCAACACCAATTCAGTCCTGTCTATGCAGCAGGTTATTAACCAATTGAGCTGACAAAAATGTACTTCCTTTTTTTTAATTAAAAAACTTTATCCCTGTGCAGACTTTTCATAGGTGTTTGAGGCGTTCTCAGGGAAATTTTTACCACTTTTTGGTATATCTCCTAGAGCCATCTTGTGTTTCACCTAAAAGTGCAATATTCCTGTGCAGTGTGGGAATGGGAACCTAAACAATCAGGACTGACCGAAATTTGAAAAGCTGGCTTTTGCTAACTTCAGGAAAGTATTTATTTTATTAAACTTAGCTTACTTCGTAGGTGGCGAAGTTTCTAAACAAATGGTAGTAGCGGGGGGAACATCTTGCAAAAAGTAGGCTTAGCTGGATCAAGACGATGCAGCCTATTTCTTTATGGGAGAATTCATCCATAACATTGGAACGTTATTTGAAAGTTTGAAACAATCAAACGTCTACTTATTTCTGTCAGCCCTTATTTCTGAAGGTTTCTTCCCCAAACAACAATGCATGAAAACTTGGTAACAAATATGCACCAAATAAAAAACATTTGTTTTTCTAAAAAACAACATTTTGAAAATATTAAAGCTGTTATTATGACAACATCTTTATATTTTGACTAGTCAGATTGATGAAACAGTTGCTGTCTGTCGCATCCTGAGACCTGGTTTCTAATTCTATTTCTATTATCACTTTTACTACCTTTCTATGTAACCATTCTGTAATCTATGACCTAAGGTGCTACCCTGTTCTATGTATAGAGTTTCTAGTAGATTTGTTTAATTCATAAAAAAAACAATTTGATAAATGCATTTGGGACAGTATTGTAGAGTACTGAATTTTAAACTGGATAAAAATCTCATAAAATGTTTGTATTCCGTTGAAATGTATGGCAAACCATCTTGAGAAACTTACGGTTTACCCCGTACACTAACAGAGGCAAACAAGAATAGTCATAGGACAGAATATAGCATGAGAACGAGCTACCTAGCTGCAGACTGATTGATGTGCCTAGACGCAGCATACAAGCATTAAACACAACAGGATACAAATTAGAAAAAATCTCAGTATATCGCAGAGACGCTAGAAGCAGCTTGCCCACAGAGACATACAACTCATAGCGATATTTAACATTCTGGCACCAGAGACACCTCTAGAAATCATGATGCGTCCAACAGGGTTGCCAGAAAAGATTTCGAATGAAAAATTAGGATATACTTCAGGCATTGCCTTTCGTTTGAACCAATATCAGAAGGTTTCTGTAAGCTTGTGAAGGCAAGCAGCTGTTTGGATCAGCTTTAGGCGTTTGTCCCCATCGTTTTCTCCAACAAATTTGTTTGAACTAAGTCTGTTAGTTTTTACAAAAGGGAGCAAGCAGTGCCATAGGAGCTCAATAAACTATTGGAACTGTATCTTTTTTTTTAAAATAAATGTTTTTCTGTACCTTACTTTTTATGGCTGCATATTGCCATGCTTAGAGTTTTCTTAATCTCAGCAGAGCAAAAAGGCCCTAAAATACTTCATAAAAAGCTATAGCATAACATGTTCTACAACATACATCCATGATTGATGTTATCAATTAATCAGCCAATCACTTGGTATTTGTACATTGTGGCTTTTCACCCCGGGGGGGTTAGGGTGGAGCGCTGGAGATGGTGAGAGTTGGTTGAAGAGCCAGATCTTAAATCCCTTCCTGAAGGCGGCGAGTGAGGGGGATGAATAGAAGTGGAGTTGGAGGTCATGCCAGGATTTGGCACTGAGGTAGGAAAACAGACGGCCTCCACAGTGGCTACGCCGGATGCGAGGGACGAGGGCAAGGGAGGCGGATCGGGGTTGTCTGGTCAGCTGGTAAAAGGTGTTTGATGTCAGAGGGTCCGGCATTGTGAAGGCCCTTGTAGGTGTTAATCAGCAGCTTGAACTGGCATCTCTTCTGGACGGGGAGCCAGTGGAGGCTTCTAAGGTGGGGGTGGTGCAGGTCTGTTTGGGGAGGTTGAGGAGGAGTCTGGCTGAGGCGTTCTCTATGGTCTGTAGTTTTTTGAGGAGCTGGTTCCGAAGTAGTGTGCATTTCCGTAGTCCGGTCGGCTGCTGATGACGGCCTGTACCACTGTCTTCCTGGCGCTTGTCCACCTGAAACTCTTACGGAGCATGTGGAGGGTGTGGAGGCAAGATGAGTTTACGCCTGGTGCGTCTTGGAGAGGTTGCTGCCCAGGTTGATGCTGAGGTCCCAGGCATGGTTGATGGGTGTAGCTGACATTCCGAATGCCATGGGCCACCATGTGTTGTCCCATGGGGAGAGGTTCTTTGCAAAGGTGAGCACTTCCTTCTTGTCCGTTTTCAGCTTCAGCCAGTTGAATGTCATCCAGTCGGCGACGCTGGTCATGGCGTCTGGAAGTCGAATTTGGTGGTGGCCGTGTCCGCAGTGAGAGAGAAAGAGTGCGAGTTGGGTGTCTTCAGCCTATAAGATAGTGTTGAGTCCATGGGTGCGGGCAATTTTGACGAAAGAAGTCATGTAGGCATTAAAGATGGCGGGGCTGAGGGAGGATCCTTGGGGGACTCTGGAGATAATGCTCTTGGGTAAAGAGGTGAAGGCTGGCAGACAGACTCTGCATGCGTCCTGTGAGGAAGGAGGTGATCCACTTGAGGGCGCTTCCTCGGATCTGGAGGAGTCTGGTGATGAGGGTGTGGTGGGATATGGTGTTGAATGCTGCTGAGAGGTTAAGGAGTATCAGGGCTGCTGTCTCGCCCTGGTCGAGGATAGTTTTGATCTTGTCGGTTGCAGCTATCAAGGCTGCCTCAGTGCTGTGGCTAGAGCGGAAGCAGGACTGGGTGGCATGGAGTAGGTTGTTTCTTCCAGGTGGTCTGTGAGCTGGCGATTGATGGCTTTTTCCAGGACCTTGGCTGGGAAGGGAAGTAGCGAGTTGGGGCAGTAATTCTTGAGTTTGCTGGGGTCGGAGGAGGGTTTCTTCAGGAGGGGCTTCACCTCTGCATGTTTTTAAGCATCAGGGGAGGTGGTCGTGGTGATGAATAAGTTGAGGATGTTGGTGAGTGTGCTGCTGATTTCCTTCTGTCCCAGGTTGAAGGCATGGTGGAGGCAGGGGTCTGTTGGTGCCCTGGAGTGGATGGAGGTCATGATCCTGTTGTATCAGGCATGATGAGTAGTGTCCAATCGGTTAGGTGGCTGTGGGAGTTGTCAGTGCATGTCAGGAGGTGGCAGAGGTTCGGTTGGCTGCAGATCCAAGTTTCTATTGATATCTGCTATCTTGTTGTGGACATAGTCCGCCAAGGAGACGCAAAGGTTTGGGAAGTACGAATCCGGAACTTGGTGGCCGATGGGAAGGAGAATTGTCTGACGATGCTGAATAGTTCATTTATGTGATTGGTGTCGGCCTCAATGCGCATGGTTAGAGCGTCGTTTTTGGCTTCCTTAAAGCGGGTGGTGGTATTTGGTCAGACGTGAAGGTGGTGAGATCGGAGGAGTTCTTGCTGGAGCACCATTGTCTCTCTAGTTGCTTGCACTCACGTTTAAAGGCCCGGAGTTCGGGCATGATCCATCTGGCATGTTTGCCAGGTATTCTGGTGCTGGCCGTTTTCATGGGCGCGATATTGTCTGCGCTATTGGCGATCCAGTCGGAGAAGTGTCAGACTTCTAGCTTAAAGTTGCTGGTGGTGTGAAGCCTGGTGGTGTTGAGGGCGGCAGTCCATTGGGCCTCAATGATTTTGTTCCATCTGTGGCTAACAAGGGTGCAGGGCATGGGGGTAGGTCGTGGTGGTCCTGAGATGGCAAAGTGGACAATGCTGTGATCTGTCCAGATGAGTTCAGTTGCGTGGCTGAATTTTATTTTTTCTCTGGCTGTAAAGGTTGCATCCAGGGTGTGTCCTGCACAGTGTGTGGGGCCGCTGACCAGTTTCGTGATGCTGCTCATACTTTCCAGGAGGTTGGCAGAGTTGGAGTCATTGAGGTCATTGAGGTGGAAGTTAAGGTCGCTGAGGAAGATGTAGTGCATGAAGTCTTTTTCCATGGGAGCAATAAAATCAGGGATGGCAGTGCAGAAGACCAGGCGAGGGCCAAGGGGTGAGTAGGTGAGGATTTCTCCGACAATTGTGTTTGCGTTGTTTCGGATTTGGAAATATAGGTGTCGTCTTTGGGGTGGTACATTGGAGGGTCTATTTGTGGATGATATTGATGCCTCCTCTGTGTCTGTTAGTGCGGACTCAGTGTATTATCCTGTAACCGTGGGGCGTTGTGGTTGTGATGTTGGATGCTGAGGATGGTGTGAGCCAGGTCTCAGTGATGAACATCACGTCAGGGCTGGCGATGATAATGGAGTCCTAAATCAAGATGGTGTGCTTGCAGAGGGATCGGGCGTTGAGTAGCATTCACTGGAGCTGTTACGGCGGGTTGGAGGTTGGCTGGGTGGGTGCGGTAATGGTTTCGGTGTTGCAGGTGAACCAGCATTGGTGACAGGTAAAGGGTCTTCTGTGTGCCTCAGGGAGGTGATGCAACAGTTGGTGTAGTTTTACCTGGGGACCAGGGCTATGAGCTCAGTGGAGGTGTAGCGAAGGGTGGTAGGAGAGACAGGGTTTCTGGTGCTGGGCACGGTCCAGGCGCAGATGGGCTTGCCCTTGGCGCGCCCGTTGCGTGGCTGCTCAGAAGCCTCTATAAGTTGTCCTGGGAGGTGAGAGGGGTTGGCAGGAAAGTGAGAGGGTGGAAAAACAATGGGAAGATGGAGAGGAAAAGACAAACTGTGTCTGTCTCTGGAGCGGGTTCAAAAACAAAACCAAAAACCTGCTTGACTGTGTACTGGGCCACAAGCAAACAGTGCAAGAATGGCGAATCTCCAATTAACATACAGAGAGAATCTTGATTTCATTAAAAACAATGGAGGCTAACATTATGCAATAACCTTTATTGCTGCCCCAACATGCAGGCCTTTAAAGAATATGTGTTACATCACAAGTAAAACATTGCATAGAACTTTAGAAAAATACCATAGTAACAGTGTAACTAGGTATCATCCTCTTATGGCTGCGACGAAAAAGTTAATCTCATCAAAATAATCTTGTAGTATTGATGGTACTGCTTGATGAGAAAAGAGACTGGATAATGATGAATTATCTGGAAACAAAAAGAAAAAGGAGTGCTAACCACTTAAAATATTAAAAAAGAATATTCAAGTAAAATTAACATTGCAAAGGCAACAAAATCTACCGGTAACATACGTATAAAGTATAAATACAACTTAAGAATTGTTTATTGGGATAATGTTAGCTTCCGTTGTCTGTAATGAAATCAAGATTCTCTCTGAATGTTAATTGGAGAATCGCCATTTCATTACAAGATCAGAGGCTACCATTTATGCAAGTTTAAAGCAATTTAACACCATACTGCTTGCGTGCTCAACTGGTTTAAGGTAAAAACTTGCAAAGGTAGAAGCACTGGACTAGTATGCAGCTTTAAGTATATCTGAAAGTGTATCTCTAGCCTAAAATACTTTGCTGGCCATTGCACAACAGGAAGAGTGTGCTCCAAATGTTGTTAAATCCACTCCAGCTTCTAGCATGATCGTTCTTACCCATCTAGAGATAGTAGCTGTAGACATAGCCTTATATGGTTTCACAAAGGATATCAGCAATTGATTTTCACCAACTGGTCTAACAACAGACGTAATACTTTTGTAGGCTTTCAAACAACTTACAACACAAAGTTTTTTATAATCATTAAAATAAGGGTAAAAAATACTCTTAGACATTGTCTGGTTCTTCTACAAATGTCAAAATGGACAATTGTGTTTTGGAGAGTAAAGGGTTGTCAGACCAAGACATAAATCAGTCAAAAATAAGATAGACGTTCTATAAGGACTTGTATCTAGCCCTGGGAGGGCGACTAAGTCTTATCCCTTTCATTACTCTGCGGATTAAAGGGTTGCTACCAACTGAAAACTCATTTATCAGAGAGTGACCTGCTGAAATCCCTGACCTATAGCAGTTAAAGGTTCGATAGCATAAACCTGATCTAAATAACTCTGCTAGGAAATTGGCTATATTGATTATAGGAGCATCCACAGGATCCAAATCTCCTTCCATGCACCAACTAAACCATTTTCCCCATACAACAGTGTATCTTTTCCTTGTTCCTGGTGCCCAATAGGCTTTTAGACTCTCCTGAAAGGCCTGAATATCTGCTTGAACACCTGAAATCATCCAAATAAGAAGGTTCATATTTCCTTCTTATAAGAGAGGATGTTGCTCCCCTTCTTGTCCTAGGAGAAGGTCTAAATTCCCTGGAATTGAACGTGGGAAGTCTATTGCTAGTTCCAGAACCATGGGAAACCATACCTGTGTATCCCATAAGGGAGTTACCTAAGTTATCTTATATTTTTCTCTCCAAATTTTCAATAATACCCTCCATATTAGAGGAGAAGGGGGAAAGGCATAACAGTTCCTCATTTCACAGGATTGAAGTAGAGCAAGTACTCCCATAGCTTTGGGATCTGGTCTCCAGCGGAAGTAGTGTTCTACCTGATATGTTAATCAGCTGGCGAACAGATCCACTTGAATGGGGCCCCAAAAGTTATGAATGTTTTAAAAGACTTATGGGTTCAGTTTCTAGCTGCTTAAATCCCTTAGTAACCTTGAGTTCCAATCTGCTCTTACGTTCTAGTGACCAAAATTAATTCTGCTTTCAGTAAAATTTTCTGGGTCCAGCAAAAATACCAAATTTCCATGGCCATGTCTGTGAGTATTTTGGACCTTGCTCCCCCTAGGCGATTGATATAGGACACAGCTGTAAAGTTGTCTACTCTCAAGAGTACTACGCTGTTCTTTATGGATGACTTGAAACTCATCAGTGCGTTCAAGCCAGCCATCATCTCTAGACAATTTATGTTTAGTAGACGTTCCTCCTGTGACCATTTCCCTCCTGTCTCTGTCATACCTAATCTTGCACCCCAACCTAAGCTGTTTGCGTCAGATTCCACTATGTAATCTGGAACATTCCCGAAGATTACCTTCTCATTCCAACTGTCCAGAATGTTCCGCCACCACAGGAGTTCCTGTCGGACTTCTTGAGACAAGAGAACCTTGTCTGAGTACCATAGTCCCTTCCTTAAACCCAAATATGTTAGTCTCTGTAGGGCTCTGTAATGTAAAGGACCTGATGAGCAGCCTGGGTAGAAGAGGGCAGAAGGCCAACCACTCTTGCTAGGGATCTTCGGGTCTGAGTATCTTTTGAAAGGACGTAAGTTACTTCTTTCTTTATTTTGGCCAATTTCTTCAAGGGTAGTTGTAATTGTAATTGGCTCGTGATGGTATTCACCTGAAATCCTAGAAACTCTGGATTCTTAGTGGGAGTTGTTACTGACTTTTCTGAGTTGACAATGAATCCTAGTCCCTCTAAGAGGTCTATTATCCACTTCATATGTATTATTAATTTCTTCTGACTCTGTGACATTATCAATATATTGTCCAGATAAATTAGACCCCCAAACACCCCTTTTTCTTAGAAAGGCTACTACAGGTCTTAGAACTTTAGTGAAGCACCAGGGAGCTGACGAGAGGCCAAAGGGAAGACAGCAGAATTGATCAATTGTTCCCTTCCATGAGAACATTAAATATTTGTGGGTGTTGTAGTCCATATGGATTTTAAAATAAGCATCCTTGAGATCCAATTTCACAGGCCAGTCTTTTTCCTGTAAAGTGCCCCTCGAAAGATGGATACTCTCCATCTTGACGTGTCTATAAATTAAAAATGTATTTAGCTGTTTTAGGTTTATTACTGGTCGCCAGCCCTTGTTATTTTTCTTTACTAAAAAGATCTTACTCATGAAACCTTCTTTTGAGTTTAGGACTTTGTGAATGGCACCCTTCTGTAGCATTTGGATCGCTTCTAGTTCTACTAAGTTTGACTGTTCTTAGTCTAAGATCAACTCTCTGGGTGGGTGTTTTTGATGTGGTGTGTGCTTAAAATCTATCTTGAAACCTCTTACAGTGTTGAGTATCCATGGGTCATATGTTATTAGACTCCAGTTTTGGCTGAAAAGGCGTAATCTTTCCCTTACCTTTAAAGGGAAAGAACGAAAAGGTATTGGGACTCTTACCTTGGTTTCCATCTCATTGGATTCTGCCTCTGCCGCCACGGGAACGTGGACCTCGGTGTAATAACAATCATTCCAGATGATATTCAGGTATCAGTTATATGTTTATTCCAAGCAGGTACAGGAATCAGGTAATCATGTAACCAGGTCCAACAGCTAACTGACTGTACACAATTCTAGAATACATAACCTCACTGAAGCATCATGGAACACTTACTTAATGATGTAACATGGAAAACATAAAGAGACAATGATGCATGTACGCCACATCTCCCTTCTTTATAATACAACTACTGATAGATAAGAAAATCACTGTTATATAGGTCATCTAAACAAACAAAACAGAAACTACATACTAGAAGAATTAATACAAAGAAATTAAAATAACTGAATACAAAGAAATTAAAATAACTGAATACGTAACACACCCCAATCCCCTCTTACACAACAACAATTACATAACATAACTCCTGTATCTGGCAGGAACTTTTTTAATTCTTCCAGCACGGGTAGTACTGGGAACAGTTTGTACAATTTCTTGTGAATTAGTTGCATCAGTAAAAGAGTGCGCCACCATCTCATTAGGGGGTAAATTTTCCATACCAATAGAATCAGACTCCATAACATAATCCCACATCCAAGAATAAGACGATGAGGGAACTACCTCTTTTACATTGAAATTCTTGTTCTTATATACACACATCCTGTTGTAATGCCAAATGTTACCATCACTGAGTTTGGCAGACTTAGAATACAGAGTCACAACTTGTAAAGGAGACGAATATTTACTCAACCCTTTTTTAACTTTGTTAGGCAATCTTACCTTAACTACATCTCCTGTTTTTAAAGAGAAGTCATTGGCACTGTGCATTTTGTCAAACTGAGTTTTCCCTGAATCATACATTTTCCTCTTATTTGCTCTCACAAGGGCTGGAGACCATTTGCTATGGATTTTTTAAAGGTCCGTGCCACGTTATCTTTGCAAAAATGCTCTCTGCCTCTTAAAATTCTGAAAGGGCTATATACAGTTCCAGTAGGTGTAATTCTATATGCCCATAATGTAGCTAAGAGCTCCTTTTCCCAATCCTTACCAGCATTCATTGCAGCCTGAATTCTACCCATTACAACCCTTTTAAATCTCTCAACACAACCATTACCAGCAGGATTATATTTGGGCGTGTACTTTTTGATGAATTTACATATTTTACCGAAGTAAATTGAGGACCATTGTCACTTAGGATTTCTTTTGGAATCCCTTCTCTGATAAATAAACTTTGAATATAATTTGTAACGTGCTTAGCATCATAATTCTCCTTAACATATTCCTCAGGCCACTTCGAAAAAACATCCATGACAACCAAAATATGTTTAATGATACCTTCATTATCCTCAATAGGACCCAACCAGTCAATACACAAATGTTCCCATGGTTTATCAGGAGGTGATCTTAACCCAAGGGTAGGTCTTAAAGCCTTCAAAGATTTATCTGAGTCAGAGCCAATAGAACAATTCTTGACAAAATTCTCTGTATCCCTGTCTATACCAGGCCACCAATAAAGTAACTTGATTCTCGATTTTAATTTACAAATCCCCAAATGACCCTCATGATTAATTTCCAAAACCTTATTCCTTAAGACTAGTGGAACAACAACTCTCTCACCTCTACAAAAATAACCATCACCATCATCATCAATAGAAAGTTCATCTTGTATCTTCCACATAGCTTTTGAAGTCTCCACTTAAATCATTTTTTGGGGGTTATCCCTTAATAACAACAATTTTGGCTTTGGATAATACCTCATCCTGACATAATCCATTGTCCCACTCAATTTTGGATATAGCATCAGTTCCATCTAGGACAACAGCCACACTGAAATTACCTTCTTCTTCACAAGACCCAAAATATTGTTGAATGGGGGATCTACTTAAATAATCAGCTACCTGATTGCTCTTTCCCGGTAGATACTCAACTTCATAATTGAATTCAAGTAATTTTAAACTCATTTGCGCTATACGTGGAGTACCTTTAATAATCCCCTCAGAAGTCAAGACTTTCAATAAGGGTTTATGATCAGTCCGTAGAAGAAATTTGGTACCCCAAACAAATTGCCTGAATTTTGTCATAGCCCATACCGTGGCTAGCATTTCCTTTTCAATGACTGAATATCCGACCTCCGAAGGAGATAATGAGGGCGTGAGGCAAATGCTATAGTGACTTCATTACCTAATTCATTAATTTTTGAGAGAACAGCCCCTAACCCTTTGTCACTTGCGTAAGTTGTTATAATGCTAGGAGCAAAATTGTCGAAAGCTTGTAGAGGAAATGCGTTGGCAAGATCTGTCTTTATATTTTGAAAATCTTGTTCCAATTCTACACTCCACTTAAATTCATTCTTTACTTTCAAGAGTTGTCTCAAATTAAAAAAAAATTGTAGCAAAGTTCTTGATGAACTTAGAGTAGAACTCGGATAACCCTAAAAAGGATCGCACATCATCCTTAGAAGTAGGAGACTGTGCTTTCTCAATAGCCTCCATCAAAACTTTTTGGGGAGAAATACCTTTGTTACTAACTTGATGTCCCAAATACGTTACAGAATTCATTCTGAATTTACCTTTTCTCAATTCAGCAGTCAACCCTTTTTCCATCAATTTTTCTAGAACTAATTCTAGTCTATCATCATGCTCTTTCAGGTCATGTCCCATTATTAATATGTCATCTTGAAAATAGGTGATACCAACAATCCCTTTAAATAATCTGTGCATCAACCGTTGGAACACAGCAGCAGCAGAAGCGAGGCCGAATGGCATCCTTACAAATCTGTAAAACCCCAAAAGGTGTGATAAAGGCCGTCAAACTTCTGCTACTCTCATGTAATTGCACCTGGTGGTAGGCGGCCATCAAATCCAAGGTCGAGAACCACTTCACTCCCTTAGTTTGCGCGAGTGGTTCATCAATTTTTGGGAGAGGGAACTTATCTACAACAATGTTTTTGTTCAGGTCTCTTAAGTCTATGCACAAACGAAGACGATTATCAGGCTTGCGCACAATAACCAATGGAGCCAACCATTCAGCACTTTCCACTGGCTCAATAATCCCCTTTTTTTCAAGATTATCGAATTCTTTTAATACATCATATTTAATGCTCAAGGGTATGTTTCTTGCCTTATGGCACACTGGTTTGTTGGCCTTTTTTAGAATGATCTTATGGGAAAACCCTCTAAGTTTCCCAACCTCACCAGAAAATACCCTAGGAAATTTCTTGGTTATATTTTCAATAAAATCTTTATTCAAGTCATCGATGAGTATGACTTGATCACTGGCTTTAGGATTTAAAATAATCCCCAGTTCGCCCTGATCAATCCACCCAAGAACAGACGGACCTTTTTCAGCGACATACAGTTTTCCCATGGTAGACCTGTCCTTGAACTTAAATAGTTCTTCAACATACCCTACCATGGGAATTCTCTCCCCAGTGTATGTTACTGGATGAATATCTGAGGGTTTTAACTCCTTATTGATGACTTTTGCGAACTCTTTATCCCAAACCGCTCTCTGTACAATAGTATAAGGGGATCCAGAATCCGCAACAATTTTGATGATTACACCACCAATGTTAATATTACATACTGGTTTCTTTTTTCCATTGACACTGACGTTTAAGACACCATCATCAATATCGTCAAAATTCAAAATGCAAAGTATCTCTTCATCATCTGAACTCACTTCATTATTACTGTCTTTTTCCTCTTTTTCATTAACATAACGTACATATTTTTTTTGATTTTTTTTTACACGTCTTCTACATACCTTAGCATAATGACCCGGTATTCCACAGTAAGTGCACTTAGAATTCATGGCAGGACATACTTTATCAAACGCATTGTGACCTGAATAACCACATCTATAACATACATTCTTGTTATCACTGCTGTTCTTAACCTTATAATTATCTTTTTTACTGTTGCGATAATTATACTTCTTACTATCAACCTTTTTTTACTTGTACATTAGCTACTACATTATTCTCATCATCTTTTTTTAACGCAACTTGTGCGCACCTTTTTGACATCTCTGCCTTTTTAATAATAGAAATTATTTCATTCAAGGGAGAATCCCCACAAACCCATAGTTTTTTCCTGAATTGAAGAGTTAATGCAATGCATAACTAGCTGATCTCTGATGAAACTGTCATGAAGATTCTCAAATTGACAATTAATAAATAATTTTTTTAAAGATGATACATAAACTTCCACAGACTCAGCTTTCTTTTGTTTTCTTTGGAAAAATTCATATCGGCTTATTCCAACATATATAGTTGGTTGATAGTATCTATCTAAATCAGCTAGGGTGTCTTGAAATATGTCTGAATTGCTATCAGAGCTTGTCTTCTTTTCCATTTGCAAATAAATCCTTATTCCTTCTGAACCTAAATTATGTAAAAGCATTTTTTTCTTTCTTTGATGGAGGAAAAACCTCATAATTTTCTTCTTCAAGAGCAGCTACGTAGTTTAGAAAATATTCTTTCCAGTCAATCCACTTGATAGCATGTTCACCAGGTCGAGGAAGAAATGGTACCGGAGCAACTAATCCCGTGGATTGTGATGCCATGTTTGTATAATGACTGTTTGTTTTATAAGGCTCTTAATAATAAAGTATATTTCTTTTTTTTAATATGAGAAAGATCTGTTCTTTATTCTGTAGTCCTCCTTTTTTTTTTAACAAGCACAATTCGTGAGTATTTCAACAGTATGAGCTTAGCTGTTATTGCCAAACAGAACTATATAACTGTTCCAACAGTATTAGTCTTTGAAATGTAATAGTTTTTGAAAAAACGGCCAACTTACTGCAAAACCGGCAATCCTGGAGTTGAAACAAAGTTTTTCTCCGAGGTTGCTGTTCAAAACGAAGCTGTTGCTATGGACGCTTCATAAGATGGCCGCTGCGTGTTTTTAACGTGGTGACATCATCACGCACTTGTGACGCGGCACCAATTATCGGCGACGTGATGATGTATTCGCGCACGCACAGCAACAGTCTACCTCACAGCGCGAGTCAATGTGCATGCATCGAATGTCAGCCACTGTTAAATGATGCTTGTTATAGCCGGTAAGAGTTCCCAATCTTTTTATGCCGATATTTCATAAATTAAGATACATTTTACTCACGAAGCTTCTGCAGGGATCTTTCTTTACGATGACAATACGACAAGAACGTTAATCTTCTTGTTATTTCCTCTTCAAGAAATCACAAACTCTTTTTTTTTATAGTCCAATTCTAGGCTTGTAACATTATTCTTCATTAAATGAGCAGTGCGCTCTGCTTGGAGAAAAAAAAAATCAGCTGCTCCTCAATTCCAAAAATAAGGATGTTGTTAAGCATGTATTTTGTTTCTTGACACGAAGTGAAGAATTCGGAGTAGTATGATGTTGATGATGTTCTTCAGGTTCCTCAAGCATCCCACCTTGTCGCCATTGTAATAACAATCATTCCAGATGATATTCAGGTATCAGTTATATGTTTATTCCAAGCAGGTACAGGAATCAGGTAATCATGTAACCAGGTCCAACAGGTAACTGACTGTACACAATTCTAGAATACATAAACTCAGTGAAGCATCATGGAACACTTACCTAATGATGTAACATGGAACACATAAAGAGACAATGATGCAGGTCTGCCACATTCGGCCTCTTTGGGGGGAAGAAAGTAATATTTCCGCTGTATTGTCTTCCAAAACCTCTTGAGTTGCTCTGGTAAAAATGGGACCTTTGTTGTCCACGGCTGGCAGCCAGTCCTGTCCTGCCAGCCTGTCTGAAAACTCTACCTCCAAATATATGCCTCCTGTTGGATTAAGCCCTCCTGAAGGCCAAGAAAGTTGATACATACTTTTGCAGTGTCTTGATAAAGTTATCTCCAAAGAGTAAACCATTGGAATCACCCTTAGGATCTTTGTTGGCTAGGTTAGAGAGTTTCGGAGTAATCCTCATAAGTATGGCCCTTGTACGCTGAGCCAAAAGGCCAAGAGGCATAATGAACGTTGACTCCAACCACGGAATAGGTTGACATTTACAAGAGTGCCCTTTAATGAACCTTCTTCTGCCAGATCTAGAATTCTGGCAAGAGGTCCCAAAACATCTAACACCTTGTCTTGGCGTTGTTTGAGGCAACACTCTAAGCCTTTCCTGGGGTCTCTGCCAGTTTTAAATAGGAAGGTCATCAATTCTGGATACAAATTTGGTGTCATCCCTGCTTTATTATCTAGGAAGGGTCTAGGGCGTTCTACCTTTATCAAATTTCGCGTTTCCTTCTCATGGAAACTGCAAATCCAGTGTTTAATACATTTTGAAACGTGGTTCATGAGCCACTAGTCTGACACCGTTGGGTGAGTGATCTGATTAGGATTAAACATTTCAACACCTGTTGAGTCTTTAATGGCTTTAGAGGTTGAGGGGTCACCGCTCAATAAGGGAATAGAGCACTTACCGAGCAAACCTGAAAGAAATAAAGGTTAATCAATGAAAAATTATATCAGCATTAGAGCTACAAGTTATAGTGAGAGGAGCAGCCAATAAAAGAGGATGATACCTATTTACACTGTTACTATGTTTTTTTCTAAAGTTCTGTGGAATGTTTTACTTTTGATGTAACATATGTTCTTTAAAGGGCTGTATGTTGGGGTAGCAATAGAAGTTATTGCATAATGTAGCCTCCTGTCTTGGCAAGAATCAGGAGTACAAAAGAAATAAAAGACATAACAAAACAACGAGGGGCTATGCAAACAAGTCTCAATCACCCAAAGTCACAATCCCCATGCAAGCAAATTGCTGTGACAGCCGCGTCAGGCAGGGGCCGATCCTGGGCGGGTCTCGGCTGGGGCAGCGTACTTGACCTCAGTTCACTGTGCTATTAAAGCGGTCCCGGGAGAGTGGCGCACAAGGACAGGGTCAAGGGCTTTCCCAACCCACCCCAAACGTGAAAGCCCCAAAGAATCTTTCACAATGTCAAAGTGCTTACGCAATGCACTCATGAACCAACATCATCTCTGACCATGTGCAGATCAGCAGATACTCTCCACAATCCCTTCCTGTTTTATCACCAATTGAGAGACAAGAGCAGAGACTGTATCAGCACCGAGACTCCCTTTATGATCCTCGTCCCGTCCTCCCCAGCCAAGCCGACATCCACAAGCCGAACTGCAGAACAATCCCTGTATATAAATGGGCTTTTAACACTCTGTTCAGAAGACAATTGCAAGTAAATAACTGGAAACAAGTGTCAAATGGGACTAACCATTTCCTTCTTTGGACACAATTTGATTCATATTTTCAACCAATGATTTCCTGCTTCCAAACACTTCCCCCTCCACCTCCATCCCGCCAGAATAATGGTTTAAGACCACAGGCTCAGAATTCCAAACAGAAAACATCTACCCAATGCATTAAGGACCTTGGACAAGTTGACATCACTATGGACAAGGAAACTAAATCTAGCTATTAAAGCCACCAACAAATGGTACAACTGGAAGCTGGAATAGTAAAATTTAATAACCCAAAATTTGTAACATCAGTAGAGCATGTCACTGACTGAAAATGTCAAGAACTGTTGCATTAGATAAAGTTGGGGCCTTCCAGAGATGATCTGAAAGATTAGTGTCCAGTCAATGGCGTGACTCGACTAAATCAGAAGTTCGAACGTACCTCAGTACTAGCTCTGCCAGCTTTTAGAATTACCATCTGGTCTCATAAAGACCGCGCTGGCATATGACTGACTGCCCCAAATCAGGCCATCTTTCAGAGATATTCTGGAAGATATCTGCAGTGCTGCCATGTGGCCCATGTGCAGTTACACTTCGTTCACAGTTGGCCTTTTAATCAGCTGCACTCTGCATTCTTGGACTTTTAGTTCTGCTTGCCAATTAGTGTGGGGTCCGACATCCCCACATGTGAAGTGCTGCAGTGTAAAAAGCCTGAACTGTCTTCATTCAGCAAACTAGTCATGGGGCCACTTAGGATAAATGGCATTTACTCCTCCACAATCCTAAATACTTTTCAGCGGCAGGTTATGGAGATTAGCAATACAGGTCATATTCGTATTGCATATGTAGCCTTACGGCTAGAGCTGTCGACGTCGAAGCTGGGGAACCAGGTTCGAGTCACTGCAACGACGCTCAACATCCTGTGATTCTGGGCAAAACACTTAATCTTTTTTTAATCTATGAATTACTAAAATTAAAATTCAATAATAACTTTTTCATTTAATTATCATGCTTTTCATCTATAGAGTGACTCAGTTCTAGATCAATACATGGAAAAAAATATACACAGAAGACACCTGAGTCAAGAAACTGGCAGCAGTGCCCTAAAAGCTCCGAGCCTCCAGAGCCTCTAGATATTCACAGGACACAGTTACTGTAACTTACTCGCAACCTGGGCTAAGTAAAGAGGAGAAGCACCTTGACCTAATTCTACTCACCAAAGCAAGAGAAAGAGTAGATTTGTAAGGCCTGCTGTCACTTAATTTATTTTCCATAATTCTAACATAAAGTAGTTAAAATTGTGCATGTTAAGTGATAACCCAATGGGAAATGATCTGATCAGTTTGCCCACGGGCATAACAATATAGATTCAAATCCAATGTGTCCTATCTCATGAGCAGACACAGCAGAATTTTTTTCAAACTAATGTCTTCAGAAATATTTTCAAACCTTGTGATGTTATGCTGATCATCCTTAAACTATCTATTTATCTCCTAGGATGGCATTTTTACCATAAAGGAACATCAGAGATACAATAAGATCCAATATATTGGCCTCACACGCTTCTCCATTCATATACCATGCTTGCATGGAATGAGGTGCCAGGTTTGCGCTACATAACATCCCAAATCAATAAGTTGAGGGTCTTGTCTCCGAGGCTGAATGAGTTTTAATACTTGCGTCAACACTGAGGTACTTTGTAATTGAAGAGGTGGTAGTGTTATAACATCTGCGGTTCAGATTGTTATGCCATCTGCAGTTCAAATCGTTGTAGTGTTAGAGACGTTTCCATTCTGCTATATCCATAATCTTGTTACAAAAACAGGCAGAGGCAGCACATCGACAGTTTGCCAACAGTAGGATTACATTCTGTTGCAAAATTAGAGAAGATAGACTAGAAAAGCGAGATGGATTCAGTACTAACCGGTCGATTCAGAAAAGTCTGAATCAGATTAAGTCACAATCCAACCTACATAATTACTATTCATTGGTTAGGTTGCAAATTGAGACTCAATCTGATTGAACACGATCACAAGAAGGGCCACCTGCAAGGGTCAGCAGACCAGTAAGACTATTGTCTACTTTCACTGAAACCTTTTTTTCAATTCAGAAAGGGGAAGGCGCACAAAAGGGTGATCCCTTCTCTTTTGCTACCCCAACTTCGATAACTTTTCAATGGTTTGCATTCTGTATTCCAGTCTCAAACCATTGATAGATTGGTTCCCAATTTGAAAGGGACGCCTACAATACCCCTTTCAAATTGCGAATCAGTATTGGTATCCCCTTCAAGTTCCATTTGCCATCCCATTTTGAGAGTCAATAAAAGTTAACCTACATCTAAAATGGGATTCATACATAAAAAATACTACTTTACGAATTGGAACGGTTAGTAGTGGTGGAGTGCATTGTCTCAAAGAGCCTGGCCTTGAGTTATTTGTTCCATAGTGAGTGATAATGATGCTCAATGTTTGTTACACACACGTGGTGCATGCAGAAAACATTTAAAAGAGTGTCAGGAAATTAACCAGCTGACCATGATGTACCTTGGGTGACGGAAACCCAGGAACAGGGCCGGCTCTAGGCATGTGCAAGCTGTGCACCTGCACAGGGCCACCAAACCCCAGGGGCCACCACGCCAATATGTATCCTTAATATATTAATCCTCTGAGGATGGATACATATTTGCGTGGTGGCCCCTGGCAGGGATTTGGCGGCCTCTGGCTCTGTTCCACTTCTAAACTCCCTGACCCCCTCCCCTCTTTACTGGTCTGCGCGCTCCGCCCCGCCTGGACCCCCTCATCCGGGCCCCCTACCTAAGCTCCCTGCCCAGGGCCACCATGAGCCTAGAGCCGGCCCTGCCAGGAATCCTACCCTTCTTTATGACGTGGACCTCTTAGTACTCATTATTTGTTTACTCTCAAGGTGTCGGACCAAGTAAGTGCCTATGGTGGGGATAGCAGAGTGAAGTGGTGATTGGCATGTGATAGTTATGGGGAGTAATGGTGATCAGTCTTGAAATATACATGTCTTTAGGATCTTGTCATTGCATGTGCTGTGTAGGAGCTGCACCAGCAAACAGCGATTTGGCCCCTTGCTTGAACTCTTGGTAAATGGTGCACTGCGAGTGCAGCTAGAGTAGACTGTGCCAATAGGGGGTGCCAACAATGCCTCAAAGGGAATGTCTGAGTAGAAAAAAGGAGGAATTATGGTGATGATGGCGATAAAGGAGTGGCTGTGTAATGAAATGGTGTACACATACAATCCCCAAACCACTGAACTGCCTTTGACTTTACATTTAAAAATCTAAAATCCAATGCACTTTTTTTCAAAACCCACACAAAACAATTATAGTTTTTTTTATATCCTGCATGATAACACAGATGTTGCTTGAATTTATATTATGAACTGAAAAAAAGAGATTTCAGAAGTACTACTAAGAAGAGGGACGTATGCTCCACACATGTGGATTTTCTTGAGTACACCATTTGATTGGGAAGAAGTTATGTGCTTCTGCTGAAAGAGAGTATGTTTATCATCCTTTTTGCCTTGTGGGAAAACATATTCTGAATACAGTAGGACTGAGTTGGTTACAGTGCTAATTCAATGATCAAGGGTATCCAACAAAGCCACTAAGACTGGAATATTCTTTTTTTTAAATGTTAACACTTTTTATGGCGTTTTTCAAGTTTCAGCAACACAGGGCACAAGAGCAACATAGAACTCAGGTTGTTGCAACATCAATGGTGAAGATAGTAGAAAACATTTCGTCAGTGAAGCAGTCAAAGCCTGGCATATTCATTGTGAAACACATATGTTAAAGCCAACCAGCCTTTATGGGTGTATGGTTTTTACAGTGTCTTCTTTATTGTTTTTATTTGTCTTATTATTATTATTACTGTAGTTATTATTATCTTTTAGAGCATGCTGTAACTCCCTAAAAGTTATATAGAGCCCTCACTTGCTGCTTATATAATCTGCAATGCGCCACGTTCTGCACAACCACTCCTTTCAAACCAGGAGCCAAATGGTCAATTTCATCATTGTTTATTATTCTAAGATGTTCAGTAAGTTGCTTTTAAACGTGGCTCCTATGTTGAAAGTTTTAAACATCAATACTCTAGGTAAAATATCATTGCAAATCGGTTTAACACCGCTATGTTTCTTTTTTTTAATAGCCATCTGCTGTTTGGGCTGCAACATGTTTTATTCCCTCTTTTTATTCTTAGACTTTATTTTGCATATGTTTGTTGAGCTTTCATATTTGTTGGTGGGTACGTTGGTGAATGCGAAAATAAGTAATTGGATGGATGGATGAATGAATGCAGGAGTGCAAGACTGAGTGTTATAGTGCATTTATGATCTGTTATTAAGTGCCTAAACTCAGCAGTGACTCAAGCATCACTTTCAGTTATAGGTCAGACCTATTTGCCTTATCAATTCTTGTTGACCAATTTAACAACATTCAGAGCTGCTGCCTCAACAGAAAGAAACCAATTCCCTTGCTCACCAGTGATTGCTGCATGGAACTGATGCATTTTTATAGGTGTTTCTTTTAGTTAAAGTTCTTTTCCATGATATAAGTTGACATACTCTTTATTTTAGATCTGGCGTGACAAGTTTTACTTATTCTTTAACCCAGTGTTCTCCAAACTCGGTCCTGGAGGGCCAGATCCATGCCAAATTTTTGGCATATCCCTATATAGATAAATGCAGTTATCCTGAAATTGGCATGGATCCGGCTCTCCAAGACCGACTTTGGAGAACCCTGCAACCTTTTATAGGTTTGGCGTGACAGCTCTAACTTTTTCTTTAACTATGTTGGAATTTTGATTTTAATTTGGCTATGTAGTAATTCTATGCTGCATCTGGAGCGGAAAGCCCAACACCTAACTGTTCCTGATTGGACCAGTGGCAGCCGGCGCGGATCGGGGTGGGAGCAAGGAGGTGGGGGGGGAGAGTAAATAAAAAATCTAATTAAACTCACTCCTTGCCACGTCCTCCTCATCGCGTCTCTCGGGAACACAGAACAGGAAGCACCAAGGTTCCCCTGAGCCAATCACAACGCTGCAATGCAGAGTTGTGATTGGCCTGAGCGCTGTGGTTCAGCGCTCAGACGGGGACTGGGAGCCTGGGCATGTTCACCCTGGCTGTAGTGCAGTTTGGGTGGAGAACATGCGAAGTGCGCATGGATTCATGCGCACTTAGGGAGTGAAAACCACTCCTGCCCTCCTCTGTTAGCAGAGCAGCCCTGCCTGGCAAAGCTGCCACGCCTGCAACAAGAAAAAATAAAATGATAATAACATTGAGTTATTATCATTTTATTTTACCTTACACTGCTGAAAAGCAGTGGGGCAACTCTCTTAGCGGAGGAGCGGCCACTCGATTGGACTGCTAGACACTATCGTAGGTGGACTTAATGTTGGTATACTTTTGAAAGGTATTACTTGGCCTTTTGTTTGACTTGCCGGTTGACGTTAACTAGAGCTGACCATTCGAGTGCAGCTTACTGCATTGTGCGAGGTTAAACACTCCAGAAGCTGTGATGGGCTTTCCCGTGCTTCTACTTTGATTGATCTCTCCTCCGACTAAAAGAAAATAAGCATTTAGAAAAGCAGCCTTACATCAAAGGATTTTGTTCATAAGATTGTCTTCTCCTTAAGTGCAAATGGACTCATTCCTGTAACTTTTCAAACAGCTGGAAGCGCCTGTAAAAGCCACCTGCAAATCGATGTTTCGTTTTACATGAAGCAAATTTAAAGTTAGTGTATTTGTCTTTATAATTGGAAGTTCAGAGAATGTGCTGCAATCAAGAGTTACTCACTCACTAGTTGCCACATTACTTATGCAAAACAAATTGTGGTTGCCATGGAAACCTCAGTACCGTATTGTGTGTGTCTACCTCTGAGATGTGAAGTGCAGTTTTCAAAGAAACTGTCGTCCTCATCAGTATGCCAGGATATCTGTTCTGTATTTTTTCCATTCTTTTTTCGGCTCCGCACATCGTTTTTAACCAGCTTTCCCAAACTTTTATTTTATTAGCCATTGTCACAAAATTTTTATTTATTATTTGAAAGTACGTCGGAATCCTAGAACATTGTCGGGTTCCCTCAGACCTTCATCATATTGCTTTGGGCACTAAGGTTTTCACATTCTTTAAAAAGAAAAGAGTGGGCGTTTTGGCTTGACCTTATTGAGTGTATTATTGTTGTACAGCCAGCTGTATTAACAGCAGGTTCACTAGATGCCTATGTTCCTTCAAGCCCTCGGTCATTTTAGATACTTGTTTTAATGTAATTTCAATTAGCGCTTGTTAGAAATGGGGTTATTAAAGGGGTGTACCCCACCAACTCATACCCAATCTGGTTACGTCAAAACACACTAATAAGAGAATCTCTACTGAACCCTTGGTAGCTGTGGCCCTAACAGCAGGCAATCCCCAGAAAAATCTTTGCTACGTACAAGCTGATAAAATAGTTTTAAAGTAAACAACACAACAGAATAACATTGCCAAATCAATTTAGAAAAATAGAGAAATTAATGAGCAAAAAGGATCAAGGGTATTCAAATAGGTTAAGAGGAACTGGAGATATGAATGTTGAAACTTTTATGTTAAAAGGCCCCTAGGAGGGGTGTGGCCAAGTGGTCCAACATGGCGGACGCAGCTTAACCCAGCTCCCGTAGCCTTCTTGTAATCCTGTACAATCCCGGCGTGAATCCTATGTCCTTGACACTCTACCTGCTGTTCCGGTCACCGCACATCTTGGCTGCGATCTGTGACCCCAGGGACCGTGGTAGACTGGAGCGACTCGGACATCTGGCCGTCTGTATCTGAGGGGCGGGTGCGGCCTGATCCAAGATTGCCACTGTGAGCCGGTGCCGGAGTGAGGCGAGAGCCCGGAGCTGCAGAGGAGCCGAATCCCTGGGCCACGGCAGCGACATACACCAGTGAAATGCAGGGCACCTGAGCCCGATTTGCAGCTGGATTTGGACCGGGGAACAATCCGACAAACCTCTTGGCAGAATCTCTACTGCCGCCTTTCTAGAGGCATGAACTCTAGAAACAAAGATGTAGTCCAGCCTGGAAAGGACCCATGCGCCGTGGAGAAATATGTGAAGCTGGTGTCTGAGGGGTGAAAAATCCGCCATGAGTCTACCCAACCCAATGTCTGTATCAAGGGTCCAAGCCGGGACTCGCTGTGCGTGGCATGTGATGTGACGGGCTACATCTATCTTGAGCGGGGTCTATTATATCGTTCCAGTCACCTCCAACTAATGACAGTACATCTGGCATGCACCCCGTGTATTAATGAGGAGCTCTGAAAATGCCTGAGTGAGGGGTGGAGGGGCATATACGCTACCCAATAATATGGGCTCTCCCCAGATAATACCATGCAGAAGCACGTATCGACCCTGCATGTCAGTCCATGTATGTGTATGAGTGTATAGGATTCTACGATGGATGACTATGGCAACCCCGTGACCCTTTTGTAAACCCTGAAGGAAAAATCTGTGTGTATCCGTAATGGGCAAGGAATGGGGCATGAGTCCCCAATAGGTGAGTCTCCTGCAGAAGCAAGACATCAGCATCAACCGCTTCACACTTTTAAGAATTGCCCTTGCATAATCTTATCCAGGAGGCCCGAACATTCCGGGAGACAACGTTAATTGCTGTGGGCGGAGCTGAATTATTCGAGGATATAGACATGATATATGGTATGAGAATTAGATACTTGTAAGATACAGAGTTCACAATCGAATAACCTACTGTAGATGCAGAAAACTTCAACAACAATTAAGAGGCAAAACAGAAACATTTCCCCCCACCCATTCCCCACCCAATACCTCAAAGAACACTGCAGTATCTGTTGCAGACTTTATACTGATCCCCCCCCCCAACTGCGGGTGGTGGCCGATGAAGTCCAACCTTTAAACCCCAGGGGTCCCATACTTATTGTATGTCTGTGGGGCCTGCGAAGGAGTCTGTTTCAACGTAGTAGCCTATGTTGTTGCCGATGTGTAATCATATTGATATTGAGGAGTCCGCAATATGAATGTAGTTCAGCCATTTGCAAGTTTGACTACCCTTACGAATCCGGCTGCTGGATTCGGAGTTGTTTATCACCACAGGCGCGAGAGCGCCAGGAGGATCTTGACCGGTGCAGCCGTTTATCTTTGGTAATTACGTTCTTCTGCAGGCAAGGGTGCCCGGATGACGAATCCGAGTCCCGGGGCGGCGGCGTGTGTGCCTTGACCGGCGGCGCTCATCTGTCCATTGGAACACCTCTTCCGGGGTATCGAAGAACATTGTATTGTTTTTATAGTTGACTTTGAGCCATGCTGGAAAGAGGAGCATATAAGATATTTGTAATTCGCTGAGGCTCGCCTTAGCAGCCGTGAAATACCGTCTTTGTTGTTGTACAAGTTTGGTATAGTCCGCAAAGATCATTATCTAGTGGGGCTCGAAGGTCAAAGTCTTCTGATTCCGTGCTTGGCTCAGGATTACGTTGCGGTCATGATAGTTGAGGATCCGCGCAATTACGGGACGAGGGCAGGACAAGGGCGGGCCCCGGGCGGCGGTCTTGCTGCAAGCTTTCAGTGTGCATGCTTCAGCACAGGGACCCGTCTGAAATCCAGGATTTGAGCCAGTGGTCTAAGAACATGCACATGTCGGAGCCCTCACATCCCTCCGGGAGCCCCACGAAGCGCAGGTTATTGCGTTGGACTCTTCCTTCTGCATCTTCAACTCGAGAGGCCAGCCCCTGCGTGAGATCTTCCATGGTACAGACCTTGCCCTGCAGTGTCGTAATGGCGTCCTCCGCCCCTGGGATCTTGCTTCCAGCCTGAGTCACACGCTCAACTGCAGGAGGTCCTGCCTCAACAGCATGACATCTGCACCAATCGCACCAAGTGTTGTAGGGATGAGCAATGTAGAGCAGAAATGTCTGGCTTGGGACGCCGGGACCCTACAAACCGGGAGAGTGCGCAAGGGGTGTGGATCCCCCCCACAAGCCACACCGAGGCCTGGCCCAGCCACTTCTGCAAGTGGGACCACCACCCAACCTCTAACAGGTGCCTCCCTTGGATTTAGTCAGTGTATATCAGTGTGGCCGCGGCCCCTTCACACAGGCCCGCCCGATCCACTGTTGGGTCTGAATGCACCCTTACATTCAAGGCGGTGGGCAGGGAGCGAAACGGGTTATTTAATTACTCGGGCCCGTTGTGACCAATACCTTTTAAACTTAATGTGCTGCCACTGGATTGGGCTCCTAGGTATGGCCTTTTGGGGCGAGTCAGTGTCTGCCTTTGTCCCGCCGGAGCGTGCTCTGCACAACGCGACCGGCTATATCACTTTAAGTGCTGGGCCCCCGCTGCTCCTCACTTGCCGTAGCCTGCTTCTAGGCCGTGGTGTGGGGGTAGCCACTAACGGCCCGCGATGTCTTGTGTGGCACACAGGACGCGGGTGGTCTGCCGGTACTCCACAGCACCCGTGTCTACGCGTGGCGGCTGGGCAATTCCTCTGGCGCTGAACCAGCAGCGTCCAGAAACCTCCCACAGAGGCTGAGGTCCCGGCGCACCAAAGCTCGGGAAGTCACCCTTGCCCCTCAGGATAGCGGGTGTCGTCTTATCGTAATCCCACCTACAATTCCCACCTACAAAACAAAACTTCATACTGCATTGGTAAAGTGTTTCTTGTTAAAGGAGAAATCGGCACCCTCTGCCTCGATCCTGCAGGAGGCCATGAAGGCCACCTTTCGGGGGTATGATATCAGTCACTGCACGACTGCCAGATGTCAGAAGAGATCGGCCCTTGTGCAACTTGTGGCCTTGATCTTTAAATCGAAGAGTGAGGCCCTGGCCTCTGACTGTAACAATGCCCGCAGGCAACTGGTCGTAGAGGCAGGACCAAAGCCTCCTTCTAGATGAAGCCAAATTGGTCTGGCATGCCACACAAAGTCAAATTTATCAACGGGGGATAAGTCCAGGAAATTACTGCACAGATTGTGTCAGCAGGCTCTCAAGCCAATTGATGTCCCCGCGATCGACTCACCTCGTGGAGAGAAGTTGTCAGACCCCCCCCCCCCCCCCCCCCCCTCCGTTGCCACGATTTTCGCTGAATTTTATCATTCACTATATACTAAACCAGAGGTCATATCAGTATCCCAGATAGAGGAATTCTTCCTAGACATTCTGACTCGAGCGCTGTCCGACTCAGTACGCGATTCCTTAGATGAACCTATCACGCTCGAGGAGCTTACCTCGGCCGCGGCGTAGATTGCGTCAGGAAAGGTGCTGGGACCCAATGGGTTCCCCAGTGTGTTTTTCAAGGCCTTTCCATCTATACTTGGGCCGCATTATCTAGCGACTCTGGAGGAAGCCTTCCAGGAAAAGATCCTCCCATTGGATTGGAGGCACACGGAAATAGTTGTATTTCTCAAACCGGGACGGCTCCCAGACCTTTGCTCGTCCTACAGCCTATATAATTGCTCAATATCAAGGCTAAATTCTTAGCCAAAGTATTGCCAAATTGATTACTTCCACACCTTGCAGATTTAATTTATCCTGACCAAGCCAGCTTTATGCCTCACAGGTCGAACCGACATAACATCCATAGACTCCACAATGCTATTGCTGCTGTCGACCATTTACTCGACATGGAACAGGTTTTCGATTTGGTAAGCTGGACCTATATATTCATCTTATTGAAACATTTAAACATGGGTCCCCGTCTTATTACATTGATTAGATTTCTATATACCGACCTAACGGCATCTGTATGGATATCTGGTACAACCTCAGACCATTTCCCAATAAATCGAGGTACATGCCACGGTTGTCCCCTCTCACCTCTTCTATTCGCCCTAGCGGTGGAGCCGTTTGTGGCCTCGATAAGATGCGATGCTCTATATAGCAGATTCAAGTGGACCGCAGGCATTTCTGACCGCATAGCCTTATACGCAGATAACATCCTATTCTTCTTGACCGATCCCTATCGCACAGGGCCTCGAGTAATTCAGGTTATGTGTCTTTTTGGCGAGATTTCAGGCCTTCACATGAACTCCACTAAGTCATAAATATGGCCACTCTGGGGGTCATTGGGGAATGAGTGTTGGGCTGACGGTCTGCAGCGGGCAACACAAACCTTCACATACTTAGGCGTTTTTGTATCAGACAAGCAAAGACTCTCCTGGAAAGAAAACCTGGAAAAGATTGCTGCTAAAGTTAAAGCGGAGATGAAAAATTGAAAATTGGGCCTCGCTCCCTCTTTCACTCTATGGAAGATCGGCCATCTTTAAGATCGTCTCCGTGCCGAAATTATTGTATCAATTGCAATCCCACCCATAGCCAATTCTGATGACCTGGTCCTGCAAATGAACACCGCCCTGGATCAATTCATGTGGAAGGGGGGGCTCCACTGCTAGAGTCGCCCACGTACATTTATACAATCCACATACTGAGGTGGCATCACCACAGCAGACATACACTTTACTACGAGGCATCACAGTTACAGGTCCTGAACGAGTGGTGGTATGGGCCTAGGGACGAGCCCGCTTATAAGATAGAGCAATGGTTTTATGGGAGAACCATCCCTATATCCTCTCCTATCTAGTAGAGTGACCCCCAAAGGGACACCACCCGCTACATTGGTGGTCATTTTGGCCTGGAGACAAGCATTGCGGCGTATGGGCTGGTGGGGACGCCTCATACGGGAGACCCCACTGTGGAGAAACCGCCTAATTCCTCAAGTAGCAGACTGACATGGGTTCAGCGGATGGGATAACATAAGAGTCTTAACCTGGGTGACGTCCTTCGGGCCATATCATGAAGTCCTTCCAAGATCTCCAAGGGGAATTTTCTATGCCTCACTCTCAATTCTATAAACATTTACAGCTACGCCATGCCTTGCAGCCCTATATTAGAGATCTGACAACCCTGCCCGAGTTCAGTCCACTAGAGGGCAAGCTCCCGATGGGGGACCTGGGTGACCACAGCATTTCTAAAATCCACCAAACCCTAGTGACACACAGCCCTACAAACTTAGCCTGTCTACGAGCCTCATGGGACACAGAAATAGGACCCATAGATGATGACGATTGGTCCGAGGCACTCCAGTCATCACAGAGAGCCACAATAGCCACCTGACAACAGTTTATACAATTTAAATACTTACATAGGTGTACTACACTCAACATAGACTATGGCGGACTTGAATGAAATGTCTTCGTTGCCACGCAGAGGAGGGCGCCTTCCTGCAAACTGTCTAGACGTGCCCCACTCTTGACAGTAGAACTTTTTGGTGGGGGGTTCTACAATGCGTATCCACAGTTTTAAAATGGGATATTACTCGATCTTCCAAACTCATTCTCCTGCTCTGCACAGATGAAATAGGGGGTAATCATTATAAAAGACACTTATTATTCCTGGGCCTGACACTTGCCAAAAGGGACATTGCACAACACTGGAAGGCTGAAAACCTCACTCGTGTCTCGGCATGGAAGGGTAGCTTGGACTATGTCATGGAGCTCGTACGGCCGGTATTCATTGCCCAGGGATGTCCTCACAAGCATTTTAAAATCTGGAAACAGTGGGCCAAATATAGGAATATACCCTCAGAGATTCACACCACAGAAGATCATAAATTACTGCCCGTAGTGGGAACAAACCGTTCAAATTGAGACTCTACACCAGCAACAGTGACGCATGTAATCATGAGACGTAGGCATGTGATCAAACGCAGATTTCGGATTAGTTTGATGTGGTTGTTGATGATGTTTTTGTTTACTGTATGTAATCCTTTGATATTGGGTATGACGTGAACTGTAACTTCTCTCCTTTTTCAAATGCTATTTATTTAAATGTCCATTATCATACAGGAATCCTGTTTTGATCTCCATAAAATGAATACAAATGTGTCCCCCTCCACCACCCAAAATGAAACCTAGGAAAATTCAAACACTATGGAAAAGCAATAGTTTGCAGTGGACTGGTACCTAGGTGGTATTTCAGACCGTCTGCAATGGAGCACAGGTTGGATACATCAAGTGAGTTATCCTAGTCAAAGATTTTACCTTCAGACGTAATCTCCAACTGCTCAGAAAGTTTCATGTGGTTAGTCCTGCAACCCCTAGCTCCCGAGGGTAGGCTTCTGGGTGCCATGTCTTGCTCCAGTCTGGTCTCTTGCAGGGCCTAGTCAGCTCAGCCGTCTTGAAGTCAGGTGTCTTTCTGCTTTATGTGTCTCGGAAGCAGGTAAACAGGAGGCCAACCACTTGACCACAGGAGAACAGTTCAGTCTCCCTATGCCTTCAGAATTGGAAGTCCTTAAGTTTTTGTATCAGTCCTTTCCTTCCAACAGGAGTGAGAAGGCAGGATCCTTCTTCTAGAAGGGCTATTTTCTTCAGGGGAAGTTTACAAGGTCCAGGAATATTCTGAGAAAGCGGTGGTTGAGGTGCCACATTTATCCTGTGTACTAGCCAGTGATGTGACAAAATCTACCCCAAACCAAATTATTTTCTTGCAGTACCCCTTCTACCTTTGCAGCACATCCTCCTTGCCTTACTGAAAAATGACACTGTGGCCCCTCAACATGGCAGGATCTATCTGCTACCAGGCAATCTGGCTTCAGTTTCTAGGCCACTCCCCTTTGTAATGGGATCAAAACTGGTTTTACCTCATACTATGACTAGAGGCTGATTGTCTAGGATCGTTCAGGGGGTAAACATGAGCAATCCCTCTCTGGCATTTCTTGCTCAGAGGACAGTGACTTCCCTATGGGTCCAGCAAAAGCAATTTCTCTTGTCCACTCCAAGATAGCTAATCCCTGCTAAGTGGCCAGCAGTCAATACCCATTGCATTTCCTGAGCCCATAGGGAAGTCATTGTCCTGTGAGCCGGAGGTGTTAACTGTCACAGCCAAGGTTGGGTATTTCAGATCTGGAGGTGTGATGGCAGCACTGTTTTCACACCTACTGTGACTGAAGACTGGTTGTCTTCGACATCCCTGGGAATGAATAGAGTTTGCATCTCCAACCGAAGAGGTAGTGCTAAAGCTGTCCTGCTAACTGCCCTGTCTACTCCCAGACAGCTAATGCACAGTGCACAGAGCTCTAGGGCCAGCAAACATATGGTGAAGAAAAAGGTGCACAATTCACAGTTGACCGTAAGGAAAAAGGCAGATTTGCTACAGTCCTGATTTGCTGGACTTTTTTGACATCAGGAAGGTATTGCATTTTTAAGCTAAAGGTCCTTTCAGTGTAAAGTTGCATGTTTCATTTTTATCTGCCATTACTTTTGATACGTACACATTTTTTAGTTTAGGTATATGTTATAGGCCTAGCTCCAAGGAACAGCAGACTGCTTTATAGATGTTGCTTGTGCACAGTCCAACCATCGTTTGAATAAGGCAATTCTCTTACAATTCTTTTAGGGGGGGATTCCTCCTCTAGGACTCCAACTCTTGGACACCCTGATGCCGGATGCTAATACTTTAGAGCACAGATCAGGATTTGGAAGTGATTTAATGAAGATGTTTTTATGATCTGATATGACTCCAAGGCAGAGCTAAATATATGTATTTATCAGATCAATAACTTCAGTAACACATGGCACTTCCTTACCTCTGGACAGGTAAAACCAAAGAAACCACTGTTTAGTTTCAAGAAAGCAAAGGGCAATATGGATTATGAGTTGAGAGCTAGCCTTAATATGCTGGAGGAACTGTATGTATATAAAAGCTTCATGAAAGCAGAATTAAGTGCAAGGTGATGTCACCTTGTGAGTAAATAGGGTGTATCATTAGGTGTGGTTGTGCGACCTCAACATGTAATACACTTTAGGGCCATTTTGTTACCTTGGTCAAACCTTCAGCTCAACCCTAAGTAGTTGTGTCTCTGAGCAGCAAGGCTTACGCAAATGAACACGTGTAAGGCATTTAAACAGCACCAAAACAATTGAAGAAGACATCGACAAGACACCAAAGAAATGCAACAACAATTTATAAAAAATAGAGATATATGATTTACAAGATATAGTAAATCAAAGCAGTGGCCCTTGGAGTTTCTTGGCTGGACTCTGGAGATTGCTTCTCCTCTAGTAGGGCTCAACCACGTACAAGCATTTGCAAATTTAACTAATTGGACACTTAGAACCGTTTTCACCCAAAGGTTTGGGCCTTTTGAAAGTTGGTCACTTAGAGTCTCTTTAGGTAACCAACTTTGGTACGGCGCCAGGCAGGGGGACAAGCAAGGCCCTCAGAAACAGATGCTTCAACAGGTGAGCACTTTTCACTCAGTTTCAGTAATTTTTATCCTTTGTCGGGCTTTCCAACGGAAGTGGTCTTGATGCAAGAGTTGAAGGATGCTAAAGAGGCCCAAAGGATGCTCTAGATGTGTTGCGGCTGCGCTACTCCTCTGGCCATGAAATGGAGTGAGATTGTCCTGGCCACAGTGTCGACGTCCCTTGAAGTCCTCTTGGTGCTAGCAGAATCCAGTTGCCACTGGACTACCAGTCACCCAGTATTGCAGTCATGAGCCAATCCTTCCTGGGTTGATAACTTGTCCTCTGGAGGTCCCTGCTGCATGTGAATGACACTCTCAGGTTCAGCAAACTCAGTGCTTCTTTATGCGTTGATTTCTAGTCCCTGGTGCTGCACGATTGGTGTCAGGGTGAAGAGTTGGGGCTACCATCTTGCCCCATCAGACTTCTCAGCTGTTGTGTCCTGTGCTCTGAACAGGAAGTCAGCTCAATGACCTTTAGAGTCTATTGGCTTTGGCTGGGCTCTGAAAACGACTTCTCCTTTACTAGGACAAAGCAGGCACAGTCCCTGTCCTTTGCTAAGCACCAAGTTCAGCTGGTGCAGTCCGCGTCGAGGCAGCCCCTCTTTGCCAGTTCCATGAAGCAGCAGGGCAGTCCTTCCTCTGTCCTTCTTGCAGTCCATTCGAGATCTGAGTTCACAATGCCAATGGAGCCCTACTTATGTTTAGAAAATGCCCTCAGGGCAGGATGCGGTTGGTAGCCAATGGGCTACCAGGTGACCATTTCCTGCAAAGTGTGACATTTAGGCATCCCAGGATGCACCGTTCTTTCCACTTTCAATGTGGCAGGACCCCCTCTCAGCATGTAGAGCACCCTAGCCCAACCCAGAGTGTGGCTGCCAAGGCTTCCACACACCCCTGGGCAGCCAGTTTGGCAAAAGGTTGCCCCTACCCATTCCATAGGGCCAGCCTGTCTGCCAATGGAGCATTCCCTCTCCCAAGTATTACCCATTAGTCATTCAAAGATGGCTACTCCTTTTAAACTCACTTTTTGGCCTAACACAGATGTGGCTTCCTTCAGGATTGAGATGACCCCTATTGTATCCTTTCCCGAGAGTCGTTAGCCTTTCTCCTGAGTAGGGCAGAAAGCTTTCTCAGCTACGTGACTCTGTGTGCAACCAGTACGGACACAGAGGATTAAAGGCAACAAAGTGGCAACTTTGCTAAAGGTGCACACAGCAATATGCTACATTTCTTTCGACCTGAGAATCGAGCCGGGCTTAATGTAACGAGTTATTTGATACCTTGGATGACCTACTTTAGTCGCACCATTCCAGAATACGTACAGCTGAGGGGTCAGCATGTAACTGCACTTGCCAATTGGGCGACCGGGCTTTTCCGTCGTAAAAACGGCAGTTTCAAGTTTTTACTATCAGGACATATACAATTACATGTTCTGTACATTGAATTTGTTGCACCCTGCCTTAGGACTCTATAGGCGTGCCTTAGGTGTGACATACACATATACCTGGGAAGTCTGGCTTTGACAATGCTTTAAATGGCAAAGTTGACCCAGCAGTAAAAACCTCTCCTTCAACCGCAAGTGGTGGGTTGGGAGTCTTGTTTTACTCATGTCCCACCCAGGGTAAAACCCTCAACTGTACTTTCCCCGGGTACCATTTATTAGGGTCTTACAGGTAAGTTTGCTTTGGCCAATTGGGTCAAATCCATTTCGACATATCAGTTTAAGGGTAAGGGCACAGGCGCTGTCAGAGTCAAAATACCAGCAGCATCAGTCCAAAAATGTGGGAGTGACTATACAAAAGGGGCATTTCCTTACAGAATTCCAATGTTATCTCACTACCTGGCACATTCTTATACAGAGAACAAAAAGGATTTGCAAAAGCGATACCAGACCAGACAGTAGATCCTTTAGCATCTCTCCGGCAGAAGTGGAAACTCGATATGGGATGCCCCTGACCCCGAAGAAATGGGATAGAGCACTCATATATCCATGCATGGTGTCGCGTAATGCACCCTTTCAATATATATAGCACAACATACTACATAGAGCTTATCTAACACCGGCTAAACTACATAAAGTTTATCCCGCAGTATCACCCAACTGCCTCACTGCCACACCACAAAAGAGGACATTTTGCATATATTTTGGGATTGACCGGTCACACACACTTATTGTGATGAGGTTTGCATGGTTTCTACGAGAACAGGATCTGAATCAGGCAGACTGCTGTCTGCTGGGCCTCTATAAGAGGTGGAGGAGGGCTGGATGTGTAACCAACTGATTATTGACCTTGCTCTTTTACTGGCTAGATGTGCAATCTCATTGAGATGGAAAGCCATGTCCTTCGTAGAAGTTTCACAATGGCTTAATGCTGTAGTCCACTGGACTGAGGTAGAATCTACGTCATTGCAATGGGAGCAGATATGCTGCCTGCAGAAATGCCCTATAGCCGGAGACTTGGGCAACCTTATTCATACATTTTAGAGAGGCCCAGTGGAGGACACTTGCCCATCATAGACAGATGTGTGACCACTGTGATAACCTTAACACACACCACTCACAGGCAGATCTCCACCCTTGCATCTTCCCCTCCCCTTGCACTGGGAACACACCGGAGGATCAGATACCACATGCACCATCTGCAGACCCTACACCAATAACTCTGAAACATCCAGGATTTGGGGGTAAGCTCTTAGTTGCTGGTTACCTTTTCTTTATGTTTACTCTCTACTATTTTGAATCATCAATAGTTTATATTCCAGTATGCTACATATTAACGCTATTTACTACCTGTTTGATTAGCTGTACTGTCAATGATGCACTGTGATGTTACACTGTAATGCTGTTTGACCACTACTGAAAAACTCAGTAAAGATGGTTAAAAAAAGGAGAACAAATTCTGATGGCATGTAATACAAGCAGTAATAATACTAACAAGAGGAGGGGATCTTGAATGCTATCTGAACAGAGTGCTGCTAGAATGATCGAATGGACTCAATCAATATTAGCTTAAATATCCAGGAGGAATGGAATAGCATTATGAGGGTCTGAACACCTTTAAGAAGTTACTTTGTTTAATGTTATTTAATAATCTCTAATTATAACATATTGGTGTCTTAAAACATATATGAGGATCAAAATGATACTTTTCTCTGCGATTGTGGATTGCTCTTTTATGTTGTGTATTATAAAAAGCTTCACCCATGGGGGTAGCATTGCTTAGGTGCGGCGTCAAGTACTTATGCCATCAATGATGCAGTTTCTGAGTCTCAAAGTAGGGTTTGTGCTTTTTACCATCCTTATATAGACTTGCTACCTACCCACCAAGTTACACAGTTGAAGTAGAAAATTCTTTACACACCGTAGCAGTATACACTGTGAAGTTTTGAAGTCATAACAAGTTTTTCTTTCTCTCTGAAAACAAATCTCAAATGTTTTACTCGGTATCCTTTCAGCAGTGCAGTGGTGCTTTGTGAGGTATTTATACCATAAGTGATGCGTTTTTCATTCCCTTTGCAAAGTTTGAACTTTGTTTTTTGAAAGACAGATTTTTTAAAAAATATTTGTCATATTATTTAAAAATGAGTAGGTGCACTATAGTACACCATAGTCATTAATCTCTTTTCTTTAAAAGACAAACGTTAAAAAATATTTTTTATATTTTTTTCATATTTTATTCTACACAAAACAATCAATGTTCTACCTCTTTGTATACTTTTTTTAATATATTTTGCAAAACAGTTAACTTTTTTTTTTTTTTTTAAAGAAAACATAAATGCTAACCGTTCTGACCGTATCAGGGATAAACATGACAGACACCTGCGGCTCGTGTCATTCCCTAACGGGCGGCTGAAGTGTATGGATGTCTCGTACTCATTCGTGTTTAGCAATAAGTGGATTTTTCATACACGCATTACATCACCCCGTTTTCATCCTTCCCCCAAACATTTTAGTGGTTCATCTCTTTTATTCAGAGCAATGTTTTTGTGGCTTCATGTTTGTTTGATAGAGAATCGTTGTGGACTTTGAAATCTATTTGTGCCAATTTCTCAAACTAAGTAGGATCTCCACCATACTACTTATTTTTGAAAGCTCAATAATTTTTATTGTAGATATGATTTGATCTCGTATTTGCCATTGACTTTTTGGGGCTTTGTTTTTTATTTTTATAACATTTTCTGACACCAAGATGCCAATTAATGCCTCGTCTAATATTTATGGTTCAATTAGGTAAGACCTTTGTATGTTTGTCCTCTTCGTGAATACTACAGTATTTTACAACAATCATCCCATAAACAAAATCTATTATCTGTAACTTTGTAGATGAAGTCCTTCTGGACTCTGCTTATGATTTGGTGTACAGTATTTAACTTTATTCAAATTATTAACTTTTCTTTTGTATCTAGAGTGAGTTTAGTTATTCAATTGTTCTTACTTTATTTGAGTTGTAGAGATGCAGGTATCAGTTCTATAGTCTCCAGATGATGACCTGTGTTCCAATGGGTCAATAAGTTATCAATAATTCATTGGGGCATGACTGTAAAGATGTTGTTGAATCATCAATATTGCCTTTAATTGTGAATTGTATCCTTGATCTTTGTCCTTCTTCTCGACGTCTTGTTTCCATGTTATGTTCCGATAAGCGCTTGAAAACAATGTTGTCCCTTTTAGATATGTATAGTTGTGGGTTTTGTACTATCTTTTACAATAAATTGGACTAAATTCTAGACTTTAGTCAGTTCATTGATTGAGTGGGATACTCATTTGAAGGTGCGTGATAACGTACATGTTTACTAGAGAAACATTTTTTTTCCAGTGTAAGGGCTTGATTCAAGTGCCCACAGGGACCAGATACAGAGAGACAGCCTCTAGCCAGAACTACCAAAGAAAATGATTGGAACTTAAATCAAATCTTTTTGTCTTTGACGTTTGCAAAGTAGGTTCTCCAGTGGAAGGTGTGCTCGTGTACACTCACCACCAGCAATGTGTACTTTATTTTAGATTTCAGAGACACTGATTCACATAATAATGACTGCTATGTTGCATCAAGTTTGGCATTGACTCCATACCAACAGATTTCCATAGCTGCATTTAAAACAGAATGAAGGATATAGATTCAGACAGACTTAATCATACACAGCTCATAACTTAAAAACGGGTCCTCACAGCATACTGCATATAGCATGAGGTCTTTCTCGGACTAATATATATCTGAGATAGATTTCGAGAATTGGAACCTTTTAATTACCAATACAGTTAAATTGTATTGTGCTAATTGATTAATTTGCTTAAAAAATACTTAAGTGTCATTGAAGGCACTATATAATAAAACATTATTAGTATTATTATTAGTATTATTATTAGGTCGTTTTCATCAGTTGGTCAGAAAAACACATCTATGTGTCTCACCTTGTTCGTATTGTAAAAGCAGAAACTAATGTTTTATGGTTTTAGGCTCCCTGATAAATGAAAGTGTGTACATATCAAGGTGTCTGATATTAGAATTTAAAGACTCTCGAAGGTAGCAATAGAGAAGGTATATCACCCCACGTATGGGCATTGTTCCTCCTCTCTATTACCACAGTGATGACCTTAGGAATACTTTCATGCAGTTTCTGATGGATACTTCCTTCTTTGCAGATTTCTGACCTTATGAATGAATATTTATAGACATTAGACTGGGTCTGGAGACTTTTCCTCGAGCAGTAGGTCTCCAGCCGCTTAGCAGCTGTAACCCTCTGAAATGACAATATGACTCTATATGCCACATCGATTTGCGCACCAGTCTCATTTCCTGTTTTTTCACACCTAACCAACACGGGTCAAGAGCTCTTCTTCAGTTGTTTACTGAACTACTCACGCATTCAGCAGTTCTTCCACACTAGATTATATCAGATATTTCCCCTCTATGGTCTTGGGGTTCAGGTCCTTTTGATGACGTTGATTGAAGGCGTTTAGATGGATACATGTAATAACAAAAGAAGGAGGGCCCCTGTAAAGCAAACAAACCAGAAGGGAATCAGGGGAGATAAAACAATAAGAGAACAAACAGTAATTTAAAACTCGAACTCAACGCAAGGCGGTAAGGGCTTAGCACATGTGCACACTAGTCACTGTTCTTGGACCTCTGTTTCAGTTTTAATGGCAACGCTCAACTCCCCATGGTCCACCGCTCCCAGGCCACAATCCTCAATGAAACAACACTTTTTCTCCGTATTTCAATGTCACCAATCAATTATTAAAATTCTCAAAATAAGTCCAGTCCACAGGCCAATTTCCAACAGTGATATGCTTGGTGATTGAATAGAGAAGCTGTATCTAATCAGTGATTTCAATGCGCAGTAAGTCGCTGTACAACGCAAAACAAACTTTTTACAAGCAAAACAAATCTCAAAAAAACATTATTTGTCAGTACATCAAATGTTTTCACAAAACACATATATATTTTTTAATTGTTTTCAAATATTTAAACCACGGTGAACAATATATATGACAAAATATATAAATATTCAACCCCCACACAAAACAATCAAACACACAATCACTCAAGCAGACATACCGAGCCGTTCTTACAGGACTCTCATTCTAAAACATAGAACAGAATACAATAAAATCAACAACTATTATTTTTGTAACAGACCAGGGACAACATCCAAAGACAGTATCAAATACTTATTTGATATGTGTATGTATTTGATCCAGAGATTTACTATTAATGGACCCTAGCTTGCTTCATTAGTAGGGGCCAGAGTTAATTGAATATCCTGGTCTTAGAGTTCCAAATCCAGTGTGGCCGCTGAAGCGCGTTTCGGTATAGACCTCACACTAAGGTCAACCTCTGCTTCAGGGCGCAATGCAAAGAAATCCATAAAATCAGCGGGGGAGAAAACCCGGGGATGTCCACGTTGGAACAGCAGCTGATACAGTTTAACAGTTCAAGATCTAATCGGGGGCAATTCAAAGTATTGATGGACACTGACCTGCTACAGTAATGTTTTAGGAGTTCCGCTAGATGGGGGATTCCGCGAGAAAAGAAGGAAATTGAATCCATTATCATTCGAATACATGCAGAAGTTTCTGTATCCTGAAGGGGTGCAGAGTTCAAGGGATAACTCTATTGATATCCTGTATGAAGCGCAGAGTAACACGCCGATCGACAAGGGAGCAACCGTCAATTCCGGATTCCTCCTTTTTTTAATGTATACTTCTAATCGCAGATTTTGCACTTGTGAATACCCTAGGCGCCAGACTTGATCAGGAGAATTTTTCTCAGCAATACCTTTGCACTTTGGTAGGTGGTGTCATGTGGCTCCGCGTCAAGTCCGTCTGCTCTGGATGTGACATCCGGGCCACTACATAGCCGTAAACTCCATTTCCTGACGTCAGTTCCTTTTTTCCTGCGCCTTCCGATGTGGATCCAGAGCTCACTTCATTGAGTTCTGTCAGTCGTGAAAGACCTTTTCAGAACGTTTTTTCCAGTATGCAAGGGACATGTCCCTTCCAAAAACAACAGGTTTTAAACCATGTAAGGACTGCCTCAAACAGATGTCAGTGACAGACCCCAACGAGCTCTCCCTCTGATGTCTGGACTCCAAACATGATTCAGCTTCATGTGACAAGTGCCCAAAGATGAACCCAAAGGCCATTCGAGACCCTAAAGCTAAATTCTACATTGATTACCACTGTCAGAAAACAAATAAGTCCCGCTCTTGGTCAAACTCTATGGTGTGCACACACTCTCTTGAGATTGCTTATCTTCAAAGTCGAGATCATCCAGTAAGTTTAAGAAGTCAAAGAAATGTGACAAGTCGAAGCAAGGCTCCCCTTCGCCACTCTCATCACGAGGAGACGTGTGACGTCCATGTAACTCCATGCCGCATTCTCGGTCTCAGGTCTTGAAACCGGCTTCAGCTGTCATCCCCATCCCGATACACCTGACTTCCCCAGGCCATCAGAATGAAATTAGCAACCCAGCTACATCTTGATGTAAAGGAGGCCACGTACAGAATGTTTTGTACAGACTGGTTTGCTACCGGCAGATTTGTCCCCGCTCTGTTATGCCACTCAAGCCCTTTTCTGAGTCCGTCCTGTCTCTTGGCCCAGTATCTAGCCCGTTGTCGTATATGTCACCACTACCAATGCCATAACCCCCAGGGTCGACGTCGACTCCACCGATATTTGAACTCAAAGGGTCAGCAACCATAGGCTCAGCCGAAGTTGCAATCACAACAGCAACATCATCATTCTTATTCCAAAACATTGCTGCAGCAAATAAAGATGCCAGACCCTGATGATGATGAAATAAGCCATATCTATGATTACAAAAACCTATTCTTTGACCTTCAGGACACCAGTAGGGTTGCTACACCCCCCCCCCCCCTCCCCTCTGAATCTTGCCTCCATTCACTCGTACTGGCTACTGCCAAAGAGGAATCTGCCTCCTTAAGGATAGGAGCCGAAGTATACTAGACTTTACCCTACTGACTACCAAGGTAAAGACCAACATCCTCACAGAAGTCTTTCTCCCAGGACAGACATCTCAAGAGTCTCCCCTACCGTTTAATGAAACTCTGATCGATACAATGCTGGGCACCTGGGCAAAGCCAGAATTTGGACCTCAAGTTAATAGGCAGATAGCAATGCGGCATAGGCCTGCTCTGGGTAACTCTACCTTCCTCCTCCAGCACTCTACTCTAAAGATTCTTGTGGTGCAGGCCTCCACAAGTAGATCAAACCCAAATGTGTTTACGACCACTCTGCCAAACAGAGTATCGAAACTCAAAACAGTTGTTCTCCCTACCCAACCATGCCCTTAGATCAGTAAATACCACTTGCCTACTGGGGAGATACTTGCATGCATTATGTGATATGGTAGCAAGACATCTTGACAGCTGTCACAGATTACATTAAGCCCAATCTCCAGCACCTTATTCAGGATGGCCAGTTTGCAGCAAAGTACTCCACACGATCGGCCCTGGACACGATCGACTTCTTGGATTGGACAGTTTGGACTACAGTGGTGTTTCAGTGCCATTCTTGGGTTGACTATAAAAGTCTTTTGAACGACCTCCAACAGTCACTCATGGACATTCCATGTGATGGCACATATATTTCTGAGACAAGGCGGAGTCAGCACCGGAGTGCTTCAAAGAAAGCAAAGTGACCGCATCCTCTCTCGGGTTGACACCACCTTTACGACCGTTTTCCCAACAGTTTTGAACGATTAGAGTCTTCAGTAGGGGGTTCCGTTAGAGGTAGCGTCAGGCCTTGCCTCAACATCAAAAGCCCTCTGTAGTCTATCGAGTCAAAGTCTCAAGACCCAACTACCATCATCCAGGCCTGCAGGTGCAACAAACTACCCAAACTCCTGTCTGTTGCTCCTCAATTACTGCAAACCGCTTTAATTTCCCCTCGTCAGCTCATTATCGCCTGGTAGGGGGTTGCATCGCCTTTTACCTCTCCAGGTGGGGGAGCACTACATCCAACCAATGGGTTCTCCAAGTTGTCCAGAATGTTTGCTCCCTCCTCTTTCTGACCCCATCCCTGACATGCCTCCTACACTACAATGTCTACCAGAGGACCATATGTCCATACTCCAAGGAGAAGTTCAAGCTCTCTCTGCAAACAGAGCCATTGAGAGTGTACTGGCATCAGAAATTGAGACTGGCTCCTATTTCTTTTTGATGCCAAAAGCACTATGGTCTATTCTTGATCTTTGCAGCTGAACTTCTTCCTTCAGAAAGACAAATGTAAAATTATCACCCTGACCCAAGTTCTATCTGCCCTGGATCAAGGAGACTAGATGGTAAAAGTTAGATCTGCAGGATGCCTACTTCTACATTGCCGCCGTGTAGTCCCACAGACACTACCTTTGGTTTCCATTGGGCCATTAGCACTTACAGTGCTTGGTGTGCAACTTTGGCCTTACCAGTGCACTACGGGTGTTCATGAAAATTATGGTTGTGGTCACTGCCCATCTGCTAAGGTTGGTATACCAGTCTTCCCATACCTGGGTGACTGGCTGCTAAAGGCGGACTCACCTCAAACAATCATAAACCTCCTCCGGATGACTGCCAACCTGTTGACATTGTTGGATATTTCCATCAAAGTGCCGGTCACACCTGGCTCGTTCGCAATGGCTTCCCCTCTTTGGAGCCAATCTGGACACCGTGCTCTTTCGAGCCTCTGCCCCGCCTCACCGAATCCAGGACTTTTGGGCTATGATCCAAATCTTTCACCCCTTGCCCTGGGTCTCAGTGAGAGCGTCTCTCAGGCTACTTGGCCTTCTGGCTTTCCTGCATCCTGCTGTTGGACCATGCTAGGAGCCACATGCAGGCTCTGCAGTGGGATCTGAAGTCTCAGTGGACTCAGCGCCAAGGGAATGCTTTGCATTTCATCCAGGTGTTGGAAGAGACTGCAAAAGACCTGCCTGGTGGTTGCTAGATCGCAGTCGGAATGGTTTGACATCCCTCTCCTCAGCCTTACAATTGTCATGGTGGATGCATCGTTGCTGAGTTGGGGAGGTCATCTGGGAGAGATGGTGATCAGAGGACTCTGGCCTCCAGTTGAAGCCCTTCTCAACATCCACTAGTTGGAGTTGTGGGCGATACTCTTGGCACTAAAAGCGCTTCTCCCATCCATCAAGAGGAAACAGTGTAGTTTTTCACAGTCAACACTACCACCAAGTGTTAATTCAATAAACCGGAAGGAGTGAGGTCGTGGGTCCTGTGCTAAGCGGCTTTGTGCCTTTGGAAGTGGCTGAATCCTCAGGGCATCTCTCTGATTGTACAACACCTGGCAGGCTCTTTGAACGCCAGGGCTGACAAACTCAGCCAACATTTCCTAGTAGAGAACTAAACAAAGCTGCACTCACAGATGGCACAGGGCGTCTTCCAGCAATGGGGAGAACCCTGGCTAGATTATTTCTCCACCGCATAGAACGTGCAGTGTTACAGGGTCTGCAGGTTGAAGTTACCAAGGCAGCTCTCGCTCTGAGATTCCTTTAACTTAGACTGAACCTTGTCCTCCTGTACCCCTTCTCACCTCTACCTATCCTGTCCAGAAATCTGAAGAAGATCAGGAAAGACGGGTCCAAGTCATCCTAGTGGCCCAGGACTGGGTGAGGACAGCATGATACCTGGAATTTCTGACCATGAGCATTTGTCCTCCAGTCTGTCTCTCCTTTGAGAGGACTTCCTGTCATAACACCGAGTCAGTTTCCTGCACCCCAGCCTGCACAACCTCCCGATGATGAAGCATGCTACTAATAGAGTGGATGGGGGTCTATCAACACAGTTAGAATAGTCTAGGGGTTAATTTCCATTGGTACTTATGGGTTGTAGGGTACCCTTTTGTGTGATCAATGATTTAGGCAAAGGAGACTGGATCCGATATCCCCAAAAATTATCTCTCCCCTTCTCATCTACTGATGCCCTAGTGGCAGTAGTATCTGAGGTTTGGGTGTTTGATCTTCCTTACAAAGTGGTAGGTGTCATCTTTGCATACGACGCCCTCCAGTCAAACAGCACAGCACAGCTGAGTAGCATTTGGATACTCAGCTGGGAACCCGATGATGAAGCATGACACCAACTAGGTTGATGTGTGAGGGTTCTTTTAAAAACAACTTGTGGTGCCAGGCACTACAGTGTTGGATAACCTGCTAGTCTGGTCCATCACTCCACAGGATCATGAAGCACTGTTTCCTGGATGCCTGGTCTGCCATGAGGGGCATTTTGACTAATCAATCCTACATGATTTCCTAGCCATTCTACAGACCCACAATCTTGTGAGGTACTGCTCTGGTATCCATCCAAAAGGTGAGAAATCTATGGTTATAATTATCCCTCAGAAGAACAAGTTACTTACCTTTGGTAATGCTCTGTCTGTTGGAAACTCTAACTGCAGATTCTTCACTGACCGACACAACTCCCTGTTCTTTGAATTTGACTTATCTAGGTCATACTAATAATATTCCAACCTAGAGACCTACACACTGGGTCAATCTGATTATTGAAGTCTCTGCTTCCGATGGCATCGACGGATATCAGAAAGAAACTGATGACAGCGCTCCAAGGTGGCGGCTAGGTAGGGGCCCCAACATCACATCCGGGGTACGGCGAACCTGATGAAAAGACGCACAATGCCACTTACCAAGATGTGAGGAAATTGCTGAGAAATTTCTCTGTATTCAGTCTGATGTCTGGGGGTAACCACAAGGTGAGGAATCTGCAGTTAGATTGTCCACCAGAAAGGGCGTTACCAAACGTAAGTAACTTGTTCTTTGGTCAAATCACCATGGCCTGCAGGTGGCATCAGAGATCTGATTATAATCTCTTAGCTTGAGATGGCTATACCTAAATGCATCAGACCGCCATGGGGAATGTAAGGCTAAACTATTTTGGCCCAGGTCTTAATTAACACTCGTAAGTGGTCCCTTGCTTCTTACTTGTGTAATTCTCCTCACAGTGAGGGATCTTTCAATGGGTTCCCCCATAAACAACATAAGAAACCACATCAGAAGATGCCCTCCTCTTTTTTGAGAAAACAGTCTTGCTCTCATGACCATTCAGAGAGTCAGAAACGCTTCTCATTGATGCTGATCTTTCTCTTCCACCTAGGAGCTGATGATGGTTCTTAAGATTTTCAAACAGGGTTTTCCCGTTCCATCCATTGATCAGTCTCAGTTCAAAGCATTTCGACAGGCCATGATTTATAATGTCTAGGCTGCCTCTTATTTATCTAAGCCATTTCTTTTGCATGAGGCAGACATTTTTGGCCCAACAATTCCGTCAGCTTCAACCTCAATGCAACGCAACACCACACCTCCACAAGTTGCTGCCTTGGGTTCATTCCATGAAAGCCAACGCCAACCAAAGCACCACCACAGCCATCTCCAATGCTGATTCTGACATTGATCCCAGGATTGACTTGAGCACCACTCCCGGCTCCATTCCAATTCTTGATGTCAGAAGGCATTATTCTTGTGGGCAGAGAGTGAGTAAAGGCCTCTATTGAAGAAATGTCACTTGTTGACACTGTCTCCAGAGCCCAGTCGTTTTCACTCTTTGTCTTCAGCTCACATTATCTGTACATTTCCAGTTTTGGACATTAAACGCGTAGAGGGCGGCGGTTCAAAGGTTGATTTCCTCCACCTTCCAGATGCTGTACTCCGTATAGATATTCAAAATGCAAGTAGCCTTGATATGTCCCTGAAGGAAGGATATATTCCTTATCTTTCAAGCCATCCTCCTGGAGAAGTATGCACTTCATGGCTATGGTGCACAAAGGAAGTGTCAAGAAGCTTTAGTCTTGGAATCCAGATCCATCGGGAGCAATTTGTGCTTCCACACTCCTCCGAACCAACAACCAAATACACATTGACAGCATATTGGTTAGAAATAGCCTGGGGAAAGAGGAATAAAACAAGGCAGAGAAACAACACTGTATATCATCATACTGCCTGGTTGCACACCAGGGGTTGGTGTGTATTGCGGGAACAATGATATCTCAGGAAAAAATGAGAATTTTAATATATTCCTATTAAACCTATTCCAATACATAACGTCTGATTTAATATATGGTATACTCTTTGACAATCTCTGTATTTCTAACTCTGTGGTTAAATGAAGCTTTCTCTTCATAGAGCTGAAACACAATTAGATTCTATATATTATATATGCTAATGATACTCTGAGCTGTTATGTGTTTCATACTAAGGGGGAATACTTCAAAAGAATGCAACAACATTCTGTGTTTCGAATTGCTTTCAACGTGACTAGCTCATAATCAGTAACATAATAAATGTACATTAACAACCCACAAATATTGTCCCATCTAAAACAATACCTTAATATCAAACGTTTCTGAAATATTATCAGACTCTGTAAAATGAAGGCTCTCTATTCTCCTCTTAAATAATATACTACGCCAGACTTAAGAGTTTGTAATCCTTAATGGATGACACTTTGTACAAATAAACAAGTGCCAATATAATGTCCATAAGCCTTCAAGGAAGACTCCTGTAAATAGTGTTCAAACGTGAAGTCTATATCCTCAACACCAAGTTCTGTGCTAGAATATTCTCTGATTCCATTTCTGTCTTTTATCGAACTTCCAAGCAATACATGCTGCGATGGTCAGAAATTCTGACAACTAAGGAGCTGATTATGATGGCGGTCAGATCCTGTCGGGAACGGGACCGGCCGACAGGGAGTCGGTGCTCCCGCCAGGGAAATCACGATCTGACCACTGTGGAGGCGGTCGCAAACATGCCTCTTTGCATAGAGGCGTGTGCTGCAGCCCGAAAAAGTGCTGCAGCACAAGCCTCACTGCTAAGAGGCATGTTTGTGAACAACCCTGCAGCATGTGGCAGGCACATGGTACAGGGATGTTTAAGGAGGCACCATAGAGGCCCCCCATACTGGAGGACCAGAGGGCAAGGAGGGTCCCAATGGGGACCCCCAAAGTCACTTTCCGTCTACCTTTACATGGCGGTTTAACCGCCATGAAATGTTAGGCAGAAAGGGACTTTGTAATCCCTGGGGCGGTGCCTGAGCAGACACTGACACTATTGTAGGGACTGCAGTCCCTCTGACAGCCAGATGTGTGGCAGTCGGTCTCTCCGCCATCCCTTCATCCGCCAATCATCGTAATGCGGCAGGAGGACCTTCAGGGTCTGTTGGCGGTGGGAACGCAACCAATGGCCTGACTGTAGCGGTCCCACTGCCATCTTAACCTGGCCTTGAGTCCCAGCTACAGTAACTCTGTAACACGATTGCCTTGCTGGGATTTTACGGACAATGAAGACTTTCTACTGTAGGGGTCTGATTCACAAAGGTAACTTACGCTTTTGAGTAGATGTACTGCACTTGGGTATTCACAAACTCTGAATGTAAGTCACTACAAAAAAGAAAGAAAAAAGCAGTTGTAAGTCCATCACTACACATGGACAACCTCTGGTACTGCAACATCCTCCCACAGAAAATAAAGGTGGTAGGGCCATTAAACAAAACTATAATAGATAATGTTAAATTAAATTAGATTATTTAAAATAGTTAAATATATAAATACAATTTATTTAAAAACATATATAACAATAATCCATATTCATTATTTATTTCCAAAATATATATAATATTTTAACAAAAATGCTTAAAATGTATATAATTCATTATTTTTTTCGTTTTATTTAGTGCGAAATTGACCCGAAGGTATCAGAGCGCTTTGCATGAGCACCAGTTGCGTTACACAAGTACACATTCATGTATTATTCTGTTAGGCACAGGAAGATTAAGTAATTTGTGCAGAATAACAGGATGTTGAGCGTCGTTGACAAGACTCGAACCCGGTTCCCCAGATTTGAGTTTGGCCGCTCTAGCCATTAAGCCACATCCACATCAGTTTTAATCATTATTAATGCACATTAAATGTATTTTTCTTTAGTTGAAATCTTTTTTGGGAATGTAAACTTTTAAAAATAATTGTAATTTAATTTAATTTCATATATTTCCATTAATTAAAGTTTTAATTAAAAATTCATTTAATGGTGCTGTAGCATTGTTGTATTTGGTTCTGCATTTAAAGTAAATATATACAATTAATGTGCAGTAATATGTAACATAAAATATTTGGAATATTTATTTTCAAGTTAATTAAACTTTTTTCCATGTAATTTATCATGCATTGATCTCTATCCCTACCGCGGAGTCTTCCTATGGTAAAGTATAGGGACATAAAAAAAAACTCGAAAATAAATTTTAAAAATACGTTTGTTAAATATTAATGTAAATTCATTTTATATATTTACTTTAAATGTATAACAAAAGAAGAGCACATTTACAGCGCAATTAAATTAATTTTGAATTAGAATGTTAAAGAAAATATATTAAATGAACTCACAAATATTTTTCTGTAGTTTGTTGCGCACTCGTACACAACACACGTTAGTCTACAGGTGTCATAGGGCAGCCAGACACTCCTCAACCTACCCTTAAACCCCTTCCCGCGCCGTTTGAGTGTTATATTGTTGCATTAGAGACAGTTGCATAACATCCTTAAGGGCATTATGAGGTTAATTTGTAATATTAAGTCACCGTTCGTGCTAGTATAGCTGGGCGACTCTTGTTGCAGTGTTTTTAACATACCTGTTTTGTCGGTGTGCAAAAGTGAGGAGATACGAGAAAACGTGTGTCTGCAAGAAATGAATGAGGAGGTGGTGACATCATGAAATGGCAAATAGTGGGCAAATGGAAGCTTGTTAGGTTGACAGTTCGATTCTAATTGGACCCTTCCTGGAGCGCATGATGTTAAAGACATTAAAGTGCTGTTCTGACACAGTGACAGTCGCGGAAGGCAGTGGGCCCCTACCACTTTTGTTTTAAGGGGAAACCATAAAGTTCGAATTCAAATAATCATATTGGCTGCATGCTTGCATGTAACAATATTAGCGCACTTTTGAAATGTGGCACCGGTTGAGCAGACCTTTCATGTTTTCGGCTCCAAAGAAAATACGGCACTTGGCGTCGTCACAAGTATTTCATTTGGAGCTCTTAAAGGCGCTCTACCCAGCTTGTAATAACAGCCATGATTTAGCCGAGAACCTGACACATTGCTTTTTATTTGAAACAGGTTTGAAAATTCCACGCTGCGCCGACTCCCCCTCTTTATTCTGCTCAGGCAGTTCTTTTAAAGCTTTTTCTGACAGCTTGCATTCTTTTGTAGTCTGCACTTTCTGGCACACCGGCATCTGTAAAGCGGATTTCAGAAACGCGCTAAAAGAAGAGCCGGGAATGGAGGCAGCACAAGCATGCATGAGTGTGTTTTGAAACAGATGTATAGCCTTTGGCCTGCGCATGAAATCGGTTCCGGAATTATTAGGCTCTTCCCGGCCTGGCTGTCGCTCATATTCAAAGGGCGAAATCTGCGTTAACACCCAATAGCATTAATAATGTACAGTAAAAACAAGCACCCTCCCGTTGTTTTCCCAGCAAAATGTGAATCTGTGAAGTTCCAGTACCCTCTCCAAGGCAGACCTACCACACACACAAACACGCATGCGCACAGCCACTAGAATGCACACATAGGATGTTGAATCTAGTGAGCAGGTGGCTCAGGTTTGGCAACATCACCGACGCGTCTCAAACAGAATCAAGCACAGTGATAGAACGGAGATCCGTGCTTCTCGCGGCCGGCGGCTGTGCGCAGTGGCCAGTGGGGGGGATTTAGGGGGGACGGGTGATCAAATGGGTGTGTGCGCGCAGATAAAATAAAAACATAAAATAAAATGAAAACACTTACCGGATCTAGATGATACGACGCCCTCGCCCCAACCTCTTCTGCTGAGACTTCATTGCGGGACCCTGCAACTCCCTGGACCAATCCTGACGCTGCTCACATGCTGTTAACCAGCATGAGAGTAGCGCCCTGGTTTGTGGGAGCGGCCTCTCTCGTCACTCCGCAGTGCACTGGAGGCCTGCACTTGCTCTTAGCCCAGCTTTCTATAGTCGCAAGATGACCGGCCAAAGAGACATGCACACTTTAAACAGTGCACAGCCAGCCCTCTGCCCACCCTTCCTCCATGCTGCCACTCAGCAGGCCCCACCCCGTCCTGACTCTTGGTTCAGGACGGGATGATGGAAAAAAAATGGAAATAAATTACCATTTATATTTTTCATCTCTGGGGCTTTAGGGGGGTGGGCACTTAAGAGGAGCGACGCTCCTCCGCTCCAGTGGAGGAACAGACCCAGCTCGTGGTGGACAAAAAGACGCATACACCTAGGTATTTGAACACAAATCTCTAAATTCTGCGAGGTGAAACACTTTTTACTACGCTGGAGCAATGACTTTAGCCTGATGAGTGATAAGCACTCCTAGTACAAATAATCAACAAGGACCACCTACGTAGAGTTAGTGTATAGCCAGGTGTTCATGGAATACACAGTATGTGTTAAAATACCCCTCACACACCAAAAGGGCCCTTGGTGTCATGCTTCATCAATGGGGTCTTCCCGCCCCGCTGCGGGACGGGGCAGTGCTGCGACAAGCGACTACGCTGGAGCACCTTTTATTTTGAGGGTGCTATGTGAGTGAATGGGAGTGAGTGTCAGTAGGGTCAGGGGTGATAAATAAGTGATGTTAAAAAATACCTGGCCTAGTGGTAGAAAAGAATTTTTAATAAACACTGGCTGGTATGGTTAAAAAAATTGTGATGCGGAGAGGTAAAGTGGATTAATGAACTTACTCTCCTGTGCGGGTCAACATGTTTCGGGGCCTCGAGCCCCTTCGTCAGGACCGGGGACAGATCCCCCTGTCACTCACTAATGTTTCACCACAAAAATAAGGGTGTATGTACTAGAAATTATGATCAATGTGTACAGATAATTTATAATTAAATTAAATGTCCGTGTTCCTGGCTATAGTAAGCTCAAGATATTTGGAGTCAGTGCCCCATGAGCCAACTCTGCAGCGAAGGGTACATTGAGGAACCAAATTAACCCCCAGCACAGCGGTGCTTCCTCCTTCGTCAGTGGCTTCATAGAACAGCTATAAGGAAGAGATTCCGAAAGCGGCAGAGGGGCTCAGCTCATGCTAGGGCACCCTCTCACACAAAACCAAGCACTCTGCCTTCAGGATTGTCAAGGCCTGCCCTAGGAGTGACTTATAGGTCTACATGTGTCTATATATATATATATATATATATATATATATATATATATATATATATATATATATATATATATATATAGGTAGATATAGGTATACTATATCTAAGTAAGGGGTGCTTACACCACCTTACCCAGGCTGCAAGTGCAGACCTGTGGTGCCATTTTGGAAGGCTTCCCAGGGGTGGCATAATACATGCTTCATCCCCTGGTAGGCCCCTGGGGTACCTATGCCCTTGGTACCTAAGGTACCATATACTAAGGACTCACAAGGGTAACCCAGTAACCAATCTGGAATGTACCTAATGTACAGGTAACCAATTTAGAGAGAGAACAGCTAGGCTGTGATCCTGATTAGCAGGGCCACAGCCAGACTAAAGTCGATAAACCAGTGAAACACAGCAAAAAGTGGGGGTAACCATAGAAAGATTAAGAATATTTGCATGCTTGCGGTCTATAAAGTGTAAATTCAAAATTAAAATCAGCATTCTTTTAAACTTCATAATTATGTCCTATGTTAGCAATTAATTAAAGCGAATATAAAGAGTATATAGATATTTGTGTGTAATATTTATATGTGTAATATTTATTTATATTTTTAGCTATTTAAAATCAGTTAATTTAACATTATTTCCTGTGAGATTTTAGTTTAAATCCCTACCTCCATTATTTTCTATGGGAGGCTGTTAAGAGTAGTAGGCCATGTGTAGTGCTGGACTTATCACCAAAAATGAAAGTTACAACAAAAGTGGGAGTGACTACAAAAGTGCATTTTGATGAACATCTGTACTCTGCTGGAGAAAGGTGCCATAGACTGGGCTTTGCATTCACAGAGATGGAGGTTTTAATTTGTTGTACTTCCTCAGTCTGAAAAAAGAGAAAAGAGTTTCCCCTCATTATAGGAATTTATTTAATGGACACGTTGTTGAAAAGGAGAAGTTCAAAATGGTGACTTTAGATACAGTTCTTCTGGCCTTACAGGAACAGGACTGGATAGTATCCCTGGATTCCAAGATTCTTATTTCCCCATCTCTGTTGTCCACTTGTTCAGAAGTATCCGAGGCTCAACCATGTTGAATTTAAGAAATTCCACTTCAGGCTTTCCTTGGTCCAGAAAATTTTAAATGAGGTCATGGCAGACAAATTTCAAATTGTTACCTGTATCTGGATGACTAGTTAACTTATCCCTGTGAGTACTTCTACTCTTATGGCTAAAAGCTTTTCTGTGACAATCATTCCTTTACAAAAGTTGTTTTTTTGTGTAATATGGAAAAAGTCATTCTTGACGCCTGCAGAATCGATTCTCTTCTTTAAAATTTTTGAACGCTTGGCACATGCTTAACTTTTTTCAATTGAAAAGGGTATCCAGCATTCAGGACTTGGTTCTCTTGCTCGAAATGTGTTCTGTTCAACCAGTGAGAACAACTTTTTGCCTCTAAGGCCTGATGGCTTCATGAATATATTTAATGCCTCAGGCACATTTGAGAATACTATGCTTTTGGTGGCCTGTGCGCCTTCAATGGAGACAGTTCCTTGAGTACTTGAAGGACTAATCTATCTCAATACTTTTTTCAGGGTTGGGGGGCTAATTTGCAGGACACAGCTTTTAATATGTTATGATCTTTACAGGAGAGGATACTTCACTTCAACATTTTTTAGTTCAGGGTGGCTTCAAAGTTCTTCCTTCCCCAGCTGCTGGGTAGACCGGTACAAGATCTGACAGATAGCAGGCCTGTGATGTGGCATCTAAACAAGAGGGGCTGTTTTGGGGCTGTTTTGTACTTGTGTTATGAGGATTTAGAAGCCAGAGACACTGTGCTTGTAAAAATCAGCTGAAGCACGTAGGAAAGTAACTCTGGATGTACGAAGCATTGTCTGTTCATAGTACATCCATACTCTTAATCTTAATCTGTTAATCAGGACATAGGTACCCATATAAGAAAGAAGACATACCTTGGCTACCCATAGTCATTGTTAGAACAAAATGTATTTCTGCATCTATCCAGATATAAATCTGTTATCACGAGCTCCTAACTAGTGGTTGAAACCTTAACTTACTCGAATGAGGAAAGGCACCTAGGATGAAGCCTTCCACTATTAATCGTGGGTGAGGGTTCTTCTAATATTAATATGTACCAGTGAAATGGTAGGCGATTTCAGAGTAAGGTAACCCCCATTCACAAGCCTATGCACCTTTCTGTTATGTAGTGGGGATAGGAAGATTACTCTACCCAGCTGTCAAGGTTCTCACTCTTCCATCTTGAGATATAAGCACTTTCTTCTGATTGCCTCTGGCAGAAGTGTTATTTGTTATTTTGCCTGTTTGTAGGCCACCAACCAGAGTAGCTTGCTTTAGCATATAGACTGACTTTCCAGCTTGGTATTCAGAACATTCTGTTGATCTTTTGATGGCTTGAACCAAGTTAAGCAATTTGCTGTTTCCATGCGGAAATGCATCTTACCGTAGGCATAGTAAAGGGCTATTTTGCCATTATTTCATCTTAATATTTCTGTTCTTTACCAACATTAAACATGTTTTGTTCAGAGTAATATTCTCCCAGGTCCTTATTTTTTGTCATTATCTTTTTGACGAGTCCTCCATTCGATCCACTGCATTCTTGTCTTGAACGTTTCTTTGAAGGGAGCCTTTTAAGTGGTTATCCTTTCAGCTATAAGAGAACTGGCTTCAGGCTCTTTCTGCTTCTCATCCTTTGCATTGTCATACAAGAATAAAGAAATTCTACAGGTAAAATATGTTGTCGTCAGAGTTCCATGTTTCTCAGATTATTTCTCTTCCAGCCTTCTTTCCTCCTCTTCATCCCTCGAAAAAGGTTGTTAGGCATCAGAGTGGAGATACTATAAGGGCTTTGAATTACTGTTGACTCTGAATAGTGCCATGTAAAGCTGCTGAAGGAGACTAGATAAGTAAAAAATTGCCCGATGCATTCTGGTGCCTGGGAAGGGGTTCCAGTAAAAAGTTTGTGGGAGCCATCATATCAATCTAAGAGAATGTTACCGCGGGTAAGAAACATGTTTATTGAATGCACCAAGCCCTAGCTTCTACAAACATGAAGTTTCAACTAAAACAAGTTCTACTTTCAGCAGGTTCTAATCTGTATCACTGTAGTGTAGTGTAGTTCCTATATTCCCAATAGGCTCTGCACATTGGAATAATATATCCTATAGATTTGACGTAGGACTTAGGTCGACTAGGTCTCTATCGAATATACTAAATTTAATTGTGAGTGCCAGCTAGCTCAGAGGTCACTAGAAACTTTCTCGAATAAACAAGAAGGGATTAGTTTCTGACAACCGCATAAACATAACAACATTGTTTCCCCAAGAATAAACGTATCTTCAGAGTTGTGGAAACAATAGATAGATATTTTACTCAGTCAATCGTGCATGCTTCGTTTCATCAGAGGTGCAGAAAAATTAGAGAGACAGGCGTTTTCAATAAAAGGGATTTATTGAACAGTCTTATTTCTCATGCAAGTAAAGTGAACTGCTACAATCGAAATACAGGCTGCAAAGTATAATAAGTACAGCATGAACAGTATTATAAAACAATACTGTAAAAGCATTGTATGGTTCCTAGACGATAGATAAATACATACATAAATAACAAAGGCTAAAAGTACTCAACTGGTGCTTCTAAAATACGCCTACCCCGATGTACCTAACCTAAGTCTATTACGAGGGAAGAAGTACGTGTGGTGTAGCATAGGTTTAGTTTCTTTGCCAAGAATCTCTCTAAGATTTCTCTTTAGGGTCTAATCAGCTCCATACCTTAGTTTAGAAGGAAGGAGGTCTGGTATTTCCTATCTTGGGACTCGATTCCCCAACACCCCGCGAGGGGAGCATAGAAACACTGGAGCTGGATTCTCAGCGAGAGAAAGGACAGCTTCTGGATCAGTAAGTCAGCTGGAGGGTCGGCTTCCTTCGGCACTTGCTGTAGCGATCTGCGTCGGGCAAGTAGATAGTTGAGCTGCTCCGAACCACCGTGTCTTTGCTAGAGCAAACGAAGGCATATTTATACCTTGAAGGTGCCTAGTTTGACGTAAAGTCGGGCATAATAACGTCATCAAAGAACCCCAAGGGGGGGGGCGTGGCCACGAGCCGATCATGGCGGACGTGTAGCGCGTTAGCTCCGTCCCATACCCACAACACTTGCTAAATATCCTGTGATCCTGGGGCCCTAATCGACCCATCACGGCACACCGACAACGAGGTGGAGGTAGCCGACCGGCACGGACCAACTGCGAATCCAACAGATGCCCCGTGTGCGGAGGGAGAGATCGGCGTCGGCGAGGGCTGGATGCGCATGGTGAAGCCGCGGCCTCGATTGACGGCCGGGCTGGGGCGGAACGACGGAAACCGCACTGTGTGGGTGCTGGCGGAAAGGAGCGATACCTGCAGGCGGATTCGCAAGTTGGGCTGCGGAGGTGAGGACGTCCCTACGCCCGGGCACGAGTAGACACCCGAGACCTGACAGAGGAGTGTGCACGTGGTGCTTGGGCTCCCGCCACCCGACGGCCTGCACCGAGGTGGCGCGGCCGGGTGGCCGGTGAGAGAGTAAAGCACGGTACCTGGCTATCCATACTGAAAGGTGACCACACGACTGCAACGAGGACGGGGCACTGGCACTATGCAGGAGGAACGGCCTCCGCAACCAAGGAGGCGAGGCGCCCGGCGCCATTTTGTTGCTCGGCACCATCTCAGACTCGCCGCCCCTGCCATTCTTGGGGCCATTGGACTTCTGTGGCTGGAACGAGACTGCACGGGCACTGCCCACCAGGCCAACGCCCGACCTCGTGACACAAAGTTACACCAAGGCACTAATGGCATACGGTGGCTGGGCTATAAATGCACCAATGCCCAAATAACAGAAGTACCCCTGCCGGGAATTGCCAGCGACGGTACGACATCAACAGTATCTACAACTCCATCCAGTACTGGGCGCGGCGTGGTCATCCATTCAACTCACACTGCTGACCCGGGAATATCGAGGGTGCGCAAACACTGACGCGGAACCGGGCCTCTTCAGGCCACTGTACAACTTTACTGGGACAATAGGTGTGGAGTGTCGGCGATGGGAGCGCACTGAATTGATTGGAACAAACGTGTCCGTACCACCGCCACCCTGCAGACGAGAGCTATGGGGAAACACAGGACCAAACTACAGTAGCAGGGCGCGAACGCTGACACCCAATCTACGGGCTCGGAGGACCCCCTGGCCTCCTCCAACGTGGAGATCATTCCTCTGATGGGAAAATGCACGCAAGACGCGAAGCTAGACCTCATCCTCCCGGGAAGCACTGGAACTCCGCATGGACAACATGGCGACTGGTCTGTCGCTACTCCGAGCGGACCATAACAAACTGACCGAAAAGGTAACGGAGCACAAACTTGCTCTTGACGACCTCATACCTCAACAAACGGACCATTCAACCAAGCTAGAGACCATGGAGAAGCAGATTAAACTAATATGGGACAAACTGGATGACGCAGAAGGGCGGGTTCGCCGCAATAACGTGCACATTTTAGGTATTCCAGAGAGGAGTGAGGGGAGAAACCTGACGCAATTTGTTGAGGACTCGTTGAAAACAATTCTGGACCCGCAAGACCTGACACCACTGTATAGTGTTGTAAGGGCGCACAGGATGCCGACGCGGGAGCACCGCTGATAGCACGCCTTCTGAACTATAGGGACAGAGATGCGGTCCTAAGAGTGGCAAGAGAAAATGCACCGATAAAATATGAGAACAAAACCATTTCTGTGTACCCTGACTTCACCCCAGCGGTGCAAAGGGCTAGATCGACGTTCCTGGGCGTGAAGCGCAAACTGAGGGACAGGAACTTAAAGTACGCATTGCTATTCCCTGCCCGTCTCAAGATCATATACGAAAACAAATCGCACTTCTTCGACTCCCCTGAAGAAGCGGCGGAGTGGATGGAGGTGACTCTGACCTCCACGAACTCCCAAGAACCGTTCGAGGAAGATGCTGGAGAAGGCTCCATGCACACCGGGGGGCGGAAACGGAATGGATCAGGAGGCAGCCATGCCAATGCACCGGCGGCGACTGGGAAGTCGAAAACAGACCGCTCTAGGAAGACTACGGGTGTGATCCAACTGACGACGGAAGCAGTGGCTGCACACAATGCAAGGGATAACTCAGACGTGGGCAGCAAATCAGGCACACAAACGGAAGTATCTGGATCTGCGGACAGCCTGCAGCTGTTCCCCAAAATCACGGCGCAGGGGGCTGAAGAATTCTGAGGACTCCACCACAGCAATGGCCGGTAATGTATAACACTTATGTACGAGCCAAGATGGGTTGAGGGGCACGGAACTCACACCAGCTGAGGGCACGCTGTGGTTCCACCGGCAGGCCCTGAGCGTGTGAACGTGGGTCTCCACCCCCCAACAAATAGACATGTTTTAGTGTAACTTTTGCCCACGTTGGGCAGTAACGTTCGGACCTCGGGGGTTGTTACTCGGGGACCTTGATGTTAAGGGGTTGCAAGTTCAAGGGGCACTCAATACTGTACTTATTTTACACATGGCCTTCCTGGCACGAGGCGTATTGTCTATATTCTATGTGAGCACTGATGGGGACCCTTAATACCTATAAACTGTGCAACTGGAATGTGAGGGGCATGGGGTCCGTACAAAAAAGACACAGACTCTTGGCGCAACTCAACAGAAGAAAGGTGATGATGGCCTGTCTCCAAGAAACACATTTGAACAGTGCGGAGGGTGCCAAACTTCAGAAAAAGTGGAAAGGGCAATTGTTTGCCACCTCCTATTCAGCTTTTTCCAGGGGGGCAGCTGTGTGGTTCAGGAACTCCGTGCCCTTTAAATTGGTGGAGAAAAGAATTGACCCTGAGGGTAGATATGTGTTTGTACGAGGTGTACTAGATGGCCTCCCCATTGTTGTTGGTAGCGTGTATGCACCGAACTCAGGTCAATCTGATTTTTTGACAAGCGTTAGTGGTGTACTGGCGGATTGGGTGGAATACGCCTGGGTGGTGGGCGGGGATTTAAACGCGGTCCTGGACCTATCACTGGATAGATTGCACCCACCCCTCCAGGCCACTGAAAGTAGGCGACAGGCTGATGCACTGGCGCTCTGGGCAGAGGGCTTGGAACCAGCTGACGAGTGGCGTAGTAAGCACACACTAGACAGGGAATACACCTTTTACTCCCCGCCTCACAAGCTACACACCAGGATTGACCGGGTGTTCTGCGCCAAATCCCGACTGGATGCAATTACACTGGCAGAACACATGGGGAAAACGTTCTCTGACCACAATCCTGTAGAGGTCACCATACAATGGGGGAAGGCCCCTTCGCCTATACCGACTTGGCGACTTGACACAGAACTACTCGAAGACACTGTATTCAAAGCATCAATTGCTGAGGCGATCACGCATTACTTCACAGTAAACACAAACACTGCCAGCTCGCGTCAGATCGAGTGGGATGCCTTTAAGGTGTCGATTAGAGGGGAAGCAATGGGAGCGTGCGTGGGTTTGAAAAGGAATGTGTTGGAGAAGCTAAGGGAAGTGGTAGGGCGCCTGGCTGTGCTAGAAAATGAAGCCGCAGGCACGAACTTGCCATTCACACCACTGCAGGAGGCGAATATACAACATGCTATACTATTAGAGGAACTGCGCGCGCTAGATCACAGAGAATACACATGTAAACAGCACACGCATGCGGATAGGTCAGGCCCACTTCTGGCGCGTATAGTAAAAGATGCCCCGGCGCACACACCCATACTGGAGGTCACTGATCAAGGGGGGTCTCAGGCCGCGACACAAACAACAATTAACACCGCCTTCAGGGATTACTATGAGACACTTTATGGCCCACACCCACCTCTCTCAGACACGGCATTCGCAGAGTTTATGTCGGGGCTTGATCTACCGCGCCTGGAGGACAGGGAGGGGGAGATACTGGCACGACCTATAATAACGGTTGCGGAAGTTCGGCAGGCTATCCGCTCGCTGCCACGGAACAAGGCCCCCGGAACGGACGGCCTCCCGGCTGAGTTCTACCCGACCTATATAGATCTACTTGCCCCAAGCTTGCACATTTTATATCAGGAGGCGCTGCGTACCCACACCCTGCCACAGTCACCCCTTCAGGCTTTAATTGTCTCTTTACTGAAACCAGGGAGGGACGGAAAGCACCTGGCTAATTATAGACCCCTATCCTTACTAAATACGGATTATAAAATATTAAGTAAGATCTTGGCTATGAGGCTCGCTCAGTACATACCGCAACTTATACATACTGACCAATGCGGTTTTGTGCCGGGCAGAAGTACGGCTCTCAATTTAAGGCGCCTGAGTCAACTAATGCTGAGTGGTCAACAACTGGTGGGAACGGAGGGGTGTATCTCCCTAGATTTGAAACAGGCTTTTGATTCCCTCAGATGGGACTTCATGTTTGCGGTACTCCTCGCCTTCAGTATACCACCTGCGTATGTGGCGTGGGTGAAATTGTTATACACTCAGCCAACGGCTAGGGTGCGTACGAACAGGTGCATCTCTGACCCACTACCCATATAGAAGGGAACCCGACAGGGCTGCCCACTCTCCCTACTCCTCTTTATCCTGGCCCTTGAACCATTACTATGTAAACTTCGCGCTCTGGCTCAACACCGGGGCACACAAAGGGAAGGAATGGTGCATGTGGTCTCTGCCTATGCAGATGATATCATTCTTTATCTGCGCGACCTGAGAGGTGACCTAGATCCTATTCCCAGTATTTTCGAGGACTTCCGCACGCTTTCGGGCCTAACTGTCAGCGAACCTAAATCATATGGGTTCCACTTCAGTGCCACAGATGCGAATACTCCACTGCTGTTCGCACCACACACCTTCCAAATGGCGGAGTCCACATTCCGGTATTTGGGAATACAGATATACAGAGAGGCGGAGGACATGATCGAAGGCAACCTCGGCAGGGCCATTGCTACACTAAATTCGCAAGTGAAATTCTGGACCTCATTACCACTTTCAGTGGCGGGCAGAATAGCCATATCTAAAATGCTAGTTCTACCGAGATTAATTTACTACTTCACGGGATTACCGTTTGTGATCCCAGCCATTGTCTTCCAAAAGTTGAACACAACACTAACGGAACTGGTCTGGGGGTCGGGCGTAGACGAATTAGTCTGTCCAAACTGCAGCTGCGTACTGAGTCGGGCGGAATGGGGGTACCTGATTATCGGGCATACAACTATGCCTGCCAGTTACAGTGGCTGGCCTACTGGCTGGCGGGCCGCAACCTACACGAACTCAGCATGACGGAGGCGGAATGGTCTAAGGGGACCATCCACGCCCTGTTGTTACCGGGGGCGGAGATCCCTAGACACACTCACCCACTACTGCGACTAGCGCTTGCTTACTGGAAGAGGGCCGTGAAATACACATCCCCGGCGTCTTCATATGCCCCCACGATTCCACTTCTGGGTGTCCCACTGGGCACGGAATTGCTATTGAACAGGACGCTTACTGCATGGCAGGATGTGGGGGTCACGCAAGTGGGAGACCTGTTTACAGATGGCCAGGTTATGTCGTTTGACGACTTTCGCGAGACCCATCGCGTGCCGGGGGGTACCTTTCTCTTACATGCTCAAGTGCGAAGGTACAAGGTCAGGACATGGGCGGCCGAGGGAAAGGAGCCCCCCACAAACCCCCTATTGACGATGCAATACCTAAGGGGAGCGGGAAGCCATTTGACGAAATGGATCACGAACGGAATACGAACTGGGAGGGCGATCTCCTTACAACCCTTGCTGACCAAATGGGAGGAAGACGTGGGCAGGCCACTCAGAGACAAGGAATGGGAACGTATACTTAAATTCCCCAAGAAAGTTTCCAGGAACCCCAAATTTAAATTCATCCAACTCATGATTTTACACAGGGCTTACCTATCGCCACACCGCTTACACGTAATGTTCCCTACCACACTTGATAGTTGCCCGCGTTGCAATATGGATAACGCGCGCCTGCTGCACATGTTGTGGGACTGCCCGAAGCTGGGGTATTACTGGACCTCGGTGCATGAAGCCCTAATTAAACTAGCACCGTCCAAGCCTTATGCCACTATAGCTTACTCCATACTCGGGCTTGGCCCTTCAGAGCGCAAGAAAAGCATCACCACCCGCTTCACAGACCTAGCCTTGCTCCTAGCGAAACGTACAATCACCATGCGCTGGAAGTCAGCTAGACCCCCGAATCCGGATGAATGGAGGGCAGAGGTACTACGGTGGGGGAAGGCAGAGAGCGAGGCACTACAGAGAGAGGAACGCAGAGGGTTGAGGAAGAACCTATCCTCCCTGGAATGGAACACAATACTTGGGGCTTTTGAAGCAGACGGATCCCCAGAATCGGGCTCTGAGCTCTCAGTTGTGTAGGCGTCGAGTGTAGAGAGGAGAGTCAGCTGGATCACCTGGGGGCAATACTACCAAGTACCCAATTAGCCCTGGCAGCCCGGGGTGCACGGGCATTCAACACAGACCTCACACTAGCTGTACCGTCCCCGAGTGTGCCGTGATGCAATTAACAGCAGGATGCCAGTGCCAATTGTGGCCGTGTGATATATATGTTTTCAAGTATATCTAACAGAGTGCTGGGGAAGGCTGGGAGTGGGTGGGGGAAGTTTAGTTTATTTACGGTTGGGATATAATGTAAAATCAAAACGACAATACTGTACGGTGCTCTGACAATTGATGTGAATATGTGTACGTATCGAAACGGCTGCATAATATTTTGAAATGTTGTACCATGTATAGTGCACAATGACTATGCTAATAAAAAGAGTTTAAAAAAAAAATCAAAGAACCCCAAGGGAATGGTAGTTCTTTGAAAACTCCATGAGTTCTTGGACAAATCAATATTCAAGCAAGGGGATGTCCCTGACTGTTTAAGCCGATTTTCCAAGAAATCGTTGTGGCTTTCTGGTACGGGTGGAAGTAGCTATGCCTGGATTTGGACTGCATGGGCTATGTCTAAATATGGGTATGATTTCTATGCCTATATTAGGGCAATGTAAATTGTACCTATATAAGGGCTTGAATCAGGAAATTTCGCTTGGATCCTAAAACGCTATACAACATCACAATCCAATATTAAGTAAACTCTCGCCCGCCAGTACTTTGGGAACTGCTACCTACCTGCCTAACGGTCTGAGGAGACCGCAACACCTGCTCCTGGACTCCCGCTGCACTGCTGACATCGGCCCCGGGACAGAGGAGACTACATCTCCTGGCATTCCTTTTGTGGCGCTCAGCCACCACACAACTAGGAAGTGCCGCGAGGCGCTTCATAAGCGGACGCGGGATCCTGCACTTCGGGTCCTGCCAGTACTTTGGGACCTGCTACCTACCTTCCTAACGGTCTGAGAGGACCGCAACGCCTGCTCCTGGACTCCCGCTGCTCTCATAGCACTGCTGACATTGGCGCCGGGACAGAAGACACTACATCTCCCGGCATTCCTTTTGTGGCGATCGGCCACCACACAACCAGGAAGCGCCGGGAGGCGCTTCATAAGCGGACGCGGGCTCCTGCTCTTCGGGTCCCGTCAGTACTTTGGGAACAGCTACTTACCTGCCTAACGGACTGAGGGGACCGCAACGGCTGCTCCTGGACTCCCGCTGCACTGCTGACATCGGCGCCGGGACAGAGGAGACTACATCTCCTGGCATTGCTTTCGTGGAGGTCAGCCACCAGGCAACCAGGAAGCGCCAGGAGGCGCTTCATAAGTGGACGCGGGCTCCCGCACTTCGGGTCCCGCCAGTACTTTAAGACCTGCTACCTACCTGCCTAACGGTCTAAGGGGACAGCAACGCCTGCTCCTGGACTCCCGCTGCTCCCACCGCACTGCTGATATCGGCGCCGGGACAGAGGAGACTACATCTCCCGACATTCCTTTTGTGGCGCTCAGCCACCACGCAACCAGGAAGCGCCAGGAGGCGCTTCATAAGCGGACGCGGGCTCCCGCTCTTCCGGTCCCGCCAGTACTTTGGGAACTGCTACCTACCTGCCTAACGGTCTGAGGGGACCGCAACGCCTGCTCCTGGACTCCCGCTGCACTGCTGACATCAGCGCCTGGACAGAGGAGACTACATCTCCCGCATTCCTTTTGTGACGCTCGGCCACCACGCAACCAGGAAGCGCCAGGAGGTGCTAAATAAGCGGATGCGGGCTCCCGCTCTTCGGCTCCCGCCAGTACTTTGGGACCTGCTACCTACACGCCTAACGATCAAAGGGGACCGCAACGCCTGCTCCTGGACTCCTGCTGCTCCCACCGCACTTCTGACATCGGCGCCGGGACACAGGAGACTACATCTCCCGGCATTCCTTTTGTGGCGCTCGGCCACCACACAACCAGGATGCGCCAGGAGACGTTTCAAGAGCGAACGCGGGCTCCCGCTCTTCGGGTCCCGCCAGTACTTTAGAAACTGCTACCTACCTTCCTAACGGTCTGAGGGGACCGCAACGCCTGCTACGGGACTCCCGCTGCACCCGCCGCACTGCTGACATCGGCGCCGGGACAGAGGAGACTACATCTCCCAGCATTCCTTTCGTGGCGCTCGGCCACCACGCAACCAGGAAGCGCCAGGAGACGCTTCATAAGCGGACGCGGGCTCCTGCGACTACAAAAAGCAGCATACCATGGGAAAAATACACATGGCTTAATGGAGCAAAAAGTAATCGTGAGCCAGGAGATCATTCTAAATAAAAAGGGACTAGAGGAATTAGAGGGTTGCCCACATGATGCAGTGTTACAAGAAGGAGGAACACAAAAGTACAACAAGTATAAGGGAGGGGGTGTTACATCTATCCCCCTCCAGATCACATTAGGCTCTTTAGATGGCGTTATAAGCAAAAGTGTCATAAGTAAAGCTGACTGCAACACGGTAGGTGGGTCCCTTACTGTTAGTACAATTAATGAACCACCAAATGTACGCCTCACTTCGTGGAATGTAGCAGGGCTCAACAGGAATCTTAGAGATACAGACGGGCACAAGTATATCGAACAGACTGATATCTGTCTCCTACAAGAGACCTGGGCATCAGAAACACCACACAGAGTAGGTTATAAGACATTTAGTGTGGATGCAAATCCATTGGTAAGAGGTTGACCATCAGGGGGTCTTGTAATATGGATAAGAGTTACCTTTGCAATAGGAATAACTCAACTGGGTATATCATCTCAAGACATGGTTGGTGTGAAAATCATTACCCAGGATGGAAGGGTACTTAATCTATTCAATATCTATAACAGACCCAGCCCAGCCTCAAAAGAGTCATTGATTATAGAACATCTGGACTCTGTTCTAAATTCTTTAGAGACGGAGGCAAGGCTACTAATAGGTGGGGATCTAAATTGTAACTTTGAACCTGTGATGGGCCTCTGCAATATATTTGAGGATGAAGACATGGCTAATAATATTCCTTTGTTAGAAAGCTCTAGTACAGTACCATGCATTGTGGCAGTAGTACAAATAATGAAATTAGCTGTTGGGCATGGATTAAGAGCCTGTAACGGGCGCTTACCATTGGATAAACTAAAAGCGTATACATTCTGTAGAGGTAACTCTCAGAGTAACATAGATTATATACTTGCATCGATGGAGCTCTGGCCTTATGCAATTGATTTAAAAATAGACCCAAGAATAGAGAGCGATCATCGCCTTCAATTGACGCTATCTGATCAGTTATTCTCTTTTCCTCCCCTTTGCCCTGAGGACAATAATATTTTTTTAGATGGTCTCCTAGTAAGTAACAATCGTTGATCCCTGAAGTGGCCTCATATTTTAGGGAATAGTGAGTCCTTGACAAATATTTATAATATATTTGAAGATATGTTTGCACCTCACATAGACCTACTAATAGAGAAAGATCATCTGCTAGAATTACATAAAGATCTTCTGGCAGCACCGATACCGATTGGAAGGAGAAAGGAGGAAACAAAGGCCAAAATAAAGGAGTAAATTTCTAGTATGATATGGTTTGCCGCGACGTTAAGGCTGAACTAATAATGGCAATAAAAAATAATAACACAACTAGCATAAGGGAGACGAGGATTAAATATAAGAAAACGCTTGATAATGCAAGAAAAATAGGGTACGATGGTATTTGGACAGACTTACTTAATGCAGCCAAGGCCAAGGACCAATTAGGTTTCTGGAGGCTTGTAGCCAAAGGGAATAAGACGGGAAGGGACGTTAAAGATATATATCTTGATGCAAATACTTGGGTGGATCATTTTACGAGCTTGTATACTGCATCAGGAAGTAGGCAATAGCTACTCTTTGATAGATGAGCACATAACGCAAAGGATTTTAATCTAGTTTTTAGTTTGGAAGAAACAGTAATGGCAATTAGTGCATTTAAATCAGGGAAAGCTCCGGGACTTGCTAAAATCCCGGTCGATTTACTGAAGCATGATATTAGCATCTGGTGACCATATATTAATCGTTTATGTAATGCGATTGCCGCGGGTGCTCCAATCCCAGAAACTTGGAAAGGGGCTGAAATTATTACAATCTTTAACAAAGGTAATCGCTATGACCCTGCAAACTATCGCCTAATTAGTTTAATAGACATTTTACAGAAAATGTTTGCTAGGCATATTTTAAATCGACTAAAAACTTGGACTGAGGATAACAATGTGCTTTCAAAATTCCAGGCTGGTTTTAGAACAAAACTAAGTACAACGGATCAGGTCTTCAGGTTTACATGCCTGTGTTGGAAATATGTAAAAATAAGAAAAGGGCACCTCTACGTTGCCTTTGTAGACTTAAAGGCAGCGTTTGATCTTATCCCACGTGATTTATTATGGGATTCGTTGAGATGTCAAGGGTTGCCTGGTGATTTACTTGAGCAAATAACAAGGCTACATGAAGACAATTATGCAAAAGTAAGATGGGGTCCAAGGGTAGAACTCACTGATGCAATCCCTATAAAAAGGGGTGTACGTCAAGGATGTGTACTGGCGCCATCTCTATTTTCATTGTATGTAAACGACATCCCCAACTTTTTGAAGGGTTGCAAGAATGATGCACCTGAACGAGGGGGAGATTTGGTGCCAGCACTTCTATCCGCTGGCGACACCATATTAATATCACAAACACCAAAAGGATTGCAATGCCTAATTGACTCATTTCATACTTTTTGTAAAACGAAAGTCCTAGAAATAAACACTGGCAAAACGAAGTATATGGCCATACATCCTCATAAATCTTTTTTTTTAAAACATAGCATTAAACAGGCAAAAGTTGGAGTATGTGCAGAGTTTTAGCTATTTGGGTATATCTTTGGACACAAAGCTATCCTGGAAGTCACAAATGGAAAAAAGCAAGATAGCGCTGCTCCAAAATTCTCTGCCCATAATGAAAAAGTATAGGAGCAGTTTTTCCAAAGAAATTTCCCCAGCCCTGGGGGTGTTCAAATATAAAGCCCAAACAGCTGCACTGTATGGGGCCGGAATTTGGGGCCTTACTGCAAAAAGAACTTTGAAGCGGGGGAAAACAAATTCTATAGAATGCTTTTAAGTCTCCCCGTACGAGCACCATTAATTCCAATTACTTAGGATTTGATTGTCAAATGCACTGACCACTGTGCAGTATTAAGACCCCTTATATTTTGGGTAAGACTTTGGTCAACCTCAGAACTGTCACACTACAAGGCAGGGCTAGAGGATATTATGAAGTTAAATCAGAATAGAAGTATTCTGTGGCTTAGACTTTTTTTTATGGTTTAGGAAGTTGGGCCTGTCCCATTTTTGGGACGACCCAACTTCATTGTCCCCAGCCTCAAAGGAACTGCTAAACTCTAGCTTTTGGGCCCACATTCAAAATAATGTGTTATATGGCCTACCTAATAGACCGCTAATGACTACATTCCTCTTGTTTAAGGGCGCAGCAAATTTCGAGCACTTGACGAGGTGTGTCCTCAATTGGCAAAAACGTTATAAATGAAGTTTTGATATGGTATATTGTATATAAATGCAGCTACATCACGATGGGCCATCAACCATGCTGGAACAGACAATGATTTGTGTTTTCTATGCCCAGATAAGGCTAAGGAAAATGATTTGCATGTACTATTCTTTCGTCCTGCAGATTTCAAGCCCAGGAAGAAATGGATCAACCCCATTTGTATAAACATGGGAATTATCTGTGCATGGAAACTGTATGTGTTTAAATGTATCTTTTATGGTTCAAAAGAACCGAAATAAAGATTTTTGAAGTTTGAAGTAAACTCTTGCAACTTCTGCCCGCATCCAAAGTAACTGTGATTTGACAGAATGCAGCCCCAGTACATTGGCACCAGAGTGGAACATTTTATATCCAAGTTAGCTGTTAGAAAGTTGTTAACAAATACTGACTGTTCTTTTGCAAAGTTACAAGCTATATGTGTTGCTTCGGGATAAGTAGTGGGAACATTTTTAGTTCACTTACCTTATAACATTCACCATTCTCTGAATTATATTGCATTATGTTGTTGTAAGTATCACTTCATATCCTTGAAATGCCCCCCTATAGCAAAAATGGAAATTATTACTTTAGCAGTGAATCTCCCTCCACGAGCCACCCGGTTTGATGGGACAGGCTCTTCGTAGTGAGGAGCACCACTAGACAAAGGTTGTTTCTCAAGAGCAGCCTGGTAGGAACCTTTGCAAAGGAGGACCCCACCCGAAACCGGTTCTGATGCGTAAGACAGTGGATGCACTTGCAGTGTGAGTCAAGTCAAAATACAGTTTCTGTATAACTGAAAGCAGATACTAGTGAAACAACAACATCGGTAGTTTCATACTTCGTTCTTCAAACCCCAAATAGTGCTCTGGCATATTTTCATTTTCCCAGGCTGAAATGCAAATTTGGAATTGTCACATTTTTGGGGAAATGCATTTTCGAGAGAACTCTACCTTGGATATTTTTCCCACCAAAATAAGGGCGATATTTTCAAACATCTGCACTATTACTGGTTTTAGTGGCGATCCCTTCCACAGGTGTATCATGCAAAGGAGAGGATATTAAATCAAATAAGTAATGACCTGTGCAGGGAGATTCCTCATATGTTGAGTGTCGTGAAAAGCTATTTCCGTACCTCAATATGCAAGCTAACTGGGGAAAATCCAAGTTTATTCAAATGTGAGTTCCTTCATTACTTTTTTAAACTTTTTTTTTTATAAATCTTTTTATTGAAAATATAAACATTGCATTACGATGAATTCCTTTTACAAAAAATGATGTATCGAAGTAGCGTCCGACAATGGGTGATATGTTAATTGATTGAACAGTACAAAACTTTTTCTCTTTCCTCTTATTCCAGCATTCCCGTCTCACTCATTAGGTCTCTTCAGACATCCGTCCTTCTACCTTCTGGTCAACTGACAATCATATCATTCCCCTATATTCGTTCGAGTTTCTTCATTTCTTAGATTTTTTTGAGGAGCAGGGGCTTACAGAAAGACTGTTTTACGTTCTTGCATGTGCATATGATAACGAAATGATACCAATGTCATGACGCTTGAGTGCTTTTTGGCATGGTTTCCTTTAAAAGAAAAGAGTTGAGTTTGGCCAGTGTGGCACGGCACTAATGCCCAGGTAATGGGTTCGGTGGCTGGATTTCTTGGCCAGTGTGGCACGGCACTAATGTACAGGTAATGGGTTCGGTGGCTGGATTTCTTGGCCAGTGTGGCAAGGCACTAATGCCCAGGTAATGGTTGGGTGGATGGATTTCTTGGCCAGTGTGGCACGGCACTAATGTACAGATAATGGTATCGGTGGCTGGATTTCTTGGCCAGTGTGGCACGGTACTAATGCCCAGGTAATGGTTCGGTGGCTGGATTTCTTGGCCAATGTGGCATGTCACTAATGCCCAGGTAATGGTTGGGTGGCTGGATTTCTTGGCCAGTGTGGCACAGCACTAATGTACAGGTAATAGTTCGGTAGCTGGATTTCTTGGCCAGTGTGGCACGTCACTAATGCCCAGGTAATGGTTGGGTGGCTGGATTTCTGGCCAGTGTGGCACGTCACTAATGTACAGGTAATGGTTGGGTGGCTGGATTTCTTGGCCAGTGTGGCCCGGCACTAATGTACAGGTAATGGTTCGGTGGCTGGATTTCTTGGCCAGTGTGGCACGTCACTAATGCCCAGGTAATGGTTGGGTGGCTGGTTTTCTGGGCCAGTGTGGCATGGCACTAATGTACAAGTAATGGTTTGGTGGCTGGATTTCTTGGCCAGTGTGGCACGTCACTAATGCCCAGGTAATGGTTGGGTGGCTGGATTTCTTGGCCAGTGTGGCACAGCACTAATGTACAGGTAATGGTTCGGTGGCTGGATTTATTGGCCAGTGTGGCACATCACTAATGCCCAGGTATTGGTAGTGTGGCTGGATTTCTTGGCCAGTGTGGCACGTCACTAATGCCCAGGTAATGGTTGGGTGGCTGGATTTCTTGGCCAGTGAGGCACGCCACTAATGCCCAGGTAGTGGGTCGTTGGCTAAATGTCTTCCTTCCCCCAGTTGACCATGTGCACTGTCCACCTAAGTCCTCGCTCCTCTGCTATTTTTTGTGGCATGTTGCAAACTTGTCAGAAAGCTCAGCAAGTTGAGTGTCTGTCCCACAGAGCCATTCGTAATGTCTCCGGTTCAAATGTACCAACTCAGACTTTAATCCATCCTAATCTGGGAAAAAGCAACACTTCCATTGAGCTCAGTTTTATGTAATCTAATATTCGAGTGCATTGTTTCTATGGCCTTTTTTTTGTTCTAGGCCATAGAAACAGTGGCCATTTCTATTACAGGTCAGGTCAGCGATTCCAGGTGATTTCATCTTTGCAGCACAGACAGGCTCTGTAGAGAGTGCACTGGACAATTAATCATATCTTGCTTCTTCATTTTCAACCATATCAATCAGATGACATCATAAGAGGGAAAAATGGGGTAGTATTAACAAGATCGTTTACTAGGTCTCCTAATCGGCACTTGGTAACGTGCAGTGCTATGAAACAGCTCTAGCCACTTGCAGCGCTGTGCAGATGCTGAAGGCACGGTATGACACTCACAATCAATCAATCAATCAGGTGTTTGTAGAGCACGCTACTCACCCGTGAGGGTCTCAAGGCGCTGGGGGGGCGGTTTAGGTTTCGGAACAATGGTGGGGGAGGGGGGTGTTCGCCAAGAGCCAGGTCTTGAGCTGTTTTGCGAAGATGGGAAGAGAAGTTGTCTGTCTAAGATTAAGTGGAAGGGTGTTCAAGGCTTTGGCCACGAGGAAGGAGAAGGAGCGGCCTCCTACTCTGGTTTTACTTGAGCGTGGGACTACGGCGTAAGAGAGCTGGGCTGATCGTAGGGTCCTTTTGGGTGCGTGGAAATTGAGTTGGCTGTTCAGGTATGCTGGTCCGGTGTCGTAGAGAGCCTTGTGTGCGTGGGTGAGCATCTTGAAGGTGAGTCTTTTTATTTATTTATTTATTTATTTATTTATTTATTTATTTATAAAGTTTTATATAGCACGGACTAGATCCCGAAGGATATCAGAGCGCTTTACAGTTGTAGGGAAGGTAACAATCTGATCATGAGTCAAAACATGGATAGTAAAATAAACATCAATATTTGCAATATTATCAATATTATCAATTAATTTGCAGCAAATTATTATAGTGAACACTAATAACCCTATTCTTGCCTCGATAGGGAGCCAGTTTAGTGTGCGCAGGTGCTGGGAGATGTGGCAGTGTCTTGGCAGGTTGAGGATCAGTCTTGCGGTGGCGATCTAGATGTTCAGTAGTTTGTGGGTGAGGTTTTTGTTGATTCCGGCGTAGAGTGTGTTGCCGTAGTCGAGTCTGCTGGTGATCAGGGTGTGAGTGACCGTTTTTCTGTGTTCGAGGGGGATCCATTTGAAGGTCTTACGCAGGAGGCGGAGGGTGTGGAAGCAGGCGGACAAGACAATAATTGTGTAGATTCGGCTACACAAAGTCGCTACTAAACATTGACTCTGGGGCTCAGGTTCTAACACTGGCTAGCCCATGTAAGTATATTGTGTGATACTGTGCAAAATTCCCTGTGCTGCAGTTCCTTTATCTGCAAAATTGAGAAACGCTTAGTAGAAAAACGTTAACATTAATACCTATATTAATAATTGGATGCAGTGATTTGTATCAAAGAATTCACCAGGCCCACTGTGGCTCTGACACGGCTTGACTTCACTTACTTTGGATTACTCCTAGGTGAAGATGAGGCATGGCAAGCAAAAGTAATTTGCGATATATATTTATAGTGCAAACTACTTTTGTCTGGCACGTCTCATTTTCACCCAGGAACAATCCAGAGTAAGTGAAGTCCAGCCATGTTTTCACCTGAAACCAATGTTTCAGCAGGTGTGTTCCTGGTTGCAGTTTCTTTCTATTGATCTACATACTCTGTAAAAAGAAGTAAGGGGAGATATAAATATATATATATCCGGTATCCAATATCTACTAAGTCTACTTTTGTTCCTTTATCCAAGATCTATTCATTTCTGCTTTTATTCCATGTTTCTGATGGATAGTTGTTACCCCAGATCCTCACCTTCAGAATATCCCCAAGTGGAGTCCGGAAATGTACACAGCAGTGTTTTTGCATGCCACTAGGGTGCACTGTGCGGTTCCACATTGATTTTGTTCTGAATTAACAGAGGGATATGAATATAAGCACCACCCCTGTGCTTTGACGTAAGTTTATATATTTAGCATCTTTGCACATGGATACGAAGCTCTGCCTCAATTTTTGTTGGTTTTCGATTTCTTTTCAAATTTAAATCCAGTGCGCAATTGAATAATGGCCCCACCTAAAACTATAGCGTTCAAACTATGCCATGACTGTCGAAAGCAGATGTTGGTGACGGACCCGCACTACATGTGACTTTTGTGTTGAAGCTTCGAGCTTGACTTCAAGTTGTATGATGTGTGCCCGCATGCTCGCAAAAGTGATCCTGGATTTTGAAGTGAAGCTGTACATCGCCGAACATAAAAGAGGTCACAGAGTTCGCGTAAGTCGCTCCATGTTGAGAGCTGGATGCAATCCCGCTCTCCAGGTTGATCCCACAACAGATCCTCTTCGCAGTCTAAATCGTCAGGTAAGTCGAATTCCAAGTTGAAGAGCAAGCACAAGAAACAGGACTCGACCACAACCCACCTCACTCTATTGAAAGAGAAAGCTCAAGGGCATCAAGGTGCAATCGGTTTCCCTTCCAATCTCTGCTTGAGGAGCCAATTTTGCAATCGATCCGAATGTGTCCAGAGTTTTCTGAGCCATCAGTAATGACGCAGCAAATAAAGGCCTTTAGGAAGGCCAACTTACTTATTTTTGGCACTTTTACAGCTCCCTTTTGTGCACCTTTGGGCCCCGTGGTTCTGCAAGAGACAGCTGGCAGATCCATCCTCTATGCCCCTCAAACCCACCTCGAGTTCTGACTCTGAGACCTGTGCGGGTCACTCTTTCAATGCCACAGATGTAGAGTTCGCCAACACCGAAGGGGGATTCAGTGCTGATCCTACTGTCTGACCTCAAACCGAATCCCTCTTCGGGGTGCCGCTCGAGTCAGGAAGCCTGTCCTTTGCTAATCCAAGCTCGCTACAGGAGTAGCTGGGAGCCAACGCGCTAGTGGGGGAACTTACCAGCAGAACTTGGCCGCAGCGGAGGTGAGAGGCGCGGCGAGCTGGACTGCGAGGACCAGCATTCCTCACATCACCGCCAGCTGGTTCCTCTTCCCGCCGCGCCGCGCCCCCTCCCAGTGCCACGCCCCCCTGCCTGGAAAACGCTCATTACCTCTCGCGGCCCCCGCTCCGCGGGAGCCGCTCGAGTCAGGAAGCCTGTCCTTTGCTAATCCAAGCTCGCTACAGGAGTAGCTGGGAGCCAACGCGCTAGTGGGGGAACTTACCAGCAGAACTTGGCCGCAGCGGAGGTGAGAGGCGCGGCGAGCGGGACTGCGAGGACCAGCATTCCTCACATCACCGCCAGCTGGTTCCTCTTCCTGCCGCGCCGCGCCCCCTCCCAGTGCCACGCCCCACTGTTATACTTAGGAGCACTTGGACACGCGCATCGCGGGACGCGCGCGGGGCGATCCCCGGGGCGAAGAGCGGGCCGTTCTAGGCCGTTAGAGGCCGGCAGAGACCAGACCGGGCCACCCCTCTGACGCCCCCTGCTCCTTAGCCCCTCTCCACGTACTCCATAATGGCGACTAGATCTTCACGTACTAAGTCTGCCCAACAAGGTCTAAGTACTTTGGAAAAATTCTTCCCTAAGGCGAGTATTCAAAATAGCAAATGTCAGTCAGTCACAGAAGCGCACCTCGAGATGGGTCCGGAAAGTGTGTTTCTGGATCAGGGGGATACTTTTTCAACAGATGCTAGCACACCCATTCCACTGGACGTCACCCATATGTCATTAATGGACAGTATTGATCAGACCATTGAGTCGGTCCTTCAGCAGTTAAGAACTCCCTTAACGCAGAGGGATAGGAACTCCTCCCGGGGATCTGGGATCTCTGTCCATTCTGCCTTTCCGGAAATTATGGGAATAGATTCGCTGGAAGCGGGCCAGGCTGCCCTGCACACAGAGCCTGCAGGCAGTGGAGTGGAACAGCCTCCAAAAAGGAAAAGGTCCAGGAAACCAAAGAAGGCAAAGAGGGCCAAAGTTGATACAATTGAGCCAAACCGGGTTGATAGTACAGACATTTCCACCTCCCCTGAGTTTATTCTGTCAGGGTCTAGGCCGGATCACATGGGCTCTCCAGCTCCTGCTGCCTTACCATTGCACTCGGGTCCATTTATTTTTGGCGGGGCAACCTCTAATAGCACTGACACAATAATCAATTCACTCACAGCCATCATGAAGAATTTGTTAATTCCCATCTCAGCCAAATTGGACGCTATAGAGAGTAGACTGAAGGCTTTGGAAGATACTCACATAAGGAAAAGCCCTGGGTCAGCTACAAATGCGACAAATGCTCCTGCAGCTCCCCGGGCTCCATCTGGGAATCGACCGTTGTCCTCTGCACCGTCCCAGGGCTCTAATACAGCATTGCTGAGTACAGACGGTGCGTCTGCTATCCAGACGCACCCTTTGCCACCTTCAGCGTCTAGGCCCCCTGTCCCGGCCCCCAGGAGATCTAAGCAACCTCCTGCGCCACAACCAGGGGGAGTAGTGAACTCTACCAATGGCCCCACTGGTGGTATCACTCGCCCCCCTGATAGGCGCAGGGTGGTCAATCTGCCCCCAGAAGCAGTCCCATACACGGCAATTATGGTGGGAGTACCTGAGCTAACTGGTGATATGAGGGAGCCTCAAGACTCTTTACGAAATAAGGTGATAAGCTGGCTTAGTATTAATAGGCCGCTGCCCCCTAACCTGAAAGGCGAGGTCTTGATGGTTAGGAGGATCCCATGGATTGGCCTTACCCCGAAGAATAGGGCAGGGGACTGCATCATCATAAGTTTCAAAAGCCCCCACGTTGCCAACTACATCTGCAACTGGCTTGTAAGGCCTGACAAGTCCAATATCGAATTAGTACCCCTTTCACACTTCTACCCAAATGTTAGCAACACAGAGGTAGGGAGGGAGAAGGGGTGGACTAGAGTAGGCTTTGCTGTAGATGGCTCACGTTACAGACCAAGGCATTACTTACCACCTGCCCAGGCCAATTTCATACATCACAATAGATTTTCCTGTTTAGATCAGGTCGACTGACCACAAATCGGGGAGACTTCTCTTAGCCCTGGGAAGTTGGTGGATGAGGTGCAAAGTCGAGTGGGAGTGAGCACAACCCCTGTAACTGAACATGGTCCGCAGGATACCGCTAAAGATCGAACGCTTATCACGGTTGATAGTCTGGGTCAACAGGAGCCTCCACCTAACATCGGGGCTGATCATATCCTGCAACCTGGGGTGGCGGAGTTGGCTGGGCCATCCGCCATCGCGGTTTGCAACACTGCTTTGTCAGACACTCACCCGTCCACAGTCATTGTGCAACCTCCTACTGGAGGTCAAGGTACTCTACCGACAGAACCTGGGTTGAGAATTGTCTCCTGGAATGTGGCAGGAATTGCAAACAAGGAAGGTACACCGGAGTGGGATTACCTAGTAGATAGCAGTGACATCCTCCTTCTTCAGGAAACATGGGCGAGGGACACCCAAACTAGAAGAGGGTTTGAAATATTTGGAATCCCTGCCAAATGGAGTGGAAGGGGGAGGCCGTCAGGTGGCTTAGCAATCTGGATTGCGAGTCACACTGGGTGCCAGGCGGAACAGGTGCACACGTTCTCGCAGGACATTCAGTGTGTTCGGCTCACATGGCCTGGTAAACCACCATGGGCTATTGTTAATGTCTACTCGCGACCAGTTGCCGCGCCAAATGAATCACCGACCATAAATGATCTGTCCTCCTTCCTGGGTCAACTCCCGGGAGATTTCAAAGTGGTGGTTGGAGGAGACTTCAATTGTCACTTTGAACCTCTGGAAGGCCTACTGGAGGGTGCACTCACGGCCGAGGATGACTACTGGGGGGTCCCACCCTCGTCTTCCCCTCACCCCAAAGCCTGGTCCCCCCTAGCAATACAACTCATGTCCCTTACCCTGGGCTACGCACTGAGGGCTTGTAATGGTCGTACCCCTTCCGATACCCCCTCAGTGTGTACTTTTAATAGAAGGGGCCATGAGTCGAGGCTAGACTATATCATATTAGATATTACACTCTGGCCAAAAGTCCTCGACTTTAGGGTAATAAATAGGTCAGATAGTGACCACAATGCCCTTTGCTTAAACATCCAGTGCCCCCTGCCCCAGCGGGAACATCCGTAGGCAATGGAGGGGGAGACATGGGGGAATTGCTCCTTACAACTAACAGGCGCCGGGTTAAGTGGGGAAAGCTTGTGAGTTCAGAAGAGGCCATCAACAAGCTATACGAGTTGGCACTCCCAAGGTTCATAGAGGTGGACGTACTTCTGAATGAACCAAGAACCTCAGAATACAATGAGAAACTGGGTAACATACACCAGGATCTAGTGAGGGATTTGGCTGAGGTATTTCACCCGGTGGTGCCAATTCGAAAGAAAAAGACCCATGTTCCCACCTGGTATACCTCCTCTTGTAGGGCAGCAAAATCTGAGCTCATTGCTGCAATAAAAGAGGGGTCAAATAAGGCCAAGGTACGTGACCTTAGGAAACATTACAAATCAGTGAAGGCGAGTGCTAGGACCGAGTGGGACTGGAACCACTGGCAGGATCTTCATGATGCCCTAAAAGTCAGGGACTCCCGGAAATTCTGGGCCCTTGTAAATAATGGGATAGGGGAACTTAAAACAGCAATTGAACCCAACATTGCCCCCGAGGTTTGGGAGGCCCACTTTGGGGCACTTTACCAAGACACTAACTCTTGCCCTGATACAGCCCTGCTAGCGCCCTTAGGCCCACAGGACCCTGACATGGAACTATCCTTGGGGGAAGTGGAGGCAGCCCTGAAGCTTTTATCGTTGGGGAAGGCGCCAGGTCTAGATAGATTACCCGGGGATTTGTTCAGGCATCACCCGAACATCTGGGGCCCATACCTTCTCATCCTGTTCAATGCCATTCTAGGAGGTATGGTAATCCCCGGGTCGTGGCTGGGGGCAGAGATTGTTCCGATCCACAAGAAGGGATCCACTCTGCTCCCCGCCAACTACAGGCCTATTAGCCTAATAGATGTACCCCAAAAGCTTTTTGCGCGCCTCATTCTTAACCATCTCCTGGACTGGGTGGAGGTCAATGACATCATGAGCCCCCTCCAGGCTGGCTTCAGAAAGAACACGTCAACCATGGACCAGATCTTCCGCCTTCTTCTTCTATATTGGAAGACGGTAACGTTAGAGGGAGGAAGACTGTACATGGTCTTCGTGGATCTGAGGTCTGCCTTTGATCTAGTCACTAGAGGTAAACTATGGGAGGTTCTGCAAAAGCTAGGAGTACCCCCCCACCTCCTTAGTATTATCATCAGGTTGCATGAGAACAACTATGCACAAGTGAGGTGTGGGAGGGATGGTAAGCTCTCGGGCAAATTCCCGGTTCGCCGAGGAGTCAGACAGGGCTGTGTCCTGGCGCCGACCCTGTTCTGTCTTTTCATTAACAGCGTCATCCAACACCTTGACACTGTTAAGGACAATGATGCCCCGCTTTTGGCAGGCAGGAGGGTCCCGGCAATTATGTTTGCTGACGATACCCTCCTGCTTTCCAAATCCCCCATGGGGATTCAGAGGATTGTGAATGGTTTTGGCCTTTTTTGTCGTGAACATGGGTTGGAGGTGAACACGGAAAAAACTAAGTTCATGATCTTCAACCCCCCTACCAAGACTAGACCCAATCCTAAACTGGGGGAAGTTAGTCTTGAGAGGGTCTCGACTTTTATATATCTGGGGGTAACACTACAAGAAAACTTAGCATGGGACTGCCAGATAGCGAGATCCAGGCTGAAACTATCCCAGCTATCGGGCGCACTCCTGAAGGTGGCTAATAAGTCCACCTTTAAGCCTGTAAGCCCGGCCCTGGAAACATATAGATCCCAAGCGAAGGCAGCAGCCATGTATGGTAGTGAACTGTGGGGCCACAAAGCTGGGAAGGTTCTGGCAGTTGTGGAAAATAGTTTTTTAAGACGCTTACTTGCTCTCCCGCAAGGTACGCCACTCCTTCCCTTAAGATTAGACTTGGGCCTCCCCTCCATTGCTGAAGATCTCCTGTCGAAGCCCGTGAAGTTTTGGCACCGGATATGGACCACCGAGGAACTGTATCATTATAGACAGGACCTTATTCATGTATTGAGGCTGAATGCTAGCAGCAAAATTCCCTGGTTGGCTTTTATTAAGTCGGAACTGTTTAGTTTGAACTTGCCAGACTTATGGGATGATCCAGCTCAGGGCTGTCAAAGGATTACGCGCAAAACTCTCGCCCAGCTGTATAAAAACAAAAATCTTGCTGACATGGATAACGCTCACAATAGTGGCACCCTGACGGGTCGTTTTATGGAGTCCAAAAATTCTTATGCTTTTGAACCTTTTATGGATTTTATTTTTCCTCTTTTGGCGAGGAAATTGTTCCTGCAATGGAGGTTTGGTACACTCCCCACCAAAGTATTCACTCATAAATGGTCCACAGGGGGTGACGAACTTTGCCCCTGCTGCAAAACCCAGGATGAAGATGACCTACACATAATGTTTGTTTGCCATGCTTACCAGAGCCCCAGGAAGCGTTGGATAGCACCGTTGTGTCGGAACCTGGGCTTCTGGAAATATTTACAGGCCTACAGGGTCATGAAAACTAACACCCTGGGTCATATTGTCTTTGCTGTCTCAAAATTCCTAATGGCAGTATGGATAATAAGGAAGAAATTGTCCCCCTGAACTGGTACTACCATGTATTCCCTACCTCATGATGGCCCAATAGAACTATTTATATGTAAATATTGTGTTTTAAATATATGTACTGTATTTTATTGTATCTTTTATGGCCCATGTGGCCGAAATAAAGAATTTTTGGAATTGGAATTGGAATCCCTCTTGACCCCGACCAAGGTCGCGCTCAGAATCCACTCCAGCAACACAGTTCCTGTACACCCCGTTTATGGCATCATACAGCATCTGCTATGGACCTGCCCTCAGAGGCTCTGTCATTTTTATGGTTTCATTCAGATCCCATTTAACTTCCCAGAGAGTTCAAGTATGATGATTGGGATGATTTATCCCGCATTATGATGATACTAACAACGTATATATGTACCTACGGGAGATCAATGGGCTTCATTCTTCCCATTTTACACTTATGTTGTCTCTCATTGGGCCCCTAACAGAAGAGAGTGCTTCCTTTCCTGTGGTAATTCGACATGTAAGCACGAAAAAATGTCTTAATAGGTATTATTTCAGAGAATGCATAAACATTTTTAAAATACTTACATAATGCATTACTATATGTGCCAAGTCGATAATAATTGTATGATATGAAATATGTTAAAAAGGGATTTTTTTGATAGTTTTATATAATAACATGCAGCATAAATATTCACAGATTGAGTACTCAATGCGTTAGGTGAATACATGGTGCTCGAGATGTCATGTAGGTGACCCAATATGGTGATCACTAACAAAACTGAGAAATAGCAAAAAGTACATACTAATCTTACAATATGTTTAAGTAATTGTTTCCAAGAGGATAATAGTCATGATTATTGCTGAACAAAATTCAATCAAAGAAAAATTGTTTCCAGTCGGGGAGCTGTCGACGGCATTACAACTTTTCATAATCTAGCAGGTCATCATCAGGACAATAATGTATTGAGCACGAAAGTAATAGGAGGCTGAGAGGTCAGTTGAATAGGTCTGAGTGATTCTTGAATCCACCTGGTCAGATCGTTGTGCGGGCTGGAAATAGACCCATCCGGAAGTTTCAAATAAATCATCCAAATTGTTCAGTGTTGTTGGCTGTGGCGATCCAGAAATTAATCCGGAAAGTGTCTCACACAAGTGGGAGGCAAAAGGTCTTCCGTCAGGGATTGGAGCCAGCTATTCGGGTCCGAGTTAGTCGCATGGTATCAGAATCATTGGTGGTAATTCTACATGCAGTTGATGCCCTGGACCAACATTCTGTTGAAGTTAAAACTAATGTCTTCATGGAAGTCCTGCGGCATGTGCCTGCTTCCTCTGAGTCCTTGCTTCCATTGAACAAAGCCCTCACTGACGCTCTGATGGGCTTCTTATCTTAATCCTGTTCTAACCTGCCAGTGAACAGGCAGTGGGCCAGATGCCACAGACCGGCACCAGGCAACCCTGATTTGTTGACCCAGCATCATGCTTATGATAGTTAGGTGGGTCAGGCTTCCAACAGCAAGTCGAGCCCAAATTCTTTCTCTACAGCTTCCCCAGACAGGTAATTGAAGAGGATTGCAGCATTCAGGAAGCAAACGGTCTCATCAGCCAGCCTAACATTGAGGTCAATAATGCTGGTTGGCTATTCGGCTGATATGCACACAACTTGTGGAACATGGCTAAAGATATCTTGCTAGAGGTTCTGGAAGAATTTAGGGCCTACTGTGCTCAAGCCATTCAGAATGATTAGGATGTGGTCAAATATGTCATTTAAACTGGTCTGGATATGACCAATTGCGTAGTGCATGTAGTCAGCACCAATGTGATGCACCATCGCCTTACATGGATTTACTCTACAGGATTTTTAGGAGATGTGCAGGCATCCCTATGGATATGCCTTTTGATGGATCCCACCTTTTTGTCGAAAAGGCTGATTTCGCCCTCAAATGCTTTAAGAAAGTAGGCCCACAATTCATTCCTTGGACCTTTCCACCTAGGCTACACAGTCCCCACATCAATTTCAGCACTTTCAAGGCTATTCCAGAGGATTGATGTATAAAAAAATTCCAGGACCCCTCGCCCTCCTCCCCACGCCACGCCCCTGAACAGCCTCCAAAATCCTTTCATGGCTGGGAATGGTTGGCTCGGCACTCCAGAGACCTTTGAGCTTCAAGAAGCTCCAGCATCTCATCCCTCAAAGAACAGCGTCCACTCTGCATATCCTGCACTGTGGGCCTCCATCTTAGGTGAGATGCCTAAAGTCCTCTTGTGACTCCTGTGCCTTCAGCCTGTGAATCCTCTTGAGGGTCTTCTTCTGCTTTTTGTGGGCTCCCCTGCTTGCTCAGGGCATTCTTTGACTCTCTTGCACGTGGTGAGTCCCTTGGACCCTGCTGGTCCCAACGATTGCATCTTTTCGTCTTCCATGCGAGTTGCTGCTACCAAGGCTTGTTGGTGCTTTCGCCAGACACCGACATCCGACGCAGGACAGCTCGTATACGGCTCCTGGTCTTCCACAGCATTGCAGGGTCCCCAAAGCTGCAGTGACAAGGACCTTGTGAACTCTTCTGAACTTCCCTGGAAAGGTGGGTATTGTGCTTCTGTGCCTCCTGGTCACCTCTGAGTGGCATAGACTCTGTCTCCTCTGCTTGCAGGTTCACCCTTTCAAGAACCCAACTTGTACATCTTCACAGATTTCTCCAGAAGCATTTCTTCACGAGTCGCCCATTGTCGTCCAAGAGTGGTTCCAATATCACTTCACCCCTATGCACCCGGCTTCCCCGGGCAGGTAACCTGATTCCTGGGGCATCCATGGGTGGGCTGGCTCTCCAATCTTCCATTCTCCAAAGAGTTTCTTTAGGGTCCACTGGGAAGTGCCCTTTTTGGAAAAAAACTGCACCGCAACTCCTCCCTTGACTTCTATTGAACACATGGCTGTGTTTCAACTCTGCATGCAGCCTCCTTGGGGTTCCTGGAGTACCTACCTTGGGTGGTTCCTGGTTCACCAAGCTCTTCCTAGTCAGTTGGTCCAAGTCCATTTCTCCTTTATAATTTGCATTCCACTTATTTCGTATATGGTTTGGTCTCTCCCTTGAGACCAGTGTATATTTGTGCTACTTACCTGATTTCTTTTAAGTATTCCTATGTGTATAATTGATATCTCTGGGTACGAGATATACCAAGTGACAGTGATTGTGTTGTGATAATAAATATCCTTATTTTTCATAAACACTGTTTCTCATCTAATCTTTACTATTGATTAAATGTGGTGAAACAAGTTGCTTTACACTCCTTCATGATACACCTGAAGGCTGCTCTCCACAGCTACTCCTTCGAGAGGTTTAAGGTTATCAAAGACCACTAAATTCACCATAAGAGTTGCCTGGATTAGTTCAAGGTGTATCACTCCTTTAACTGTGCCCCATATAATAAACCAGCCTCCTATACCACGTCATCCTAGTGGCTCCATATTGAGCAAAAAGAGTGTGGTACCCAGAATTACAGGCATGAGCATCTGTCCTCTGATCAGACTACAGATTTGGGAAGATCTTTCTTATAGGCACAGAAGGGTTTCACATCCAAACCTGTGCAATCCACACCTCCATTCATGGACATTGAGCAGCAGCATTTGACTGCTCTTGATCTTCAACATGAGGTTGTGGATGTTATCCTTGCTGCTAAGCATCCCTCAACTAACTCTATTTACGCTGGGTGCTGGGACAAATTTGTGGCCAGGTGCACCATCCACAGCACACATACCTTACAAGTACTGACGTAAAACAGGCCCCCGCAGCCCCCGCGGTGCGGGGTGGCCTAAGCTTCAGGGGGCCCCTTCAGCACAGTAGTCTGGCCGGAGAGCCCCTGATTGAGTCCGGAGGGGGCCCCTCCACGTACCTTGCAGGGGGCCCCCTCAAGTTTTGTTACACCAGTGCTTACAAGCCAAACTGTTGGTCGTAATATTGTTTGTTCTGTTTTTGGCCCAGCAAGGTCTCGTAGTAGGCACTATTAAAGGTTATTTGCCAGCCCTTTCAGCCTTTATATGGTTGCTGGATCAATCTGTCTCTTCTCAAATATCCTGTTTTGATGTGGTTTATTAAAGGTTAGACACACATATTTCCTCCCAAACCATTTGTGATGCCACAGTTGAACTTTAACTTGGTCTTGATGTTCCTCATCTGCATCCCCTTTGACCTGATGTACAGCAGCTCATTGCATATTCTGACTCGCAAGACTGTTTTCCTTATTGCAATCACTTAAGCTCATCACATGAGTGAACTCTGGGAACTGTTAGTTAACTACCCACACTACCTTTTTTCCAGATAAATTAGTACTGAGGACACGGGTGGCCTTCTTCCTAAGAGTTGTGATTTCTTTGGATGTTAGACAGTCCATCACTGTTCGGGGTTTTTTGCCCCACCTCACCATTCAAAAGAGGAGCAGAAACTCCATTGACTGGACCCCAAAAGAGCTTTAAGGTCTTACATCGATTGCACCAACAACCATTAGGTGGACGATCAGCTTTTTGTGAGATTCTTGGAGGCAAAACTGTCAAGACAACGTAGAAAAGGACTCTTTGGAAGTGGATAGTCCTTTGCCTTAAGATCTGCTACGCATGGGCCAAAATGTAGCCTCTGGAAGGTCTAAGTGCCCATCCTACTAGGGCTAAGGCGGCCCCATTTGCATGCCTGTCCTTAGCATCTGTCAGGTTGTAATATGGGCATCCACCACACGTTCACGAGGCACTATAGCCTTGAATGTCAGGTCCAACTGGAAGGGTATTTTGTCCATTCAGTCCTGCAAGGCTTTTTGGTATGAGCCCACTCCACAGTCCCATTATCTTGGGAGGTACTGCTTTGTTATTCTAAAGGTGAGGAATCTGCAGTTAGATGTATCAATCAGAAGATCAAGTTCCTTACCTTCAGTAAAGCTCTTTCTGTTGGATACTCTTTCTAACCACAGATTCCTCACTGCCCTCCCAACTCTGTTCTGTGGAGAGGTCTCGTTATACCGTCTATAAAGGTCACAATTGAGAGATCTGCCATGGGTACCTTATTTTGTGCTCCACATCCAAGGGCACGTAAAGAGTCAAGCAAGAAACTGACATTGGTGTGCAGTTATGGAGCTTATATGCTACTTTGCTCTGTCACTTCCAAAGCAGAACAAAGCACTACTGTGAAAATGTCCAGGTCTAGTCTGGCACCTGAGGATATTCTAAAGGTGAGGAATCTGTAGCTAGATAGAGTATCCAGCAGAAAAAGCATTATCAAAGGTAAGTAAGTTGTTCATCCAAAATCTACCTCTGTACAGCACCCTCACTAAATAGTGCAACGCTCCATTATACCAACTGCCATTAATGTTACTGTGGATGTTTAGATCGTTGTATTGACTTACTTCTGCTTGTCTATTGCAGTACTCAGCTGGCACTGTGCATCACCCACAGGTTAGCAGCTAGCTATGCTGTCATTTTGTTTATTTCGATTATTATACAGATAGCTTTTTTGGTTACTCTCCTTTATGACCCTCCTCCATGGCCCTCAGACACCTGAGGAAGCCTGGTCCATGTGAAAAACACACAAATAAGAGAAAAATATGTATTCCCTGAAACTTCAGTTAATGAAGATTATGTTTTTGAACTAAAACCTAAAATTCATAGAAATGTGCCAAATATGGTATAGCATGCAACCATAATGATCCCAATGCAGTGTGCTTGACTTTACCCACAACCTCGTGAAAGCATCTCTGACATTACATAGGACTTCATTTGGTAGCTTTGTTGACCTAACTGATTCAGCATCAGACACAAGGAAATTAAGGCATACCTTTCCACCGACAGCCAACAAATGTTCTGCCATGACAATGGACTTCTTCAGGCAAGTATAATCACAGAAGAAATTCAGCCACGTAGAATCGTTGTGATACAGATTCAAACAGAAACGCCATGGTAGTAAATTTCATCAGGGGGGTGACGGCGCTATGGCACACCGACCTGTCCGCCAGGCACCCGTTTAGAACCTGAAGGGAAACTCTCTAGCCGGACCGCATAGCGCCGTCTCCCCCCTCCCGAGACCCATGGTGCACTAAGTGTTCGCACCTTTTAATAAACTCGGACGGTTCCTCTCCAAAATGAAGGAATCTTCCTAGTGTTTTGATTTTTCACTAGTAACTCCAGGTTAGGGTGGGCCTTAGCGCGCCCATACCGCCGGGGTTCATCACTACACACACTAGTCCTGACCAATGCCTGACAAATTGTTCAACTTAAGGCAGAAACATGTTGACCTACACCTGGGGATAAAACATTTACTTTTATATTGGTCCTTTATCCTACACTTGTTTTTACTCATGTCTAATTGGCGAAACAAATTAAATTAATTTTTTCGACACAACTTGGACATTTTAATAAAAATTCAGTTAGCTCACTTTTCGTTTATTTGGTAGTCCGTGTAGGTCCTCTTTGGGTTCTGGTGACATTTGTGCACTGCTGATGGCATCATAAGTTCATAATCGCCGTTACCAGCTGTTTCTCCTCCTACTGGCTAACTGACATTTAAGGGCATTACGTTGCCAGATTTCACATGGTCAAGTATCTTTGGTTTCATGCGGATCTGCGTGGTGCATAGACTATATGATGATGTTACAAGAAAGTGGGATCGATCCACTAACTATCTGTGGTGCCTTTTGTTTGGCCATGAGTGAGGCCTTGTGCTAGATAGAGATTCTTGAGACGAAGTAGTAAACAGCTTCAAAGAGCCAGAACATCTCTGTGTCCGGCATTGAGGTGCACCGCCCCCCCCCCCTCCTCTCCCCCCCCCCCCTCCCCACGAATTTCTTAAGAACAATCTGGAGACAGATCATCTACCAGGACAGCCTGGTTGGGTCCTCCGGATTTTTTGGGGTGTGTTTTTGTGAATGCTGACATGCACTAGGCATTGAAGCAAATGTCAACAGATGCCCAAGTCGTCTTGTTTTCCTAATCAGAAAATTCTGCGGAAATGCTGGCAAATTAAAAACACAAGGATATATATGCCCGAGAGGTATTTTTCACAAACCGTTAAAAGGCTGCTTCACCTTTCAAGAGAACTGTTTAATGACAACATCTTGCTCGCTGCACTGCCACTTTCAAAGGCCCTGACATCTGTCAGCCTTTGAACTACCATTAAAAATATCAGCCGCTTTGCATTCTTTTATGCCCCCTTTTTTTTTTTAATTACCGCCCTTCTTTCAAGTTGGCGACCATGTTTGGTTTTAAACGATGCTGTCCTTTCGATTTTTTCTCTGCCGCCCAGCTGCGGTTTGAACACATTGAGTTCAAATCAAAGGCAGGACTTTAAAGGGGAGACGTCTGATGGACTTGGACTTCGAACCAGATGAGGCTTTGTGATGAAAAGCGCCTAATCCCAGCCCAGGCTTCGCTCGTATCAGCCGCGCAGTACAAAGTGCCTCAGATATACAGGTTCACCAGGAATGATCAGTGTTTTTTCAACAGCAGAGATCTCTCCAGGACTTGCAAATGTGGCATTAGCTAATATTCCGAGAGGCTGATTTGCCTTTCATCCGCCAGAAGTTTGTGATTATAGAACCGTCCGCGCATTGGAAATGAGAGCGGCAACATAGATTTGACGCGCGCCGTCTGATTTGTATTCACTATCCCTGTCACTGCGGGACGAGCCGGGCCAGGCCGCGCCGGTTCAGGCGGAGGAGACGACATCGCGCCTCATCATCTAAGGGCTTTCCCTTGCGCCGGGAATTTATTCGCCGATTAATTAATTTTTACCCGACTTCAGTAGGGTGCCGGGGTGCAGGGCAGATCATTATCTTTACACCAGTTCTGTTTGCATACGATTTGTTTAATCGTGTGGCTTAATTGCGTTTAATTAAAATCCTTTAGCACACTTCCCTTGGAAAGTTGTTGATTAAAAATATACTTTGCATTCTTCAGGGAAGGTTGTTGCCCTCGTGGTGATTTGCATGAGTTTTATGTTTGGCAGATTGAGCACTTGAGGCGCAATACATTGTATTGCTTTGAACAGGTCCTTTTATTATGGTGATTGAAAAGTCACGCTATTGCCTATAGATGCTATATAGCTGAGAATTGTTTTTAGACACAGAACCCTAGCACCATTCCAGGATATTTGGCTGTAAGCACAGGGGTTCCAACGTTGTTGCTTAAATTCATGCCGGTTTCATGGATAATCACTCACTCTGTAAATGATTCCAATTTCGATACACTGATCTCACATGTCTGCAATAAGATTCTGTCATAGCGCCTATTTTGAGGGACCTACGTTCGATATATGAATGATAACTGCTCCCATCCTAGAGACCATCTCTGGTAAAATTATACAGATTATCCTCATGAGGTACACAATTAATTACGTGCACATCAAATTAGAGTGGTATCAAAGCGAGTAGTTCAATGGGTATTGATATCATAAATCGACAGTGCTGCTGCATTTTTGTACCCTAGGTGAAGGCACCATTTGTTTGACCTTTTACCTCACCCTCCTGATTTTAGGGGCAGTTTAGTCTCCTTTGGTAATGGCCTTGTAAGAGAACTCCTGTTTTCCCCTTAACCCAGAATGGGCATTTCGTGTGGATGAGGCAAGTTTTGTTAATGCAAATACCTCCTGGAGGAGCGTTGCATACAGAGATGCTTTATCTCAGAGAACCGAGGGATGATGTATAGCTCTGGGTATTTAGCAGAGGTAGTGGAACCAGGGAATTGGAACTATCATTGATGTGAGTGCAATGAGTTAGCGTCTTGAAGAGGCAAAATATCGTTCTGCAAAGATTTCAAGTGCATTATATGGACAGCTGATGTCTCGCCAAAGTAAATATATAGATTTATTATTGTAAATCAGAAAGGTATGCTACCAAAAACGCTGCATTTTGATTGGCTTCTAGCTGGAGATATTTATCTGAGGGAGAATTCTAGACGCAGAATTCTTAGCATAGAATTATCTCCAGGCATCTGACTGGATCTGGATTTTTTTTAGTGAGCAGTACCCCTGCGCGCCGGTAGGTGGCGTCGATTAGCTCCACATGACGTCGGCGTCCTCCTAGGCAGATGTGAAGTGCACCGTGCCTATATATGAGCCACCCCAGGGCACTGACTTTTAGTTCTTTTCTTTCTGCACCAGTCCACGCAGATCCAGAGAGAGCTACCCTTCAGACACGTTTTGACTGTTCTTTTTCCACTTGTGTAGAAGCCTTTTTTGCGAGTTCTCCTCTTGGTGTTACACAGATGTCCATTAGGAAGACATGCTTCAAGCTGTTCAACGCCTGTCATCAACCTCGGTGACGGACCCGCACCTTCTTCGCCTCTGGTCCTCCGAACGCGACCACGACATGAAGACCTGCGCCGATTGCGGCACCCAAAGGCCTTGAGGGAGCGATCCCTCAAACTCCTTGCTGCCGGACAAGCGACACTCTGATATCACTCGAGAGGAAGGTCCCACGATCAGTCGTTGAGTCCACAATCCTCACACACCAAGTCTTCCGGCCACTCGGGTAAGTCCCACAAGAAAAAACAAAGCAAGAGGTCGGAGAGATCTTCGCCTTCTCCTCGTACGTCGGTCAACGAGACGAGGGAGCATCGAAATTCGAGGGCTGGCTCCATGGTTGAGCCAGCACCGGGGTCGGCTCCGCGCATCCCCAAGTTTCCTGGCGTGACCCTCACTCAACTCTAGGAGTTTAATGAGGCCATACACCTCATATCTGAGCGGCCCACACCCACCCACCCACCTACCTTTAGGCCCACAGTTTTGGGAAGGACCCCTAATGCTTAATCGCCGATGGCTCCTTGGATCCACAGATGAATCTGAACTGGCACCATCTCAACCTTCCACAGCACCAGTCTCAGTGCCGACGCTCCGGGCGCCACCATCCTCATTCTGATCCCCAACTCCAACAAAGAGCCAGGGGGGTGTCCTGCAACTCCAACTCCAGCGACGACTGAAGCCATGCCTTCTAGGCCGGAGCTTGAGCCCTATTCTTAAGGGGGGGGTTGCTGGACCCTGAGGAATACCAGCCCTTAGATCCCCAGATTGACTGGTATGAGGAGTTGGTGCATGGCAGTGGACTGGACACTTCTCCAGATACTGGCATGCTTTCTCCCTCTACCGTGGCTACAGAGGAGGGAGCATCATTTGCAATGCTGGTGAGGAGGACGACCAAGGGCCCTGGACATTAGCCTGCTCTCCGTGGGTGCCAAGACGAACATCTTGATGGAGGTGCTTCAGCTGGGAGTGTCCCTCTCAGAACCTCTTCTCCCTTTTAATGAAGACCTTACAGATGTCCTGCTTGGGACCTGGTCCAATACAAGAGAGAAGGGGTCCCAGAACAATGAACAATTAGAAAGGATATACTGACTTAAGAATAAGAGACATAAATCCTAATTATGTTACCAACATTGTATTTAATCACAGTGTGTAAGTCCATTTCGTCATACAGTCAGAATAATGGGTAAACAATTTTGTAGCGTATTTTGTGCCCCAGAAGGGAAGGGAAGGGAAGGTGATGGTGTAGGGGGACGTGTAGGGTAATCAAAAAAGTGACATAGTAATGGTCAGGCGACCTTAATATACAGAGCAATAGTTAAATCAACAAAATATAGACTAAAAGTTCAAGTATTATTACATATATATCATGCTTCCAAAAAGAAAATACAATAAATGAATTATACGGGAGGAAGCTGAATGTAATGAGGCTGTCGACGTTTCGACCCACAGATAGTTGCAGGCAGTAGATGATGCCTTGCTATGGGGTCTTCATCAGGACGAGGGGAGAGGGGCGTATTACCTAAAAGGTAGAGGTTTGCATTGACAGCGGTCAGCAAATGATATCGGTCAACTACGATCAATCTTAATCTAAAAACAACAATTGATTGAAAGGTGAAGTTACCATGAGGTGTGGTACTCGAATCATGGTAACAGGTATCTCATAAATTGGGCGAGGAACATCATGGCGTCCTACCAAAAGAAAAATGAATTAAAGAATTAAATAAGAACGCATCATGGGCAGATGGCCATCATTTTTATGTCAGCCTTTGAGGATCAATTCATTTTGAATGAATGCAACCCTTATCATCAGAACATTGGACTCTGGGTGCGTTATATAAATGATATCCTTCTAATATGGAATGGTGACCAGACCCATCTATCCTCCTTTCAGACCTGGCTTGACCAACAATCATCTGACATCAAATTTATCATGCACTCAGATACCAAACAAGTGGATTTCCTTGATCTTACCATCTATGAAAATGAAGGTGTCTACAGACTACATTATACCGGAAACCGACGGAACGCAACTCTCTGTTGCAATACAGTAGCCACCATCCTAGAGCTCTAAGGGACAATTTGCCCTTTTGGCAGTTCTTACGCATTCGTAGGAATTGTTCAGATAAACAACACTACATGGAACAATCAGAAGATCTCTCCAATCGTCTTATGCAAAGGGGTTACCCTAGAAGACTGGTCAAGAGGGCAAGAAAACGTGCGTCGTTCAATCCTTGAGATTGCCTACTTCAACCCAAACAAAGACTCAACAATCAAAAAGAAAGAATTGTATGTGTCACCACGTTCTCCACTGAAAGTAACAGAATAAATAAAATCATCAATAGACATTGGAAACTGATCTCGGATGATGTGGGACAATAAACTCTACCACTACATGCCTTTAAGAAGGCCAAAAGTATCAGAGATCATGTGGTGAGATCTTTCTTGCTTCCTCCAGAGGAGAACACAGTTATGTCCCTGTGGAACCTCCCCTCTATCATAGGTCATCACAGATGTGGCCATTGTAAAGCCTGCCCTGCAGCAATTAAAACCAAGGAATTCCAATATAAACATCATAGGATACCCTTAAAGGCACACACCAATTGCAACACTAGCAATGCAATTTACGCAATCATATGTCCATGTGATTTAATCTACATAGGACAGACCCACTGAAGGCTAAAGCAAGGATTTTACAACATTCTAGCCGCATACGTTGTGAGGTACTGGGAGCCCCGTTGGTCAACCACTTTAAAACAGCGAACCACTTACCAGAAAGCTTTAAATGGATCATTCTAGAGAAAGTCACACTTGGCCCAAGAGGCGGCAACATTGGGGAACTACTTAACATTCGTGAGTCTCAATGGATGTATTTATTAGACTCTGTGAATGATAGCACATTTGCACAGATTGCCACACTCAGTTAAATCTCATATCGCCTATATCTTGTCATCCAAAGAACTTATTGCCAACATGATTACCTTTTAGCAGCAATCACTGAAAAGTCCTTTATGGCTATGTTTGACAAAGTGCATGTGTACTGGTTGAGATCGTTTTTATATACTATGTGTACCCCAAACAGGCATGCTATCTCTGCATAGTTCCTTGCATACTCTACATGTTATTAATAGCTTGCAATTTCAACTCTGCTTTACCATCATGTTGGATTGGTACGCAGAATCTTTTTATAGTACCTTTAACATATATTGTATTTATCACTACCAATGTGGGACATACTGTCTATTGATCAGCAATTCCAACTCTGCCTTTACCATCATGTTGGATTGGTACGCAGAACTCTTTTTTACAATACCTATAACATATATTGTAATTATTATTACCTGTGTGGGACATACTGTCTATTGATCTGATTTTTATAATCTTCCTAGACAAGGTCTACGGCAGAATTTCAGGTTGATTGTACCAACTATAATCCCCTTTATATAAAAAAAGATTGTGTCCTATGTAACCGGGCAACTCGGCTTCACTACGATAGTCTTTCTTCCATTGCCGTCAGGCCCACATCCGGGCCACGTGACCACAGTTGCCTAGATACGGGCCTTCAGCCTTCGGCCGGCCGCTATTGTGGACCGCGTCGTTCGGATACACTTCCCTGTGATACAGGTAACCCCAGACTAGTGCCACTACGCTATATTGCTTTTTATTCCTACGGAGATCAGTCCCTTATGCTTTGTTGGCCTCCGGGCCCCTATGTCTTCTTTCAGATGCCCGATCGGTAATCCGGCGGGATTGACTCACTTCAAGTCATCATTTTAGGTAACCGAGCGATAGCTCGCCACCCGATTGCCTGAATACACACAGCCCCCTTTGTGATGAGTTTCTAATGTCCCAGGCCCTTCTGTTTTTTTTGTGTTTTTTTCAGATTCCCAATCTGTCGGCGGGATCTGTGAAGCCCTTCTTGGAATCGTTAATGGTGAGGACATGCCCCCTATTCCCTGTGCGAATCTTAATATCTCTCTTTATCATGAGTCCTTTTTGTGATCAACCACTCATGGTTTTGTCTAATGTTTCTTTACAGAGAACCATTCACCTTAGAGCCTTAGGCGCAGAGTCTACTCATGACCTAGAGCCCAGTTGTAAGTCTGCTTTTTAGCAATTGAATGATCCAACTACTCCTTCATATCTGCCCATGATGCGTTCTTATTTAATTCTTTAATTCATTTTTCTTTTGGTAGGACGCCATGATGTTCCTCGCCCAATTTATGAGATACATGTTACCATGATTAGAGTACCACACCTCATGGTAACTTCACCTTTCAATCAATTGTTGTTTTTAGATTAAGATTGATCGTAGTTGACCGATATCATTTGCTGACCGCTGTCAATGCAATCCTCTACCTTTTAGGTAATACGCCCCTCTCCCCTCGTCTTGATGAAGACCCCATAGCAAGGCATCATCTACTGCCTGCAACTATCTGTGGGTCGAAACGTCGACAGCCTCATTACATTCAGCTTCCTCCCGTATGATTAATTTATTGTATTTTCTTTTTGGAAGCATGATATATATGTAATAATACGTGAACTTTTAGTCTATATTTTGTTGATTTAACTATCGCTCTGTATACTAAGGTCACCTGACCATTACTATGTCACTTTTTTGATTACCCTACACTTCCCCCTACACCATCACCTTCCCTTCCTTTCTCTTATGGGGCACAAAATACGCTAAAATTTGTTTACTCACTATTCTGACTGTATGACGAAATGCACTTGCACATTGTGATTAAATATAATGTTGGTAACATAATTAGAATTTATGTCTCGTATTCTTAAGTCTGTATATCCTTTCTAATTGTTCATTGTTCTGGGACCCTTTCTCTCTTGTACAGTACATTTACCCAGGTCCCAGTGACTAGAATTGGGTACAACCTGTGTTTCTGTAACACATGGGACCTGGTCCAAGGCAGCCACTAGGGCTCCTGTGAAGAGGATAATTGCCCGCCATCCCCACCTCGCGGGACCCCAACTCCCTCACATAGCACCCTACCACGGCGAGCATATTCTACTTGACTGAGATTGTCAGACACAGGACTCTTGTGCAAAGCATATTTTCTGTTCCAAAAGTTCTGCTTTTCGTTCCATTAACGCATATTGCGTCCTCTGACGTTTTTCTCAAGCCTTATGGGATTCGTTGGAATGGCTGTTGCCATCACTCCTGGATGCTAATTGAAACAAAATGGCCCTGTTGATTTTAGATGGACAGCAGGCTGCAAAATTAATCATTCGGTTTGGGATGCACATCAAAGATTCGGTTGACCGTGCCTTGGCTTCTGTGGCGTTGCACCGGCTACCTTGGCTTCATACCACTGGGTTTTCTAAGGCAGTCCAATCGACTTTAGTTGACATTTCTTTTGATAACCTCCATTTATTTGGAGCTGATGCTGACGCTGCTTTGCGCCTTTTTTTCCAAGGCAGTCGGGGTAGTCCTGACACTTAGCTCTGTTTCCCTTCTCTCAACTTTCATTGTTATTCTACTGCTGAGGTGTTCATGTTCAGCTTGCTATTCTGTGTTGTGTTGCTGACTGTTCTGCTATGCTTTTTGAAGAGCCTCTATGTGGGGCGGCTCCCTATAGCACTTCGTCCAGAGGTGTGTGCCTGCTTCTACAGGTATTATTCTTCTTTGTATTTACACTGTTGACGACAGGTTGTCTTTCTTTGTGACTTTATGTGGGTCTACTACCTATTGAATAGCTTTTTCTGTTATCTCTGCTGAAGGGCTCCTCGCTGAAGAGATCTTTTTTCAGTGGTATTTATTTCTCAAATGAGATTGCTTACCTGTGTTATCTGCCTTAAGGGCAATTGTGTTAGGCATATTGCCATTCTTTTTATTAATTTGATCTCCTTTATGGGATCCTTTGACTTGTTTTTCCCTTGGGGAAAGTTGTTTACAGTTTGTTGAGATGCCAATTCTGTTGCGTCGTTGGTCTCTCTTGATTTTCTCAGGGAGCACCCTTTATGTTAAAGGATTTTCCACTGGAGCAGTGGAAGGTCTGGTAGGGTCTCTGCTTGCCAATCTACGTTCTCGGCCTGACCAGTGATTTCCATTGGGACATCTTTTTCTCTTGTGTACCCATTTTCCTTTGGTGACCTTTCTTGCATTTCTTCAGCAGGTTATGGATTGTTATTTCCTCTATTCTGCTTTTCCCTCCTGATCGCCTTTATTGGTGGTCTATTCCACATTCTTTATCTGTGTGGTCGTGCATGAGAGTCTCAGATTATCTATCTCTTGTTACTACCAACCTCATGCCCTTGCTCTGACTCTTTCTATCTGAGAGAAACAGTTAGTTATAGATTCCTTACCTTAGAATATCCCCCAGGGGTCAGACTGGATCCGGAAAGTTTTTCATTAGAAAGACCCCTGCGCATCGGTAGGTAGCGTAGTTCGACTCTGTGTCCGTCGTCGGCTTCATGGTCGCCAGGATGATGTTGTGGAGGTTACTTAGACGCCGCCCTAACACGCTGACGTCAGTTCTTTTTTTTTTCCACGCCAGCAAGCGCAGATCCCGAGAGAGTGGTACCCCAGGTCATTTTTTGACAGACTTTTTGCCACTTTTGTTGACTTCTTTTTCAAGTCTTCACCGACTCCTGGTGCACGAGGGATGCCCGGTTTTAAGGCCTGCAGTTCCTGTAACCGACTGATGTCGGTAACAGATCAGAACTGTGTGTGCCTCTTCTGCTGCCTGGAGTGTGACCATGACCCTAAGTCGGGCTCCGACTGCCGAACCATGGCCCAAAGTCTTTGCGGGAGCGGTCCTGATAGCTCCTTGAGGCCTGACAGTTGGCTCCGCGTCGCTCAAGGTCTTGGTTGCAAGGGAGGTCGCGGGACCGATCGCGGAGCCATCACCACCAATCATCGTCCAAGTCTTCACACTAGGGGTCAAGTAAGTCGAAGCACAGTAAGAAGAAGTCGAAGAAGCATCATCGGACTTTGACATCCCCTCGTCCATCGGCCGACGCAACGAAGGGTGCGGGTGGTATCACTCGCGTCTGGCCACGTGCGGAATCTTCAGGGTCGACTCCGGCCTTCCCAGGACCAGGTGCGACCCCTGCCCAGCTTCGTCAGTTTTACGAAGGGATGCATTCCATATTTGGGCAGCCCGACTCCGCCGGCACACTTCGGGCCCGCTTACTCTGTTGGGGTACTAGGATTTCGACGCCGGCGGCTCTGACCCTGACACCGCAGGGCCCCCTTGAAACCAGGCCTGGATCCGGATCAGCACCGGTCGACCTAGTGACACCTCCACTGGCGCCACTTCCACCAGCACCACGTCCGCAGCCGACGCCGGCTGGAGACCCAGCCTGCTTCGACCCCGGCTTCCATCCCGACGTGGAACCGGAGCCAGACTGGTGTCGGCCGACGCCGGATCCGGCGCTGATGGGTACTTTTGTGCCTGTGTTCCACCCTGGTCATTTTCAGCCGGATTGGCAGCCTGAGGAGGGTGAGGAAGACTAGGGGGGGTTTGATGACCCTTTAACTGCCCAGCTAGAGTGTGAACTGGACTGGAGAGAGGAACTGGGGGATACCAGTGGTCTGGATACCTCCCCTGTACTCGGCATGTTGTCTCCTCCTACATTGGCTACGGAGGAGGGAGCATCATACGCAGTGGCGTTGTGTAGAGCGGCCAAGGCTCTCCACCTCTAGCTTCCTACCGTGGCAGTCAGGACTAACCTCCTGACAGAGGTGCTTCAGCCGGCAGCGAGCTCTTCGGAGTCCTTGCTGCCATTCAACAAAGCCCTTACGGACATCCTTTTAGGCACCTGGTCCAGGCCCAACATGGGGGCTCCTGTGGATAGGATGGTTGCCCGATGCCACCACCCAGCCCCGGGCGACCCCACTTTCCTCTCCCAACACCCTACCCCTGAGAGCTTGGTGGTCCAAGCATCTATGTCCAAGGGCGCCTTCCCTACAGCTCCACCTGATAGGGAACCCAAGAAGCTGGACCAACTTGAGAAGAAGATGTTTCTTCCTCCAGCTTGGGACTGCAGTCGGTAAACACTGCATGTTTGTTGGGCCGTTATTCCCACTCTGTGTGGGATACGGTGGCGCAGGTGCTGCTTCAGTGCCCGCAGTAGGCCCGGGCCGTGCTATCCTGTGCTGTCGCCGAAGGGAGAGATGCAGCGAAGTTTACAATCAGCTGTGGGCTGGATTCCGCCGACGCACTTGGCAGAACGATTGCCACGTTAGTCGCCCTTCGGCGCTACTCCTGGTTGCGTTCAACAGTTTTTTCCCAGGGGTGTCCAACCACACTTATGCGCATGCCATTCGATGGCCTTCGCCGTTTTGGCGACAAGGCAGACAATACGCTGGAGCGCTTTAAGGACTCTCGAGCTAAGGCCAGGTCCTTGGGCCTCTCCACCACCCACCCTGAACAGTCTGACTTTCGCCCCTTTCGAGACCACGGAAGGGCTGCCCCACTACGTCCCGCCCAGAGCCACAAGCCGGCGCAGCCTGTTCAGCCCCAGCGCGGCTGGGGACATGGGAACCACCGGCGTGGAACTGGGGGCCAGCGAGCGTGCCAGTCCACGGGTAAGTCGCAATACAACAACAGTTCACCACAGCCCCCTCTGCATCTGCCTCCAAACACTCCTAGTCTGACCTTCCAGGGCCACCAAACGCCAGTGGGCGGCAGGAACCGCCATCACCTCCCTCACTGGCGCACCATCACGTCGGACAGGTGGGTTTTGCAGATTGTCCGAAGGGCCTACTCCCTCCCCTTCAAGACTACCCCTCCTTCCATGCTACCTCAGTACCATCGCATGTCGGAGGATCCCCTGGCCCTTCTCCAACAGAAAGTTTTGGCCCTCTTCACCTGGCCCTTCTCCAACAGAAAGTTTTGGCCCTCTTGGCCAAGGGGTCCATCGAGCGCTTTTCTGTCCCAGATGTAGGTCGTGGATGTTATTCCCACTACTTTCTGGTACCCAAGAAGGACAAAGGCCTGTGCCCTACCTTGGATCTCAGGAACGTCAACCGCCTCCTTCAGAAGGATAAGTTCAATATGTTGATGCTCGCTCGGTTCTAGTCTGCCCTCGACCCCGGAGTCTGGTTGGTAGCATTGGACTTGCAGGATGCTTATTTTCACATCCCCGTCCTGCCGGCCCACCAGAGTTACCTACGGTTCACGTTAGACCATGAGCACTTTCAGTTTACCGTGCTCCCCTTTGGCCTTACCAACGCCCCTCGGGTGTTCACGAAAGTGATGGCTGTGGTCGCAGCTCATCTGCGCAGATCAGCCTTCCCTTATCTCAACAACTGGTTGTTGAAGGCGGGCTCGCCCCAGGCAGTCGTCTCCCACCTCCAGACTACGGCCGACCTCCTGCATTTGCTTGGGTTCTCCATCAACGTGCCGAGGTCGCACCTGATTCCCTCTCAGAAGCTCCTTTCCATCGGAGCAGTTCTGAACCCGACACAGTTTCGGGTCTATCCTCCCGAACAGCGAGTCTGGGATATTCGGGCTATGATTTAGATCTTTCAGCCTCTATCCCGAGTTTCGGTCAGGATGACCCTGAGGCTGCTGGTCCTCATGGCCTCCTACATCCTGCGGGTCGATCGTGCCAGATGGCATATGCGGGCTCGGCAGTGGGACCTGAAGTTCCAGCGGGTGCAGCATCAGGCAATCTGTCCGATTACGTCCAGATCTCGGAGGCAACTGCATGGCAATTGCAGTGGTGGCTCAGGAACCAGGATTGGGTCAATGGTAGATCCCTCTCACATCCCCAACCAGAGCACACAGTGGTGAAAGACGCATCCCTTCTGGGATGGGGCAGGCACATGGGAGAGGCGGATCTCAGAGGCCTCTGGTCTCCGGCAGAGTCAGAGCTCCTCATCAACCTTCTGGAGCTTCGGGCGATCCGTCTTGCATCAAAGGCATTCCTTCCCTCTGTCTGGGGAAGAGTAGTGCAAGTGTTCACGGACAACACCACCGCCAGGTGGTACTGCAAGAAACAGGGCAGGGTGGGGTCTTGGACCCTATGTCAGGAGGCCCTGCGCCTCTGGGCATGGCTGGAACATCAGGGCAGATCTTTGGTGGTTCAACACGTGGCAGGTTGTCTGAACGCCAGGGCGGACAAACTCAGCGGCAGGTGCATGATGGATCACAAATGGCGTCTTCACTCAGAGTTGGTGCAAGGTCTCTTTCAGCGGTGGGAGAGCCTTGGTTAGATCCATTTGCCACCGAAGAGAACGCACAATGTCAGCAATTGTGCGCGTTGTAATTTCCAAGGCGGCACTCGTTAGGCGACACTTTTCGTCGCGAGTGGAGTTGCGGTCTTCTATACGCCTTTCCGCCTATACCACTCATGCCCAGAGTGCTGAAGAAGATCAGGCGCAACCAGGCCCAAGTCATTCTTGTCCCCCAGGATCAAGAATCTGGTCTCCCGAGCTGCTCAACATGGCCATCGATCCTTCGATCAGACTTCCTCCTCTGGAGGATTTTCTGTCGCAGCAGCAGGGGACGGTCCTCCACCTGAACCTGTTCAGCCTCCACCTCCTTGCATGGAGATTGAGCGGCAGCAGTTGACGTCAACTGACTTGCCTCCCGAAGTCTGTGATGTAATCTTGGAAGCCAGGCTTTCCTCCGCTAAGACGGTGTACTCCTGCCGATGGAACAAACTTGTTGCATTGGTGCGCAGCAAAGGCTGTGGATCCACTTTCTGCCCCTCTTTCTGAGATTCTCTTGTTCCTCCTTTCTTTTTCCCAGCAGGGCTCTGCTCTGGGCACTATCAAGGGCTATCTTTCGGCCATTCTGCTTTCTAATGCTTCCTGATCAGCCTTCTCTCTTCAAGTCCCCGGTTGTAAATCGTTTTTTAAAAGGCATCACTCATCTTTTTCCTCCTGTTCCCTTCATGATGCCTCAGTGGGACTTGAATTTGGTCTTGACCTAATTGATGTGCGCTCCCTTTGAGCAGCTTCACAACTGTCCTCTTCGACTCTTGACTCTTAAGACTGCATTCCTGGTAGCCATCACATCTGCTAGAAGAGTGAGTGAGCTCCAGGCTCTTTCATTCAAGCCTCCTTGTCTGGCTGTACATCCATACAAGGTAATCCTAAGAACTCGTCCATCCTTTTTTTCCAAGGGGGTCACCTCCTTCCACATCATTGAAACCATAAATTTGCCCACTTTCTTTTCTCCTCCGCATCCTTCGAAAGAGGAAGAAAGGCTTCACCGTCTGGACCCAAAATGTGCGCTTTCCTTCTATCTGGATGCCCTAAACAGTTCCGGGTGGATGACCAACTCTTTGTTGGCTACGCTGGTGCCAAGAAAGGTTTGGCCGTACACAAGTGGACAATTTCTAGATGGGTCGTTTTGTGTATTAAAGCCTGTTATTCTCTTGCTCGAACTTCCTGATGGGCTACGTGCCCATTCCTCCACATCGACGGCAGCCACTACTGCTTTCGGACGAGGAGTCCCTTTGACTGACTTTCAGGAGGCTACGTGGGCATCGTTACACACGTTTACGAGACACTACTGCCTGGACAGCCAATTCCGGAGAGTTGGCTTCTTTGGCCGGTCTGTTCTCCAGGATTTTCTGGTGTGATCTTGGTTCGCAGACCCACCTCCAGGGTTGGTATTTCTGGGGTATCTATTCCAAGGTAAGAATCTATAACTAATTGTTTCTCTCTGATGAACAAGTTATTTGCCTTCGGTAACGATATATCTGTAAGAAACATAGGTTACTTATAGCTTCCTTACCGCCCCACCCATCCTCCCCGTCCTGCGAACTGATTTATAGGGTTAAGGACATGCTTTCTGGGCCCTAGTTTTGTGCACAAGTGGTCAGTGTCTTGCATGGTTCTGCGTTCCTGGCGCGGAAAGTCGTGTACAGAACAGACGTCAGCGTGCAAGGGCTGCATCTTAGTAACCTCCGCAACGTCATCCTGGCGACCACGATGCCGACAACGGAAGCGAAGTCGACCGACGCCCAGGGGTACTGCTGACGAAAAACTTTCCAGATCCAGTCTGACGCCTGGGGGATATTCTAAGGTAAGGAATCTATAACTAACCTATGTTTCTTACAGATATATCCTTACCAAAGTTAAGTAACTTGTTCGTCAGGTCCTGAGTATATTTGTGGCATATATGCAACATAGTCCTTGCTGCCTCTATTTTGCATGGCATCAAGATGTTTACATTTCTTTTCTATCGCCATGCTCCTTCTGTAGGTTAATGGCTTCATCCATCTGCATATGGATTTTTACTACTGGTTGGTAACTAATGGTTCCATCTTTCCTGTATGTTGATTGTTCTTTCACAGACGGTTCTGTTCGGTTGTGCTACACTGTGTATATAGCCTTGTCTCCAGGAATCTGTTATTGCCACTGGTGTCACTTTTGGAGTTCCTTCGGTAATTTTTTTCCCACTTTATGAGGAATTTCTCTACTTTTTACTGCAGTTGCATCAATTTTTGGGATACACTGCGTTTAGCATATTATGCACAGCATCGGTCCTGGCACTTGTATTTCCTTTCATTCAGGGCCTTCTCTTTCCTTCAATTTTGATGATTCCTGCATTTGTGGAACTTCTGTTCCTCAAATGAATATATATTGTTTTTATTTCATTTGCCTCTGCTTTCGATTGGCTTTTTCATTGTTGGTTTAACATTTTGGACTTTATGCAGCTTCATTTCCCTATAGGACTTTACTTTTTCATCGGTTTCTGCATTGTCTGATATCCTTCACTGTTCCAACAGTCTTGGCCTTCCAATAGTTGGCCTTTACTCACCATGGCCTATTTTAGGCCAAGTCACCCTTATATTCTTTATCACAAGGTTCCTTCTCCTGATGCTTTCTTTCAGGATGTGGCTCTTACCAGTCTTTTTTCAGGCTTTAACTCAGCTAGCTTAATTTCTTAATGTTTTGCAGGTTTTTCTTTTATTGAGGGATGTGATTTCCCCCTCTCTTTCCTTGCCTCTTTTTTTGATTCTATGTTGCTGATTGCTCAGCCCCATACTACTTATGTTCATGTCTGTATGTGCTTTGCTACTTTCGTTCTTTTATTGTGATTTTTTTAATATATCACTGTATTATCAACTATCGGCATGGCAATGCTGTATGGACATATGTATGTCTTAGATATAGGTATATATATATATATCTGTATCCCCATGTTTATATATCTAGCCACTTTCTATGGTGGCTCAGTGTTTTGGCACAGAAATGAGTCCCAGAAAACAACTGACGTCAGGGAAGGGCTTATATGGACTCTGTCGACATCATATTTAGTGGCAACGTCGCTATGGTGTCACATGATGCCCTCAACCGGTGCATCTGCTGGTGGATATGCTGGTGAAAAAAGTCTGTATCCAGAGTGTCGCCTGGGGAGAATTCTACGGTAAGGAATCTGCGGCTAGACTATGTATCTTCTAGATAAGGTTTTACGGAAGGTAAGTAACATGTCCTTTTTTCAAGGGGGAATCTCTTTGGAAGCCCCCTCTCCCCCTAGGCCATGGGGGTAGAGTATCCCTACATTTACAATATTATTGTAAGGAATATCACAAGAGTCATGGAGCTCCTCTGCAAAAGCCTACATGTATGGAATGCAGTGCTGCTTACTGAGTACTCTTGCATGCCAGAATCTTGGCTGATTTTTGCTCAGTCCACAGTCAGCACTATGTCTTCAGCCCATGATGTGGATTAGTTCTACACTTTACCAGACAAGTTATTGATCATACCTTCTTCTGGCAGGGCTAGAAAACCTTTGTTTTCTATAAACATTTTGTACACAATCTCTTTAGCTATTACTGTGTGTGTGTTGTGTTTCTTTATTTCTTTTCCTCTACAGCCATCAAATTGAAACTTCTTACCTTGGGCATATTTCACTGTGCAACCAATGAACAACCTTCACGTCTGCTACTCATGGTTGCCCAGTCTCTGATTATAATATCGAAATCCATTCCTTCCTCAATGTGAGCGTAGCTTTTGGGTACTCAATGCTAAATGCAATTGACCGACACACCTCTTTTCTTTTAATAAGATGGACTCTTGCCTGAGAAATTATGATTAAAATCCTATGTCACACCTTGTTCCCACCTTCGATCAAAACCATGCTGTTTTTCACTCTCTGAATACTGCACCTTCCTTTTGTCCTTCCTGTGGAATAACCAGTCGCATATATTTGCTCCACATCTCCTTAGCCTTGTAACCTGTGGACTGGTGCGCAGGATGCCTCATGTGGGTCAATTTCAAATAATCAGAACTTGTTCGAGTTATCCCTTGCTAACTGCTATAATAAGCAGGTGGAGCTGTTACTATTTGCATTATTTACCCTCATTTGATGGACCTTATCAGATGAAGGGCTAAAGTGGCTTTGCCAGTATTCAAACTCATGATCAGCAGATCACACAAAATGGTGGCATCAGTCAGGTCTTCCTGAACCCTCTTTTTTTGGAGTTAACAAAGCTTTATTGAATAAAATAAAAATGTACAGAATTATATATTACACAGAATGAAACACCAAGCTATGAAGTATAATTAAACCAGAAAGCCAAAAAATTATTAAGATTTAATACAAAGAAAGAAATACATCATAAACTTATTAAAGGAAATAATTCTGTACTTAGAACATCACATTTTTTGATATTTTGTGTACTAAGAAAAGAAGAGGAAGGAAGAGTACAGGAGAAAAGAGAAGACAAAAAAGAAGAAAAAGAGAGAGAAATAAATATTACGCATTACACATCCACACATGTATCACATAATAAATCCTATATCATATAATAATTAGCTCATATAATAAAACATGTTATTAACAACTTATTTCTCATAATAACAGCAATAAATAACTAAATACGTTATATTAAATAATTTGGGAAGAGCTATCTTGGTTGCTGGAAAATCCTAGTGGAATCTCTGGGGGTTTAATAATTTTTATTTAAGTAGTTAGTAAACTGAGACCAAAAGAGGTCCTTATCATCATTTGTAGGGTAGATGTTTTCGCTGTATCAAGTCTATGATGAGAACAAAGAAGATTCCACCACTTGGTAACATTAATATTGTTGCCATTTTTCCAATTGGATGTAATAATTTGAAAGGCAATAGCAAGTGAGAGATCTAAAAATGTGCCTAATTTAGAACGTGTCAGCCAAAAGCGTGAAGAACGTCCTAGAAAAATACATTTAACATCAAAAGGGAAATCAACAGAACAAATAGTAGAGATAGTCTTGCAAACCTGTAACCAAAAGGCAGTGGTTGGTGGACAGTAAAGAAACATATGTAAATATGTACCAGGAAGAGTTTTACAAGACCAGCTCATGTTTGAGAGTGTTATATTATATTTTTGCACAGAAATTGGAGTAAGGTATAGCCTGGTATAAAAATAATAAAGGGTTTGTGTGGTGCTAGCATTCGGAGATGTATTGTGTATTTTATTCCAAATGAAACCCCAGTCCCTTAGAGATATGGAATGCTGAAGATCAGACTCCCACAATGTCTCATTTTTGTGTGGAGGACGGGAAGGAGTAGTTTAATGCAGATACTTATATATATAAGAAGCTTTGAGAGACAACGATAATAAAAGGGAAACAGGAGGCAAGGAGATTGGATGAGATTGGGACCGAGTGATTTTGGAGATGTCTTGCCTAAGGGCATCACTGAGAGACTTTTATTTACCGGCATAAGTAGAAGGAATAGCAAATTTGTTTTGAATTTCAGAGAAGGTAAGAGGACTCATGTCGCATATCAGTTGTTTAATTTGAATTATACCTTTCAGAACCAAATTTTTCCAAAAGATGGTTAGATTTGAAATTTTTAGGGCTTTGTTATGCCATATAGAGGATTCTAGAAATTGTATCGGGGAATAAGGGTCTTGTAAGGGAAGACACCTGACTAGAATACTTAATAAGGGAAGCGGAAAAGGTTTGAGGAGGTTTTGAGAACAATGGTAGTGAATAATAAAAAGGAAATGGTGATACAAGTGAGCCTTCCAATCTGCGCCAAATACTGTTAGGCAGGGAGTTGGTGCCTTCCATATAAGGTAGACCCTGTTTTAAAACAAAGGCATTATGATATTGTTGAAAATGTGGGAAATTTACACCACCTAACTCCTTGGGTTTACAAAGAGATATTAAAGAGATACGTGCTTTTGTACCATTCCATAAAAACGCAACAATTTATGTATTTAACAATTTACAGAATGTTGCAGGTCGTTTAATAGGTAACATGGACAGGTAAAAATTAATGACAGGTAGGAACATCATCTTGATAGTGGCCAACCTTCCCTACCAGGATAGGTATAATGGGGGCCTTTTTTCTGTCATTTGAAGAATCTAATGATGAACGTCCTCAAAGTTGATCTGAATTGTCTTTGCCATGGAGGTGGAATATTTTACTCCCAAGCATTTGATGTTGTGCAGAGACCATTTAAATTCAGACTCTTCAAACAATATTTATTTAGGGGGAGTACTTCAGATTTGAAAAAATGTAATTTGTACCCAGGTAAACTAGAGTACAATGGAAAAAAAATGTTAAAGGCAGGAATTGATGTTTCTGGTTCGCAGACATAAAGGACACATCTTCAGCATAAGCTGAGAACCTAATTTCAGTATCTTTATGTTGAAAACTGTGAAACAACGGCAAATTACGTAAAGTATGTAAAAAGGGTTCTAGGGGTAAAATAAAAAGCAATGGAGAAAAAGGACATCCCTGTCTGGTACCACGTAAAAGGAGAAGATTGGGAACCATTTAGAAAGACAGACGTCATTGGTGAGGACTATAATACACTGATATATTTAAGAAAAGTTGGACTAAAACCATGCCATTGTAAAGCCTGCATCATGAACTTCCAATTGACACCGTTAAAGGCCTTTTCAGCATCCAGAGAAAAGGCAGACATTGGAATATTGGTAGAAGAGGCCATATGTAAAATTTCAAATAACAGTCTAGAATTGTCAGTCATATGTCTACCCTTGACAAATCCAGCCTGCTCGAGTCCAACCATATCATGGATTAGAGGAGAAATTCTAATTGTTATAATCTAGGCAAAATGCTTGCAATCAAAATTAATAAGGGAAATAAGGGCAATTCGCACAAAAAGAGGGGTCTTTATCCTTTTTAGGGATTAAACAAATCATAGCCTCTAGGAAAGTTCCCTTGGCCTTATCTTGAGAGCGAAAAGACTGATATAAAGAAAGTAAGTGGGGAAGTAAGAGATGCGAAAAAAAGGAGTAGAATGCAGCAGTAAAGCCATCCAGACCCGAGCTTTATCTTTAGGTAAAGCACTAAGAGCAGACTTTAGTTCAGAGATCCTGATTGACGCTTCCAAAAAAGAAAGATCCTGTGTCTGTTGCTCTCCTTGCGGAAGAGAAGGAAATGAGAATCTAGTGCCTCATCAGTGGGAAAATGGTCTGGTGTATAAAGTTTGGTATAAAAGTCTGTAAAGCATTTCAAAATGCCGTTATTCTTAAAAAGGATCCCCACTTTCCTCCAAGATCTTAACTATTCTTGACTTTTGAGATTTGACTTTCAAATAATTAGCTAGTAATTTGCCAGGCTTATTGCGCCCCCCAAAAAACTTGGAATTGATTTTTAACAAAGTACCAGCAGCCTCCTCAGGTGACCTTTTTATTAAACTGGAATCAAGCACTCATTAAACTCTGTAACGTAGTATCATTCTTGGTAGTAAAAATTAATGTTCAACTGTTTAATAGATTGAAGTAAAGCTGAGGACTCCTTACTAGCTTTCTGCTTTTTAACTGAAACTAAATTCATTATATTACCCTGAGCAGAAGCTTTGAAAACATCCGAGACAGGGTGGAAGGGGATATCTGGCGTATGATTATGCAGTAAAAACTCCTTTATGAAACATTCAAAATGTTGCCAAAATTATTTATCTTTTAATACGTTATTATTGAAATCCCATATAATAGATTTAGAGACTTCCGGCAATAGATCTAAATCTATTGTAACCGGTGCATGGTCTCAAATTAAAATTGACCAATTTCAGCATGTGTAAGTGAAGTGACTAGGGGTGGTGAAAGAAATATGTAATCAATACTGGACTGGGATTTGTGCGTTGGTGAGAAAAAGGTATATTCCAGTGTGTCCGGAAAATATAACCTCCAAGCATCAACTAATCCTCTAGAGTGTACAAAACGTATAAACGTTTTTAAAATTTTATTAGGAACATATTTCACCTGAGATTTCCTATCCCAGAAAGGATCTAAAGTATTATTGAGGTGTCCATCAACTATCAAGTTAGCATTAGAACATGAGCGCAAAACATCTGACATTTGATTCCAAAGTGTACATCTATACCTGTGGGTCCATAAATGTTCAGTATAGAAACAGGCATACAGTGTAGAGTATCATGCAATTGAACCCATCTACCCTCATCACCCTCCACTTTCACAACCACCAAGGTAAAGGATTTATGAATCAGAATAAATTCTCCCATTTTTGTGGTTAATGGCTGGAGAACAGAAGACTTGATCAACCCAATTTCTGTGCAATGAATTCAAGTTTTTATCTAGTAGTGTGTTTCTTGTAATAGAGCAATATTACATTTGAGGCAGGCTAAATAGGTCAAGACTCTTTGCTTTTTAATAGGATTACGTAAGCCCTTAGTATTCCAAGAAATAACCTTAAGGGAATTCACCATTGTAGCATCTGAACAAATGTCTGAACCAATACAACTAAAGAATACTGAAACCAGCAGCAAACTTTCTAAGAATATATAACATAAGAAATGATCTAAGCAAGAAAATCGATGAAAGATTGTGACACGTAGAGAAATAAGGAAATAAATAAAAAGAAAATACAAAAGAGAAAGGAGATAACAGAAAGCCAAAAAGCTTTAGTCTTGAGGAGAATAGAATCACATGTGTCATGAAAAAATAAAGTGAGGAGGTGGAGAAGCACAAAACTAAAGATGGCCAACAGGCAAACAACATTCATTTAAAATAAAGAAAAACTGCATCGGCGACAATTATTTACAAGAAAAAAGAAACTGAGAGCGTGTAGAGAAGTGAACACTTCCAAATCAGTCATATAACGAAGATCAATAAGACAACAAGATAAAGAAACAACAATAAAAATACATCATCCATACATGAGCAATGAAAAACAACTTACCAGACACGAGGAATATAGGAAACAATAGGTGTAGGAAGGGAGTTATACGGAGGGCAACACATCAAATTGAAGGAGAAAGTCCAGGGAAGAGAACATATAACTGCAAAAAGGAATAATATATATTAATATTAAAAAACTGGTTTAATTAGCTGAAGAGAACAACCATAAAACACAACAGTGACATTGAATATATAACCATTAGAACAATATAATTAAATAATAGAAATAAGTGTACATATAGAATTAAAATTCTGAAACATAGGGAAAAAGATCTAAACCCATAGCAGAAGAAGCATAAAAAAACAAGAAGTTCAAACTTTCCCAAGCTCCATCCCTTCACCCTTGTGCTGGAAAATAATTTTTCTCAAATCATCTGGGCAGTCAAAAGTATGGTCCTTATAAGTGACTTTAAAGAAACAAGGGTGCACAGACCGTGTCTAGTATTCATAGATCGTAAAGTTGGCCGAAATGACAAAAACCCCTTCCGACGAGCAGCAGTTGCTTGTGACATATCTTGAGAGATGTATACATTCTGGCCAGACCATAATATTTGTTTCCTTTGCTTAGCTGGCGATAACACCATCAAAAGCTCAGTGAATTCTAGAAAAAGTACAATTATTCCTCTAGGACAACCAGAACCTGACACATCAGTAGGTTTAGGGCCAATACGATGCGCACACTGTAGATTAAGATGTGTTCCTTCCTTAAAACCTACCAATTTGGGGATATGGACCCCAAGAAAGGCAAGCATGTCCAATCCCTCCCTTGCCTCCGGAATACCATAAATTTGAAGATTGTTCCGCCTATCCGGTTTTCCAAATCCTCAGTCTGCTGCTTCAAAAGTGCTATCTCTTTAGACATATTTTCAATTTTGGTAGTCGCATCCTGCACATCACTGATCTGCTGTTCAATATCAGATACCCTGGATTCCAACGTGGACCATTTTTCCTGAAGACTTTGAAGTGTAGTCTCCATGACAAAATGTTTCAGATGCTTGATTTCTTCCATGAGATCTTCCAAAGTCAAAGGAAGAGGAGACTTTGTAGGGGATTCAGGATCCTTTTTCTGCCTTTTAGAGGGAGCATTTTTATCCTTGAGAGCAATAGGCAAAACCATGGATGTGGTAGCAGCCTTCGAAGCAGAAGCGGGTGAAACCTCTATAGATTATCACTTCCCAAAAAGGCAATATCAAAAATGTGTTCAATTCAGAAGTGACAAATGAGACCCAAAATAATGAAGACTGAACCCCATGGATGACTACATGGGTTGTATCAGGAATAATTAAATGAGACAACCTTTCCTCTTATCCAAAAAAGTGGGATGTATACAAGGCAACATGAAAGGAGATATCAGAAAAATTATTGGTAAAAATGCTGCAGTATTAATAATTAGCATGGACTATGTCAGTCATGACTGCTGAAATTCCTCCTGTCCACTGGTGAAAATAAACTAAGAAAAAAGGCAAAAATCACAAATCCCAAGGTTTGCAGGATAAAATTCCTCAAAGGAATCAGTTGCTCATGTCATCAATATGTTCACTACCTGGAGCATCAGCCAACAACCAATAGGCACAATGCGGGCAGCAGAAGAACAATATAAGATTACTAGCAGCCCGTCCCGACGTTGTCCGGGAGCAATTAGGCTTCAGGGCCCCCGCCCGCCCCGACGTTGTCCGTGGGTCTTCCGGAGCCTTCCTCCATATATTGGAGTATTATACCTCTATGTTTACTTTGTACGCTTTTGTAACCTGCACACGTCACTTTTTCCTCCTGTAATGCAGTATTATACCTCTATGTTTACTTCGAACGCTTTTATAACATGCACACGTAACTTTTTCCTCCTGTAATGCACCGTTTGGCTCACTTTTGTAATGCTCCGTTTCCTTCCTCTTGCTCACGATGTACGCTTTTGTAACCTGCACACGTAACTTTTTCCTCCTGTAATGCAGTGTTGGTCTCACTTTTGTAATGCTCCGTTTGCTTCCTCTTGCTCACAATTGTCATTTTTGTTTCATTTTTCCACCGCTCCTAAATAAATAATGAAATGAAAAATTACACTTATATAGCGCAAAACCACCCGGAGGCCTCGCAGCGCTTAAATAAATAACCTACCTCATCCACCGCTCCCCCCCGCCTGTCCGCCGCTCCTCACCGCTCCTCCCCGCACCATGTCCGCCGGTCCTCCTCGCGCTCCTGGACGCCGTTCCTCCCCGCACTCCTCACGTCAGCACGCAAGTCGCGGCCGGTGCTTCTTCCAAGGGACTACTTTTTTTTCTGGTAAATTTTTTAAATAACGTATATTTATTACGTTTATATAGCCTATGTCCATCTGCACACCCTCACGATTACAACGATGTATCGGGTGTGTGGATTGGCGCTGTGGTTCCCGAGTTCTTCCTTTATAATAGTAGTATAGATTTCAGGGGCTCTCCACTGCCCTCAAAGTCTGCAAATGTCAAATGAAATTTAGCGCCAACTGGCAACAAAACCTACTCTGGCGTGCTCTGTTAAAACAAAATGGCGGCTGCGACTGCCAGCTCTGAGGTGTGCGACCAAAGGGAAGAACGAGGGGAGCAGCCATTAAAAATTACAAAAAATTCAATTTACGTTGTCTCCCCGTGCACCTATTCCTTCAAATTATGGCCATTTTCAGCAGACAGCGCCGCCAGAAGAAAGCAAAAGTGGATCTTTAGTGACTTGCGGCCATCCTACGGGCAGTTCAGCCACCTTCCTAAACCTTCTTGATGCAAGCTGTGGAGATGCTTGCTTGAAAGTAAACCACTGCGCTTGCAAGGTCTGTTCTATTTTGCTAAATAGCACGACTTTACCAGAAATTGCTCTTGCAAATGTAACATATAAAGGTCATGTCATCTGTCTACTTCGGCACTAAAAGTGGCTGCTTAATCCCTCTGCTCCAACATTCCAATGCTTGTCTTTCTGCTTGTCCCTTTTTAATTTAGACAATGCTACCCTCTCCACAAGCAAACCACTGGACTGTGGGGTACCGCAGGGCTCATCACTAAGCCCACACTGTTCAATGTGTACATGAGGCGGCTAGCTGAGATCGTGCGTCCATATGGCATTAAGATCGTTACATACGCCGACGACACTCAGCTGGTGGTCTCTCTTGCACAGAAGAACAGTGAACCGGCGCAGGCCAACCTAACGACCTGTATGGAAGATTGGATGACAGCATCCTCCCTCAAACTCAATGGTGACAAAACCGAGCTCATGCTGCTCGGCCCCCCAGCTTTGTCTTTCATCGACCGACTATGGCCCAGTAGTCTGGGCACACCCCCTATCCCAAAAGACAGCATCAAAAGTGTAGGGGTCTGGCTGGACAAATCTCTAACCCTCAACACCCAAGCAACAAAAACATTGGCAACCTGTTTCGGGATTATCAGGATCCTGAAGAAAATCCTACTACTCCTCCCCTTTGAAGCCAGACAAATCGTCATACAAGGTCTAATCCAATCCCGATTGGACTTCAACAACGCGCTTTACCTAGGGGCACCAGAATATGTGCTGCAAAAACTCCAACGGACCCAGAATTGTGCTGCACGCACGCTGCTCCAGATTCCACGCAGAGAATCAGTGGCACCTGGATTGAGGACCCTACACTGGCTCCCTGTCAGGGAGAGAATAAAATTCAATGCCATGTGCATATCCCACCAAGCATTCTGGAGAACCGGCCCCAAAATCAACCACCCCCTGCTCTCCCCCTACCACCCCGGCAAACAACTTCGATCCACTAACACATTCCTAGCAGTAACCCCCAGGATCAAGAGGTCAAGAGCAGGAAGAAGGTCCTTCACGCTCAACGCCGCTAGGCCGTGGAACTCCGTCCCCCTAAACCTCAGATCGAACCCCAACCTAGCATCCTTTCGCAAGGATCTTAAAACCTTCCTTTTCAGCAACTAACCTACCCCAGCTCCCCTCCTCATAGCACTCTCCGTTACAATAGCGCTCGGACGCCCAAGGGCAGCAGTCGCGCTTTACAAAACCCATTTCATTTCATTTCAATGGGTGGAATGTTCTAATAGGTTTGTAGCCTTTGTACCCCGGGCTATACTGCTGTTATTGGCCTTCTCCCATATTATAAGGCACGTCCAGACCTTTAACAACCGGTATAGCACTCGAGTATTAGGCTATGTTAGATCTTTAAATTTCCTGTTACTTATTGACAATATTCTTTGTTTATGTTGACTTCCATGCAATTGAACTGGGAAGTATACATTACAGAATATTTTAGGAAGTCAGCCCCCACATTGACTTGAGAAATCCCTAATACATATATCTGATGAAAACATTTTAAATAGTTTTCTCAACCCATCCTGCCTTTGAAAATTACACCTTGTGGGAACTGCTTGCCCATTATTTATCTTTGCCTCACTTGCGGTCTAACGAGTAGCCTGAATATAGTTTGTCCTAACACAGCTGAGAAATGACCCGGAGTGCACAAAGTTACATTTTTCTAAAACTGGAATGATACAGTGAATCCGTCGGTTGCTCGCCTCGATAATGACATGCATTTGCTGTTATGCCAGTCACGTGTAGACCTGTCTTTGTGAATCTGAAGCCTTTCTACTGCACAGACGTAAAAAGCGAAGCGCCTAACTGCTGCAGAGGGAATTTCTTTGAGAGCAGGGCTTTAGAAAATGACAAATTCAAGGTTGCCTCTTTCAAATGAGGATTGAAGCAAACCTAAGGGGTCATTTTTCCACAAGCGAACAGAAAATTAACCCGTTGCTACAGTTGTATAGACCGTGTTATCATTCTGTGCATTGTGCTAGATGATTCAATGTCCTGCCTCCAGGGACTTTGAATAAATGTTATTATTTGTAATAGTCATATTACTAATTCTGAGATGCAATTGGGAATCCGCAGCAGAAAGAAGGAAACACGACTTCCTAAAGGACATTTGTTGAAGGCCAATTACAGAGTATATAATAATCGTTGTGCTGAACCTCCGTATTCAGTGAAAGCCCCTTTCTGTCAATTATAATAATGTGACCATTTTTATTTGAGGTTCACCTGGGGATTTTGTGTTCTTTGCTACTGTGAAGTAATTTTCTTAGATTATAGTGTACATATTAAACTAAAATGCGGCCCATTCAAAGGCGCTAGCCTCAATTGACACAAACACATGCAAAGTATAATCCAATGTCTGTTTCATTAATAAAAATGTTATACAATTGGTTTATCATGAAGTCCACCTTGACTTGAGGGCTATTGGTTTACTTTTGAGAACTTAATCTTTCAGTAAATCGATTTTCTAGTTGTACTTTTTAATTCACTGAACGTATGCAGTGGTGCATTTTTGTATTCGCGGATGCATTACCTTAGAGTTTAACAGAAGCGCTAAATTGTGAAAAGATCAGCAGTAACCCTGCGGACTCGGTACACTTTGCCCGAGTACAGTGGCTGCTAGAGAAAATGAGAAATTGGACTGGAATTACCTTTGCATCAGTAATTACTCTCTTCTCATGGGAACCTCCAGACTCCACGTTTAATCCCGAAAACTTTTTAGAATTACCGGTACCAGAGTATCAATAATTCTAGGGATTGGATTTACCCAGTGTAGACGCTGCACAATTTGTAATTAGCCCTTGTGCACAATTATTGGTTTCTCATACACCCACATCGGTATAATGAAGATTATTGCAAAGTAATTTCGATAAGTGTTACATACATCCAAGATTCCTCAGTTTTTCTGTATTCAAAACTCTGAAAAAGGTATGATTTTTTGTAAATTGCTCATAAAAGCATTTGAGCTTCATATCCCTCTGAAGGAAGCTATGCAAAAAAAGTAACACACTTTATATCAACATGTTCTTAACTTTTTTCTTAGATTTTCATAGGTATTGAATTCAAAGGATGATTTAACGTTTGCCACCACGATGTGTAATAGTGGGAATTAGAACTGTTTAAAAATGAGATGTTCACTAACATCCTAAACCCTTATGTGCTATTATAATTGGAAAATAAAGCATATGTTAGGATTTGATTACAGCGATCTCCAAAATCGACGTCTCCATGGTCCTTCGCAGCCATCCTTCTTGGTGTTAGTTAACAATGATTATAGATAGATATGGCATTGGCAATTTTAACTTAATCGGATGTGAGCTTCCAATTTCCGTGAAATGGGACCTCCCACGGGGCTACAAACCTTATTGGGAAGCTAACCTCAGTTGTATGGGAAAGGGCCACATCAATCAAAACCCAATCAGGTTTGCCCCGTCTATTTCAAAGATAAGGATGGATATCCAATGCATGGAAACACAGGTTTCTACTGCAACTGGACAACTTGAGAAATGCTCTATTTTAATTATTATCATATTAGAGCAGGGCCTGTTTGAGTAGTGTTGTAGTCCGGTATATGTTACATTTTAACTTAGGAAGTGGGACAGAAGCAATAGAAGTTAAAAGTTGGGTTCAGGTTGCCACAGGCATTTGAATGGAGTGTTCTGAATGTGCAAGTCTGTAGAGCTGTAGAGAAGGAATGTAATGATGGTGAGTATCTGTTGTCTTCTGGTAGAGTATTCACCATTTATTTAGAAAATGCTTTGTGTCCCTGTGCGCTCCTAGTTCCCCCCTTATTGTTCCACCACTTCTCATGGTCCCACCTCATTATCTGCCCCACCCAACCCATTTTACTGTTTTACTGCCAGGATGTTTTTTTGGTTTTTTTTTAGGTCTCGCGTAGGCTGCGCTTGCGTTCTCTCTTAGAGACATGCTGTGTTCAGGTATGGACTTTTAGCTCCTCCCATTTTCCGCCCATCTTTCCAATTGGCTCCACTTACTGTCCTTTGTAAATGGTGGCTTTTCGTTCGTGAAAAGGCTTATTAGTCCCTCCTTAGTACCCCCCTCTCTTCTGTTGTTACCTCCCATGAGTACAGCCTCTCTTACATGTGTCCTTACCCTCTAGGTTTCATTAACAGTTGGTAAGCACTATTTAGTTAATGTCTTGCTGAAGCCGGCACAACATGCATGACTCACTAAAGACTTTTTTTTTTTTTACAATTGTAGGCTTTTTAAAGCAGCACGGCATGCCGTGCTTTGTCTTCAAGGATGGCGGCCGAGTGCATTACCTGGCCGCATTGCACATGTATAATTGGTAGCATTTGTTTGTTTGACAAATGCATTAGGAGGGCGCCTGTTCCGTACAAATGCAATGCAGCCTTTAAGGGCTTCTCTGACTGCCTGAGCACTTTGAGAATGAGGAAAGCGCGCCATCCACGACCGCATTGCATACGCTGCGCTTTACCTGTAACAATGGCAGCCGAGTTTTTTTAGGTCTCGCGACCTATCGATGCGCGCAAGCGCATCGAGCGGAGCGAGAATTCATGTCGGCAAAACACAAGTCAAACCAAGGGCTTTCAGCCCCGCGGTTTTCTTGCAGTTCACGTGTATCACGTGAGCAAACATGCTCGCGCATCGCATGCAAGCCCAGCCTCTCGCATTCCCAGGCTCTCCCGCCCCCATCCAGCATCAGGCACTCCTCCCACACCTCACGGACATCTGTTCAGCACGCACATTGCATGCAAACCCAGCCTCTCGCATTCCCAGGCTCTCCCGCCCCCATCCGGCATCAGGCTTCTCCTCCCCTAGCAGCACTCCTCCCACACCAGCAACTCCCCCCTCCAACACCAGCACCTCCCCTCTCTCTCCCCGCAAACACAGCCTTGCCCTAGCAGCACTCCTCCCACACCAGCACCTCCCCCCTCCCACACCAGCACCTCCCCTCTCTCTCCCCAAAACACAGCCTTGCCCAAGCAGCACTCCTCCCACACCAGCACCTCCCCCCTCCCACACCAGCACTTCCCCTCTCTCTCCCCGCAAACACAGCCTTGCCGTTTATTTTTTTTAATGCAGTAACTACTTTTAAGGACACTCTTCAAAATACATTTTGGCCGTCATTCAGAGCAAACATTCAGTGTATTTAGTTTCCTTTTGTTTAAATTGCTCAAACAGTTAAATAATTGTCTCGTAGTGCACACAGTCTTTCAAGCAATTTGTCAGCTTGATTTCTTAACGTACGGCTACAGGGCCATGGCCCCCGCTGGGGCGCATTCAGTGCCTGTACATCGCACGCCTCCGAACGCCCCAGCTCGGTGATTCTGAGTGCATCTGCCCAGCTATAAGCTGTGCAGGGACAGCGCGTGCCTCGGGGACATGGCAGCTGTCTGCATGTCTCTGCCATTTGCTCTTTCTGCCTGTGAGTCCATGGTAACACCTAGTACTTCCCATTGTCCCTTTGTGCCTTTTAGAGCAGCACGGCCTTCTATGTATAATCCACGTGATTCTGACTCAGATGGAGCTCTTGTTTCAGGCTAACCGGTTCCAGTGATTTATATAATTTCCACTTGTGTTCAGTTGATGTTTATAAAGTGTTGAGAGATGGAGAGTGTGGCAGCTTGCTTTCTTGTCTCCTCCACTGCCTTGAAGTTGTTTCAGGCTAACCGGTTCCAGTGATTTATATAATTTCCACTTGTGTTCAGTTGATGTTTATAAAGTGTTGAGAGATAGAGAGTGTGGCAGGTTGCTTTCTTGTCTCCTCCACTGCCTTGAAGTTGTTTGCCTGGTGTGATTTATCTGCAGGTTGAGTTCCGGAGCAGGACACACACACATCCAAGCATATTGCACTCACTTGGTTATTGGCCAGCACAAAGCGCCTGAGAGCTCGGCCCGCTTGTTAGAAGGCATTGTCAGACTGGGAAAGATTACGGCCCACGACATCAAAATAAATGCGCCCCCCATGTGTAATTAGATAGATTAAAAAAAAGCGGCCCATATTTCGAACTTGTTGCAGGTTTGAACTCGTAAAGACACGCAGTACACATGATTTTTCAGGGTATAGAAGACTGCATGGATTTGAGCTTTCTACAGGCTGTTATTGTTTTAACATCAGGGAAGTCAACAATAACAAGCATTGGCATAGACAATAGGTCTCGCTTGTTATATTTAATTAGCAGCAGCAGCATTTCCCCTGCGCCAGGCCACATCAAAGGCTCTGTGCCACTTTCACCCACACAGCAACACTTACAGACACGCAACACCACTCACACCCACGCAAGCCCACTATCATCCACGCAACACCACACTCACCCACGCAACGCCACTCACCCAAGCAACACCACTCACACACGCAACGCAACTCATCCACGCAACCCCACTCATCCACACAACCCCACTCACCCACGCAACGCCACTCATCCACGCAACGCCACTCACCCACGCAACGCCACACACCCACGCAACACCACTCACCCACGCAACACCACTCACCCACGCAACACCACTCACCCACGCAACACCACTCACACATGCAACGCCACTCACCCACGCAACGCCACTCACTCACTCACTCACAGCCACTCACACCCACGCAGTGCCACTTTCACCCACACAGCACCACTTTCAGACACGCAACGCCACTCACACCCACGCAAGCCCACTATCACCCATGCAATGCCACACTCACCCACGCAACGCCACTCACCCACGCAACGCCACTCACCCACGCAACGCCACTCACCCATGCAACGCCACTCAGCCACGCAACGCCACTCACCCACGCAGCGCCACTCACCCACACAGCACCACTCGCCCACGCAGCACCACTCACCCACGCAGCACCACTCAACCACGCAGCGCCACTCACCCACGCAGCGCCACTCACCCACGCAGCGCCACTCACCCAGGCAACGCCACTCAAACAGGCAACGCCACTCACCCAGGCAACGCCACTCACCCAGGCAACGCCACTCACCCAGGCAACGCCACTCACCCAGGCAACAACACTCACCCACGCAACAACACTCACACATGCTACGCCACTCACCCACGCAACGCAACTCACTCAAAGCCACTCACACACGCGCAGTGCCACTTTCACCCACACTGTGCAGTGCACAATAGGTCTCGCAGTACGAAAGTTGGAGCTATTGGTTTTGTAAATGACAAAGCCCTTTATGTTTTTAAAATGAAAACAAAAATAAAAGGCATTGTTATTTGCAATTGTAATAGCTCCAACTTTCCTACTGCGAGACCTATTGGCAACGCCAGTGCTTGTTTTTTATGTGCGCGGCTCACCAAACTCTTTTTGTTTTATTTGTATGCTTTTTTAAAACAGCGCAGCAGCCACCTTCATCTGAAAAAGTGGCGGCCGCGCATATTCCCTGACTGCATTACATGTGAATAATTATAAGCATTTGTTTGTTTAACAAACGCGTTAGGAGGGCACCTGCTCCGTGCAGATGTGATGTCGTTTTTAAGGGCTTCTTCGACTTCCTAACCACAGTGTGCAACAAAATGGCCTACTAACCACTGAACCTGGACAAACCCCGGAACGTAAAATCATCTGCTCTTAAGTCCGCTTTTTTTTTAGCACGGGGTGGTGTACAGCAGCAGTGGACAGAAGGATACATGGGTACAAGGGAGTGGAAGGAGCGGGAACATTGCTAAATAGAGGACTGCAGAGGAGGATTTGGCCGGGCGGGGTTTGGGGCACATGCATGCCGCGGTGTTTCAATGCTTACAATTAAAGCTTAAGTTCAGTGGTATAATTAAGACTCCAGTGATATGTCAATAGATGCACATTTTTGGTTGGCACATTACCTTTGGGTTGCTTTTATTCCATCCTGTTTTCATCTTTAGGTCGAGCGTGGGCAGCACATTCGTTGCTCTGCAAGGCATGCAGTATTCAGGTAGGGACTGACGCTCTGCACACTCTCCGCCCATATTTTTCATTGGCTTGTGTCATTGTTGTAAATTGTGGCTGTTCATTGGTCAATAGACATAGTAGTCTTTCCTTAGTACTGCCTTGTCTCCTTTCGTAACCTTCCATGTCGACACCCTCTGCTACGTGTGTTGTTACTCGGTAGGCTGTAATTACAGCCTATGAGCACTATTTTCTCAAATAGCTTTGTCCCGCCGCAGTTGCAGGCAAGACACACTCTCTCCTAACGCTTTTAAAAAAATGTAACAGCACCGGTGCCAAGCGCATTTGCAATGTAATAGGTCTCGCATTTGCGATAATTTAAGCTATTGGCATTGTAAATGAAAATGTCTTTTATTTATCAGTTTTAAAATCAACACATAAGTAAAAGGCATTGTCATTTACAATGCCAATAGGTCAGATCTCGTAAATGCAAGACCTATTGAATTGCAAATGCTTGTTCTCTTTGTACATTGTTCCCTTCCCCCTCTAAGTCACCACGCCACTTCTTTTCTTTCCCACATCTGTCCTACATACGATTTCACTCCCTCCGCGCTTCTTGCTTACACATACGCTTCCATACTTTATAGCGCACACTTTCTTTTAAACAAAATACCCCACTGCAAATAAAACAACATAAATAAAGTGTTATTATAACAGCAATAGATCTAACTTTGCAACTGTGAGACCTGTTGCATTGCAAATGATTGATTTTTTGAATAGAGAGAAATGCATGCAATACCGAATACTCTCTCTGCATACAGTGCTCTTTGTGTTTCTATGTCAAAACAAGGCTGGTTATTGATACCATTACTATATTTTTTCTTTCTATGACATACAAACCAAATAAGGTTCATGAAGAAGCTCCCTTTCCACCCTCCCTTAATCTGACATAGAAACAAAATCAGGACTTTTTCGCAGGCAAGAAACCTTCGAAAGGAACCTTTGAAACAGTAAGCTTTTTATTTTTGTCAGGTCTTGCTTTAATGGCCAAAGGGTGCATGTGTTAGCACATTAAAACCAAGCTTATCGGCATTGCCACTTCTTTTTACACAGTGCCTTTAAAGATAGTCTTTAGTTGCACAGTTTTTATTTTACACACATGCCAGTGATATAACTGAGCTTATCAGAATAGAGCTTAAAAACGTATTCTATTTTCCCTGAGGATTTAGTGTGTTCTATGGCAGCTGTTTGATGATCTAAACTGAGCTGTAGCAATATTGCTATCAAAAAATGTTCACTTTGAAATTAGACGGGGGACAGTATATCTTGAAACTTTTGCCGTAGTGTGTGAAAACATTGTACCAGCCACTGCTGCCAACAACAAATTCTACATTGAAAAGTTGTAAATAAGCAAACTGTTGCAGTGTTAACCTGTGCCTGTGTAGAAAGTTTGAGTTGAATCACCCATTATAATGGAAATGGGAAATAGAAAACAAATTTCTCGTGAGCACAAAGTGTCCGAAAAATGTCCACAGGTAAGCAGGTTTGTAGTATAGATAAGCAAAAAATGTTTGATGTGATATGGAAAATTAGATTGTTTTCCAGCCATCAAATCTGTAGTGCATTTAGTAAGTCCCTTCTTTCTTTCAAAATAGATAAGCTTTTCTCATGACTGTGGACATTTTTGAAATGTGAACCTCATTTCAGTTGTAATGTATATCTCAATTTTTAAAGTAGTTCTGCATTTGGATGCGACTTTCATAAAGACTTTTGACATTTGTAGGCTCATTTAGTTGAGGATATTGTATCACATTGCTTCTTTCGTTCTCATATTAGTGTGGGCCATGCGTGCCCATGAAAATGTCTCTGGTTTTATTTTTCCAAATTCTGTGTAATGCCCTGACTGGGTTTTTTATTGAGAGAAAGGGCAGAAGAATACCAAGTGCCCTCCACTGGCCTGTTTGACATCTTGAGACATGCTAGGGTGCCACAAGGAGCTCAGTGTACGCTTTTAGTTTAGTTTAGTTTAAGGGGGTTTATAAAGCGCCTGGTGACGCCTCCCGGCGTGTCCCTGCGCTGTGGAGAGAGCATTTATGAGGAGAGAGAGAGGAGCCATTATGAAGTGAATAGAAACGTTTTCAGCCGCTTCCTAAAAGAGGCCTCATTGGTCTCTAGCCTGGTGTCCATGGGCAGGAGATTCCAGTGCCTGGCCGCTAATGATCGGAAGGATCTTCCTCCCATTCTGGCTTTCTTGGGGCAATAAGTTCTAAGCAAACCCATGCCTTTCGATCTAAGGGATCTATTAGGTTCATACAGGGAGGCAAGATCCGCCAAATAAGCCGGCGCTCTTTGGTGAATTATCCTATGGCACCATAACAGGGCTCTAAAAACAATCCTCTTGCTAATAGGTAGCCAGTGGAGGGATGCTAGAGAGGGTCTCGAGGGGGCTCTACGGGGGAGCCTCAGCACTAGACGTGCAGCAGCGTTTTGAAGAACCTGTAGTTTCTTGACGTTTTTGGCAGATGTTCCTAGGAGCAGCACATTCCTATAGTCCATACGGGAAGTTATTAGTGCTTGCGTCATGGTACGTCTGGAATTTAAAGGCAGCAGATCAAGGGTGCGATTGAGCGTTTTCATCACTCCAAAACATTTGCCAACCGTTTTCCTGATGTGGCTATCAAAAGACAGTTTATTGTCTACCCATACTCCTAGATTTTTTGCTTCCCGATTGGGAGGGGGCAAAGGACCCAAGCAGTTGGGCCACCATTCTTTAGTCCATTTTGTTTCATTGCCTCCAATTACGAGGACCTCCGTTTTGGTGCCATTTAATTTTAGACAGTGTTCTGTCATCCACGTGGCAAGCCTACTCATGCAAGCGTTAAAGTTATCTGCTTCCAGAGAAGGGGCCTGAGACAGTGATATAAGAAGTTGCGTGTCGTCGGCGTAAGAGACAAGCTCTACGCCGAACGATTGCACCACTTCTGCCAGGGGGGCCATGTATAAATTGAACAGGGTTGGGCTCAGGGCAGAGCCCTGAGGCACCCCCTGTTCAAGCATCACGCTGTCAGAGAGATAGGTCCCTCTTTGGACTTGAAAGCTTCTGTTGATCAGAAAAGCTTTCAGCCATCCCAGTGCCTTATGGATGACTCCCGCTCTGTTTAGACACTGTAGCAGAATGGAATGCGCTACAGTGTCAAACGCGGCACTGAGATCTAGCATGATAAGCGCCATGGTTTTGCCCTGAGTTTAACACTGACTGGTTCAGCTCGCTAGGGCTGTACCAAATTTATTTCAGCTGTTTTTAGAGTTTCTTTTGTCAAATAATGTCTGATCACTTAAATATCTGCCAATATTTTGGTATTAGTTCTTGGGAGGCTGGTGGCAAGTGTCAACATGATAAGAAAACCTTGAAAAACGTGCAGCAGCTGTCCTCTTTTTCACTCATATTTGCACTTGTTCCACAGAATGTTAATTTGTCACTCGTTTGTTACTGCAGTGGTTGATACCAGGTTTGTATTCAACGGCTTGATGGCACAATAGGGTTGCCATCAATTGGTATACTTCACCAATCCACCAGTTATTCTATTTGATATAACCGTGCTTTATGAATTTTTAACCAAATTGTAAAAGGATATAGGAGTGCCATATCTGTTTCTCGATTAATTGAATGTTTTCCATGACATTTGAAAAGTAGTTCCAGATGTTCACGTCCCTTTTAAAACTTTTGAGTCAAATTATTATTGGTGGGAAATAAAGCGGACCTCCAATTTCTAGCAGTGCACAATACCTTTAAAAAGCCTCCCGAACAATTAAGTATTCTTAACCAAACTGATAAAAAGAGCATATATGGACCAACATACCCATCCTCCCTAGCTACTTGCCATCTACTACCCTACTGATCAGGATCCACCTCCAGATGAGCACTCCATCGCCTTCTCAACTTCCATGCTGCCCCACTAATCCAGTACCCCTTTGACAAAGCAGTGCTCAAACTTTTCTTCCCCACCATTATTGTATGATCCGTTCCTAGAAGCTGGCATTATGACGCCCAGTGGCACGTTGGAAGAGTTGGGGGGTGAGGGTGGTTGGGTGGGGGGGGGGGGGGGGGGGGGAGATCAAATGGATGGTGGGTGGGTGCATGCCTGCAAGGTGACTGTAAATAATAAGAAAAATTAGCCTCTTACCTTGCTTGTTGCACGACAGGCATCCTCCTTGTGCCGTGTTCTGCTCTGTCTCTTCAATTTACCTAAGCAATCCTGGCGCTGCTCTCATGCTGGTAATCAGCATGACAGCAGTGCCAGGATTGGTGAAGCGGGCTGGCTGGATGCTCCTTCAGGCCCTGTTGGCTGGTGCTTGGTGTCCACCCAGTGGTCTAAGACAGCTGAGTGGAGAGCTTCAAAGGGCGCATGTCACTTTGGCTGGCAGATCCAGCCAGCCACTGCTCCTGTCCAGAGGACACGCCGGCATTTCTCTGGTCTCTGGGCAGGCTGGCTGCTGCAGCATGCACAACAGTAAAATATAAAATGGCAATGAAATATTTTCGTTGACATTTTTTTTTTTCATGCGCGGCCCGCAGCGGGCGGTGTGAGGCTCTCCCGCCCTCGTTCAGAAACCGCCGCTGAAGATGCCCGCTGTTATATGGCACCAACATGGTCAAAGTACGTGGCCTTGGATTGCTTGGGCACAATGTACTTTCCACACATTTAAGGTGTTGCCAAATTGAAAACCCAGAATGCAGGAATGCAGTTTTCAATATTTTTATCCTATAAATATAAAGAAGAAAAAAGTACATGCGAGACAGCACCTCTTTGGCACCTCATAAAATCACAGCATAATAAAATACATAACTCTGGGTTTTAAGTACGTTGAAAAAAGAGGGGGTAATAACCCCTATGAAGCGTTATTTAGGAATTTTTTCCAAGATGCGCGTCACATGTAATTAAGGGCGTGGCTGAAACTACGTAATCTGAAATCCAGTGCTTCCCACAGTGCGTCTCCCAACTGGTATTTTGGTACCTCTCTGGGAGCTTTCTGTCATTGCATCCAGACATATCACACCATACGGGACATGTACCTAAAACAAGCAAGAAGGGTTGACTTTGCCAGTGTTTGTCAGCAGTTTCAGATAAATGTGTAAGAACCGTAGTTTTGTTGTGAATAATTAGAATAGAAAATGTTTCCAGTCTGAAATTATGAGACTAAATTAAATATTACTCAGGTCTGAGGCATGGAAAGTAGTTTTCGGAGTGTCTCAATCACTCTCGTTATCCCCTTCACACCAGTTTCCACTCCAGTCTCGCCGTTAGAAAATGACACCTTTTTTTTATCCCCATATTTTTCTGAAATGCTCTATCCACAAATTTCACACCTCATGTCTTTCATCTGCAGCCCACTTTTTTCACTCCTTCTTGCCTGTATTTCCTTACATTTCCTTCACTTCACTCTCTGCACAACGCACCCACTCTCCTGTAAACAATGCATTTTCTTCTGTTTTCTCCATGTCAGTATTTCAGCAGCAATACAACTACTTCACAAACTTTCGTATAGAATCACAATTACAATTGGCGCAAGCTTCCATTACACTGTACGCTCTGCAAACAAGTCAAGGATTTGACTAACATTTACACGTTATCCCTCTTTGAAATTGCTGCTAATCTGGCCAGTGTCATCTCAAATCTCTCCCTTTTAGGGGATTTTAATTTACATTGATGAGCTAATGAACCCCCAAGTTTCTATCCTACTTCAAGATTTAGCAGCTATTCAGCTCACACAAAAGCTAGTAGGTCTCAACCATGATAAAGGGCACCTACTTGACCCTATCTTTTCCAATGATAAAAACTTAAGAGTTCTGAACCCTATTGCGGTACTCTGGTCAGATCATTTTCTGATCCCATTCAATTGGAAAAATTAGGCTTTACATTCCCCCCTCAAAACTGTTAGCAGTAAAGAACGCAATTGGTCCAGACTGCCGCTGGAACAATGGAAACAAATTCTTGGAGACTTCAAGCCTACCTTAGACTCAAACCTAACACTAGCTAACAAAAGATTCACTCATTGGATTGAATCGTCACTAGATCAAGTTATCCCCAAGAAAATCTGCACCATGCGAGCCAAAGAGAAAATCTCACCCTGGTACACCACTAACTTCGGTAAGTTGAAACAGAATTGCTAAAAGAGCAGAACGAAAATGTAGGAAAGATTATGGGGATTTAAGTAAATAGAAATATAGAGACTCAATAAAAATCTATCAAGCCAAAATCAAAAGAGCACAATCACTTTATTTTGAAGAAAAAATTAATCGTGCCACTAATTCCCCACGCTCAATCTTCCGAATTGCCAAAATATTGCTCGAACCCCCCCCCCCCCCCCCCCCCACCCCCCACATCCCTCTTCCAGGTACACTAATAGAAGCGACACCAGTACTTTGCAACAAACTGGCCAGATTCTTTTCTAGAACAAATCAAGATATTTATGACAGATTTCACTTTTCCTTCTCTACTAATAGTCCCTCAATTGATGATAATTATTCACCCTATTCTGGGAACATGCTGGAGGAGTTTCCCATTATGAATTCAGACAAGCTCATAGAAAATCCATCTCAAGTAAAGTCAGGCTTCCCAACCGGCCAGGCCTCCCCGCGCTTTTTAATTATTTAGGTATTTGGTGTTTCCAACCTTGCTCAAGCTGATATTGTCTCCTTTACTACAGGACAAGTCCATATGCCATGGAAACGGGCTATGGTTAAAGCATTACTAAAAAATCCCAATCTGGATCCTTTTATGTTAGGCAACTACCTCCTATCTCCCAGGGATGAGTAAAATGTTTGAAAAACATGTCAACTTGACTTTGTTTTAATTTTGAGCATATCATAATTAGTTCTCCCGGTTTCATGGTATTTATTTTTTAAACATTTATCCATATTAATATTTTTATAATTTATCTGTAGTTATCCACATTTATTTTTGACGCACGAAAAAAAACATTAAAGCTAGTATTTTTCCACATTTATTTAAATTGACATGCACACTTGCACTAGGTTGTTATAGCTGTTTTTTTAATGCGAGTCTATGCTAAGTGCACTTTACATATTGGGAGAAAATTTTGTCCCTGTCCTCTAAGAAAAGATGCGTGAATTAGTGATTTTGATAAGGTCTCATTTGCGCATCTGCCTTGCAAAATGTAAACGCATTACTACCTCTTTTACTCACATTTAATCAGCCATCACAGAGAGTGTCTGCTCGAAGAATATTAGATCATTCTTAGTGTTACTACTTAAAAGATAGAACAGACGGGCCATTGTAATCTACGATGCCAGAGGAGAAGAAAAGTAGGAGGGCTCAGGGAGACAGCTCCTTATGTTTCATATATGTTCTTCTGGTGATCAGTGCTGCACGAGTTGCTTGGATCATGAGTCAACGTCGGTATTTTTCTTTTTACCTGTTTCTTTATTCAGATCTAGGGTTTCCAGAAAGCCCTGTACGCAGAACACCAGTTATCCAGTCGTTGGGTTGATATTTACAACAAACAAATCACTGCATTCTGCTTCAGTTAAGGCAGAGGAGCTAACGCATATGATAACTGTATTATGCACCAAGGAAAGGAAAATTGAGTTCATGGTGTGAGGTGTATGTGGAAACATCTCTACGTTGATATATGTTTATATATCAAATATGGGATACGTCAAGCCATTGGACGTTGATAAGCATTTTTGAGACAAATTGGTTGTAAATTGCCATGTCGTTGTCCCTTAACCACTATTTTTTCTCGAATTATTTCTGCAAAGATTTTGGTATTTCTTATTGCCAGACCTGCCAACTCGCATTGGGCCCTGGTGTGGTTCAGTATATTGGCACTGTTTGTACATCCATCTACTAAACAGCTGATATCACACTGTGAACAGAAGGTGAGATGGAGACTCTTGCACTGCGTGGGTTTCAAGTTCATGCGTGGAGGTTCTGCATGATTTTAAGTCTTTACAGATTTTGCAGCCTCACAAGGCATTGCAGGTGATCTCAGGATCCTATGTGTTTTGAATGGGCAGGGAGTGCCTGACTCAAAGACCCACTGGCACTCCTTCACCCTGCTCCCTCCCATGAATGCTTTGTCAGTGATGCCTCAAATCCACGCCTAATCCCGGCCCGCTCCTTCCAAGACCACTCTCTCATCCTTAGGCTCAGATAGTGAACATTAATTTCGAGGTTGAAAGTGGTTTGTATTGTACTTAATCTGCACTCCATTTTACCCCCGGGTTGTAGCTAGGGGTAAAAAAGAGTTCAGGACAGCAAAATCCAAGTGAGAGCTTGTTGTGCTTAATTTAGTTTTGCCTCCTTCACCCTCCCATACAACTAAAAACAAAAGGTCGCCGGAGCTGCAGCCATTGTCCTGGGGTGTTTTCACACCTCCTAATGGACATCAGCTACTTGCACTCCTCCAACAATTATCTTGCGTGAACTACCGTCGTGAGGGATTCTGGAGTGTCTCTGCAGACACAGCACTCCCAGTTGCCCCATCTCTGGAGCAATTTCAGGGCAGCAGTTTCCCGTTTCTTTTGGCCGCCCCTGTGCACCGCTGACTCGGATTTTACAGAGGAGCACAGAGGCTGGAGGAGCATTTGATTTGTAGGTATTTTCCCGTTTTTATATATAAATACAGACACAAAACAAAAAGTTTTCCATCTGTATTTATATGCAAAAATCCGTTTAAACTGAAAATCCGGGAGCCTTAATCGTAATTTACTTCACCCTACCCAGACTGGATTCTGACCTCTTCATGGCACAGAAACAGCTCTTACAGTGGTCGAGGAATTTAAAAAACTTCTCGATCTAGGAGGATCAGCTGCCATCATTCTACTTGACCTGAGCTCTGCATTTGATATGGTAAATTATGACATCTTCATAAAAAGACTTATGAATGCTGGAGTCACTGGAAGGATGCTTATCTGGTTACAGTCCTTCCTGGAAGACAGGACCTTCCAGGTCTTTGAAGGAGGCAGCACATCCGACAGCCTGCAGCTAAAATGCGGAGTACCCCAGGGCTCATCACTAAGCTCAACTCTATTCAATATCTACATGAGCCAGTCACAGATATTGTCCTACCTTATGGGATTACAATAGTTACATATGCCGATGACACGCAACTGTTTTTTCCTTGAACCATAGCCAGGTTATTTTTCTTCATCCTCCCTTGATCTAGGTTTAGGAAAAGTTTCAACATGGATGGAATATTCTTGTCTCAAGCTCAGTGGAGACACAACTAAAGTGATGCTCCTGGGCAATAACCTTAACCCAGAACTAGGATTGCATTGGCCTAACTATCTTGGCCATGCCCCCTCCCCTAAATCTACCATCAACAGCCTTGGTATGTGGCTACACAAATCCCTTAAATTTGACCATCAAGCAGTAAAGCTGGCAGGTACATGCTATGGTATTCTTAGAATGCTTCCTCTTTTACCATTTACTGAGAGGAGACTTATGGTCCAGGCTCTTATTCTCTTTTGTCTGGACTTTGGTAACTTGCTCTATCCTGGGGCCCCAAAAGTCACCACATGAAAACTGCAGGTAGTACAGAATTGTGCTGCACCTTTTCTACTTAACATACCCAGGACCCAATCGGCCAGCCAAGCTTTGAATACCTTACACTGGCTCACTGTGTCTGAAAGAATTAAGTTTAAATCTCAATGCATTGCTCACAAAATACTATGGGGCAAGGGACCTCCAATTCCTCGCTCAGCTTTGGAACATGCATCCCTGCCACTTCGTTCAGCTAATCAGCTTCTCCCCTGCAGAAAATGCTTGAAATCTGGCTGTTCCAGAACATCTCATTCTAACAAGAATCCTTATCCCAATCAGACACTCCTGTGGTACACTGTCAGCGCTGGGATGCCTTCGGGTAGCCATGCTCTCTATAAGTGCTTCGTCATACATTCATTCATATGGAATAAAGTACTCCCTGCCACACATAATAAGGATATTACAAGTCAGTGAGGAGTTCCATGGCTACATAGAGTAACAAGGCTGAAGGCCAGCTTTGCTTTATAAGGTTATGAAACACCAAGGTTGCTTGCAATAGGCGTATCTTGTATGGCAGGGGGTACTTTATCCCATATAAAACATGGTCACACCATCACCTTTCCCACAAACCACTTAATCCTTGGAGCGTAGCTCTTTCATATGAAACAGAGAGCATGCTTGCAAACATGAAGAATACAAATAAAATCTCTGGTGCAAAATTAAACACCTCAAAAAAGCTGTTAAATATTTGTTGCAAAAAGTATTAGAATCAGTTTTATCTAAGTCTGTTTTTAAAGAAAAGGCTGCAGTAGCTCAGAATGTTCAGAAACAGTCTAACTTTTCTATAATTACCTAAGGAGTGCAAAAAAAAAAGATTTTGCCATAAATATCACCTTGTCACTGTAAGCTAGAAAAACTAAACAGAAGAAGGAAAAGCAATGTTTTATTTTTTTAAATTAAAAATGCCGCTTGAATTATCCTTCCTGAATTGACTTTCCCCTTACCTGCTGGCTTTGACAGCAGGCATTGTGATGTTAGAACTCAACTGTAATAAGTTATTACAGTTAACATAATTTCTTTATAATAGGCGCGTCACACATTGCTTAATGTAAAGAAATTAGAGACTGTTTTTATACAGGAATTGTAGGATCCCATGTATTAGGCAAGAGTAACATGCTGCATGAAAAGAAACCATGGAAACACAACATCCTATAAAAAAGCAAACACACATAGACAATGCAAAATTAAGTGGAATGTGAAATGGAAACAGGCAGTTCATCGCTGACTGCAGGGTTTTTCCCTGTAAAGATAAGGACATAAATATAGGGCCTGAAGGGGACCCCTTTCGATGTCCATTTTTAATTATCTCCGAGCATGAGAGACATGGGGGGTGAACGGGGTGGGGGTGTTTCAGTGCCATTTAAAGCCTTGCTATAACTTATATATTTTGTATAAGGAATGCTGGAGAAATAGGAAGGACAATGGAACGTCCAGCTAACAATACCAGTGTTTAGAGATGTGAGAGAAAACATTCCAACATGTTTTAGACTAAGTAAGCTCTGGAGAAACAAAGCTCACCAATTGTTTTAGAGCTATGCAAACGCCCTACAAGAAATATCTCTGATTACATTTATGCTTTAAAAACTTGATTGTTTTTGCTGTGTTTTGACAACTCCTTTTAAAAATAAAAGTAAAATATTTGAGTTACCTTTTTTTCTTAGCTTACTTTCAAAAATGCACAACAAAAACCCAAAATATCTTTAAAATATTCTTAGCAAACAGCTTAAAGATAGATTTTACACTCATTAGATAGAATACTATGCTCAGGATCTCTCTCCTGTCACTATGTCACTGAACAGGATTGTGGACAATTAATTGATTGTATGTCATACATTTTCACTCTGAAATCGTTGCCATAGCTTGTATAACCTCTAAAATGTTTTTTTGTGTGGCAGTCCTAGTGTGCTGTGGCCCTTACCCTGGGAATGTAGTCCACTATCCATAATACAAACCACGGGTCAGATGTACGAAATCTTTTTGTGTTTGCAAATGGTCCAATTGGCAGATTCAGGCAATTTGCGACTGTAAAAAGTACCTTTTGTCATATAACAAACCCACATCATGGTTTGGTAACACGTTACTGAATCGTAATTTAGGTTTAAGACCAAATTAAAATAGGAATTTGAAGGGGGCACTAGGTGGCGCGCGACCAAGATGGCTGCACACCAGTAAGGCTCCTGCTCGAACGGGCGGAAACTATCCTGTAAGACCATACTGAATCGAACCCAAAGCCTTGTAAGCGGACCAACGGAGAGCAGAACACCAGCTGCACGTTTTGATGTGACTCACATATCGTGGGACCGCATCGTTCCAGAGTCGGAGACCGCTGAACTTTTGTGCGAGGAGAGACTGAAGCAGCTAGGAGCGCTTGGGCGGCTACGGCTTCCAGGAGAGGGCGGGGCTGATTGGGCCCACTGGGGGAGGGAGCCGCTGCGAGCTCCCGCCTTGGCAGACTGACGGCGGGATGCAGTGGTCCCCCGAAGCGCATTCCGTGCAAACAACAGCGTCCGGACACCTCCATAATTCAGCAGCGGAGCTAACCCCGGGTAAAATGAGATCTACACCTGGAGCGTGCCGCCCGGAAGATACACATCCACATGCTGCGAGCCGTTAAGGGAGAAGACGCGCTGTAAGCCACTGCGGGGGAGGGCCCGATGCCGTGAAGACATCCAGGGTTTCCACACACGATAACCAGATAGATTCTACCTGCCCTAACTGCGCCCAGCGGATTGGTGGTGCTGACTCATACCTGCAAGAGAGTCTGCTGAGTGAAGCATCGCTGCAACCACGACGAGGGGGAGCGGCAGCCATTTTGGAGTGCCAGTCGCGGAGGTGGAGAAGACGGAGCAGAGCTCCCACGCATACCCTGGACACCATTATCGTGCTCCCTAAGATCAGAGGGGGAGCCCGGCTGCCAGCATTGTGACCCAATGGGCTTGTGGACACACATATACAGAACCTAGACATCGCGGGGACCCATCCTGCCTGGTCTTAGGGGTCGGGAGCTGCACACTCCTGCTCCACATCTTGCAAGTACCCCCAATTAACCAGAGGACCTCATACTCTGGAGGTTGAAGTTGACAGGCCCGGAAATCTCATACAGCGACGCCATGGGTTGGTGACTAGCTGGCCTTTTGGCCCCGCTTCGGCAGGGGACAGCCAACATGGGGCGTACGGGCACCAAACAAGCAAACATCTCATTTGAGGCACGTAAGACACCGCGGTCCAATACAACGGAACAAACAGACTCTGACACGGGCGATAATCAGGAGGAAGACTGGAAAGCCTTGCTGTTAGGAATGAAACAAAGCCTCTCATCTATAGACGCCAAAATGGATACAATGAACGCCAGAATGGACTCGGTAGTGAACAAACTCGATCATCATGATCAGAGACTCAAAGAGGCCGAAACCAGAGTGTCGGAGCTGGAAGACGGAGCAGTAGCAAATAGAGAGCATGTTCTCCAAATGGATAAGCTACTAACCATAATTGCGGACATGAACGAGGAATTGAAGGCCCGCTCCAGAAGGAACTACGTCTGCGTTTTGGGCCTAGCTGAATCAACCAACACGGAACGTATAGAAGATTTTATCTAAAAGCTGATCTCTGACCTGTTTGGGAGAGACTCATTCTCTGCACACATGACTATAGAAAGAGCACCCAGATCGTTAGCGGCGCGGCCACCCCCAGGAGCGCCTCCCCGTCCAGTGATAGTGCGCTTCCTGAACTACCGCGACAGGGACACGGTTCTCCGCCTGGCTTGTGAAAAGAAACAGGTGCACTACAAAAACACCACACTGGCGTTTTTTCCAGACTTTACACATGCGGTGCAAGAAGCTCGACGCAAATTTGCAGCAGTGAAGAAAAAACTACAGTTACAGGAGATTCCGTATGCCATGATGTACCCAGCGAAACTAAAGATAACTCATCGAGGAAGACAGTACTTCTTCAGCATTCTCCAACAGGCAGAGGACTACCATAAGCAGAATCGAAGGGCGGCATCCCAGGAGGCGGAAACACGAGATCGCTCCAGATCCCAATCGCCATTGTCGCAACCAGGATGAACTGTCTGGACCCCACCAACGCATTTGTGATAGCCAAGTCTTCTGCACTCCATGTGAACTGGTCCAAGTTGGTGAAGTATTGATTTTGATATTGTTTAAACACTGGTTCCGCCCGGACACTCCACTCTGTCCCACTGAAGTTGCTCGCCTCCCAGGCGATATAGCGGGTGGGTGAAATAGAGGAGGAGAGTGGGCAAGTCGTGGGCCCCTAATGACTCCCATACAAGGGCGAACCCCTAGTTTCTTTGCTTTGCTAAGATTTCGAAACAGACTGACTCATTAGCTTTTTTGTTAGGGAGGGCGCATATGCCTGGCAAGTTGGGGCAGCCGGAGTGGGGGGGGGGGGGGGTGGGGGACCCTATTTGGGTAAAACGTTCATAACACAGTTTGTTAATTGCAACGGCATGTATGCTTTTCTGATTTTCACAACGCGAGGGAATGACAGATGATGTGACTGATATACACACACTGGACATCATATCGTGGAATGTCCGGGGCCTGAATAACCCTCAGAAGAAAAGGCGGGTCCTCGGGTATTTACATAGACACCGCATCAAAATTGCCTCCCTGCAAGAAACTCCCTTGAAACCGATGGGCACACCCTAGTTAGCAGCAATGTGGGCGTCTCACCGATGTTTTGCGTCGTATTCCGGGTACTCTAGGGGCGTGGTCACTCTCATTAAGCGAGGGGTGCGGTTTGTGATGGGAGGTTCGGAATCTGACGCTAGTGGGGGTTTTTGCCTGCTAAGGGGAAGGCTGAACTCACATGGTTAACTTTGCTAATTATTATGGTCCTAACACAGATGATCCGCACGCCATGTTCCTGCTATGGAGTAAGATCCAAATGACAGGAACTACCTATGTCATTTGGGGGGTGATTTCAATACGGTGGTGAACCCACAGCTAAATAGATCCAGAGCCGCACCTGCGCATTACACTAACATTCAGCACATGCTGAAAGACACTATTGCATCTAATTACCTCCTTGATGCCTGGAGATATAAGCACCTCACACTGCAGGAAGGCACACACCACTCCGCAGTTCACTTGTCATGGGCTAGGATAGACAACCTGATTGCATCAGTGGGGATGGCACACTGGCTTGATAAAGTGACACACCTTGCCCAAACGTTCTCTGATCATTAAGCCGTAGTGGCGGCCCTGCGGACCCCAAACACCCTACATCAACTGACGACTTAATCCCTGGCACCTCCAAGACCCTGTCTTCAGAGCGGAAATAGAGCAGGAAATTCTGATTTTTTTTTACCCGAAACGTGGCGTTAGTATCGAGCCTCACAACAGTCGTGGTAGCATTCAAAGTCACAGTGAGGGGATGGTGCATCTCGAAAGGCGGTGGCATTCTTAAAGACCTATGCAGAGATCTGAACAGGCTTGAGGGTGAACTCAAAGCATTGGAAAGGGATCTCGCTTCCAATGCTGACGACCATGCTGCTAGAGCTAAACTACGAGACAAACTTACAGAATATGAAGACACTGCTGGTAAGGAATGCAAATTCCAAGGAAAGCCCCTCACGGCGAGGGTATATGGTGAGGAAGATTGTCCCAGGAGGGCCTTGGCACAGGCGATCCGGCCCCCAAGGTTGCGAACTACATAGCAGAAATACAGGACGAGCGAGGTACGATTTACAGGGACCTCCCGGGGCAACTGAACACATTTGTAGACTATTACCGCACACTCTACACTTCCCAGAGGGGCCTCCCAGTAGACTTGTCGCAATACTTCGAGGATACCGCCTTGGCATGGCTGGGAGACACTCAGCAAAAGTTTTTAAACCTAGAGGTGGACGAGAAAATGGACGAAATTATGACCATGATATCCGGGCGTGCACCGTGGTCCGATGGACTACCGATAGCATTTTATAAAACGTATGCGCAGATATTGGCCCGAATTCTGAAAGAAGTTTATTATGAGGCAGCGGAGGAGGGATGCCTACCAACTACCATGAGAGAAGCCCTGATTGTTTCTCTACTGAAACCGGGCAAATACCCACTCTATTGCGACTCATATTGCCCCCTGTCCCTATTAGACTGCAACACTAAGATTTTAATGAAGGTCTTGGCCACCCGCCTTAACCTCCTGATGGAGCAGCTGGCAGTATCAGATCAGGCAGGATTCATCCCGAACTGGGCCACATCCCACAATCTCAGAAGCCTCCTCGCCGTCTTGCAAGATATTGACCCCAACAGCTCGGCAGTGGCGGTCTTCCTAGACGCCACTAAGGCGTTCGACTCAGTGGAACGGGACTACTTGATTGGAACGTTGGGGTACATGGGGATGCCATTAACATTTTTAAATTGGGTACAACTGCTGTACAGACAACCAAAGGCCACAGTACTGCTGAATGGCGCCAGATCCGTCAACTTTCACATCTCTAGAGGTACGAGACAAGGATGCCCTCTGTCCCCAATTTTGTTTGCCCTGGCAATAGAACCCTTAGTGGCAAAATTGCGGCAACACCATAACGACAGGGCACTGATTTACCCAGCTAGGCAACTACTTATTTCCCTCTATGCGGACAATATAACCCTATATGTAAAAAAAAAAACAGGAGAATCTTAATCCAATACTACGGGAAATTACTAGATTCGGGGCCATATCTGGCATACAAATAAATTGGGCTAAATCCACAGTATCCCCCCTGACAAACGAGACCGCCCAGTACCAATTGGACTTTTGAGGTGGTCTATTTCCCTTCAGGGGACGGACTTTTCTGTGGAAAATAGACCTGGATGTAACCATGCCAACATAGATGGACTCTCCAAATATTTCTACTTAGAAAATGAAGACTCATCTGGGCAAGGCTGGTCTCATCCTCTTTCGTTTTGGTGGGGGGTTGTTGTCAGTATGTACTGCCGATCAGGACCCCAGCGACTCTGCTTCCTCCCTAAATGTATCATGGTGAGTACTTTGGTACCTCCACAATTGGCTACTGGTGTACTTGTGTAAGTCCCTATTACATGGTACTAAGGTACCCAAGTAATAGGTACACCACAGTTCTCCCATGGGCCGCAGCATGTATTATGCCACCCATGAGAGACCACTCAAACTGTGACTACAGCTCTACCATTGCAATCTGTGTAAGCTGGTGCGAGCACAACCTACAACAGATATAAGTTTCCTTATATCTGAGGTCACTGCACTTAAAACCTATAAGTAAACCCTAAGGCAGGCTTTTCAAACCAGAAGGGCAGGGTGCTATATTATAAGGGTGACGGTGCCCTGCATGAGCAGGACACCCACTACAAACCCTGAAGTCAATTCTGCAGGCTTTGTAAATGCAGTCAGCCATTTTTTATATCTATAGTGGTCATATGTCCTTACGCAATGGCTAACTATATATTGACTATGCCGAACCTGTGCATGTTTGGTATGAAACATGTTGGAATCATACCCCAACACCATTACCGGGATGGGAGGTATGATTCCATGCACTAGGGGGCTCCTCCGGGGAGCCCCCAGTACTTCTGGCCTTCCAGGGTCTGCCAGCAAGCTTATGCTACTGCTTATCCCAGACACGATCCTGCCCTCCTGCTGCTGAGCTGAGCTCGAGCAGGGGAAGGGAGAACAATAGGTCACACCTCCCAGACAGTACTTAGTGTATTGGGCTCGGGTGGGGGTGCTTGCCAGTGCCACCAGACTGCTTTGATTAGCACGATTGGTGCCCTCCTTGCATACTCTATTTAGAACCAGTTATGGGAACCCATGGCTCCGCATGAAACTGGACAAAGGACATGGGATTATCCTCACTCTGTCCTATACCTTAGTCATCCTAACCTCTTTCTTAGGGTATAAAAGGGCTTAACCGTGGGTGGGTCCTCAGATTCGTTGTGGGACTAAACTCAAGACTGAAACCGCATCACTCTTCGACCGTCTGGAGACTTGGACTTCGCCTGGAACTCTAATTATCATCTTAACCTAATTGCATATTCTACAGAAAAATATTATCATGTAATGATTCTTGGTAGTAGTGCAAGCTAAAAACATTTTTCTTAATGTGAAAAGAAGTTGTTCAGTGCAACATAAGGGCACATACTGCCCGCAATGTAGAACATTCACTTGGTCTGACAAACGGATTCTAAAAACGGATTTATTTTTCATCAGCAATTTCGTGGAAAAATAAATTGGTACATCCCAAAAAATATGTTCCTGGGAATAATCATAGTGATCCTAGTGCTCCTCAAAGACAAATCTGGTGAAACTCCTTATCTGCATTGTGGTTAATCGAACAGTTTGGCTATTCTTAGACAAAAGGCACAGCTATTATTATATCAATAAATATATCTTGTCCTTTTTGTCTGGTAAAGAAATCCTAGTTTTTCTGCAGCACATGACATGAGGACAAATCTATCAAGAGTGTGGTCTGCTGCTTCGCCCACAGTGGGTCACTGAACACATACGGTGTGATTGTTTTGTTTAACTTAAACAAACACAGCTATTCGTAGGTCCATTGTGTCAGTTCTCTGCAGTTGGCATATCTTATGTATGAGGTATTGTAGCCGATGCTTCTGAAGAATAAGAGAGTTATTTTGAAGTTTTGAGGACATTTGTTTTTCTAAGTAATGTTTTTTGGTCTCTCACAACTGCCCTGCTGAGAATGTTGTATCTGATGTCCATGTCCAGCTGAACTCCAGATGGATGCCTGTTAGAGAGCTCGTTGTGCATTTTAAAATAGATGAATGTGTATTCTGTGTACTTGGTGTCCCATCTTTTGTAGTTAGTGGGAGACGCTGCAGCTCACCAAATTAGGATTGACTTTCTGCGTGGCAGGGGATTCAACACAGGGAAGAGTAGGGACCAATAGTTCATAGATCACTGTTGCGCAGCATGAAAGGGCAAATTATGAAGCTTATTCTCGGTCAGTATTTTTATTTAAACTGGAAATAAAATTTTTGCTGCAGTCTACAAATTATGCATCTGGTGTGATGAATCCCTAATTATGCTGTAAACACCACAGCCACAGAAGACCATAATTCCACTAGTCCTGACCACTATCCATTATTTTTAAAAAAATCTTTTCATGAAAGGCCAACAAACCTTAAACATTCTAATATCAGTCAGTGCCCATCTTTCCGATGAAAAGCCAAAGCTCTGCTCAGTAGGACATTTCTGATGGATAGCTCTAACCTCAGATTCTTTATCTTGTGAATATCTCTAGGTTCCAAACTAGATCTAGAGAATTTTCTCTGCAATTTCCTCACATGGCTTTAGGTGACATTATGCGGCTCTGCAGCAGATCTGTCGTCCTGCCCCAGAATGTGACATTTATTCCCTTACATAATAGCCAACCCCTCTGCACACTAATATCAGTTTATTTCAGTGTGTACATTCAAATGCGGTTCAGGGGTTCGCACCTTTGATTTCTGTCAGGCTTGGCAGGCTAATTTTCCGATACGTTTTTTCAGTGTACGAGGGTCATGTCTAGGCCTGGGCTGAGTTTGCAGAGTTCCGGTACGTGGAACTCAACAAAATGACATAAAAACTGCGCAAAGTTCCTCAAGCTTCGCAGTGCGGCGCGATCTGCCGTTTGCGCTTATCTTCCTGCCGCTAAGGGAGAAATCCTACCCGAGCAGCAGCTCGTCAACTTACCACTGGTGAGCGCAAGCAGGGAAAAAAGTCTGCATGCACTATGCAGAGTGAAGTTTTCTGCACTCTGTGAGCTCCGTGAAGGGAGCAGATTTCACCGTCCAGGCCTAGTCATGTCTTCTCCTAAAACGACCGGATTTAAACACTGTAAGGATTGCCACAAACAATTGTGACAGATCCTCACAACATCTGGCTCTGGTGTTTAGGCTCCTCACACAATTTGGCATTGTGAGGCAAATGTGCTGAGTTGAAACCGAATGCCACCTAGGACCGTGATACCAAGCTCTATGCCACAGAGCATTGTCGAGAGGCTCAAAAGGCCCGGTCGAGCTCGAAATTGAGTATGCGGATACATTCTTGTTCCTGAAGTTGATCCGAACGAACACTCTTGTTCCAGATCAAAGTCAATAGGTAAGTCAAAGAAAAAGAAATATAAGAAGTCAAAGGACTGTTCCCCCTCGTCTAGTCACTCCCATCACATCTTGAGGAGTTGCTGTGGCTGAAGGGGGACTCCAAGTTGCAGTCTTAATCTCTGACCTTTGAACCGATCCAGCCTCTGATCCTCATTCAACCCGAGTTCCCAGGTCCATCAGCGATGCTGCAGCAGGTCCAGACCTATCGGATCCCTTTGGTGCACCTTTTGTCCCTATGTATACGAAGAGGCCTCCACCCAGGTACGACTGGCAGAGCGGTCCACGAAGCTGAATGAGCCTCTCAACCCCATCCTCAGGTCAACTTCTACTCTGGGGCCAACGCCGTCCCTAACCCTACATTCAGTGCCATATTTTCCTCAGCCAGCCTTGTTCTCAGGTCTATTAATTGTAGGAGCCTCCAGGGGCGCTATTTGCATGAGTTGTGGGACATGGAGGCCGTCATCTTGCCAGTGGTCTTAGTTGACCTTCGGACTAACCTGCAACAGATTATACAGGGTGATCAGGAAACAGGAAAATGTGATGTCCATCAATCCATAATGGATATTCCATTCAGCAGCACCCATCTCTTCAGACCTCGAGCTCTTTAAGGAGAGCATAACAACAGCATGATCACTCAGACTGGCACTGCCTAAGCTGCAGTTCTCCCTTCAATGTCACCCTTTTCAAGGTTTCTGAAGACCTTCCAGGTCTTTCAAGACAGAGGTTGGGGATCCATCCACCAGCGTCCAGCCCCTCAGGGTCAACAAATACCCTAGGAGGTGGTGCAAGGTGTCTTTCAGCGGTGGGGGGAGCCTTGGTTAGATCTGTTCACTACCGAAGAGAACACGCAATGTCAGCAATTCTGCGCATTGGAATTTCCAAGTCGGCACTCGCTCGGCTCGCTTTTTGTCACAAGTGGAACTGAAGCCTCCTGTATGCTTTTCCTCCTGCACCACTTCTGCCCAGAGTGCTGAAGAAGATCAAGCACAACCGGGCCCAAATCATTCTTGTGTCTCCAGACTGGGCACAAAGAGTCTGGTACCAAGAGCTCCTGAGTTTTGCCATCGATCCTCCACTCATATTGCTTCTTCGAGATGATCTTCTATCGCAGCAGCAGGGGAGGGTTCTTCACCCAAACCTTTCCAGCGTCCACCTCCTTGCGTGGAGATTGAGCGGCGGCAGTTGACAGCTTTTGACCTCCCTCCTGAAGTCTGTAACATCATCTTGGCAGCCAGGAATCCCTCCACTAAGACGCTAAACGCCTGTCGATGGAACAAGTTTGTGCATGGTGCTCAGCAAAGGCTGTGGATCCCCTTTCTGCCCCTCTTTCAGAGGACCTGCTGTATATACTTTCTTTGACCCAGCAGGGCTCTGCCCTGGGCACTCTTAAAGGCTATCTTGCGGCCATCTATGCTTTCTTTCGGCTACCAAAACAGCCATCTTTGTTCAAGTCCGCTATTGTAAATTAATTCTTTAAGGGCATTACTCCTCTCTTTCCTCCTTCTCCCTTCGTAATGCACCAGTGGGACTTGTACCTGGTCTTAACCTATCATATGTGTGCTCCCTTCGAGACTCTTCCCAACTGTCCCCTCAGGCTTCTCACTCTGAAGACAGCTTTCCTTGTTGTCATCACCTCTGCTCGCAGGGTGAGTGAGCTCCAAGCTCTTTCTTCTAAGCCCCCTTTCTTCTCTGTGCATCCGGACAGAGTGGTGCTTAGGAAGAGGCCTTCATTTCTTCCCAAAATGGTAACATTTTTTCTCATTGGACAAACCATTGCTTTCCACCATCTGGACCCCAAGCTTGCGCTGTCTTCCTACCTTGACCACACAAAACATTTCCGGGTGGACTCTTCGTTGGCTATGTGGGTACCAAGGAAGGTCGGGCCGTTCAAAAACTGACCATTCTCTAGATAGTTTGTCCTTTGTATTAAAATATGCTACGCTTTGGCGAAGAAGGTACCTCCAGTGGATCCAGACCAGAATCACCAGTCTGCCCCGCACCCGCCGTTTCCCAGCAAACACCTTCTCATTCCGATTTGGTGATCGATATGTGCAGCTGCGCCCTACACTATGGCCCTTCCCCACCCATGCTCATTTACACAGGTGCCGAACAAAATAATCCAGCCGGAGATGGCTGCTACAGCGGGAGACCTGTTTGCCCATAACATCGGTAGCGGGCAGCCGATATCGAAGGGGGAGGGGCCCGCACACTGTGTTCGCAGCCGAGACTTCCTGGGAGACCGGGACTTTGGTTGGAGTACCAGTGGGCGCTGGAGAGGGTTAAAGATTCTGCGGACCTCTCGTGAACCGGCAGATATACTTTAAACAGGGATTGGAATCAACTGTCCCAACAAGCCCACTGGCCGCCGCTTGCTTCAGAGGGGAATGGAACGATAGGAGTGCCCCGCTCTGTGCCGCTGACCGCAGGGCCGTTGTTGAGTGGCCTAACCTGCTGCAGAGAAGGGTAGAAGCGGGCGAGACACACAAGCATGTACCACTTTGCGATTTCAGCATGCCCCGCTTGAGCCTTGTGAGGTTGACTCCTAGGGGGAAGACACAGATAATTCTGGGACGAGGAACAAACGTTGTGCCCACAATTGCCCCCAAAGTTAGGAAGTGCACCTGATACAGAGATCGAGCTGAGGGACTTGGTTGAGGCAAATTTATTCTTTGCAGAGCCTTCTCAGGGCAGTGCCTGACATCAAGATGGCGACTGGGACCAGTCTTGACCACCTCCGAAGGGGACTCCGGAGGCTCCGGGCTACTCCTAAACTGAGCTGTTTGGGCATCCCTTCTGATCACCCTTTACATAGGCGCTCCATCCTTGGGGCATTTCAAGGACGTGATGTCTGTACGATCAGGTCAGGAAAATGCCTGACTCTTAGATTGTACCCGCCCCCTGCCCCCGTTCAGCCCGCTGTCTTCTCCAGCTCTCTGGCGTCTGCCTCTCCCGGCTTCCGAGCCTCCTGCTAATGGAGAATCACAGAAACAATATCCCCATGCCCATCTGGATTTTGTTCGGACAGTGGGTTTCTCATCTCTCCAACTCCCAACCGGACATCCGGCTCAGCCTCTCCCCATCTCCCTGTTTTGTCTTCCTTCCACCCCACCACCTGACAGGGGAGTCTGAGCATTATTGCCGATGTCCGGTGCCAGACAGCTATAGAGGAGATCGGCACTGGTTCATCCCCTTGACTGTCACCTACCCAGCTGGACATTGAGCACAGTTTCTCCCCGTTCTGTCTCCTTTCTCCGCCTCCCTTTGACAGCGGAGTCCGAGCATTATGGCCAACGCCCGGTGGAGCTGCCAGATAGCTATAGAGGAGATTGGCCCTGGTTTTTCCCCTTGGCCGTCACCTACCCAGCCGGACATTGGACACAGTTTCTCCCAGTCTCCCTGTTTTGTCTCCTTCCTCCCCCTCCTCTGACGAATTTACCTTAACACTGCTTTTTATTCCTATGTTTGAGTATGCTTTGTAACAAATGTAACTTGTAACCTGTATTTCACTGATCCTCATGTAAAGCGCTCTGATACCTACGGGTCTAGCCAGCGCTATATAAAACTCAATAAATAACTAAAATTAAAAAATTCTACCAGAGCTACGGCAGCTACCACTGCTCTAACTCACGGAGTTCTACTCTTTGACATCTGGCAGGCGGCCACGTGGGTATCTTTGCACACATTCACCAGAGATTACTGCCTAGACAGCCAAGTCCAGAGGGACAGCTGTTTTTTCTGCTCTGTCCTTCAGGACTTTTTGGTGTGAACTTAGTTTGAAGACCCTCCTCCAGGGTTGGTATTGCTGAGGTATACATTCTAAGGTAAGGAATTTAATACTAACAGTCTCTCTCAGATGAACAAGTTATTTACCTTCGGTAACAATATATCTGTAAGAGACATATGTTAGTTATACATCCCTTACTGCCCCCACCCATCCATCCCCGCTCCTCGAATTGACTTCTATGGACAGGGACTCCCTTACAGGGCCCTTGTTTAGTGCACCATTCGTCAGTGTCTTGCATTGCTCTACGCTTCTGGTGTGGGGCAGCTTCTAAATAGACACCGCAATGTCATCCTGGCAAACACGATACCAACGACGGACGCAGAGTCAAACGACGCACAGTGGTACTGCTAAGAAAAAAATCTCCAGATCCAGTCTGACACCTGGGGGTAATTCCAAGGTAAGCAATCTATAACTAACATGTCTCTTACAGATACATCATTACCAAAGGTAAGTAACTTGTTCATTAGAGGCATATGATATGATGGCACTGGTATATACTGGGTCATAGATGTAGATCCTGATTGTTTTTTTGAAAGAAGTTTGGAGATGCTGTCTAGTTTATTCAGTGTTTCTTGAATCCACTGCACACTATAGATATTCAACACTGTTATGAAATACAAGCGTTGGACCTGGCCAGAGCATATCACTCTCTGCTTGTTGCAACTGGAAAAGACAGCCCTGGTGAGTGATTTTAGGGCCATCAGTTCACCCTTAGAATAAGTTACACTCAAAAACAAATAGAGAAGCCTCCCCCGGACCCGCTCACTTTGTCAAGTAGATGTGCCGGTGTGCACACCTATGTTATGTTCTCTCTGCTGGTCGATGAACGACTAAAGTGTTCCGGTGGCTGAACTTTAAAGACCTCCACCTCAACACTCCTCTGATTGTTTGCATCATCGCATCATGTTACTCAAGCAATTCCACATTAGATTGACGCTAGAGGCTGATGGGAAATGTAGTTCGCCACTGTTGCCGGCCACACAAAAGACTAAATGGATGGAAGAAAAAGAACGAGGACAAACAATGAATCTGATTAAAACGTTGTTAAAGTCTGATGGAAGAACTTGTTTGATCTTTTAATATTGGACTTGCTAAGGACTAAAGTTTAGCTCTTATTGCTATATGTCTAGAGCTTTTCTCATATTAGTTATTTTCTTTAATTTTATCATTTCTAATAAGAGATAGTTGTGTTGAATGTACAACCTACATAGATGGCAAGGTGTGGTATCTTTTTATTTAGTACAAACACCTAACTCATTGTTCTCAAAATTATATTCACTTAGATATCTTACCTCATCTCAAATACTTATATGGCTGATTATATTCATACGCTGATCGAAATCAAAATGGGTGATATATTTGCCATAGTGTTCTTCTCTATAACTTTTCATGCAAAACCCAAATATGCCACCGGACTAATAGTCTTCTCTGGATCCATTAGCTAATACAAGAGAAGTATTGGTTAAAAGAAGATGCTTTCAAGAAACACGGAATAAACCGTAAAGTATCTCTGAAAGTTTTTAAAAAAACAATCAAGAGCTACATATGTGTCATGATCTCATGTGTCTCTAATGATAGCTTACTCTCCTTCTTGCTATTGTTCTCCAGTTTGTGATTACAGGGCCAGATCTCTGTACTGGGGTGAATGTATGACATTGTTCTGAATTCTGTCCATCAACTGTTGTTTTTGCATTTGTCATCCCGAGTGGGATGGGTATGCTCAGACGTGAGTCCCATGCTCTCCACACCACTGGAGTCAAGCTATCCTGGCTGAAGACAGCTGATAGCCAGAAACCGGTCCTAGGATGCTTGATTCCAGTCCAGGAAAGACATGGCTTCGCATTTCGGGCTGGACTGTTCCCATGAGGCACAGGGTCAAGGCTAATTTGCATATGGCCATGTCTGAACTGGGGTGGTGTGGAGTGCAAAAAAACGATGGATTTAGGCCCAGATCTCTGTACTGGGGTGAATGTATGACATTGTTCTGCATTCTGTCCATCAACTGTTGTTTTTGCAATTGATTACAGGGGAGTGCCACCCTATTCTGACTAGGATTACTTTGGACCATCGTGAGCTTAGGTTAGGGTAGTTGTGCGTTACACCAGTATGTGCATGAGTTTTTACACCTAAGCATTCTCACGCATGGAGTGCGTTTTAAGTGTGTGTTTGCATTGATTTGTGCACTCGTTTCATTATTTCACATAGTTTGGTTCTGCAGAGATTGGATTGGGGTGCTCTATAGTTTTTGTGAAATAAGCAGGAAAAGTTTACAGCAGTACCTGCGCAGCGTGGGTGAGTGTTTTACCTCTAAAAAGCTTAAATAATCATAACTTCTTTTTTCTCCCTGTGTTGAACAGTTGTTCCCACAGGTCTATCTCGTATGGAAGAAATCATGAAAGGTGAGAGCATTAGGCCTCATTTGGCTGCATGGAATGCATGTGTAGCTGGGCAAGGATTTTAATGGCCCTGAATGCGCTTTTTGAATGGCCGAAACTTTTGGAGTAGCTACACGGGTGGATTTGGCATCATATTTCAACCAATCTCAGCAAAAAATATAATCATCTCTGAGATATCCAAAATAAAGGTAGAACCACTGCATATATCTCAAGATATTTTTATTCTAAATTGGATCCCTGGAATTTAACCAATATCCATTTATCTAAGTGTTTCCGCAATGGTGTTCACCTAATGTGATGTGAAATATCGACTATGATGAAGCATGCCACCACAAGTTGTGTGTGAGGCGACATCTCAAAAAAAAATTTGTTGATTCAGGTAGAGTTCACCCTACATTACCGTTGTTATGACCTGGCCACCTGTAGTGTGATTATATATAGGTTTTGAGGATGTAACCAGGTTTTGTTCCTCTGTCTCTCCCTTTGTGTATACTCAGTTTATTAACCTGTTAACTTTCTTAAAAGAGAGAGAGAGACTTCATCACCTAGACCCAAAGAGAGCTCTGAGCTTTTACATTGATCGTACCAAGAGCTACAGGGTGGACGATCAACTCCTTACGGTGGTGTAGAAGGGAAATGCTGTGCAAAAGCAGGCCATCTCTATATGGACTGTCTTGTGCATCAAAAGGTGCTATGGATTACCCAAGAAACACAGTGTGCAAATCTTGGATTTCTGCCAGGCTGCAACATGGGCATCAGTCCATATGTTCACAAAGCACTAGTTCCAGGTCCGGCAGGAGGGGCATTTTGCCCGTTCTGTACTGCAGGAGTTCCAGAGATGAGTCATTCCACAGACCCACCACCCGGGGAGTACTGTTTTGGTATCTATTCGGAAGAGTAGGAATCTGCAATTAGAATGTATACATCACAAGAACAAGTTATTTGCCTTTGTTAACACTTGTTCTGGTGGATAATCTATCTAACTCAGATTCCTCACCAACCTACCCTCCTCCCTGTACTGTGGAATGAACTCTGTTGGTCCATGTTAATAAGGGTCCGTTTTGGTGATCTGAACCCTGTCACAATCTGATTACTAAGGCTCCAAAACCGGCGGACAGATATCGGAAAGAAACTGACATCAGCATGCAGGTTTTCTAATGGCCCTGACTACACTTCCGGGCAAAGCAGAACTGCACGATGCCAGGTACCGATGCGTGAAGGAATTGCTGAGAAAATATTGTGGATCCAGTCTGGCTCCTGGGGTATTCACAAGGGGAGGAATCTGATGTTGGATAGAATATCTACCAGCTAGAGCATTAACAAAGGTAAGTAACTTGTTCATCTCTGCTAAATGTATAACATTAAAATTCGTTTTGGCTTGCACTGGCACTTAGAGAATGGATGTAGTGAAGAGGAAAGTGTGCTGAATTTAACTTAACCCAGAATTGATTTGCTAATGTCGTAAAACAGAATGATGCTTCATCTTTGCAATCTTTGGTAAGGCGCCCCCACGGGAAACATCCTTTACGACGCAACTTTTACCACGCAGTGCCTTTACAACGCAGGTTTTTCGACGCAAGTCGTTACAACGAATTGCGCTGGGGGCACTCTAGGATAGGTAATAGTTTAATTTACTATCCAACACCTTCCCTACTATCCACGGAGACGGGAGTTGGAATAGTAAATTAAACTATTCACTATCCAGCACCCCCCAACCTGCGTTGTAAAAGCATGCGTGGTAAAAGCATGCGTTGTAACAACGTACATCCTACCCCTACATATTAACTCGGGCTTGAAAAAGTATTTGCAAGCTACTAGCCACTTGCTCCTGTATCTGGAGCAGTTATAGCTGCTGCGCGGCAGGCCAGCACACTCAGGCCACTCATTCTGTGGGTTCAGGAATTTCCGATACTGCTGGAAACAAATTTTCTTCCTGATTTGGAAATTACAAGTGTTGTAGGACTACTGCAGACTGGATTCACCCACCGCCTTGATATTTCACTATTTAAAGCTGATGAAGTGTCTGAGTGGGTAATAGACGAAAACGTAGAAATTGCTTCGGCAAGTAATGACTGATTCTCATGGTACTTTCCCATTTCTGAGGGCACTTCAATGTCCCTCTGGAGCACACACATTTTGTTGCATCGGAAAATTATCAATACATGCAGTATCGTTAATTTGGGCCCTGCGATACAGACTCGCTATGCTGGCACGCCTGGAATGAAGACCACAGTGTGACCTGTTTTATGTCGAATAAACATGGGACCTCTCATAGCTGCCTAACGTCCCTCAACCCTTCGTGATCTTAACCAAGCTGGATTCTTATGACACTTACTTGTCCTCCATCACAGATTTCTCCTGTTAGCACAAAAGTGTGATGACCTACACTTCACTGCTACACGGTTCATCGAGGCCAACGGCCTTGGTGTGTCTAGTGGCTTTATTATATTTATTCCTTGACCGATCTGATTCTGTTGTGGCTTTTACGATTACAGCATGCTGACAGAAGCGAAGAAGGGCGAGTAAACAATTGTCAAGTTGAACCTCAAACCCCATTCACTGGTAAGCTGATTGCACATTCACTTGATGACGGATGGGAAAATTAAAGGAACAAAAATATTCCCTTTGCTTGCTCGGATATCAGGAACTTTACTGGCACGTGTCACATTTTACTTGCAGCAAAAAACTGATACAGAAACCTTCATGGAAATCTTTTGTCAAAGGATTCCGTCAAAGCAACAAAGAGAAGCGCTTCAACTCTTCGTTTTTTTTTTTACATATCATTATCTTCAGCCGTTTTGTTCTTTGCTTCCAAGGAGACGAGCAGTTATTCTTCTGAAGGCTCCCTCCTCACCTGACATCCGAAAGTATTTCGAGATGAGGGAATGCGCCATGAGTTCCTCGGGGGATGCCTTTTATGAAAAGGATTCATCGTTACCAAAAAAGGAAGGCTCTACAACCGGGCTGTCAGTCTCGAAAGAACGAGTATTAATCTCTGGACATTATCTAGGGTTTGGCAAATTTCCTCTCAGCGGAAGTGAGAGTTCCCAGGCCGCGCTGCCTTCTCACTGTTAAGGGCCATTTCTAAGTGCGTATGAGCACCGTGTGTAGGACTTCGTGCACGGACCTTGTTACTGCATGTGTTCTGTTGGTACTCACGAGCACTCTTCCTTCTTGTCTGTCTGGGAGTTTCTTTTACAGTTCCTAAACGTGTACGGCTTGGCGCTCCGTCTTTTCGCTTCATATAAGCAGGGCCGGCGCTAGGCATGGGCAGCTGCCCAAGGCCTCGCTCTCAGCCCACCAGCATGGGGCCCGCACCAGAGCAACACACCACCAAACCTCCCGTGCCCATGCCGATCCCATTGAAGAAAGGTGTCTGTTTGCAATTGGGCTTACAGGAGGGGGCCTCTCAGGGATGGAGTGGGGAGGCCTAAGGGAAGGAAGACCCTTCATCTTGTGCCAGTTGCAAGGAGGCCTAATTGCAGGTGTGTCCTGCCATTAGGCCTCCTGCCTGGCTGCCCATTGAGAGACACTGTGGGACACCCATTGTCAGCACTTTACAGTTTGCACAGTTTTAATTCTCAGCCCCAAACCTATTCTCACACCCTCAGCCTGATATGAGCTGTGAAAGAGTGCTTGTAGGTGGCACAGAGGGGAGCTGTGGCCCAGGAGGAGACAGCACAAAGCAGCTTCAGGAGCCCTGAAGGTGTCACTCATGAAAATTAGAGGGGCCTCGCACATTCCACTTCACCCGGGCCCCAAAAAGCCTAGAACCGGCCTTGCATTTAAGTGTCCATATCTAGTCCCTAAGGACTGCAGTCACACCCAGTTTTTGGATAACCACGACGCTGAAATGATTACCATTGAGATTCCTTGTATGCACATTTATCTTTGGGGAGTATCCAGGAGAGTGGCATTATTTCTAATCTAGAGTGCAGAAAAGGAGCACCCTAAAGCACCATTCATGACGGTTTTATGTCTGGTGTTAGATAAGATCTTTTGTTTTACTAAAATGATGTGTGTCTATATACTTTCCTGTAAGGGCTTTCAGTTATCCTTCTTTATCCATTGGTCTATTGTGGTGTAATTCCTATTGTTCTTAAAGTCATACAGCAAAGATCATTGGGTAATGGGTCAGCCCACTTAAGCAATCGCTTCCTTTCTAAGAGTGTTTCGGCGTTCTGCCAAAGTGCAAGTTATCACCCACATCAAAATAAACCCTTTCAGCCTCACAGCCAATGTGTCCTTTTTAGGTCTCGCCTGCACAAGGAGACCTTTAGACATCGTACAGCTCTTTTTCCAAGCACATACCCGTGCTTGTGGCGGCATACAGCTTGCGGGAGTGCGCAGCGGCGCGCCAAAAGCAGGAGTGTGTGCTTGGAAAAAGAGCAGACTGCACACGCACGCTTGTGGCCAATGCTTGTTATCCCTTTGGAAGCAATATGAGTACTTTAGTGAGGGGTTTCTATTTTTATTACTCTTGCTTTATCCAGCCCACATTTACTTTCAACTCTGTATGACAAACTCTGTTCTTTAATTGCGTTCTAACGTTTTCCGAACGTCGTCTTTTCACGCCCCTTCAATTGCATAACCATTTTGAGAACCTTCTAACTCTTTCTTCACCAGCATTTCAGTTTTCTATAGCGCGAACTCGACCCGAAGGTATTGGAACGCTTTACATGACCCCCAGTTACATTACACAAGTACAGATTCATGTTTTTGTAGGCACGGGGAGATTACTTGATGATTAAGCGATTTACCCGGACTCACAACATGAGTCGACCCAGAGATTCAAACCGTGTTCCCCAGCTCTAAAACCGGCAACTCAAGCTGTTACGCCACATCCATATAGGAGGGATGAAAGTTAGCTGCACGCTGGTAAACATTATGAGGGACATATCCCTTATCCTTAGAATGGGAATGTGGGTGAACCGGCATTTCCTGCATATTCACTCATGAAGTGCAGTATTGAAGTGTTTCTTACAAAAAATAAAAAAATATATAATATAAAGAACATTGTACCTTACAGACATCTTTAAGCCAGACCGCTCTCTAACAAATGCTTCCCCCTGCAGCCGTGTTTGAATGGATATCAAAGTTTCAGTTTCGTTTCATCATGCACTCTTCACCAGATCAAATGTTAAGGCACTCCATAAGCGAGATAGAAACTGATGCCTGCTTGTTGGCAAGCATAATAATCACTAGTACCCTGTTCAACATCGATCTCACGGGTCCTGATAAAAACAACTTATCTTTCTGAAAGTGATCTATTGGGTAATCTCGGAAAACACATGAAAAGTGAAGTACTCTAAACGGCAAACTAATTTAAGGAGACATGTACACACCATCTAGGCGACCACCTGTTCTTATTTTTCACGGACTATCCTGAATTTGTGTACCTTGTCCGTGAGCACGATTGGTCCGTTATGTGTGCCCAGGGTAACTGGCATTATGCGGCAGGAGAGGGCCAAATTATGTGGTAGGATTGAGTAAACCACGCTGCAATAAAAGGCAAATTATGCGGCATAATGCGGCGCATTTTGTAACAGTATTCATTATTTCAACTTTTTTATAACTTGGTAACTGTCTGGGCATTGGTTGCACCTCATTAGTACCAGTTTAACACCCAAATATATCAATAAGCAATAGAAAAATAACAGTTCAGCTTAGCAAAGAGGCTTCTACTGAGCAACAATACTTGTCTTTGTTTTTTCAAGGTAAATTTATATTTGAGGAACAGATTTTTGTATAATTATAGATTTGCTGCATTTGCCACATAATCCATCATCTGCCACATAATCTTCAGATTTTAACAAAAAAGATTTTTTTTTTTGCTCAAACGGTCCAAAAGTTACTAAACATGTAGCAACCAGCATTGGCATAGCCAATAGGTCTCGCTTTTGGGACCTTATAAGTATTTAGTTATGCAGCACAATATCCTTGGTGCAACAACATCAACTGTTGCATGGCGAAACACTTATAAAGTCCCAAAGGCGAGACCTATTGGCTATACCAATGCTTGTTTCATTTTATTTGTGGGTGGCTTTTTAAAAACATTTTTAAGCTGTTCCCAGACATTGATACCGGACCCTCAGTGCCACTTGCTGTATGCCACTTCCATCCTGGCACTGCAAGCAATGTCCATCTTCAAATGGGCTTTAATGCCATTCAATGATTGCCGCTCGTGCGTGCACATGTGCACCCAGGATTGTTTATCTTTGAAATGCTCAAATGGGCTTTAAAACCATTGAACTGCGGCTGCCATACATGCGCCAACATGGGCAGCCATCTTTCAATGTTTAGTTTCAAACATTCAAAGGGAACTAACCATATGTGTGCATGTACTCACAGAACCAGCCACTTTTGAAAGGTTTTTGCCAAACTTTATAGCAAAAACCATTTCAAAATAGTCGCCCTTGAGGACGCTGCCATGTGCATGCATGAGTGGCTGTTTTTTGTAATATCAAAAGATAAAGAGGGAGCTACCCTTTTGACAGGAAAAGGATTGGGTCAACAATCTTATGAAAACTAAAAACTCCTTCTCCTGAGTTTGGCAAATGATTAGTGATGCTGGATTCCCATGGGGGCCGTTTGCATCAGTGAGAGGGATTTAAATATTGCGTAGGTTACCAAATTTACAACTTAATATGTATCAGACCACAAGATAGCATGAAAACATTGCATACACAAAAATTAAAAGTTTCATTAATTTATTCAAATAATTTCAAAATAATAACACATTATTTCATAAAAACAAGCTTGTGCACATTCAACTTTGCTGTTAGTCAGATTTAAAAAAACTCAAATTTAAAAAAAAATGCTGTTTAAGCATTGTTACACAAGTCTACATATACATCATATTTATTATACAAAAGGAACAAACTGTCGACGCGGCGTTTCGGTGCCTCAAATAATCTTGCACCATCTTCAGGACTTGTTCATTTAAATCAAATCTATAAAAAACATATCACAATGCATTTCATTAGGTCCAATATTTAATCTAACAATTGCACATTGATCATTAACATTATAGCTAGTCTCCTAATATTTGGTAACCATGCCATTTTGTAATCCGGATCTATTCCCTGCGTCCCCTGTATTACTAAGTTCCCACACCTTAGTATTACTGAGAGGGAAGACCTAACTAGCGTGGTATATTTTTATCGCTAGGATGCGGTGTCATCAATTTACTTTTATCAGACACAAGTGGGCTGTATATAAAGGTAAAGAAGGGCTGTCAGATTTTCGTCCCTTCTTTATTATAGAGTACCACCCTCAGGTACCTCTATGTTCTTACCCAGGTTTGTATTTTCTTCCTGGCACTACCTTCTCGGTCTTTTGAGCAGGTTCTCTTCCGCTCTTATGTTCTCCTAAGGAAGTTTTGTTTGCTTTCCTCTTTCTTATTCTAGGAGAAAACGCACCTAATTTTTAGTTACCCTGTTTCTTTGGGCTCTTTTCACCATTTTGGCATTATATAATCCTATTTTTTACCTTATATGTCAGTTTCGTTTGTACTGCACCCGGGTTGATTAAAAAATGGACCAACTTCAATCCTATCAAAACAGAAAAACATCTCTTTTTGTAAGGAGTTGCCTTTTTATCACCTTACTATGGTTATTCTCCACTGTCTCATAGCCTTCTCTCCCTGTTTGTCTTAAAAGAAAGGGCTTACCGGTCCTATTTTCTTGGTGTCTTAAAGGGTTGGAAGGACGCCTCTGGGAGCTACCCGTCGCTGTTCTTCTCACCACTTTGTCTACAAGATAATTTATGTTTTAGACTCTCTGGGCTTTAGTTCTCTTCTAATTATCCTTACCCGCTGTCCTAAAGATCTTACCTTCTTAGCGAAAAGACCTGCTTTAAACTTGATTTCCTCCTTTTTTCTTTAGTGTGAAATCAAGGGTCCCTCCATTGGGCTTTTATAAATTAGCTGCCAACTCTAGAAAAGCAACAAACAGTGTCTAAATTTACTGTTGAAGCAGTGTTATATACCTGCTGCCTAATGTCAATTTTAGGTAACAAACCCCTCTCTTTCTTACTTGTTTAGGGTAGCTGAGCTGCGTGGCGTCCTCCTCCTTCCCGGTCTGTTAGATAATGATTTCCTCTCTCAGTGTGTCTAGTATAAGTACTGTGATCATTTTTTGATTATGAAAGAGAATTTCTGATAAAAGATATCTCGAAAAGATGTTAAAAATACCTCAAACTGCTGAATTAAATTTCACTTTTTTATATACAAAACGCAAATGATGAAACCAAACATGATGAGCATTTATTCAGACATTTTGTGCAAGTTAGCTTTTAAAGCTTGCCATGGAGATTTAACAGTACATCACATTGCCACTTCCCACTGGTTTAACTCGTCTCCGCCAACCCTGATAATACATTCCAAATGACCCCAAAATGACATTGTAAAATTTGGTCTAATGTTTGCATTTATTTGCAAACATGTGTTGATGTTTAGTAGGGGTTAACTAGAATAAAACTTCCTACTGACCTTTAGTAAGTTAATTATTTTGTCAATTATGGATCTTCTAGGATTGACTTATGGTGAGCTGATCTTCCTTCTATTCACTTCAGGTTCTTCCTCACATGTAGGTTTTCGTGCACTCTCCACAAGTTCAAATACATTTACATTTACATTTACAAGTTGCAGTATTTCAGTTATAATTACTACCATTTCTGGAATCTGATAAATAGTATTACCTCATCAGATATTGATACTGATATACACTGGGCATTCCGGCATGCAGGCTGCTCTGTAAGTCGACTACAGATTATGCTGAACATCTGTGTGCTTATATGTATTCATCACTTGAATAGTCTGGAGCACACCCAAATAATTTTTTACTTGTTCTTTTCTGAATTCATCGAGTTTGGCGTGAATGCACCCTTGTATTTCTCCGTTCCAGTAAGCACTTATACTGATACTTCCAGTGCTTAATTTGTAAAATATGAAGTGCAGGTGCTCACAGTCTTTAACGAGGCCACACCAACTTCCTGAGCTCCGCCCACTCCCTCCAGTGGCCCCTCCCACTTCCCTTTATTGGCTCCACCCACACCCACAAGCCTCAACACATCAGAGTCACCTCCTCCCTTATTGAGTTCCGCAAGAAGATGAAGTGCTGGCTCTTCACAAAAGCAACTCAGGCACCTCACACCTACACACCTGCCAAAATCCATGGATACCCTCCTGGGTGATTAGTGCACTATACAAATCAATATAACATAATATAACATATTGTAAGCCTGTGACAAAAACTTAAAAGTGAACTGAAATTAGAGAAAGGTCATTTGAGGACTTGAGGCAGCTTTTCAAACAAAAGAAAATGTGCGTGTACTGCGCTGTTTAAAAGGAAGAAAAGAATAAAGGAAATAATACATTAAAGAAGGCAGTAACAAATTCAGGCATGAAGATGAGCACTGGAGTAAGGAAATAAATAAGTAATGGATGAAAGAAGGAGGAAATAAGAAAATAATGTGAAAGGAAGAAATGAAGGGATAGAGGGAGAAACACACCATGTATGTTTGTAAAGTACATATTCACTAGAAGGGGTCTTGACACCAAATTAAAAATGTTGTTATCCAGCTCAATTGCACTAATTTGTATCCAAAGATGAAAGACTGAGTGGCCACCCCAAGATTTCAATTTATGACCCTGAGATAGAATACAGATTCCTGGAGTAGATATAAACATATGTGCAAAAAAGAAAAAATTAAAAGGGAGAATGAGGGAGGAGGAGAGGTCTAAAGGCAAAGATAGATGCAGTAGACAATGTGAAGAGAAATGTGGAAAGCAGAGATTGGAATTGCAAGATTGGAGTGGACCGTGATGAGAAGGAAAGGTGAAAAGAGGAGAAAGGCAAGGGAAGAAAAGCGAACAGTGGGAAGCATGTGAGAGTAGAGTGGAAGGTAAAGATGGAAAGGTGAACAATAGAAAGCATTTAATGAGGGGAGGTGGCAATTAAGAGAAGACGCAGATGAGGGCAGAAAGTGAAGTAATATTGGAGAGGAGTGAGGTGTGAAGGGGAGCAAGAAAAGCAGATACTGAGATAGAGCAAGCAAAGTGTACACCTCTGCTTTATTAAATATACAGTCATTAATTATGTAAAGTTGAGCTGTGATAGGAGTGTATCATTCTTGGCCTGTCTCATCAATGCACAGCAGTGTTGTCCAAGACACACAATAGCGATTCTTTAACTGTGTTAAGTTTTATGCCTTAAAAAGATGTTTTGTTATGTCACAATAGGTATTCCTGATAAAACATAGTGTCAGTTATACCATTGGGATTACGTCTTGATGGAGAACCACATTTTCATGCTTCAAACAAATAGTTCTATTACATGATCAGTCACAAAATCCCACTGCCACCTATTTTCAAATGAAGTCAGATATTCAACTCCATTCAGACAGGGTACTACACATACTTTTTAACTAATAAAGCACAAAATTCAACTGAGTCTGCCGCCTGTGCTATATTAGGATTGAAATTTATGATCAACGAGTAACAAAAGGACATCTGTGTCAAAAAACAAAAATCCACTAATCTATCCACATAATATAGTTCTGTCATCTGCATGGTACATGTTCTACATTACCCCTCAGTGCTACAGTCAAACTTCAACTAGAAAAAACTCTGATCTCTTGCCAACAGGGACATAAGGCTGTAAGTATGCAGCAGGGGTTTACGGGACATGGGTCTTTGGAGGTGAAGAGAAGGTGTGGGACGATAGATCTCAGCAGGCTTGTGGGGTTGGCGGGAGGTACAGAGCACCCAACACAGCCTAGCCCCTCTGTTAGCACATTTTGAATCAATGCTATTTTTCTCCAGGTCAAAGCTGAGAAATTCCCTGTGTATCCTCTCTCTGGTTAGGGGGTAGTTGGGAATGCCTCCTGGTTTGAGTGGCCAAGACTGAGAAGGGCTTCGCAGTTTCACGTGCGAACTCAAAGTATGGATACTCAGGGCCCAGTGCATGCTTCAGTAAAAAGCGATGGTGGGGAGGAGTGCTCCGAGAGTGAGGGAGGGCGGGAGTCAAGGGGTACTGTAACAGGAGTGAGCAAGTGTTGTTGCAGGGAGGGACATTGTGATACAGAGGGGAAGGGGACTGTAAACAGAGGGGCACTGAGATACAGGTGAGAAAGGCACTGTGGAAAGACGCGCACTGGGATTGTGGGAGAAGGCCACTGTGGAGAGAGGGGCTTTTTCGGAGGTAACGGTGGGGCACAGTCACAGTGGCAGGGATGGGAGGTGTTCTCCAAGGTGCTTGTGGCTGCAAAGGTGCCCATTGCAGAAGGGAGACAACCGGTCTGATAGAGACAAGATGGTACTTGGCTAGGTAGGAGCATGGTACTAATACACTGACTGGCAGGAAGATATGTTTTCACTTTCAGACTCCCTCAGCTGCTTCCCGTATTTTGATATTATGCTGCAAAGCCTTATCTGGGCTCCTGGGGCAGTCTGCTACTGGGCAGTTTCCTGCGGGTGCTACTGTGCAGGAATTTATCGATTGTGTCCCACGGCCAAGCACTATTCTGTCACCTTTAGGATAACACTTGTGTGTAAAATAACGCACACACAACTCACCTAACCTTGCAGCTTTGGCTACACTGGAAAGCGCAGACTGCTGGGTAGCGCAGCTGAAATGAGGCTTCCAGTTCATCGTTCGTGCAGGTTATACTGTGCATGACACAACACACCTGTCCTTCCCCCACCCTGAAGATCAGGCACTAGTGCACGCCAAAGCAAGCACACTAGCAGCATGCACCAAATCTGAACGTACAGCTGCACAAGCCTCACTTGAGGCTGGTACTTTTTAATGGCCTGTGCACAGCATTGGCTGTGCATATGAGAAAAATTCAATAGACCCAGCCCCGAGAAATAGGTGCCGGTGCGCATCATATGAGTTTGGTGGAAATATGGGGTTGTATGGTGTCGAGCAATTTGGGTTAAAAGTGTGGAGCATATTAATAATGACACAAGTAAAATCGAATTGTTTGGATGTTACACAGGCGGGAGTAGAGGGGTGGATTAATTTACACTATGTTTTAGTTTATCGCGGGGTTATTTAAGAAATATTTTTTCCATGTTATTGTCATATGATTAAATCAGTGATTGGATGTTATTATTATTATGATCCTGTGGCTGACAGACACATATATATCTTTTACATACTACAGATACCCCTGAAGAAGGTTTAAAATAAACCGAAATGCATTGGGTTTAGAGATCATAAATAGAAGAACTCGGAAATCTGTTCAACTGTTCTAGAATAGGCCTGAATGGGCAATTGTGGAATAAGCAACATGCATAAGACTGTGGAATTCCGAGTCTTTGGTGTGATGGATTAACTATGAATAAAAGCATGATTAACAAGAATAAAGACATGATTACTGTGGTTTAAGTGGGTGAAATTCAAACACTTGTGCATAAGGCTGTTCATATGTATTATCATCCATAGCAACTGATATGGGTTTCTTTAAGCTACATTATATCACCTCAGACAAATCTTTCCATACTGGATACATATTACCTTTATTACTTATGTTGAATTCTCCTTTCGACTTTATGTTGGATTCTCCTTTCGACTTTCTGATAGAAATGTGTAGTCAGCACTGACTTGTTCCTTCAGGATATGTAACTTACCACATTTGAACAAAATAATACCTTCCAACTGATAGATTTGTTATTCTACCATTTGTAAACCACCACGTTCAAACAAATATATTCACGTTAAAATTGTAATTTTTTTATACACGACTTAATTGGTTTGTGCTCTCTTGCGCTGATTGTACACCCGTCCCGATATATTCGTGATTTTGCACCTGTTAAAAGTATGTGCTGCGTAAAGGCCAGGCATGTGCACGTGCAGGGGGCTTTTTCAGTGCATTTACAGCCTCTGACATCATATTGTTGTCATGTGTATACTAGCTTATGTTACTATTGATGAGGAAAATGTGTTGTTTCACCACTGCTTGCAGATCGCAAGCTGAATCACTAGTGACCTGCAGTCATTTGGGTAATCTCAAAGCAATATCTTTTTTGCAGTGACCCAGAATATGTGGGACTCACTTGCAAAGTATAAATAGAGCATGACATATAACGTCTAGTTTGTTGATGCAGTGGCTGTCTCAAGGTAGTAATTTATATCTGCTATAGACTGTTTACTGCTGTTCCACATATCGGCATGTGGACCTGTGTGCTAGTGTCATCTTGGATCGATGCACAATGCTGGCTGTGGTATTATTTCCATGGACAGACTTGTGGTGGAAACTCAGCCAGCGACAAGTGGTGCAATGCAGTAGTCCACTTATTTAATTTTTCTTAGGTGGCCTAGCAACATGTTAAGAGAATATACTCCATGAAAACAGCTCACAATTGGGGAGCGCTAGGTGGCGCACAAGCAGAATGGCCGCCATGGTGTGAGGCTCTCACAGACCGGCCAGTAAATCCGACATTTATCCTGCTTCCTGCCCCCACTTATGGGAACAAAGTGTGGGAAGGTGATCCTTCGCTCCTTGTGCAGAGAGGCTGCTGCTGCCAGTGAGAACGGGGACGGTTGGGCGGACTGACGAGCGGGAGAAGAGAGAGCCGTGAGCTGCCCCCGCTGGTCCCGGAGCTGTCTGCCGGAGGGGTCGAGTACGGGAGGCCCGGCTCCCCACGTGGTGGCTGGGCCGCGGAGACGGAGCCTTGAACGGGGTCGTGGGGCTGCTGAAGTTAGACGCGCTCATCGGAGATCTGTGTGGCGCGCCGATTTCCCAGTATCATCAGCGGAGGAGGCGAGCATTATCTGGTGCTCTGTTGGCTGTGGACTGGTCTGAGACGCCTGGGAGCAGTATGGAGCGGCCCGGGACTGTGGCGGGCGACCATCTTGGATGCGGACTTCACCGGCCCTGTATACAATCGTCCCCGGGCCGGTGGTGCAGAGGGTGTCACCCGCTCTCGTTCTGCCTGCTGGATTGGCAGAAGAAATTGGCTATTCTCCGGGACCTGTGAGGTTGGCCTTATTCCTTAATATCTGCCAAAGTGGAGTGTATTGCTGATGGAGAGGAAGCCGCCATTTGCCGAGCGCAGGGCAGACGCAAATGTGAAGGAAGTGCCGTTTTTTGTCATGAGGCCTCTGGTTGCATGGGATGAGAGAGGCGAGTGATCCGTCTGGAAGGCTTGGGTCGCAATAGAGAAGGAGGCCCCGAATTTGGAACTGTTGTTGTGGCTAAGGAAAGATTGGGGGACCCGGAGCATTTGTGGAGAACTGAGCAGAGAGCAACGGTATACGTGGACTTCCTGGTGGGAAGTGGTCGCGGTCTTTGCACTTAGATGGACAGGGTGGCATAGGGACTAGGGAACTTTATACATTGTAGAGGCGGCTGGAGAAACCACGGAACTGTCTGACTGGGCCACCAAAATCTGTCCGCAGATGATATATAGCCACCTGGTCACAACATGGCCCCTAAGGGTGTGTAGACAGCAGTAGTGGAAAGTGAAGGGCGTCTATTCTATTGCCTTGGGAGCTGGACTAAGAATTGGCGGGAGGTGTGCCGCGGAGTACCGCTGCTGATCGACATTATCAGCGGAGAGGCCTGCTCACTCAGAATCTGCGATGAATCGCTATTGGGAGGTGCGCAGAACGGATCTGAGTGAGGGCGAGTGATCTGAACGTCCAAGCTGCTGGGGCATGGTGAGCGACTTCTAACTCAACTCAAGCATGGCCGGGTGGACAGTCCACACATTTGTCAAATATTGAAAGGGGCACTGTTGGGGCCATCCTGTGCAGGCGGTCGGGTCTGACTCTAGGGGCACAATGGGGAGATTGGATGCCCGCCAGCCGCGACTCACCTTGGATGATAAAAAGACTGCTAAGCAGCTGCACACGGATGAGGATGCTGCGGGGAAGGCTCCTCAACAAGATTGTCCATCACCGACTGGTGATGCTCTCCAGTCGCTTCTCGCGGATGTCCGGCAGGGATTTGCAACCATGTCTGATAAAATTGACACGGTGTCAACACAAATGGATGCAATTGTGAGGAAACTAGAAGGACACGAAACGAGAATCAAGGAGACGGAACAGCGAGTCTCTGATGTAGAAGATACCACCATTTAGCTGAAACAGGCGACGTCACAAATAAATAAACTGCTAAAGATTATAGCAGCAAAAAATGAGGACATAGAGGCAAGAAGTAGAAGAAATAACATACAGGTGCTAGGCATACCGGAAATCACGAATACAGGAAGGTTAGAGGAATACATTGAAAACGTGCTCAAGGCCACGGTGGGTACTGAACTTCTTTCTCCTCAATTTGTTGTTGAAAGGGCGCATCGGTCGCTTGGACCAAGGCCTCCCCACGGTAGTGTCCCTAGGCCCATTATTGCCCGCCTCTTAAATTATAGGGACAGAGACGCTGCTCTGCGGATTGCCCGAGAGAAAAAAACTGTTGTCCTACGATGGCATATCATTTACTGTGTACCCGGACTTTACAATTCACGTGCAAGAGGAGCGCCACAAATTTCCGGGAGTTAAGCAGAAACTCAGACAAGCTCAAATAGACTATGCTCTGCTCTATCCCGCTCGCCTTTGCGTCACCCACCAGGAGACACAAAAGTTCTTCACTAATCCGCAGCAGGTGGAAGATTACCTAAAGCATCTTAAGCGGCAGAAGAGAGCATTACAAGAGCAGTAGGATTCCCCTAGCTCGCAATCACCAGGCGGAGAATGAGTCTTGTGGCACAAGATACTATTATGTTGCGAAACTGTGTTCCATGCTTTGTTGCTATGATTGGCATACTGAGCAGTATTGAGGTCATGGGATAGGACACTACATTAGTTCACTGCTCAACCTTTTGCTTGTAGTTACTTCGGAGGGTGGGAAAGAACGCGATCTGGTCGGCCACCCTTGAGTTGGACCGGGGAAATTGATGGGTGCTTTATACACTCAGTCCAACGAGAGGTCTTCGTGGGCTACCTGGGCGCTTTCCCTAACTGGGAGAACCCCCTTATTATTATACCTGGTTACTACTTCCCATGAGTCTTCGCTCAGGTTCACAAGACGAAGAAATGGGCCCGGTTGGTCTAGATGGGAGGATAAGGGTTGTGTGGGAGGGGGGAGGAATGTTTATTACTGGCATGATTGTGATGCTTCAGTGGTAGGGGGGAGGCTGTCACAGTGATTCAAATATGCTGGTGTCCACTATTAAGTATGTCTTGTTGTAACTGCAAGTATTGAAATGTACACAACTGCTGGTAGAGACTCAGGGAGATAATGATTGGAACGCAGACACAGGTGGATAGTAGCACCCTCAGTGTGATTTCATGAAATGTTCGGGGCCTTGGGGAATCCAAGAAAGCAAAGTAAGGTCTTAGCCTATCTGGACAGGCAGCCGATTAACGTAGTATTGTTGCAGGAAACGCACATAGCACCGAGGGCCACGAATAATTTTGCTGCTCGATGGGCGAGTTGTCGGGTGTTCTCCTCATACTCCTCTTACGCCCGGGGTGTGGCCATACTGTGTAATCAACACACGCGGTTCGAGAAAATGGGGGTGGTAGAGGACCCACACATACTATATGTTTTGCTATGGGGCGGCTGGGTAGAGATATGGTCACAATAGCCAGCTGTTACGGTCCTAACTTGGACAGCCCAGACTTTTTTACCACTTTATGGGGTAAAATCCTGTAGATAGGATCGACTCATATCGTTTGGGGGCGGCGACTTTAATGTAGCTTTTCGTCCACAGGTAGATAGATCCAACGCAGGCCCGCAGCACTACTCTAAAGCTCAGGAGGTGCTGCAGGGCATTATGACGGAGGGTGGTCTGATAGATACTTACCTCTTACACGGGAAATTGGGCACATATTGACTACTGCCTACCGTCTACGGAACTTGGTCTGACCATTAGTAATGTCCTGCGCTTTGCTCGAACTTTTTCGGATCATTGCCCGGTTAAGGTCCCACTGTTCCTGCCGGGATCGCCGGGATATGATAGGCCTCGGCCTAGCTGGAGATTGCAACCCACAGCTTTGTTAGATGTGGTTTTCCGAACAGAACTAGGTGAGGAAATCAAATACTTTTTTTGTGTGGAATAGGGGCATTGTAGATAGTGTCGAATTTATATGGGAAGCATTCAAAGTAACGGTCCAGGGGTACTTTATGGCGAAGAGCTTTGGGGTTCTGAGGGCCATGCGGAACACGATACGGAAGTTTGAGCAGGAATTGGGAGATATGGAGAGGCGGATGGGACAGGGAGAGGTGGGACAGGTGCAGAAGGACTTCCGTGCTACTCTCACTGAGTATGAGGAAATAGCGCACAGGGAGGTGAAGTTTCGAGGGAAGTCGTGGAAGTAGGTTTGGGGAAGGGGAAAGGCCCGGGAAGGTGCTGGCTGCAGTGACAAAAAAGGCCGTCATTTTAGCACACGTGCTGGAAATACAAGAGCAGGGTACACCACCATGTTGTGATTCACTACACATATTGGAAGCATTTACAGCGCACTACACTGCACTCTATAAATCTCAGCGGCAGGGCACTACAGATCTGGGGGATTTCCTAGGGGATGTGGCACTTGGTTGGCTAGTGGACACACAACGGAAGTTCTTAAGCCTTCCATTTGAGTTTGATGAAATTAGGGAGGCTATAATGCAGCTTCAGAATGGGAAAGCAGCGGGATCGGATGGCCTTCCGGCTGAATTTGAATTTTATAAGGCGTATATTGACATTATGGCACCAGTCTTGAGGGACGTATATGAGGAGTCTTTGGAGGTGGGTATACTCCCCTCCTCGATGCGAGAGGCGATAGTCATGACATTGCTAAAGCCTGGGAAGACTCCTGAGTCCTGTGATTCCTTTAGGCCACTGTATTTGATGAACTGCGACACGAAATTCCTGGCGAAGGTTTTAGCCAATAGACTGTCCCTCCTATTAGATAAACTTGTCCTGCCTGATCAGTCGGGGTTTGTGCATGGCAGGCCCACCTCCCATAACTTTAGGACTTTATTCTCATTAATCCAGAATGTAGCGCCTGACTTCCCACTCGCCGCAGTATTTTTAGATGCCACTAAGGCGTTTGACTCGGTGGAGTGGAATTATTTGTTTGGGGTGCTCCGGAGGATGGGGTTCCCAGAGGTATATTTGTCCTGGATTGCACTACTATATCATTGTCCCACGGAAAGTGTCTTGATTAATGGTCATTTATCTCAATCCCTTATTATCTCAAGAGGCACTCGCCAGGGGTGCCCGTTGTCCCCACTTCTTTTTGCTATTGCGGTTGAACCATTGGCGTGTCGGCTGAGACAATTGCATCAGGATAAAGCGTTCCCATGCTGCCTCCGACCAATATTAGTGTCACTGTATGCAGACGATATTACGCTGTATATCAGAGACCCGCAGCAGAATATTAACCCCATCTTACGAGACTTTATAAAGTTTGGCCAACCATCTGGAACATGTATTAATTGGGGGAAATCCCAAGTTTTCCCTCTCACACCGGCGGTAACGTAGTTCCCACTTGATTTCCCGCTAGAGTGGTGCGAATTGGAGTTGCGATACCTAGGCATAAGAGTGACTAGAGATAGGGAGGACACCATACGAGCCAATTATGGCACGGCCAAAACGCGTCTTAATGCTAGTGTCACTCACTGGATATCATGGCCTCTCTCACTTTCTGGCAGAGCCTCACTTATCAAGATGGTTGTGCTTCCCCAGTTCCTATACTTGTTCCTCAATATTCCATATGCTCTGGGGAGGTTCTTTTTCAATAGGTTGCGCTCAGAATTGCTGCGATTACTATGGGGGGGAAAGCAGTCGAGACTTTGCTGGTCGACATTGACTAGGCCATACGAGCAAGGAGGTTTCGACATACCAGATTTTGAGCTATATTTTGTAAGTGCACAGGCGCATTATGCCTACTATTGGATACATCCCCCTCGGTATATGTCACAAATAGCAACGGCTGATTAGCTGGCTGACTCAGTGCCGTTGTCTGGTGTAATACACGAGCCTGCCACCATGCGGGCGAAGCAGCCTACGACTGTAACGGGCACGGTAAATGCATGGCGTCGGATAACAACACTATTACAGGTGCCTAACCTTTATTCCTTGTGACTTCCCTTATCGTATCATCCAGACTTGTCGTTGCTGCTGGAGTAAGGGTTTCAGGGATTCTGTGAGCGGGTTAATATAACCAACTGGGGAGACTTATTCCATGATGGGATGTTTTTTTCATTGGAGCATCTCTCGCAGGTTGTGCAGACTATGCCCTTAGATGTATTGCTCTATATACGGCTTAGGCAAGGGAAGAAGTCTATCCTTCCTGACTTCCCCAGGGAACCTGAATGCCTCTTACCACTACACCAAATGTTGTGGTCTACAGATGGAAAGCACCTCGTGTCCGGATTATACAGCTGCATCCACACACACAAGGCAGGAGTAGTCAGTCGATCCCCCACACATTGGGCTGAAGACTTAAGGCGGGAAGTTACTTATGAACAATGCAATACTTTTGTGTACAGACAGCCCGGATCTCGGCTACCTGCAGATTGCGTATTATACATAATAAATATTTGCATAGATTATATTATACGCCCATGACTAAATTTCGGTTTAAATTAGCCGATACAGATAGATGCCAACGGTACAGACAGCCAGAAGCAGGATTTCTTCACTTAGCATGGGATTGCCCACCTGTGCATGACTATTGGGAGCAGGTACTAACGGCATTGGATAACATGATTGGAAGTGTCTTGGACAGGGATCCGCATCTCACGTTGCTGGGGTATACGGCGCAGATACCTACGCAACACAGGAAGTTTATAACTATCTCTTTATTGCTAGCTAAGCGGAGAGTGGCATGCAGGTGGGGTAGAGGGTGAGCCCCGAAATTTAAGGAATGGATGGGAGACTTAATATACTGTCAGGAGCAAAGTACCACGTATGCTAAATTGCTGCCAATAGCTTCCAAACCAATGGATATTTAGGGACCCCTGCAAGAGTATCTTTTGTTACATGGTGCTGCAAATTCAGATGCTGACTGAGGTGTTAACATATTCATTATTGTGGTATGTGTTTATAGCCACATGTATTAGCCTTTGCACTCATGCGGGTCCTCCAGTGTATTGAGTCCCTTACTAAGCTCCTAGTGATCAAACCTTGAGGTTCTCGTTGTGCATTCTTGCTGTATGGTGTATGCTGGACATGATATCATTAGATATTTGCTGGAAGGGATTGATGAATCTGGGTATTGATGAACTGTGACATTGTTATAACTGAATTACTGTGATCAATTTTGAAAATTTTAAAATAAAGTTTAAAAAAAATAAGTAAAACGGCACACAATTGTAGATAGCTTGTATGTCATTTATTTCCCACGTACAGAGCCCGCTATTCTTCGTCGCATCTCAGGTTCCAACTAACTGTTAGAGTCGTTATCGAATCCTAAGGTCCGAACGAGATAGCTACCATGAGGACAAGCACGAGCACACATCTAAGCATAAAACTATACAAACAGTCTTAGAATTGAAATACAAACACAACATTTACTTTTTTTCCGTAAAAAAACGACACAACAAAAAAAAAGACTCCTAAAGTATATTGTCCATAACTATATAAATTGCAGGTAAAAGTCAAAATAAAAAATTATACTTCAAACTTACTTAAATATTGTGGCATTTTAGAAGCCCATCCACAGCGAGTGATAACGCTACTAGCATTCAGGTCACAATTGGCATTTAAATCATTGTCCTCCCTACCTTCACAGATTCCAGACACATTCTGCTCCACAGTGCTTCTAGACATGTTCTGTAATGTGTGCTCTCATTTACAGCATCATTCATACTAATGCCACAAACACAATTATGCATCAGCTGATCTGTTCTTTGCAACTTATTAGGAAATGTTTCCCTCTGCACTCAATCCACCAATATGAGGTTATGTTTAGCCCACCGCCTAGCATCCTCTAGTTTGACAGCAGTATTAGCAACATAAGTACTTTGAAGGATCCTACAAACTTAAAGTTTAACTTGGACTTCCTGTGCCACATATCGTTCAACATAACCCAACATACTTCCAACTCTTTCGACCACACAAGCAAAATAACCCTTCATTTTATTTTGTTTTTGGTTTACCCTAGAAGCATTTTTTTTTTCAACAACACAGTCGCCACCATACTGCCACTCTTCTGTTTTGACCATCTCGGAACAAGCTCCGTTCTAGCCTCCTTTCCCCTCATTAAATAAAAAGGAGATGCTCCTGTGACAATGTGCGGTGCGTTATGATAACTCCCAGATCGTGTTCCTTAAGAACTCTTTAACATCGACAGTACATGTCAAAGCAGTTGGGATGCCCTCTTTAAGAATTCTGTCACAGATCTCCACAGCTCCATTAAATTGTAGACTACTCAAAGCCACAGTACAGTGTTTTATGTTTCTTAGTATAAGAACGTTTTCCTTTTTGTCTGAAACCAGTTGTATCCCATTATCAGGAACCTACACCAGAGGATTTCCTTCTTTGACAAATGATTTAGCTAAAAAATGTAAGGTAACGTGTGTGCTCATGTTCTCCACAAATTCATAGTATGTCAATGTCGAAAAGTAGCCAGTAAGGACAGTCATATGACACATACTTTGGGACAACTGACACAAAAGTTCTACAGAATCTAACATCAACTTATCCCAAGCACATTCAGGATTCGGAACAGGTTGCAAGTGCGTTTTTTTCAAAAGCCAATGTTTATTGGACAACACGCAAACTTCACTCTCACCCACCATATAATCCCCTAATCGATCAATAGCAGGCCACCAAAAGGATTTTCTCAGCATTTTTTTTAGTTGAAGTCAGTCATAGATGGCCGGAATGGTCATGGTTCACAATACTTTGGCACAACCTGGCACAAGGAACAAATTTCCCACTCCATAAAAAACACATTTTCACAGATAATTTGCTACTTAAATTCTTAACTGTTGCCCACCCTGAACACATATATTGTGGAGTCTTAATAATAAAAGTGTCCTTCTCACTTTCACTTAGCCATTCATCCTCTGAAATACACCCTTGACAGTGCTTTACTACTTACACAACAGCAATAGCACATTCTTTGTCAAAGAAACAAACTGCGTCACCTTCACAAACCAGAGGCAACCTAGATAAACAGTCAGCTCGCACATTGGTTCCGTCCGCATTGCACTGTACCTCAAAGTCAAATTCCTGCAACTAGGACAAGATTGGTATCAACGTGGAGGAGGCATTTCCAGTGCCTTTACTTCCTAACAGATACATTAATGGTTTGTGATCTGTACACAAGATAAACTTTGTTCCCTATCATTCAGAGTTCTTGACACAAATGCTATAGTATTCTCATACTTGCCCACTCTTTGACACAGCAGGGCCCAATACCCTGACCACTCACATCAACAATAATAGTGCACTGATGTCCTGATATCCACCACCTGCAGATTGCACAGCAACGTCTACTGCTGTTAGGGTTTGTACGAAGTATATAGCCCAGTCCTATACTGTGTATTGAAGATTGTCCCGATGTAAGGTGAGTGAAGGTTAACAGCTGCCCATCCAGACAGTGAAAACAACAATCTTCAGCAGAGGAAGGATAAGGACAAAACTCTGGCAAAATCACCTCCTGACTGAGACGAAAAGCCGAATTAAACTTAGGGACAAAGTACGGCACCAGCACCATCCGGTCCGCAAAGATCTTGCAAAAAGGATACTTACAGAACAAAGCCCCCAACTCACCCAAGCGCTGCTCTGAAGTGATGGCGACCAGAAAACAAGCTTTACAAGTCAAGAGTTTCAACTCAAGACCCTCAAGGGGCTCAAAAGGAGGGTCCGACAGGACATCCAAGACAAGCTGCAGATTCCAAGAAGGAAAAGAACAGACCAACTGAGGAAACAGGTTCAACAGACCCTGAAAAAACTGTGGCATCAGACCTGAATGGCCACCCACTGCACCTGCAGAGAAGCCACCGACAACCCCAAATGGGCCCCATCCTGCAGGAACTGCATCACCAGAAAGAGGTCAGCCACCGTGGGATCAACCTCCTTAGCAGCACACCAGGTTAAAGAGGCCTGCCAATGTCTAGCAGAAGAAATAATTATAGAGGACCTACGAGAACCCTGCAATGTAACAGCCAAATGGTTAGGCACCCCCAACCCAGCTAAGCCCCGCCGTTCAACCACCAGGCCGTCAAGTGTAACTTCCTTAAGGTGCCCAGGGGAAGAGTCGGAAAATTCAATGGAGATGGAACCACAGGAAGGACCCACTTCAGGTCGCAACACAACCGAGCCAGGAGAGGAAACCAATTTGCCCAAGGCCATAGGGACACAATCAGTACCACCTGAGCACAGTCCCTCCAGACACGAACCAGAAAGGTCCGGAGTAGCAGAAAAGGAGGGAAGGCATACAGAAGACCTCGAGGCCATGGACAAGTCAAGCGATTGACTCCTAGAGCCCTGGGACATCGACCCAGAGAACAAAACAAGCCCACCTTGGCGTTCCCCAGGTCTGCAAACAGATCCACCAATGGGAGGCCCCACTGATCCACCAACTGATCGAACAAACTGGGAAGGAGGGAGAAATCTTTTGACTAGGGAATGTCCCTGCCTAAGCGAACGGCACAAACATTCTCCACCCCCGAATGTAGAGAGCAGACAGACCCAGCACCCAGACCTGAACCCACAGAAAAATGTCACTGGCAATCAAGTTCAAGGACCTGGGCCTGGCCCCCCCCCCCCTGTCTGTTGACATAGGACCTTGCCATCAGATTGTCTGTCTGAACCACATCTGGCCATGCAGAGAGACTTTAAAGTAAATAATTGCCAGCCAAATCGTCCGCAACACCCTCCAGTTCGATGACATCCAGGAGTCCTGCAGGGACCAGCACCCTCGAACCTGCTCTGACTTCTGCCAAGCCTGTCACCCGGATAGGCTGGCATCAGAGTGGAGCCAGGGGAGACAAGGAGATTCTATCCAGAAGAGGACACCAGCAAAGCCACCAGGAGAGACCCTCCTGAATCCGAACGGTCATTGGCAGGGGAGACAATAGACTCTGAGCCCCCAGAGACCAACCCAACAGGATCTAGTTGGCCAGTCGAAGAAGGTGAAAACGGGCCCAGGGTTCCAGAAACACCACAGAAGCCAAAAGCCCTGCACCTTTAGCCACTCCACTGTCGAAGGAGCATCCTGGGATATCAAGGACAGAACCTGTGACTGGAGGGAGGCCGGGCACCAGTCGTTTAGAGTGACACGGCCGACCAGAGTTTGAAAACAAAGCCCGATGAAAACCATATCCTGAGAGGGGGACAAAGAAGATTTTTCATAGTTCACCAAAAATCTGTGCCCTCTGAGGCCCTCCCGACCTGAGTGAGTAAAAGATACTCTTTGGCAGCATTCTGTAACAGGTCGTCTAAATAGGGATGAATGAACATTCCTTCTGCATAAAGGAGAGCCATAAGAGGCGACAGGACCTTCGTGAAGACCCTTAAAGAGGACTTCCATCGGAAGGTGAGAACACAAAACTGAAATTGGTCGTCGCCTAACGCGAACCTTAGGAAACGCTGAGAAGAGGTGGCAACAGGGACGTGGAGATAGGCGTCCTTGAGATCCAAGAAGGCCCAAAACTCGCCAGACCGAACCAGAAGAATAATCTCTTGAATGGTCACTGTGATTACCAAATGAACTGGTGTGCGTGTCACCACTCTGACTACTGTAATCAGGTATGGCAGTTATTTGAAAGACAGTCACTCGAGTTAAATAAATATATGCAGTTCTTACAAATCCTCTCGTGAAAACATTACATAGAAATTAATCAGCGCACTAAATCACCAGCGCATACAAGCACAGTTCAAAAAATGGCTGCCGATGTTACATGAATATATCATCACGCATGTCACATGAAGACCACTTCAAAATGGCTGCATGCCTGACGTTGACATAGCGCAACAGCCCAATTTAGATCTCCGCCTCACGAATCTCTGCCCGTGAGGCACCACAGCACTACTCCACCAGCTTCCGCAATGCATGACTGGAAAGGAAGCCTCCCACAGGGCAGTTCCACATGCTCCGCTGGAAGCAATGACGTAATCCCATCTGACAATGACAAACAAAATGCAGGCTACTGGAAAAGCTCAAAGTAAGCTTTTCCTTGTTGCCATTGTGTTAAGATATTGTCATCCACAAAAACAGCTCTCAATTGTAAATAGTTTTGTATGTCATTTATTTCCCATGTATAGAGCTCACTATCCTTAGTCGCATATCCTCGCATCTCAGGTTCCAAGTCACTACTGTTGTGCCTAGGTGCATAATCTTTCTCTGCAAAGTCTTGTGGTCATTCAAGCAGCAGAATAAATGTTGTCAAAGAAATTGATGTTTTTGATCGTGCAGATCATGTGTAACATGGGTGTAGTGGAGCTCATCTACAGTGACACTTGGTAAAATGATGAAATAACCAGTGGCTGCTGGCATGACTCACGGTTGGTGAGACGCTGGGGGTGGGGCAGGTGGGAGCTTTAACAATGTAAAAGAAAAATAGATATATATTACATACTTACCTTGCCGCCTGTTCCGCATCTCTGCTCCCTGCTCCTGCTTTCCTCCTGGGACACGAAGCCAGGAACAGCCAGGCTTCCCTGACCAATCAGCGCTGTGATTGATAGGCAGCCAGGCTCCCCTGACCAATCACAACACAGTGTTGTGATTGGTTTTGAGCACCCTGGTTCGACGTTCAACCAAGGAATGGGGGCCTGTGCTTGTTCTCCCTGCAAGCTATAATTCAGCCTCCATGGAGAATGAGGAACGTGCGCATGACTAGTTTGGGCGGCGAAAGGACCGACCAAACAGTCATTGTGCACTTAGGAGTGGGCAAACCACCCCTGCCCTGCTCCATGAGAAGAGCGGAGCAGCCCCGCCCACTGGCAAGGGAAACATAAAATGATAACAAAAAATCACTATCATTTTATATTTCCTTTCCATTCCACTGGTTGAAAGCAGTGCGGCAACGCTCTTCTGCCATAGTGGAGGAGCCGCCACTGGAAATAACGCACAACCAGAGTGCTTGTTAACAGCGTCAGCCTGTGCAGGTAAGAGCTGTGGAGCCGGGTGAGGGGGGATTTCGACAGATGATGACGAGAAAAAATAAAATAAATGATTCATTTTCCCTTGTCATTGTCCGTCGAAATGCCCCCCCCCCAATCCAGCCTCACCGCCTAACGGTCTTACCTGCACGGGCAGCTGCTGCTTGTTAATAGGTATTAGAACTATTAAGTAGGATCTGGGGGATAATCGGACGATTTCACCTAATAAGAAAATTGCACACCCTTGGAGTGACCTGAAGAAGGAAACACGCTGGCAGTACAAATTGTCGAATAGTTGAGAAGGGGTACAGGTAGAACAAGTCCTGAAGCTTTCACTGTGGGTCGGGGCAGTGAGGGGAGGGACTGAGCTGCAGGTAGAAGAGGGGGTGGTAGTGCCTACTCTTCAGCATTGGTCCAAGGGTGTAGTAGAGGGACACTAGCTGTGTTCATTCAGCAGAAAATAGGGGAAATTCTGAGAAGTTACTCACGCACATAAAATGTCAGAAAATAAAACAGCCATCTGTTTAGTTTCTGCCACTCTCCCATCTCGTCATTGGCAGCTGTTTCCCACTATGTACTGTGCCTACACATTCTTCTTCTTAGAAGTTATAATTTGTATGACTTTAAACGTAACCAGATGTATATACTAGGTACAGCACTTCATCCTTTGTCAGCATCGAAGAAATGCATGAAGTGTTATCATATCTACTCAATCTGTACATTTAGTAGAATTTGTATTTTGCTATCTGTTTTGTTTTCTGTTCATCTTTAGTTTCGCCATTGCTTGCATTCTGTATAGCTTACTGTGGTTCCCTCACTCTTGGCAGCCAAACCGTGCTTTACTTACGGGATAAAATAGAATAGTTTTACAAAAATGTTAGTGAGATCCAAGCACACCTCCAGATTAAAATACTTTTAGTCGTAAGTATGGGCAGTGTGAAATGTTCATGTACTCTTTTGGCTGGATTACATTATTAATACGCAGGCACTTTGGTGCAGTGTGCATTGGTATTGGAGTCCGTTACCGATTTGTAGGCCTGAGTATGCGCTGTGTTTAGAGGATTCCTGAACTGAATCAAGAAGGGGCTAGCCCAGTGTACTTGGAAACTTGGGTGCCAATGTATACACACACACAGTGGTTGCTTCGGTTCATATAAACACAAACTAATTATTCAGGGGGTCAGGGGTGGAAATGAATTGCACATTACAAGACCACATTTTTAAAAAAACAGTAATGTTTGTATGTATGTTTTGGTATTTCTAAAGTACAAACCTAGTTGGCCAACAACATAGAGCGCTGTCCAGGTGGGCATGGTCCGCTGGGGATAAATGTGGGGTAGAGGGCAGAGGGAGGAGGTAGAGCGCATCAAGGATTGAAATGTCATATCTCGGGTAATTTTCCTAACGGAGGTCAGTTTTCATCTTCTTTCTGACTTGTAGGAGGTTTGCGGGTGGTCCAGACCCTAGGGGTTAAGGCTGTGAAGGTTTTTTTCTCCTTTCTTCAGTGTTGTCAGTGTTCAGTAATGCCTAATATGGTACTGTTGGAGCTCATTGTCTGGGGTGTACCTCCAGATATTGCTCGTTTCTTAGTTAGGTAGAGTCAGGTCTTGGTGTAGAAGACCTTGTAAGTGTTGAACTGAACATTTTTCTTTGAAATCTTAATGAACTGTGCTGCTGTCTGAAAAATGACTTTTGAAGGAGGAAGGATGGTTGTTCCGTTGAACAGGGTGTTGCCTTCATCTAAATGGGAGAGGACTACAGCTTGAGTTATTGTTCTGAAATATTCTTCAAGTCTTCAAATTTTGTAGGAGAGAGAGGACTGGAATGAGGCTGATTTGGTCTTCTTGGCAGTGTGTTCTTCGATTGAGATGTTCGAGTCATGGCTGAATCTGAGGCATTTAGCATGTTCAGTCAGTTGGGGTCTGAAGCTCATTAGGTTTAATTTATCTAAAGACTTGCAGACTCAAAGAATGTTTAACATTGTTGGCAAGCAGGAGGAATTAATCCTTGTAAAGTTTAGAACTATGTAGTTTGTTGTCAGCCAGATTTGGATGAGTTCAGGGCAGGTTTTGAGTCTCTGTATGCCACTGGTCGAGGAGATTTTGAGATAGATGCGAGTGTCATAAGTACAGTGGTGGATCTTGATGTTCTCTGCCAAGATGGCTCCTAAGGGTGCCATTAAAATATTGAAAATGATTGGTGACAGTATGGAGCCTGGGGGACACCTTAGGTGACAAGGAGAGTCTGTGATGTGGTAGTTTCCTATCTGAATGAGTCGCTGTTAGTTGGTTAGGGTGGATGTAAACCATTGTAAGACTGTGCCAGTGAAGCCTAGGTGAGTTTACACAGTCTGGCTCTTTGCTGGATGGGCGATGGTGTCAAACGCTGTGGCAAGGTTGTTTTAGATTAGTAAGAAAAGGTTGTTTTGTCATTTTGAAAGTGTGTGTCATCAAGCACTTGGAGCATGGCTGTTTTTATCCCTTGCATGCTGATGACGGCCCCCAGCCGTCATGCACTACGGCGCTCGTGTGCTGATGATGGCTGGGGGCCATCATAAACCCGCCCACTTGCGATTTTGCCGCACAGGCGCAGAATTGCGGCCGCATGCAAGGGGTAAAGTACAATGGTGTGGTCTGAACCCCAGTTGATTGTCTTGAAGTTGGTAAGTTGACATGGTCAGCTGAATCTTGTGTAGGCTTTTTCAGTAGGGGAAGCTTTGGAATTGAAACTTCATCATACGCCTATGACACACAGCTGATCTTGTTGGATAAAGCATCCATCGGCTCTGAGTGCAACTCTTTAAAAACTGCTTTACGGAAGTTATCCGATGGATTCAATCCAATCATTTAAAATGTAACACTGTCAGTTGTCATTTTTAGATGTACTTTACCTAACACTAAGGATCAGAGCCCACTGCTGGGGATTAAGAGAACTTGAAACAGTGACATGCTACTGGTGGTGTAGGCTCAGCTATGATAACGTAACTTCCTTGTTTACCTATCCATAATGTCATTAATGCTGCGGCAAGATACTCCACAATGGTTAGTTATCACTGGAGGCGAGGCAGCTGAAGCGTTTCTGAAGGATCAGCCCCCTCTGTGTGACAAGGGTTGCCAGAGTTGTGAAATCTAGTTAAATTCTTTTCTCACGCTTTTGAGGTTGCAAATGGGATAACAAGGAAGCCAACATTGCTGGTGCGAGCAATATGGGAGAATAGGCGAACCGTTATATCAAAGTATTGATTTAATTTTCACATTTGCGGCTTACTCAGAAGTCAATATTACCTGTCATAATACAAAATGTTTAGCCATTTATTGGTATATTGCACTGTTCAACTATTAAAACGTTACCAAATGGTTTTAAGTCTGCTGGTAATTTGTATTTATTATTTACTGTGTTTTCATTTTTATTTATTTATCGGGTTTTATATGGAGCGAACATGACCCTTTTGGGTATCAGAGCGATGTACAACATGGTGGCAAACAGATAAGCATACACAAGTGACCCTTTCGGGACACAAAGCACTGAACATCAAGAAAAGTATACACATCTGTAACGAAATTGGTGCTCATGTAAAGCGCTCTGATATCTGATATCTTCAGGTCAAGTTTGCGATGTATAAAACTCTTTAAAAAAAACAAAAAAAAAACATAGGAATATACAATTGCGGGAGAACATCAAAAGTGAGTGCAAGGTCAGACGTAGGTTGATGGACGTAGAGTCTTGATTCAGAATGGTCATTGTAAAATATGGAGAGTGTCATCAAAGAAAGTAACAAAGGGTATGTAATGCGGCCTGATAGTCTTGTCGATGGGCAGGAGGAGCAAAGGTAGCATCTTTATTGGGGAGGAAATCTGATCATTTGTAGTTGTTTTAATCTTCGTTTTATAAAACAAAATCGGAACTATTGAGCTGTAGCCCTCAGATCTGAGGTAACATAATTTCTAGGTTAAATGATATAGATGAGTGTCTCAGAGAAACAATTGCTTCTGCTTATAAGTCTTAGAATGGCTGTAAAAAAAATTCCAAACAATATAATATCTAACATTCCACAGTGAGAAAAGTAATTTCCAAACAGAGTTAATGACAGCAACCTATCTCCCCAGGAGAGGGTGTCCTTGTAAATTCACTCCAAAGGCTCTCTGAGATCACAAAGAACCCTAAAGCTACACCCAGGGACCAACACATCTCTAATCAGGTAAATGTTTCATTTAATTATTCTAGAGTATCAGCTACGCTTCTGATTGGTGAGCTGGGAGAGGTTATGCCGGATGTCTTAGACTGAACTGTTTATTATGACAAGTTACAAGAAAGGCAGTAAGCCAGATGTGTTTACTGAGTAACACATTTGATATATAACACATGGGTGCCTATAGGGTAGTCCTAAAAGGAACTACAGACGTTTTGTCAAGCTTATATTAATGGAGTGAACAGATTTCTGTTAAAGTATGAAAGCCCTCACCCACTCAGAGGTAGCAGGCTTCATCATATGGCCCCTCCTCACTATGAGAGACAGATTCTACCAATTAAGGGCTACAACCCTTGTATTATGTGGTTGACTGGGAAGGGGGTGAATAGCAGTGTCCTGCTCTTCCTTTCCAGTGTTAAACAGACATATTAAAGCCAATAGACTTCAAGCCATCGACGTCGTTGTCGAGATGTATGACTACCATCTGCTCCCCGTCGACCCAGGGCTCTGGGTCGAAGAGACTAAGGGTAGGACGTCGAGACCTCAGACGAGGTCGACGTCGAGGACTTCACCGGCGTTGACACACCATCGACGTCGTGATGAGTCCCGAAGAGATAGGCGCTCGGCTTCGAGGTTCACCTTCAACATCAACGCGAAGATCAACGTCGAGGAGAGAAAGATCGATGTCAAGGCGAAGACACTCGACGTCTGGAAGTTCTTCGACGTCAGGAAGAACGACGTCGAGAAGAGAGACGTCAAAGTGATCGACGTCGAGGAGGGAAAGGTCGACTTCGAGGAGGGAAAAGTCGATGTCGAAGAGGAAGTTGAGGCCTAGAACAGTGTCTAGTGCCTCTGTAGTTAGTGTCTCCTCGCCATCATCGTCGGCGAGTCCCCGGTGGCGGCGGCGCCGACGCTCGCGCTCAGAGAGGTCCGCCTCCAGAGCGTCCTCCCCAAGGCCTGCTCGTAAGAAGAGGAGAGTTCTTAGGTCACCGGACTCTGATAATTCCCAGACCTATTCGCCCTCAAGGCCCAGGATGCCCACGCCTCCTCCTCCACAACTTCCTCCTCCACCACCGCCTCCTCCTCCTCCTCCACCTCCTCCTCCTCCACCACCACCTCGGCCTCCACAACCGAACCCTTTGGTTCCGGCTCAACCTCTTCCGTTTCCGCAGCCTCGTGGGCCGGTGGTTCCTGCAAGGCCCAGAAAGCCAAGGTCAAGATCCAGAGGAGGCATCGCTCTCGCAGTGAGTGTAGATCTTCAACGATGTCACGTCATCGTCGGCGGAGGGAAAGGTCATGGTCCAGGTACACGGACTCGTCCAGTGACTGGAGATATTCTCCCACTTTATCGGACTCTCCTCCGACGAGGGTGTCACCGGTGGATGACATTGTGATGTTCCACGATGTCCTGCTGAGGAGGGCAGCGAAGTTGGGGATCACATTGACCTTGCCCACCCCTTCCACTTCAGTGATTTTTGAAACATTGCAGCGCAGGCACCTCTCTTGCCCCTTGCTACCTTTGGTGCCAGGACTGGAAGAACTGGCCATGGAGCTGTTTCTGACGCTGGCCTCGGTGAAGTCAGCGCCATCTAGACTTCAAAAGAAGTACCGCCCCCCGGATTCTGACCCTGCGTTCTTGAGAGCAGATCCTGTGCCGGATTCTGTCATTTTGACAGCGGCCAAGAAGCAGCATTCCACTGCCCCTTAGTCCACGGTCCCGCCCGACAAGGAGAGCCGTCATATGGATTCGGCAGGAAGAAAATTCTGCAGCACAGCTGCAACTTAGATGAAGCGGCTAGTGCATCAGCGCTTTTGGGTCGGTATGACCGCTCCTTGTGGGAGTCTCTGCAGCAATTCATTGAGCTTCTACCGAGGGACAGGAGGGAAGACTTCCAGGAGATCTTGAATGAGGGCATGATGGTATCCAATCAGGTCATCAGTTCGGCGGCGGATGCCTCTCTCCTGGCTGCGCATGGATACTGCCATGGCATAAATTTCAGACACATTCCTGGTTGCACCTTACCTCTCTTAAGCCTGAGGCGCAACAGCTGATTGCTAACTTGCCTTTTTCTGGATCTACCCTCTTTGGGGCTCATGCGGATGAAGAGATGGCCCCCATGAAGGCGGAAGTGGAAATGCTGAAGGCTGTAGGTTTGGAGAAACCAAAGGACCTGCGAAAGTCATTCCGTCTCTTTCAGCGGCGTTACTCTTCCCAGAGATATCAGCGGGGGCAAGGTCGCCAAGCTGGCCAACAGCAGCAGCAAAAACAGCAATACCAGCGACAACCCTTCCAGAAACGTCAGAGGGGCGAGGTGGACAGCAGGCCTCCTCAGCGAATAAGGGCCCGGCCGGGTCTAAGCCCTGAGGAGTTATATCCTCCTCGTCCGTTACCTGCTCCGGTGGGGGGAAGCATATGGAATTACTTGGCAGAGTGGAGAAAAATTACCCAGGACAAGTGGGTGCTGAATATTGTTTGCAATGGATATGGTCTTCGGTTTGTCAGCCCTCCTCCAGCTATTTCACTGGTTCCGTCACACTACCAGCTGCGAGAACTCCAAGCGGAGGCTGATACCCTGTTAAGAAAAAGGGTGATAGAAGACGTCCCTCTGTCTCAAAGGGGAAAGGGTCTATACTCAAGGTTCTTTCTGGTACGAAAGAAGGACAAAAACGAGTTCAGGCCCATTCTGGATTTGCGACAAGCAAACAAATGGATTCGCAGGGAGAAATTTTGCATGCTGTCCTTGCACCAGATTTATCCTCAGCTGCAACAAGGAGACTGGCTTTGCGCAATAGATCTGCAGGATGCGTACTTCCATGTGCCCATTGCACAGAAATACAGGAAGTTCCAACAACGAGGTGCTAGGAGACATCTTCGGAAGATGGGGCACTCCAGACCTAGATCTGTTCGCCACCTCTGAAAACAGAAAATGCTGAGACTTCGCCTCCAGGTTTTACCAACCGGGGACTCTGGGGAATGTGCTATGGATCAGCTGGTCGAACAGCTTTCTGTGCGCTTTTCCACCCATTCCCCTGATTTAGGCAGTGCTTATCAAGCTGTCTCAATCCAGAGCGCGGATGATCCTCATTGCTCTAGAGTGGCCTCGGCAGTGGTGGTTCACGGACCTGCTCCACCGGTCTCTCCAACCCCACCTGCGGCTTCCATGTCGGCCGGACCTTCTAACAAAGTTCGGGGGCAGATGGTGCACCCCAACCTCTCATCGGTGAGTTTGGTGGCATGGCTCCTGAGATAGTACAGTATGGACACTTGAACTTGCCTGACAACTGCATGGAGATACTCAGGGAGGCTAAGAGACCTTCAACCAGGACTTCCTATGCCTACAAGTGGAAAAGGTTCTGCATCTGGTGCACGTCCAAGAACGCTGATCCTACCTCCTGCAAGGAAGATGTCATCCTTCCCTATCTCCTGCATTTGGCTCAATCTGGCCTTAATTTCCATTCTATTAAGGTTCACCTCCCAGCATTAACTGCGTATAGGAAATGCCCTTCACAAATATCCTTCTTCCAGATTCCTGTAATTAAAGGTTTTCTGGAGGGATTGAAGAAAGTATTTTCCCGGTTAGACGTCCGTCGCCTTCATGGGAACTGAATGTGGTGCTCTCTCGGTTGATGAAGGAAGCTTTTGAACCTATTCATAAGGCTTCTCTGCAGCATCTTTCCTGGAAGGCGGCCTTTCTTGTGGCTATAACATCGGCCTGCAGGGTGAGTGAGATCCAGGCCTTCTGTGGCCAAGAGCCTTATACGGTGTTTCATGCTTTTAAGGTTGTCATGAGGACTCACCCTAAGTTCCTGCCTAAAGTGATTTCTGATTTTAATGTCAATCAGACGATAACTTTACCTACATTTTTTCAACATCCTTCTTCTCCGGCGGAGAGGTCTCTTCATTCCCTGGATGTAAGAAGGGTGCTGAAGTTCTACTTAGACAAGACCAAGGATATTTGTAGGTCAGACCAATTGGTTCTCAATTATCGGTCAGCCAGGGCTGGTCTTGCCACATCTAAACAGTCCATCTCTAGATGGATAGTGTCCTGTATACAGTTATGTTACCAAAAGGCTAACAAGAGGGGGTAACCCTAAGGCTCATTCCACCAGGGGCAAAGCAGCTACAACGGCTTTGCTACGTAATGTTCCCATTGCGGATATCTGTAGGGCTGCCACCTGGAAGTCGGTCCATACCTTTGCCTAACACTACTGCCTGGACTCTGATGCCAGAGCAGACGCTCAGGTTGGGCAGGCTTTGTTGAGATATCTGTTTGCACAGTAGTGTTTTTTTGTCTTTTCCTCCACCGCTGGTTTGGTTTGCTGGGATGGGCTTGCCATTCTACTCACAAGATTATGACTATACACAGAGATCCCCTGCTACAGAAGGAGTAGTTTCTTACCTGTAATTCCAGTTCTGTAGTAGGGGTATCTCTGTTATAGTCATAAGTGCCCTCCCTCCTCCCGGGTGGATGAAATAATAATGTACTGAATGCTACAGGCCTAGCTTTATACACCTTCAAAAAGAACTGAAAGTAAAAGGCCTTTGGCTGTGCATCCTGGGATACCAAGGGTCTCTGGAGAGTTCCTTAAAGGCACGGTATCCCTTTTCCAGACATATAATGGCAGCCTATGGGGCTTGTCTGTCCAACCCTTCCTCTCTATCATGACAAAGGATTTTTGTGAAGGGGAGTTTCTCTAGGTGTGAAACTTTACAAAGTGTGTAAAATTTTATATTATTTGGCTATCCTTTTCACTTCAAGATGAAGTGCTGGCCAATGTAGCCTTGTAGTTTTAGGCTGCATTATTTGTCTTTGATTATCTCTTAAGTGTCTATGCAGGACTGCAGAAAATGACAACTTAAGAGACTATTTCGATTGCTCCGGGGTCCACCCACATGGGTGGGACTATTCACAAGATTATGACTATAACAGAGATACCCCTACTACAGAACTGGAGTTACAGGTAAGAAACTACTCCTTACTAATCGTACATCTTATAATTTCTATTGCATACTTCTAACTACAGATTCCTCACTTTGTAATTATCCTGAGGAGTCAGACTAGGTCTGGAGATTTTCCTCAGTGATTCACTCATATGTAAATAGGTGCCTTTGTAGGGCTCCACATTGAATCTGTCCCACCCGGACATAATGTCGGGGCACTCTATAACCTACTTCTCTGCGCGTTAATGTCAGTTCTTTTCTTTCTTTACCTTCTAATGTAGATCCGGATCTCGCTCCCTCAGATTCTTTAACTTGACAGAATACTTTTTCAAAATTGTTTCCAGTGTGCAAGGGATATGTCACCTCCCAAAATGACAGCTTTTAAACCCTGAAAGTGTTGCCACAAATAGATCCCGGTGACTTACCCCAACAAGGGGTATCTCTGGTATCTAGGCTCCACACATGATTTATATTCGTGTGGCATTCTCGTTCCTGAGAGAGGTCATTCTTCCAATTCACATCTTCAGGTAAGGCAAAACTGAAGGAAAAGCATAAGAAGTTGAAGCTCTACTCCCCTTCTTCATGCCACTCTTGTCAAGAGAAGTCTCATGGATGTCAGAGTACCCCTCGGTCTTGATCTCTGACCATGGGTCTGATTTTGAGAGCTAGTCCAGATTCAGCCCGAGTTTATAGGCCATCTGCGACGTCGCAACAGATACAGGCCTTTAAAGAGGCCATTTTGCAAATTTTTGGTAACATACCGATTTCCTCTGGTGTGCCTTTAGGCCCCTCGGATCCAAGGAGGCCTCCAGTCGACTTATCACCTAACGGTGAATCTAGATCCCCATCCAGAGTCCGCCCTTACTCCAGGGCCGCCACCAACTCCTTATGCAGTTCAGAGACTTGCGGTAGGCCTTTGTACATCAACGCCAGCACTTACGCTGGTGGAAGCGGCTATAATCCTGTCGGACTCTGAAGTGAAATCCCCCTGACCTCAACTGAATTTGCACGCATCTCGCCCTTAGTCGAGCCAAATTGTAGCTTTATGATGAAGAGAATTTATTTTTGCATCTCCAGGAGGCCAGTGGCCTGGATGATTCTTCTGAAACTGGCCTATCCACTGGGTACCTCCACAGAGGAATCAACATCCTTTGCTGTGGTTGTCAGGAGTGCAGCAGAAGTCCTTGCTGCCTTCAGTGAACATAAAAACCAGTGTCCTTATGGAGGTCCTGCAATCAAAGCAGACCTCCGAAGAGCTACTCCTCCCGTTCAATGATGATCAATCCAAGTGTTTTTAAATGCAAAATGTATGTCAAACAGTAATTGGTTATAGAGAATGCAATTTTAGGAAAAGATTTGTGTGTATGCAAGAATGGTATTATTTTCTAACGGGCCTAACTAAGGCACATGACAAGAGTGTGGCGACATCAATCTCATGGACTGGCTGGTTCTGTTAGTTTATGGTGATGAAAAAGAAAGGTGGTTTTCATCCTAGTTTAGACCTTCACCCTCTGAACATTTTCCTCAAAAAACGCACGTTCAAAATGCTCAATCTAGCTTAAATTCTCTCTGCCTTGTATCATGGTGACTGGATGGTAGTGTTGGATTTGCAGGATGCCTATTTTCACATTCCTTTTCTGCAGTTCCACAGGAGCTGCAGTCCCTGCGATTTCAAGTAGGTAGCAAGCACTGTCAGTTCTCTGTACTCTCTCCCCTTCAACCCTCTCGGTGCAGTTCATGAAAGTGATAGTGGTGGCAGCTGCTCATCAATGAAAGTTGGATAAACCAGTCTTCCCATACCCCGAGGACTGCCTGCTAGAGGCGGGCTCACCTCAAACAGTTGTCAGCCATCTCCAGACAACAGACAACCTGTTAACATCTCTGGTATTCTCCATCAGTGCGCTGAAGTCACAGATGACTCCTTCGCACACTCTCTCCTTCATTGGAGCTGTTATGGATACAGTGCTATTCTGAGCTTTCTCCCCACCTCAAGTGAGTCAAGGAAATTCAGGCTATGATCATCATGTTATAATCTTTGACCTAATCTCAGTGACAGTGGCTCTGAGGCTTATTAGCCTCTTGGCCTCCTACATCCTGGTAGTGAACCATACCAGATGGCATATGTGGACTCTGTAGTAGGTTCTAAAGTCTCAGATAGCTTATCATGACGGGAAGCTCTCAGATTCCTCCCAGGTGTAGAAGAGACTGTGAAAGATCTACAGTAGAGGCTGCTACACCGCAAATGTAACATGATAGACCCCTCTCACTTCCACATCAAGAACTAATGGTTGTATCTGATGGCGAACCTGTAGCTGCAGAATCCTTACCTTTGAATTTCCCAGGATTCAGATTGGATCCGAAAGATTTTTCTCAGAGCAATACCCCTTTGCGCCAGTAGATGGCATTGGTTTGACCGGCGGACATCATCGGCGATGTCTACGCCGTAGTGACATCTGCATCACCCATATATGCGCCACCTGGGCACACTGACGTCCGTTTCTTTCTGTGCCTGTTAAGCACAGATCCGTGAAGAGAGCTACCCTCTGTCACTTTTTGAGAGGCTTTTTTTCACGTTTCCTAGACCCCCTTTTTTTTCATCTGAACCTGAGCCTAGGTTGGCTTCGCACTGCCCTGCCTTTCAGGGAGCAGGCGCGACCCCTGCCCCAACCTAAATAATTCTATGATGCCATGTCCCTCATATTTGGGTGCCCTCACCATAAAGGTGCGCCTTTGGGCCCCACAGGGTCAGAGGGAGCTTCATCAGGTTCTGTGAAAGTGGCTCCAGCCCTGGCGCCTATGACCTCCCTCCCCCATTAATCTGGCAGTGGATCCAGACCGATGCTGGTCGTGCCATTGCTGGTCGTACCTTCCCCAGCCCCGACACCTATGATCCTGGAACGCTGTCCCCCCCCACCCCCCACCCCCAGGCCATGCCAACCCCATTCTAATTCCCAATAACCAAGAGCGGCCCCAATGGACACCAGTGTCGGTGCAGACAGATCCTACAGGTCTTAGGTCATAGCCTCAGTCTTATACTGAAGGGTTAGGAATGGGAGAAGATTGAGAGGTGTCGCTGGACCCTTTAGAAGACCCGCCATATCACCACACGGACCGGAATGAGAAATTGGGTGAGGCTGGATATCGCTCCAGATTGTGGCCTGCTTACTCCCACTACTGTGGCTGGCTATGGATGAGGAAGCAACTTATGTTATGGTGGTGCAAAGGGCACCTGAGGTCCTGGACCTCCAGCTCTCTTCAGTGGCAGTCAAGAGTAATATCTTGACAGAGGTCCTATAGCCAGGTGTCACCTCTTCGATACCCTTGCTGCACTCAAACGACAGCCTTACAGATATCCTACTGGGAACCTGGTCCAAGCCCAGCACAGGGGCTCCTGTGAGTAGGAAATGTGGCCGTTGCCATAGCCCTGCTCTAGGCAATCCAAACTTCCTTACAACCCACTCTACCCTGGAGGGCTTGGTAGTTTTCTACCTCCCATGGCGCTTTTCCTTCCACTCCTCAGGACAGAGAATCCAAGAGGCTGGACAGTTGGGGTAAAAAACATTTTTCTTCCACCAGCCTTGCATTGCCATCGCTGAACACTGCATGCTTATTGGGCCGTTATTCCCACTCCCTGTGTGAAACGGTCACTTAAGTGCTGCCATAGGTCCCAGAGGAAGCCCAGGCGATCCTCTCCCAAGCAGTATCAGACGGGAGAGACTCAGCATAGTTCGCCATCTGTTGTGGCCTTGACATGACTGACTAGCTGGGAAGAGTGATTTTATCGATAGTGGCTGTTCATCGCCACTCCTGGTTGAGTATTTCTGACTTTTCGGGGAATGTCCAGGCCTCTCTCATGGAAATGCCCATTGATGGCATCTGTCTCTTTGGAGACAAGGCAGACATGGCGCTGGAGTGCTTTAAGGTCTCACGGGCTACGTCGAAGTCCTTGGATCTCTCAGTGGCCACTCGTCCCTAGTCTACCTTTTGCCCTTTTTGTGGCTATGGAAGGGGCTTGCAGCTGCGCCAGAGAGGCCGACGGTGCGGCTCATTCTGACCACGTGCGTCGGCTGCTAGAAGTCGGGTCAGTCCACCCCCTCCCCCCCCCCCCCCCCCCTGCAGCCTCAGCATCCAAACCCTCCTAATCTTGCCCTTCAAGATCATGGGTGGCCAGCTGCTGGTAAGATTCGCCCTCACTTTCACTTCTTGTTTGATATCACATCGGACAGGTGGGTCCTCCAGATAGTCCGAAGGGGCTACTCCCTCACATTCAAGACTACTTTTTCCTCCATGCCGCAATCTTACGACTGGCTGATGGAGGATCATCTTATTTTGCTTCAAGAAAAAGTCATGACTCTTGACCAAGTGAGCCTCAGAGAGGGGTCTGGCGCCAGAAGTAGACTGTAGTTGTTATTCCCGCTTCTTTGTGGTCCCAAAAAAGGACAAGGGCCTTTCTCCTATTTTAGATCTACGATCCCTCAACTGCTTCCTCAAAAAGGGAAAGTTCAAGATGCTCACACTGGCTCAGGTGCTGTCTGCCCTGTACCGGGAGACTGGATGGTAGCGTTGGACTTGCAGGACACCTATTTCTCAATTCCTATCCTGCCTGCTCATCGGCCATACTTGCAGTTTATGGTAGGCCATGAGCATTTTCAGTTCACTGTGCTCCCCCTTGGTTGTACCAGCACCCCTCGGGTGTTCATCAAGGTGATGGCGGTTGTAGCAGCTCTTCTGTGCCAATAAGGGTTGTCAGTATCCTCTTATCTCGACGACTGGCTGTTGAAGGCGGGCTCTCCCCAGGTTCTCATCTCCCACCTCCACACTACGGCCGACCTTCTGCATTTGCTGGGGTTCACTATCAATGTGCCGAAGTCACTCTCAGACATTCACTTTTATCAGAGCTGTTCTGGACACAGTGCAGTTTCGGGACTATCCTCCCACGTGGCGAGTCCAGGCTATTCAGGCTATAATACCAATGTTTCAGCCTCTATCCTGGATTTTGGTGAGAATGACGCTGAGGCTGTTGGGCCTCATGGCCTCCTGCATCCTGCTAGTGACACCTGCCTGATGGCATAAGCAGGCTCTGCAGTGGGACTTGAGTTCCAGTGGGCACAGCCTCAGGGGAACTGCTCCAACATGGTCCAGATCTCAGACGGACTGCACAAGATTCGCAGTGGTGGCTGATAAATCGTGATTAAGTCACAGGCAGGCCCCTTTCCCTTCCCCAACCAGATCTCACAATAGTGACAGATTTGTCACTGCTGGGAGGGGGTGGCCAACTGGGCGAAGTGGCGATCAGAGGACTATGGTCTCTGGCGAAATCCGGACTCCACATCAACCTGCTGGAGCTCTGAGCGATTCATTTGGCATTGAAAACCTTTCTTTCATCAAAGAGAGGCTGATTCAAGTGTTCACAGACAACACCACAGACGGTGGTCAGACGGTGGTACTGCAACAAACAGTGCGGGTGGGGTCATTGTCCCTTTGTCAAGAAACTCTGCATCTCTGGACTTGGCTGAAACACCAGAGCATATTTTATTTATTTATTTTGGAGATTTATAGAGCGCATGGCTGCCCGAGAGCGTCCCAGCGCTGACAGAATCCACTAAGATCTCCAAGGGAGGGGCCGGAGGGAAAACAAGGGATCAAGGTCCCTGGTGGTTCAACACCTGGCAGGTTTACAGAATGTCAAATCGGAAACACTCAGCTGTCGATGCCTAGTGGATCGGGAGTGGCATCTCCATCCGAAGGTGGTGCAAAGTCTCTTTCAACAGTGGGGACAGGCTTCATTAGATATGTTTGCCTCTGCAAAGAACGGGCAATGTCAGCAATTTTGCGACCTGGAGTTTCCAAGGCGGCTCTCGCTCGGGGACACTTTTCATCTCGAGTGGATCTCAGGCCTCCTGTACTCCTTTCTGCCCATACCACACCTGCTTAGAGTTCTCAAGCAGATGAGGACCGACCGACCCAAGTCATCCTTGTGGCCCCACACTTGGCAAGGAGAGTCTGGTATACGGAGCTTCTCCAACTGAGCATCAATCTTCCGGTCAGGCTGCCCCTTTGGGGGATCTTCTGTTGCAGCAGCAGGAAGGGTTCTCCACCCAAACCTGTCAACTCTATGCCTTCTTGCTTCCACCTGAAGTTTGTAATATTATTTAGGTAGCCAGGCGTCCCTCTACCAAGCCGGTACACTCCTACCAATGCAACATGTTTGTAGTATACTGTACGGAAAAGTCTATTGACTCTCTTTCTGCTTCCCTATATGATATTGTACTTTTGATTTTAAACCTTGCCAGGCAGAGCTCTGGGCACTCTAAAAGGATACCTTTTAGCCCTGTCTGCCTTTCTGCGGGCCACACCAACCCTCTTTATTTAAATCTCCCATTGTAAATATATCACGCAAAGGCTTTGTACATATGGTCCCACCTTCTCCTTTCATCATGCCTCAGTGGGACCTTAGTTTGGTTTTCACCTTCCTAATGTGGGCTCTATTTGAACCTCTGCACAACTGCCCCCTCTGGCTGCTTACCATCAAGACAGCCTTTTTAGTCGCAATCACTTTCGCCAAGTGGGTTAGCGAATTTCAGGTTTTGTCATTCAAGCCTCCTTACCTGGCAATATTCCCTGACAAGTTAGTGCTTTGCACTAGGGCCTCTTTCCTACAAAAAGAGGTAACACCCTTCCATGTGGGACAATCTGTCACCTTGCACACTTTCTACGCTCCCCGCATCCCTCTAAAAAGAGGAGAGACTCCAATGTCTGTATCCAAATTAGCATTGTCGTCCTACCTTGACCGCACTAAAGATATCCGGGTGGATCACCAACTCTTTGTGGGGTGCGTAGGAGCTAAGAAACGTTGTGCAGTGCAGAAGAGGACTCTCTAATGATGGGTTGTCCTCTGCATCAAGACTTGCTACGCTTTGGCGAATAAGTAGCCTCTTGAAGGCTTAAGAGCTCATTCCACCAGAGCCAAGGCTGCCACCACGCATTATAATATGGAGTTCCAGTCCTCTGCATTTGTCAGGCAGCAGCGTGGGCATCCCAGTACACATTTCCCTGGCCTGGAAAGTCAAGTCCCCAAAGACAGCCTTTTTGGTTGCTCTGTCCTGCCCGACTTTCTGGTCTAGACTTATCCGCAGTCCGCAGTATTGAAAGATAAGGAATCTGTGGCTAGATGTCTCTATCAGTTGGGCAAGTAACTTACCTTTGGTAACGCCTTATCTGGTAAAGGCATGATCTGGCTGCAGATTCCTTACCGACCCATCCATCCTCCTCGCACTGCGGACAGGTTTTTTCGGGTCAGGACTGATCTCTTTCAGGGGCCTAGTTGTTCACAACACTTCTTGGCTCCATGCTTCTGGTGTGGAGAGTCGTAAAAAGTAACTGGCGTCAGGGTGCTGAGGAGGTGCCTATATAGGTTACTTGGATGTCACTATGGTGCAGATGATGGCACACGGAGCCGACCGACGCCACCTACCGGCCCACAGAGGTATTGCTCGAAGAAAAATCTTCTGGATCCAGTCTGACACCTGGGAAATTCATTGGTAAGGAATCCGCGGCTAGATCATATCTCTACCAGAGAAGGCATTACTGAAGGTAAGTAACTTGTCTGACAGGTGCATCGTTACTGGCTTGGGGAGGTCATATGAGAGAGGTGGAAATCAGAAGACTCTAGTCTTAGTAGAATCCTGCCTCCACATCAACCTTGGGCAATTCGCTGGTACTGAAAGCCTTCCTCTCATCCATCAAGGGGAAACTGGTGCAGTTCTCATGGAAAATACCATTGCCATGTCACACTGGAAGTGAACAAGCAGGGTGGAGTGGAGTCATGGGTCCTGTGCCAACAGCCCTTCACCTCTGGAACTGGCTAAATCTTCAGGGCATCTCCCTGGTCGGGCATCACCTGGCAAGACCTTTCAGTGCCAGGGTGGACAAACTAGGCTGGCATTAACTAGTGGTTCACAAATGACTGCTGCGGTGGTGCAGTGAATCTTCCAGTAATGGTGAGAACTGTTGCTCTATCTTTTTGTTACCTTTGAGAAGGAGCAATGTCCACATTTTAGCGCATTAAAGTTCCAAAGATAATTCTCCCTCAGGGATGCTTTTCCATTTGATTGGAGCTCAGAAATCCGGTATGCATTTTCACCTTTGCCTCAGTTCTGCAGATGATCAGGAACTACCAGGCCCTGTGCAATAGGCAGCTAGTGGCTGCAGATTGAGCCACAAGAGTGTTGTACCCGGAACTGCTGGCCATGATCGTCTGTCCCCCTATCTCACTGCCTCTTTGGGAGGACGTTCTGTGTTAGCAGCAGGGCCGGGTCATACTCCAGAGCTTATTCAACTTACACCTCATGCTTGGAGATCGCGTATCAACAGTTAATTACATTTTATCTTCCTCCAGAGGTAGTAAATATTATTCTGGCAGCCAGCTGTCCTGCCACCAAATGCTGGAGATTGGGAAAAGGTTGTTGTGTGGTGTTCCTCTAGTCATATTCAGCCCCTGCAAGCGCAGTTATCTGAAGTCCTTATTTTCTCCCAATTATTAGCCCAGAAACACCTTGTTGTGGCCACAGTTAGAGGTTATTTGTCGGCCTTATCAGTCTTGTTATAGTTATCTTATCAGCCATTACTGATTTCTTACCGACCCGCACTCCTACCAGTTCTGTAGAACTGACTCTTTTATTTTCTCCAACTTAAAAAGCCACAGCTATAAATCTGTAATCTGTAAAATTTGATTAATGAACCTTCCACGTCTGATGGTGTGGACGGATATCCGAAAAAACTGATCTCGATGGGTGGAGTTGGAGGTTATATGTGGCCCTGACACAATTACCCGGGCAGCATGGACCCGATGCAGAGTTGCATGACTCCACAAACCGGCACGCGAGGGAATGGTGAAAAAATCTCCGGCTCCATTCCTCTGACTTAATGTATTCACAACGCGAGAAATCTGCAGATAGAGTAGCAACCAGAAAGAGTGTTACCAAAGGTAAATAACTTTTGCATCACCGAATCAGTCTGATTCTAAGAAAATAAAAAAAGATAATAAAATATTAGCTGCATAATATGTAATTAAACATTTGCATATAAATAATATATGTGATGCCAACAATTAAACAAATTGCAGTTAAAGCATATTAGTGTCAACAGTATATAGTATCTATCAATAGGTTTTCAGTATACACATCTACAGTTTCCCAGAACAATTGGTAAGTTAGAGATGATTTATGATGTTCATTAAGAGAAAGACTAGCACCTTTACAGGTAGATGTAATCCAGACCGCCCAAAAATGCACATACAATGGTTTAGCCCCTTTCGAGTTATACTTGCAATTGTTATGATTGTAGCGGACACCAGAAAATCAAAAAACCTCATTGGAGGTATTGGAAATTGGACAGATAAAACATATGATTTCAAAATAATTAAGTTATAGGAAATACTATCAGCAATTTTTAAGATTTCTGATATTGTTTCACATAGTTTAATTCAGAGACCAGTCAACAGTCATATAACATATGCTTTAGTGGGCCGTCTCTAAAACATAATAAAATTAGCTACCGGGTTGATTCGTGTTACTAATTTGTGAAGCTTCCAAAGGCAATAAAGCATTTGATAATTCTTGCACACTCCTTAAATCCGTATATCTTCACTTAAGTTTGATACATTTGCCCTTTCCCAGTGCTTCCCAAAATGTTTTAATTCTCCCCAGTTTGGTGTGATCTAATTTTAAAACCGAAACTCACTTTTTAAAGAACAGAAATCTAAGAGCCTTCAAAGAGCATAAATACTTGTTTTGTGAAGGGATATCCTTTGAACTATGCAAGATCAATATTGTCATTCGGTCAGAGAGAAAGAAATAATGCTTCCAAACCACTTAACTAACTGTGGAAAGTGTTATCACGAACAACATTTACATCACAGATAATGCGACTTTTTGTGAAGGTAATGTTCTTTTTCAGCAATTGCCCAGAATATCTTCTCATCCCAAGCAAATGTAGGAAATAGAGTTGTGGGGGTCTATATTCCCTGTTAAAAAGTTGTTTTAAAAAAAAAAGGATAACTCAGAACGCTACATTTTAAAGGAAAAAAGTGGACGATGTGGCTTTGATGATATAATTCAAAAAATTAACTTGGATATTGTCATATCAAACTGTAGTATTCACTCTTTGAGTCTCATAAGTTTGTAATATAACTATTAATGTTTATATCGCTGTTTGTTTATTATAACAACTATTAACTTGAAAATGCCCTTACGAATTCTAAGTAATCTACAGTGTTATCTCAGTCACCACCATAGCAACCAGGGTAGGGTGAAAGAGTGGGCGACAAGACCGAGATTGGGAGCACAACAGATTTCATTTGCGTGAGCCTTGCAGTAACCACACTAATCACTTAATACACCTCTTTCAGTAAAGTAAGGTATCTCATACTCTCCCTGTACGTTTAATATAAAAAAAATTGCTTTTGCCCAAAACACTGGTCTGTAAGTTTCCAGATGCACAGTGAGAATGTTACTTCAAGACCATATTCTCTTTTCTCTTTTCCTGAAGACGATCTGTGACCTGGAAGCACAAGTCCGTAAATTACGAGAAGAACTGGTCCAAGTGAACACCCAACGCAAACAGCAGCTGATGGAGCTGGGGCAGATGCGAGAAGAGGAGAAGCAAAAGGCGGCCCGGGATCATGAGAATGTGGTCTGCAAACTTCGGAACGACTTGGAGAAGATGAAAATAGACTTGCAAAGGGTTCATTCGGCTGACATGGAAACGATCTGCGAGAAGGTAGAGAGCCAAGGAGTCTCTGGTCATGTTCGGGTTTATGGGATCTAGATTTAGAAGGAAGCTTGTTGGCAAAAGGGGTATGTGAAAGGAATCCAGTAGGAGTTGGGTGGAGGTACATAGACATTACTTTTTTTATAGTTTTTCTGGAAATTGTATTGCTTGTTAGAGACGTGTTGGAACCAGGATTTTTCTGATCTTTTTTTAGCCTTGTCCAAGACTGGAGCCAGATTCCTTTCAGGTTTCCACTATAACCAGCGAGTGTTTTATTATATATTCGCTTTATGATTAATTTGTGTAAGTTTATCTGGATAGCCTATAAGTCTGGTCTCATTGCAGCCCATGGGAGTATGGTTTCTACATCCTTGTCCTCAAGATTTGCTAACATATCAATTTTGCAGGCAATGGAGTTAATCAATTTAAGGGTAGAATGGCAGTAGCATTGATTGTTTTGCTAATGTTCTTTCGGCTTTTAATGCAGATGGATTACATGGGCAATTGGAACTTTATGATGCATATTCATATAGTCCATGCTCGACGCAAAGATAGCTCCTGAAAAAACAGTACAAAGCAGTTGTTTTCACTGTTGAGTGGGTATCTCAACTGAGACCACTTCATGCACCAGTGGGCCCATATCATTTAAACGGGTAATTAAGGTAGTTTTGGATTAGTGCCCACGCTATAAACATTACACATAACCTTAACCACAATAGGTTATTTAATTGGGAACCAATGCAGTGAGGCCAGCAGGCATTACATGCAGGGTCTTTTTAATAGACCAATGACCATGTGTGTTGCTGGATTATGTATCATTTGCAGCTGATGCAAAGAACTTTCCTGCCGGTCTAAACTCAGTGTGTAGGAAGCTGGCTCTATATACTATACCAAAAAGAGGTATAATGTGCAAAACGTCCAATGGATCTCCAGAGGCTTTACAGAGGCTAAAGTAGACAATGCTAATGTTCTCTTTTTTGGTAGTGTGGGCGAGCAGTTTGGCTTATCAGAGGACAGTGCTAAGCATGTTTTGTACACACAGTAGCAATCACACTCTCAATGAATAAATCCGAGACTAATTCATAAAAATAATGCTCGGTCATGTTTTTTGTTCAGAACCACAGAACGTTGTCACAGGTAAATACTTTATGTAATAGAAAGACTTTTCAATATCAAAAATGGACACTGTGGGAGGAAGAAAACATTTAGCATACCAACAGGTAACATCCACTTACGTAACCAGTCTTCGAGAGTTAAGGTCAGTAATGGGCAAGGTTCAACCAGCACCAATACTACACTACCAGTCTCTCAGGGGATGCTGGGTGCAATTTCAAGGTGGGCGTGCAATACGAATCAATGAAGAAAGGGGCAATCAGACAAATGCTGCTAACAGGTAAGTAGTGGCGGCTTGGGTTCCAGTCTTTGGTATTTGAAGCGAGCACTGGGCAGGTTCCAAGGCAGCACTAGCACTAGCACTACATCAACAGCGGCACAGGGGCAGCCAGATGCAGGGTGACAACACAGCATTGGGTATCCAATGTTAAGTAATGGAGATAAGCCAAATCAGAAAAAGGCTGCCGGCTAGGAGGCCAGTCAAAAGTAACCAACATCTGGAGAGGTAAGTTGTGATGCTTGGGGACATAGGGACACCTTTGGTCCTCTTCACCAAGGCGGACGGGTGCAGGGGTGCCTTTTGGTGTCGGCAGCGGCTTACTGGAGCAGATTGCAGGTTGCAGTTGAGTGGGACTCTGTAGGGGGCTGACACAGTATATAGTGTCCACCTACGGACTGAGTCCAGGAAACCCTTATTGATAGTGTTTAGGTCTCGGAAAACCAAAGCTCTCAAGGGGTAGCTGTGAAGAGCAGCCAAGACCTATTCAGGAGGGTTTGAAGCATGTGTGACTTGTGGTTCCGGGTTCCGAGCAGCCTCACGACGACGTGCAACGCAATGCTACGTGCGTCATGTCCAGATTCCTGAGCCCGCGGTTCGGAGCTTTGAACACGGAGCCCGGAGCAAGGTGCTCGTAAGGTGCATAACGTGGCGAGCAGAATGCGGGGAGGGGACAAGAGCTCAGTTAAATTCCTGTTGTATGGCCAACAAACCTGCTAATAAACCTGCAAGAAACCTGCGGGAGCCCCCAGTGGGGGCAAAGAGACTTGAATGAGGGAAATTAACCTGAGCAGGGTCAAGAAGTTAATCTTGTTGGTCCGGAGGTTATTCTCATGGCAAGCCCGATGCACCACTTTAAGTCACAGCAGAGGTAAGTGAGGCTGTGGATTAATTGGTGATAAATTGACAAAAAAAATCGTTTATCTATAACAGAGGGCTGGGTTGTGTTAGTCTGGTCCTAGTAAGTGGATACAGTGCTGGATTTGCTAAGTAGTAGTGAAAAGTAATTGCGTGTAGGTGCGGAGACCGAGCCTCTACAGTTTGGACTGATTGAGAACTTTCCTCAGGCTTCCATCAACACTATCGAGGCCATTTTTTTCTTTTGAATTTCGTGTCTAAAACTAAGTTGATATCAGTGCACTCTAAATGGCACCCAAAAAGCATAAAATAGGTAAAATAAGTAAAGACTCTTTAATCACAAACTAGGATATAAGCGAGTTAACTAGAACTCTAGTGGAGAGTATGGAAGAGAAGGATGAGAGTGTTATGAAGGATATATGATGTTACAACGCGGACTTTTACTCCGCATACCGTTACAACGCGGTTTTTACAACGCGGATACTGTAACAACGCATGTATTTACAACGCATTTTTTTACAACGCAGGTACCTTTACAACGCAGACCATTACAACGTAAGTATTGGTAAGTATATGTTAATATTAATAATATAATAGTAACTTAATTTTAAAAATATAATTTAATGTAATTTACAATAATTTAATTTCCGTTAATTATTTTAAATTTAAATTAATATTACATTATTTTTACCATGTACCTCTGTACCCCAGAAACTGAAAACTGACCCTAAACCCCAAAAATAAATTAAAGTAATTTTATGAAATATAATTTAAATTAATTATTGAAAATTACAAAAAAATATAACTTTATTTTTACCCTGTACCCCTGTACCCCAAAAACTCAAAACTGGCCCTAAACCCCAAAAATAATGCAATGTAATTTAATTTAATTTATTTACTATTAATAATTTAATTTAAAATTAAAATTAATTTATTTTTACCCTGTACCCCAAAAACTGAAAACTGACCCAGAACCCTAAAAATACCCCTTTACCCAAAAACTGAAAACTGACCCTGAACCCTAAAAATACCCCTTTACCCAAAAACTGAAAACTGACCCTGAACCCTAAAAATACCCCTTTACCCAAAAACTGAAAACTGACCCTGAACCCTAAAAATACCCCTTTACCCAAAAACTGAAAACTGACCCTGAACCCTAAAAATACCCCTTTACCCAAAAACTGAAAACTGACCCTGAACCCTAAAAATACCCCTTTACCCAAAAACTGAAAACTGACCCTGAACCCTAAAAATACCCCTTTACCCAAAAACTGAAAACTGACCCTGAACCCTAAAAATACCCCTTTACCCAAAAACTGAAAACTGACCCTGAACCCTAAAAATACCCCTTTACCCAAAAACTGAAAACTGACCCTGAACCCTAAAAATACCCCTTTACCCAAAAACTGAAAACTGACCCTGAACCCTAAAAATACCCCTTTACCCAAAAACTGAAAACTGACCCTGAACCCTAAAAATACCCCTTTACCCAAAAACTGAAAACTGACCCGAAACCCTAAAAATACCCCTTTACCCAAAAACTGAAAACTGACCCTGAACCCTAAAAATACCCCTTTACCCAAAAACTGAAAACTGACCCTAAACCCTAAAAATACCCCTTTACCCAAAAACCCAACACTGACCCTAACCCCTAAAAATACCCCTTTACCCCAAACATATAACATTTAAAAAATAACTATATACTTACCAATACTTACGTTGTAATGGTATGCGTTGTAAAGGTACCTGCGTTGTAAAAAAATGTATTGTAAAAACATGAGTTGTAACAGTATCCGCGTTGTAATGGATGCGTTGTAACAGTAGTGCGTTGTAAAAAATGCGTTGTAACAGGTGCACACCGTTATGAAGGGTCAAATAAAGCAACGAAGAGGAAAAAGAAACAGACGCCAAATACATTGCATGCAAGTATGAAAGGGGGAGCTCTGTTTCTAAATCATAAAAGACTTTGTGGGAACACACTTCACCAGGAAACCCATGCCCAAACAAATCCAAGAATTGGAGAAGGACCAAATTCTCATCCAAGAAATAAATGACCAAAGCGCCCAAAGCATGGAAGATTCATTCCCTTACCATTGCAACTTAAGCCAAATAAACATTAATTTGGAACCAAGACTTTGTTCATCGCCAAGGATTTTTTCGGAACTTGGCACTGTAGACATGGAATATGATGAGAGTATCTCAAAAGAGCAGCAAGTTCATAAGGATACCTCAGACTTGGATGAAAGATCAAATGTAGAGAAGAATCTGGATCAATGGGCGAGCCAAGGTCCCAAGTCACTGGAAGATATGTTGCGCAATAGCATTAGCACTGGGAACTTGGATTTGTCACCAACACCTTCGGCATCAATGCTGGACTTGATTCTAATGATGCAAAAGATTCTGCAAGGCCTGTTAGAGGTCACGCTTTCAAATAATACCATACTAAAAGCCCAAGAGACGAGTCTAAGGCACACTGTGTGTGAATTACAGGGCATTAGGGGCCTAATGCCGTCAGTGGTTAGACCAGTGCTGGATAGTTCCACCCAAGGGGATACTGGAGAATTAGATCAAATGTATAATGACCAGGATGTGTACATCTCGAGATACCCAATGCTAATTAGGAGAAAAAGTGATCAGTGGTGTTATAGGTGGCAAAAATCTAGATATCCCCCAAGAAACTTCACCCAGCATTTCTTTTTAAACATATTTTATTGATTTTTAATTTCCGTTCATAGTCTTGTAAAATGGTCATATAAGTACATCACATGTCAGCAATATGATTGGTTCTACAATTACGTCAATGAAGTACATATCAGCGGTCCATGACGGGTAACCATAAAGAAATACCCCCGTACAAACCTCCCCCCACCCCCAATAACTGTGGTCACATTTCAATAGCAAAATCCGTATCTGTACATTTGCAGTCCAAGTAAGTTGAGTTACATACAGCTGCATAACACAGTTACATACTCCGTTGGATAGTCAGGTGTGGGCAATTTGCAATATTTACTACACATATATTGTAATCATCAAATTAACACATCAGGTTCCTCCGATCTGAGCGCCTCTAACATAGCCTTCCATTCTAGGGCTTTCGGTGTTTTACGTAATCCTTTCGCCTCTTCTCTGCGCAGCGCTGCACCTTCTGCACTACCCCATTTTATCATTTCCGCGTGCCATTTGTGTATCGCAGGGGCCTGCTGGATTTCCAGCGCATCGTAATATTCCTACTAGCCAGGAGTAACGCCAGGTCGATGAAGCGAAATTGTACCTTGTGCTTTGATCTGTGTTTGTGTAAGCCCAGCAGGCATTCCTCCACTGTATTGTGCTTAGTAAGGTGCGTCACTGTTCCCAGTAGCTCTCTAATCCTGACCCAGTAGTCTAATAGGGAGGGGCATGTCCATAGCATATGTAATAATCCCGCTCCTGGGATATGGCATCGTGGGCATAAATGTTGTGTTCGGGGGAACATTTTATCTAGCCGATCAGGAGCCAGATAGGCTCGGTGTAGCATCATGGTTTGTATGAACTTGAATCTCGAGTTTCGGGAAACCTTTTTGGGATGCTCCAGAACCTTCGCCCACTCATTGTCCGATAGTTCCCTACCTATCTCCTCCCCCCAAACAGCATGCAATGAATCTAAGCTCATCCTGGTATGGGTTCTACTGCTAATCCCATGATATATCCAGCGGATCAGGTGCCGCCCTCTCCCCATATAATGTACTATCTTCACCAATTCATTTTGGTCGGGTTCCTGGCCCTGCTGTGCCCAATATTTTTTATTGTACTGTAGGAGAGCAGCGTGGGTTAAAAATAAGTGTGGCGGTGCGCCTGTCTCGTGAACAAACGTGTCATGATCCAACAGGAGCTCGTGGCTAAAGAGGTCTCCACTGTTGTGACACCAGAGTCTGCCCATGGCGTCAGTTTACGTGTAGTGAGGATACCAGCGGTAAGCGGGATGCAAAGCAGAGGTATATTGCTCGCATATGTGGAGGGTGTCTTTGTATATTGGGTTGCCGCCTTCCAGCACGTTAATGCAGTGGTTAGTAGTGTAGGTAAGTCTCTCCGCAGTTTGTAGCTGGGCAGTAAGAGAGCGTGTAGGGCGCCTTTTTCCAAATCAGTTGTAGTGTATCTTATTTCATGGAGGTTACGACCTGCCGTCTAGTACGATAACCATTGTAATTGGCAGGCGTTATAATATGCACGGAAGTCCGGGACTCCCAGCCCTCCCATACTAGTACCTACTTGCAGTTTCTTCAATCTAATACGCCGACTTCCTGTGCCCCATATTAAGTCTATTAGTAGCGTGTTTAATGTTTGAAAGGTGGATAGTGGCAATATTAGGGGCAAATTCGTAAAGTAATAAAGCAGGCGTAGTAGGACTACCATTTTCGCTATCGCGACTCTCCCCATAACGGATAAGGGCAGCGAGGTCCAAAAAACAATACTGGATCGCAGGGATCGTATAGTCCTGTCAAGATTTCCCTCTAACATATCAGCATGTATTCTATACACTTGGATACCCAAGCATTTAAATGTAGTGGGGGCAACCTGCAGTGGAGTGTTCCCGAAGTCCACCTCTGTGTTGGCAGCATGATCCGTAAAGAAAAAGGCCTGTGATTTGGCTATATTCACGACCAGGCCAGACATGCTCTCGAAGGACTTAAACAAGTCGTAGAGTGGAGTTAAAGGCTGATGGAGGTCACGGAGATAAATAATTATGTCATCAGCATACGCCAAAAAAAGATGGGCAGTGTGTCTGAGTGGTATTCCCATATCTGGGAAGGTCTGCCTCAGTGCAATCGCCAAGGGTTCCAGTGCTAGTATAAAAATCAGAGGCGATAACGGGCAGCCCTGTCTCAACCCTTGGTGTATCTTATATTCGACCTAGATGTGTTTACCGGTCCTTGCTCTTGCTGTAGGCTTCATGTAAAGCAGTCTCAGCCATGTTATATAACGCTCCGGTATCCCAAAGCGCGGTAGCGCCCTAAACATGTATTCCCAGTGGATCGAATCAAACGCTTGCTTAAGGTCTAAAGAGAGACACCCCGGGAGTGGGAAGTCCAGCGGTGCCTCCGACATCAAGTGGTGCAACTTCCTAATGTTCAGGGAGGTGCTACGTGCTGGTATGAACCCTGTCTGATCTACATGTATCAGGTGGTGTAAACAAGGTTGTAGCCTGTTGTCCAGTACCTCACTCAGTATTTTATATTCAGTGGGTAATAGCGATAGCGGGCGATAATTGGCCATGTCCGTGTGATCTCTGCCTGGCTTGGGCAATGATATTACCAGTGCTTGCGCGGTAGTAAGAGGTAGTGCACCTTCCTCCCAGATCGTCCGGTATAAGTCCGCTAATTTGGGTACTAACGTATCTGCGTACGTGGTGTAAAATTCGATGGGTAGACCATCCATACCAGGGGTCTTATTACGAGGGAGGCCTTTCATAGCAACCCTTATTTCCTGTGGGGTTATGGGCCCTGAGAGGTCTTTTTGTGCCATGGGTGTCAGTGTGGGGAAGGTCAAGGTGGATAGGAAATAGTCTGTTCGCTCGGCTGGTGCCGTCTCGGGTATGCTATATAGAGAAGCATAGTATGTTTTGAAGGCCTCATTGATCTCTCCCTGTGTGTATATGCTTGTGTCATCAACCTTTTTGATTTCAGTAATCACTATTGAGGGAGGAGTATCCCGGAGAAGTCTGGCTAGCATGGTGCCTGCTTTGTCTGCATCTACATGTGTACGTCTGGTGTATTCTTGGTAATCTATGTTTCAAAGAGATTCTAACAGTTCAGCATGTACAATCCCCAGTTCCTGGAGCGCCCCCGAGTGTGTGTCATCAGTCGCTGCCAGCTGTTCTAATCTGCCCATCTTCGTTTCAGTTTCTACCAGTGACCTATGTAATGCCTGTCGTGCACCCACCGTTGTGCTGATCGCCGTGCCCCGCAACACCGCCTTGAACGCATCCCATTCTATCAATCTGTTGGTCGCAGTGCCGCTGTTTTCGGTGAAGTACCGATCTATTGTGTGTAGTATATCTGTGCGAAATACCGTGTCTTCCAGTAACTGTGGCCATAGGCGCCATGTGGGGACCGGTGAAGGTACCCTGCCCCACGTGATAGTAACCTCCAATGGGGTATGGTCGGAGAATGTTTTGGGTAGGTATGTAGAACGAAGCACCTGCATTACAATAGCATCAGAGCATATAATCCTGTCTATTCTAGCGTGTAATGAGTGCACTGCCGAGTAAAATGAATATTCCCGGTGGTCTTGATGTCGCATCCTCCACACATCACAGAGTCTCCAACCCGTCATCCAACGTACCAGTGCCTCAGTTTGCTTGAGTACCCCTGTGCCGCGTAGTGGCGGATGTGATCTATCTAAGGTTAGATCTACTACCGTATTGTAGTCCCCGCCCAGTATCCAGTATTTGTCCTGATCAAAATTAGGCGCATAGATGGATCCTAACACCCCCAATTGTCCGTCCAGTGTCCCCAGTACAAAAACATATCTGCCCTCCTTATCGATTTTTTGTTCATGCGCCACAAAGGGCACCCCATGGCGTACCCATATCGTAGAACCTCTAGCGTAGCCTGAATATGAGGTGAAGAAAATCTGCCCTCTCCATTTCTTTCTAAGTTTTACTATTTCACCGGCCACCATGTGTGATTCCTGTAAACAGGCTATTTGCACCTTGCGTCGAATCAGATGTGCATGTATCCTATGACGTTTGTGTGTGGTGCCCCTACCTCGTACATTCCAGGTGATTATAGTATAGATGTCCAGCGCATGCAGTGTGTCAATCTGTATATATATGATGCAAATGTGGTGCGTAATAACGCGACTAAAGTGTTATCTGCATCATGAAAGTGACCAGCCCTCCCCCCAACTTTCCCAATACACGGTCTGGGACCAGAACTATACCAGACCACAACGTAACAGTGCAACAAGCAAATCAAAAATTGCAAACCAGGGGCCTTCGCCATGTGGGGGGCGGTTCCTGCACCTCGCATGCGCACGTACGTGACCTTGAGGGAGCTTTGTGAAGCTACAACGGTATCAGAGCCCTATCAGTGCTCTCCTGCAACAGGCATATAAATAGCAGGTAACCATGTTCAACAGTGTATCTTCGTTACGCCTTAGAAATGCATCATAATGTATACTTGCGTGGGTATATCAACCAAATAAGTCCGTGATCAGTTGGGGTGTAGCCGATGGGAACAGTGCTACGCTGAATTCAGAGTCCGAACCATGTGAGGATCCCTCTTCTGTGGAGGATTTAGTCTCGTTACCAGCTCGCGGACCGTTTGTAAAGGTTGCCGTCGCGATGATCGCCTTTTGCTTAGATTGTTGCAGCTGTAGCGAGGGGACTCGCTTACTCTGGAAGGTCCTTCGGATGTGTCCACCTCTACGCTCCATTGATGCCGGCTGTTGAGATCCTTTGGCAGGGCCCGGTGACTAGCGGTGTCTGCTGCGGCAGTCATCTCCATCACCTCAGTCCAATCCTCGACGTCCCCAGGGCTTTCGAAGAAGTAGGCTTTTTGTTCATGTATTATCTTCAGGCGTGCCGGAAACAAGAGAGCATATTGGATATTCAGGTCCCTTAGCATTCGCTTCACATCCAGGAATGAGGAACGCTGGCGTTGGACCGTCTGGGTGTAGTCCAGATATAGACTCTCGTGTTTTCAAAGGTGATCAGTGCCTTCTCTGTGGCCTTCTGCAACAATTCATCTCTATCTCTGAAATTGAGCAGTTTCAGAATAAGGGGACGTGGCGGGGCACCCGGTTTCAGTCTGCCAGTAGGTATGTGATGTGCCCGTTCAATGCAATATTGCGAGGAGAGACCTTCCATCGTTACATTGTCCTTAAACCATTGTTCCATGTATCTTGTGGGGTCACACTCGTCACTTTTCTCCGGCAGGCCGATCACTCTGATGTTATTGCGCCTTGCCCTTCCTTCCGCGTCCTCCACCCGGTCTATTAGGGCAGCTACTTGAGTCTGCAGGGTTTTCACATCCGCCTCCGCTTGTTTCTGTTGCGGTAGCATCTCCGCTAAGGTCTTGGTGTGGTCTTTCACTTTGTCTGCTACCTTCGTGTGATCCGCTCTCAGTAGGGTTAAACCTGTGGTTAGAGTACCTAACTGCGACTCTATGGCCTTCCGGGAGTCTCGCCCTCCTTGCAGAATAAGGTCCAGCTTGTCTATCTGTGCGGGCACCACTGTAGGGGGACACAGCTTGATCTCTGCGTAGTATCCACATCATCTGTCATATCGTGCGTGCGGTCCACCACCATCTGGCCCTGTTGTTTCAGTCTGTTTCATCCCATAGTGTCAGGGTAGTGCTGTCCTTCCTCATATCCCAGGAATACTATAAGGGTAAGAGGGGAGCAGGGTACACTCCAGCCGCACAGCAGCGCTTGTTGGGTCGCAGCCGCTGAATACTAGTGGTATTGTCACCAAAGTCACTTACTGGGCATAGCATGATCTGGGTAGGCTCCACCACTTGTGTGTGAGACGGGGGGGGCCGTATTTCTCCTGGGTTGTGTCCTTGCGGAGCTGAGTATTTCAGCGTGCACCAGCCTGTGCAGTTGTATACAGAAGGGGGTGTTTGGGGTGTCTCCAGGCATCCGCATCGGGGGAGAGAAAAAGAGGCTTCTAATGAATATCCCTGCTGTGCCTCCATGTGTCCCCGGGCTATGGCGGCGAGAGCGCCCACAGGTTGGCCAAAGCTTTAGTTTTAGGTATGCATCCAGCGTGTATCCGCTTTCCCCGGGTGAGGATCACACTCTCATGCACTTTTCCCTCAGTGTTTGGGGTCGGGCCTGTGTGCATAGCTTCTTTCGTCTACCACACCGAAGCTCCGCCCGCGTAGTAGGCCGCACAGCCCCGGGCTCACGTAGTTGTAGTGCCCGCCAATAGATACCACGGAGATCCAGCCAGCCGCTCTCTCCTCATCTCAGCGTCCTCCTCTTATAGCGGTGTCCAGCAGTCTTTCGTGGCGGCACTACAGAAAGTGGGTGAGTGTCCGGAGCACCGCCATTAGCCGGGTGCAGCGGCTCCTGGTGTAGCGGCCCGCGCGGATCCCCGTCGCCCCCTGCCAATAACTTCCGTCCGCAGAGGCAGCCGTTGATTTCACGGGTGATGGTCCGTACTCGCAGCGCCAGATGGTCCCTAGCATCCCCCGGTCACTGGGGAGTGTAATTTAAGCGCGCATAGGATGCAGCAGCGTGTTAAATCAGGATTTTGTAGGGCTCGGGTCCAGAGCTCGTCTAAGACACGTCCGCCATGTTCAGCGGTTGGCCACGCCCCCAACTTCACCCAGCATAAAGGGAAACATAAAGGGAAACAAATAGCTTATAAAAAAGCAAAGGGTAAAGATGGTAAATCTTATGTAACCCACGAAACAACAATAAGAAGAGGTTCTCCTCCAGTTACTAAAAAAAGGAAAGGAGAAAGCCAGTTAGCTACCAAGGTACGAAACAGGAGAAAAAAGGGCCCAACGAAAAAACTCTTGGGAAGTAGAAAGGGAGGAAAAAGGCTAGAAAAAAGGGAACATCTACGGGAGGAGAAAATAAACCAGAAGACTGCAGGTAAAGAGGACGTTAAGTCAAATAAGTAAAATATCCCAAATGTAAAAATAGCTATGTGTGGAAAAAGGAATAGGGGACCTGAAGTAATAGCGTCAAGCGATAAAAAGTGGTTATACTTCAAACCTCTGGATACAATGAAGGGGAGGAAAAAATTGAGGAAAATCTTTCCTTTACATCAATCTCAACTTTTGTTTTCCTTCTCAAAGTCTGTGTGAAATTAAATCAAAGGACTTGAGGCAGGTTGGATTTTTATCAGGTAGCAAAGGCAAGGATTTGACAAAAGTTGAAGTATATTCAGGGATGTTTAAATCCGCAATATTAAACGCCAAAAAAGAAATATTAAAGGATGGAATAAGACTAATCACAGAGGCAGAATTAGAAAGTGTAAAACAGCAGATAGTGTCTTCTTGAATTGCCATGCAGGGTTGGGGAAAAGACAAGCAAGATTGATAGCAGAGGCATGCGGGAAAAGAGAAAAGATCAAAATAGTTTGTGGAAACCAAGAGCCCGACAAGAACTGGGGAAACTGGAGCATAGAAGATAGTGATCTAACGTCATCCTGTTGGGCATTAAATGAGTCTGGCCATCTCAGCAAAATAGATTAGGAATGTGGGTCGTCGCATAGCCTAAGAATAATTTTGTGGAACATCAATGGTTTTAAAGGGCAAATAAAGATTAATTGTGTAAAAAATGTTTCACGGCTGGCAGATATTATTTGTCTACAGGAAACATGGCTATGCGACAGTACCCTCGTAATGGAAGGCTTTACCCAGTTTTATAAACCCACTACGAAAACAAGATTTGGTCGTCCATCAGGTGGGATTATATGACCCTCATCTCTACAAGAACAGTAAATAAGGTGACTCTGATAAACACTGCATGTAAATGGATGTTGGTCAATGAGGTATTCTTACAGGGCCCTGTAAGGTCAATCGAACATGTGATTGTGGTAAGCACTTGTATACAGTGGAGTTCCCAAGAAGAATATAAAAGAGAAATGGGGCTCTTTGAAGATGATTTGAATTCACTGAGCAATAAATATGACCAGGATTTGGTAATAATTATGGAAGATTTTAATCACAAGATAAAACCCGAAAAAGTTGATCCTTTACTGATGGAAATTCTAAAAGCATATGAGATAATGACGGCACTCTTCCCCAGCTGTAATATGAATAGGCAAGATGAAGCTCTAGGGAAATTTTCAGGGTCACAGGGGTTAATTAGTTTAAATGGTAGATTAGAATTTGATAGACCTGCAATGCAAACATTTAGAAGAGGCAACCAATTAATCCCCATAGACTATTTCTTGATACACGTATGGAACTTTGCCCTAATAAAAAAGTTTAAGGTAATCAAGCGCAAAGAAAGGAACCATCACACACTCTATTGTGAAATAGTGAGAGCTCCCCCAAGAATCTGTGAAAAAGTTCTACAGCAACAAATGGATTACCCACAACGTCTGACTACAAAACTAACGGATGAATATATAACAAAATGAGCTAGTTACCAACAAAATCTATCCTTGGAGGTAGCATGGAACCAGAGGTATCCACAGTTTGAAGAAAAAATCATCCAAGTAGTTCAGTGCCTCGGAGTTAACTTAAAGAAGACGGAAAAGGGTGCAGAAACTTCACAGGGTGGCGGTAGTAAGCAAATGGGCTGATTTGACTCTGTATGTAGGGAAAAAAGGATACTGAGGAGATAAGAAAGAAGTATGAGGTTAAGGTATGATCTGGAGGGTTTTAACAATTTGCTAAATATGATGAAAGAATACAAAATGTTAGTAACATCCAAGAAAAGGAGCTTCAAAGAAAAATGCTGGGACTCCGTATTGGATTGGAAACTATAGAAACAAAAAATATTAAAGGGTTCTGAAAACTGATCCAAGATGCATCGGGTCGGTCCCCAGGAACTTTGAGTTGTGAAGTTCAGGAGGCGTCCTGGGAGGAGCACCTCAGCCAATTATACGCGGCTAGTAACGTGCCAGAGTTGAGCAAGGATAGAATTCCGATGTGGCGGGTAGCAAAAGAGCTAATCCCCTATGCTCCACTGAAAATGTGGAGGACACCATCAGGAAGTTAAACCTAACCCGTGCGGCAGGGCCGGATAACTTACCGGCAGTTGTCATTAAAACAGAGCTAAACTGGTGGCCCCAATTTTTCTCTAAGTTTTTCACCACCGTATTAGTCTCAGGCACTATCCCAAAATCATAGAGGGGAGCGGTACTCAGGGCACTTCACAAAAAAGGGGACAGAAAGGACCCAAAGAATTATAGATTAATTAATCTGCTAGACATCGGTGTGAAAGTGTTCTCTAAAAAATTCTTTGGGCAAACTGACGGACTGGGTTGAGCAACATGCGATTGTCCCTGCGGAACAAGGAGGGTTTAAGGAGGGGCACTCAACACTCGATCACTGCTTTGCATTGTGGGCTTTAGCTCAGAAGTCGGTAGAACAGCAGGGTAAATTATACTGCTGTTTGGTTGACTTCCGGGCGGCTTTTGATCTGGTTGATAGAGAATGTCTTTGGGAGACGCTAAAAAGTTATAATATTCCGAATGACCTAATAGTCATTCAAGAGCTGCATAATGAGAATTGGGCACAGGTTGTTAAAGATATAACAGGGGGTTTGACACATAAGATAGCAATAAATAACGGCCTAAGACAGGGCTGTGTTTTGGCACCTCTTCTTTTTTCAATATTCCTTGCTGATCTGCCTTCCTTTTTAATGATTACAAGAGGTGCAAGCCCAAAGGTAAATGGTAAGCATTTGCCCTGCTTACTATACACAGATGATCTAGTTATTCTCGATCAAACAGAACTAAGTTTGCCTAGAAAATTAAATGCATTTGATATATATATCGTACATCCAAACACTTAACAGTAAATATAGAAAAAACAAAAATATTGTGGTTCAGAAAGAGAGACCATAAATGCAGTTGGTTCCTGGGGCAAACAAAATTAGAAGTTGTAAATGAATACAAATACCTGGGAATATGGTTTGGTAAAGCCTTAAATTGGGGCATGGACTTACAGGCCCAGAAAACAAAAGGCTCGGCGTCAGTTTGCGGGTAGAAAAATCTAACAGTAATTATGGCGCTATGTCGCATAGACCCATGTTGAAGGCCTTCAATGCTATGATCTGGCCTCAAAAGCAATATGGAGCAGAAATGTTATGCTTAGGGAGGAAATGCTCCTGGGACAGCGAGGAAGGGAAATGTTTGAAAACCCTTCTATTGTTGCCCAGTTCAGCAATGATAGTCTAGTAGGTTAGAACTAGACTTATAGCATGGAACATACAGGTTCAAGTACATTTATTTAGATTTTGGAAATTGCTAGGGTCTGGGGAAGAGGAGAAAGTGTCATATTGGTGTATGAGGGAGATTTAACAGAGTGAATTGAAGTGGGCAAAAGAAACAAGAAAAAAACTCCACTCCATCTGTGACAATTTAAAGGTGAAAATTGACCCTGTGTCTCTACGTATTGAAGAACAAAAGAGTCTTCTGATATCCTTGGGAAAAGAAGTCTAGACAATTTGATATGGACTACCTGAAACAAAAAGAGTCTGTACATTTTATGTTAAATAGCTGGAGGAATGATAATTAATATCCATATTTAGACACCCTAACAAATCAATGGGTGAGAATGGAATTGTTAAAGATGAGAGTAAGCATTAACACCACGCTTGCAAATGGGAAAATAAAAAGTATACTAATGGATGGTGATGGTAAATGTACATGTGGGATGGGTATAAAATGTACTGGCGTACATATCTTAATGGATTGTCAAAAATTGCTAACTCTACGTCAATTGTTTTTACGGCCAGTCTTTTTAAAATATGGTATAAGGTCAAGGATGCAAGCAATTGAGCTCCTCATTGATATGCAGTTCTTTGATATTGCTACTGCATTGGCGAAGTTTATCCAAGCAGCAAAGAGATTCCTTATGGAATAGGAAATGCAAGAATGAACTAGGGAGTAACAAATAGAGACTAAATGGATAATTGTAATTGTTTACCGCAGCCACTAATTTTTGGATTATGTATTTGGGCCTTGCTCACATTAATCGCTACCAGTAAAAAATCTTTTCAGGAGACAAAGAAATAATGATTTTGGAACAGTTCCAGAAGCCGGTTTTATGATTCCTTGAAAGAGTTTTTAACTTATTCTATTTTTAGCTGTGTTATGGTGTTTTTATACAGTTTAAAGACCAATAATCATAATAAACTTACTTTTGACTTGACTTGAAGTGCATTTACCAATATAATCACACAAGAAAGAACCACAGAAGTGTTTACAAAATACAGTAGCATTTATTATCACATCACTAATACCTTACTTGATAAATCTCCTTCTCAGAGATATCAAATACACACAAGAAATACTTCAGAAATAGGTAAGTAGCAGAGAAAAACACATGGAGCCCTACCGGGCGGCCAAACCCTATACTAAGAAAGTGGTATGTGCGGTAAGTACCAAAACGTGACTATAGCTAAGGATGGAAAAGCACAGGCGAAGCAAGGAACCATCAGAGGTGAGAAGCTAGGGACCCCAAAGGGCCCGAGTGCAGAGTAGTTACACCATGTCAAACATCCATGAGAGACCGCTAGTGAACCCATGCCCTGGTTACCTCTGTACCTTATACTAGGGACTTATAGGGGTCCACCAGAAGCCACTTGTGGTGATACAAAAGTACTTACTAAGTCAAACTTAGGGAGAAAGCACATTGACTGGGGTACTAATTAGCAGGATTCCAGTCTGACTAATCAAAAGCACATTGACACCAGGCAAAAAGTGGGGTTAACTATGCTTGAAGGATAATACCTTCCAACATCGCGGTTGGTATGTTCTTGTTTCAGGACCGTTCCCAAAGGACCCCGAAGACACCGGTTGGATCAAGGGAGGACGGAAAGTCACCCCACCCTTGGATTCCCCGGGAACTAGGGTACCTAAACGAGGTGTCGGAACCGCCAGAGGGAGCCAATGGAGGATCTTGGTAGTCCGGTGACTACAGTGACTCGTGGAAACGGATGGTGGAACCCAAACATGGATTCTGGACGGGAAGTACCTGAAAGCAGAGGGTACAGAGTCCAAACCACCCAGAGGTGTCCAGGAGGAGCATGAGCACAATGCCACCCCTTGTAAGAGGTACTTGCTGTAGCACAATGGCATTGAAGAAGCCGCTGTGGAGCCCAGGTGATGATGCAGCAGCACAGGAGCCGTCCACGAGCTGTTCCATGACGGATGAGGGCTGCAGGAAGGTCAGTGGCTGGCAGGACCACCAACTAGCCTTGGCAGCCGCATCGGTCGGGTTGAAGCAAAAAATGCTTGGATGCATACCAGCAAGGTCTGTGGGACTAACCCAGCAACGGTAAGTCAGGGCTGGCCCTCAGCACGCAGGAAAGCCAGCAGGAATAATTAGAGCCCCCTTGAGGACCCTATTGCAGCAGGCACAGGGAGTCACAGCAAAGCTTCAGCAGCACACCGAAGATAGAGCCCCACGGTGCAGAGGATGCAGACAGGGCTTCAGTCTTGAAGGAGTGCAATACTGGAGGCTGGGGCTTCTTGGAGCTTGAAGGTCTTCCATGAAGAAAGCCAACAAGTCTAGACATCAACAAACAGACGCAGTGCACTGAGAGGTGGCTCTCCTCGGCTGGAGAGGTATTACAGTTGGCCAAGTTACAGGGAAGACTGGTCAGGCCTGCGGAGAGCCAACAAACAACCACCTGTGTTGCAGAGCCGGGCGATATCCATGGGACAACAGGATCAGCAAACCGGTCGTCGATGTAGAGGTGTCTGGGGATGCAGGGAAGGACTCCTTCACTCCAAGGGTGAATCCTTCTTGCTTGGATGCAGGCAGAGTCTTTGCGGACTCAGATGATGCACGCCCACAGAGTTGCAGAAACCTGAAGAGTGTGCAGAAAATGTTGCAGCAGGAGTCTTCCTGCTGAGAGCAGTCTTGTTTTTTGTCCTGGCTCGAAGAAACAGCAGAGTTCCACTGTCCACCAGCAGAAGATTCTTTAGACGATTTTAGCAAGACAGGCAATCTGTCCTTGAAGATGTTGTCCGAATGAATCTAAGGACTAACCCTCAGGGGTGGCCTTAAGTAACCTACAAAAGGGGGAAGGACATCTTCTGTGGTGACTCACCAATCAGGGGAGGTCAGGGTTGCTACTTAGCTGGCCTAGCCAGTCAGATGCTCCTAAGGGCCAGGATTCAACATGGCATGATCAAGTGGCCACCTGGAGGAGCTCGGAGCACCTCCCTTGGGAGGAGCTGGACAGGGGGATGGACACTTCCCGGTCTTTTGTGTAGTTTCACGCCAGAGTAGGAACCAAGGGCTCCTTGTAGGAGGCTGGCTTACTACATGGTGCACACTTATTTAAGTGTTCAGGCTTATCTTGAAGGAGTGTTAAGCAGCATGTTTTACCAGTTTAATCATATAGTGTAGGCTAAATGAAAAAGCACCACACAGTGTTAATATAAAATACTTCTATTTATTATACAACACTCACTAATAGATTGGTATATCTCCTACCCAGGGATATCAACACAATACACAAGAAACACTTCAAATGCAATCAGGTAATTAGCACACAATACAGTGGTCTCCAGGGGGAGACCAAACCATATACTAAGAAAGTGGAATATGAACTGCAAAAGAGGACCAGAAGACCCAGAGGAGCCAGGGCATAAGGAACCACCCAAAGTACATCCCAGAAACCCCACGGAGGCTGTGTGCAGAGTGAAATCAGAGCTGTGTGCCCAATGCAAGTCAATAGAGAAGTTGTGGTTGCAGTATAGCAGAAGAAGGACCCTAAAGAATTCCCTTGGAGGACAGAAAGGCTGGAGAGCCACCTCACCCGTGGATGCCCCAGCAACCAGGTTAACTACACCAGCGAAGCCAGGTGCATAGAGGTGAAGAGAAGTCGGAAACCTCTGTAGATGACAATGAAAATTTCAAAATTTCAAAATTGCAGAGAGGACAGGTCAGGCTTTGAGGGAGTTCAGAACCGCTACCTGAGCCTCTGGAAGTCCGTGGGGCATCAGGAGCAGCAGACTGGTCTGCTTCATTGCGGAGCCTGCAGATGCAGGAGAGTGACTCCTTCACTCTAAGGAAGATTACTTCAGGTGTCCCTGAATGCCCACAGGTCTTGTGACGATCCTGTCAGAAGCACAAATACAGACGGCAAAGAAGACTTGCAGAACAGAGAGACCAGGAGCAGCAGGAGTCTTATTGCAGTCTCCGTTCCAGGTGATGTCCAAGTGTCCAGACGGTCCTTGGCAAGCGCCCCATACCTCAGGCTAATACACTATGTCCTGTGTGGGAGGAGGTCACACCTCATTGTGACAGGAAACATGTTATTCTATTTACCCCTGCTTGAGCTTGACTCAGCAGCAGGAGGGCAGAATTGCGCCTGTTGTCGACAGGAACACCAGCTTGCTGTCAGACCCTGAAAGGCAGTTAGTGCTAGTACAGGGGGGTATCCCAGGTGAGCCCTCCAGTACATGGAATCATACTTCTAACACTAGAATTGGTGTTGGGGTATGATTCCAACATGTTTGATACCAAACATGACAAGGTTTGGTGCAGCCACTATATAGTTAGGCATCTCGTAATGACTAATGTCCACTATATGTATTAAAATGACTGACCACACTTAGAAAGCCTGGATAATCGACTCTGGCGTTTGTAGGGGTGTCCTGCTCATGTAGGGGAACCCTCACATTCATAACCAAGCACCCTGCCCTCAGGACTGAAGGGCCTGCCATAGGGAAGACTTACAGGTTTTAAATACAGTGGCCTCAGAAAAAAGGAAACATATTTGTTGTGAGAGGTGCAAGCACCACCTCACACAGGCTGCAAACGCAGGCCTGTAGTCAGAGTTTTAGTGGACTCCCATGGGTGGCACAATAAATGCTGTGGCCCATGGGAGACCCCTGGCGCACCTATGCCCTGGGTACTTCAATACAATATTCTAGGTACTCACAAGTTTATACCAGTAGCCTATTGTGGATGTACAAGATTTCTTACCATGGTCAGTTTAGGGAGAAAGCACAGTGATTGGCGTCCTGGTTAGCAGGATCCCAGTCAGACTAGGTCAAACACATACTGACACCAAGCAAAAAGTGGGGGTAACCATGCTAGAAGGATCCTACCTTCCTACAGTCATGCACAATGATTAACTGCTCGTGGCAAGTCTGCAAGAGGGCAGAAGTGCTGAAGTAGTTTCACCATGCAGTAGAGCTTCAGTAACCCCTGTTACCATTTAAGGGTCTGAGCACATGGTCCTTCGAGTCTTGCGGCCTGGAGATTCCAGGGGAATCAAGGGCTGCAACATGATCTGAAATATACACTGATTCCTCCGGAGTTACACTCACATCAGACTCAATTTTGTAATTTACTAACTAACCAATTCCACACTCATACCTCTCACTAACCCTGTTCTCTGGCTCCAGCCCAATGACTCATGTACCACTGTTCAACCTCCAGATTTCACAGCATTCCTAAGCACTCCTGCGATTTTCTTAAGCTCGATAAACACTCTTTGTCAATTATTTCCATTCTTCCCAAGTTTTATTTGTAGTTATTTTCCAATTTTTAGATAAACTTCCTTTGCACTACGGTTCATGTTGTAGTATACCTCGAATTTATTTGTAAAGATGCAAGCTCTGTATATCCATCCTGGATTCTTTTTTGAATAAGGCTTTCATTATTTTATAATGCCATAAGGAGTTTCCCCAGTGGTATTCTGGTCAGTGATATAATGTGCCCATATTGATTACATAATGTCAAATATCAGGTCTCTCTTGCAACTCACATACAATTGCAAAGTTCCTTTCAGCACATGATTTACCATTTTACTAGCCACAGTGCCTCCAACATGATACAGAAGAGTCAACCTTTGATTTATATCTAAATGCGTTAAGTAATGTAACATGTCCTTTAGCCTAAACTGAATACAATTAGATCTTTTCTCCAAAGCAAATCATCAAGAAACTCTATTACAGTCCTAGTTTCCTCCCTTTCCACTTCCTTTACTTCGATCCCTTTAGAGAATAAGTCTACAATCACATTTGAAAACTTGTTCGCCAATGTCCCAGCATACATGTGCCATGCTATCCATGGTAAGCTGTTCCAAAGGCATAGTGGGACACTACAGGAGCAGAAGGGGGTGGTCTGAAGTTCTTTTCGGTTTTATCAGTTTTTTCGCAAGACTCATGTTCCCTAGATAATCGTTCTATTTCAAGGTCAGAATCAGGCTGCCAACAGTTCTTGAAATATGTTTCAGTGTTTGTGATCACTTAGTGATCTTCATGACTGAGATATGATTTTACTCTTCAGACTGAGAGGAGGGATACAACTCAGAAAATTTGCTCACAATCATTTAATTCGTTTCTAACCTCACATAACACATGCATTTCTAATTTTCAACTCTTTTACTTCCATTCAGTCCTTACGCTGCTTGTACCTTCCCTCATTACCTGACCATATTTCTATACACGGACCCATTCCCTTCTGATATTGCATTGCAATTATTCTGCACATTCATTATATAATCAATACTGTAGGCATTCCACATATTGTCAATGTTTTTCATTGGTATTAATATTTGGTTTTAGAAATCAGCTGTCATAATCTTAGTTCCTGGTACATTCTTAATTCCTGCATACAAATTCTTTCAAGCACATTAATAATATGGCTATTCTGACAGAGGAGCCATTCGGCCTTTAAGTGGTCAGTAATTTAGTAAAGGCTTTTGTTCACATCCAAGCCCAAATCTTTTTGTAATGTGTTTCCTTAAAATGATCAGGAGTCCATGAAAACGCAAGATCTCCTCTTTCTCGGTCACTGAGTATTTTGTAACACTGAGATCTATCTGTGTAAGTACTACCCCAAGTCCTTGGCTGTTACTAAGGTTTCAGCATCACAATCAAACCCTTGTAGATTCTGGGCACTACAAAGCACATTTTAAATCTCCTTAATATGTAAATTGTAAATTGATACTTGTATAGCGCACTACTCACCCGCAAGGGTCTCAAGGCGCTTGTACGAATACCGCTGTGGAACCCATCCTGGCTTTCCCTGTGAGGCGTCCACTCCTGGGCACCCCCAAGGTGGAGGCCAGGCATCCTTAGCGTTGTGGGGGCCGTTGTGGAGATTAAGCAAGCTATTACCCAGAGTTGCTGAGTGGGACTCCATGATTGGAATAGGCACCGAGGCGAGAATTATCAGGTCTGTGGAATTTTGAGCCCAAGACCTGCCGAGGCGGGGAATTGAACCCTGGTCCGGGGCTAGACCTCTGCATCAGGGTCTGCCGCTCTAATCATTGAGCCACACTTCTCCACAATCACTAGATCACTTGAATATGGATCTATGCTTTAGTACTGTGTACGTGAGGAGTTTTATCTGAGAAATGTATCAATATTTTGAGTAAACCTCTGTCATACCATAGAGAGATAGGAACTTCTAATTGATCTGAGGTGCCGAGCCATTTCTAACTGCTACCAATTTTTCCTTTGGCTTGATTATTACTGACCTAATGACCGTATGTTCTTCAGATTTGCAATTACTGATTTCTGAAGTCAGTCCTCTTCTCTCCAGTATTTGCAGCACCTTGCTTACATATTCATGATGTTCTTTTTCTCAATATGCCTCTCAACGGTATGTCTTCTTTAACCCGTTCTGTGCTCATGAGGGAGCTGCTCCGTCATGAGCCTCGCTTGAGCTGTGCTCATGACGGAGCGGTTCCGTCATGGCCCGCTCGGCGCGCCTGCGCGTCGCGAATTTCACGCCTGCGCGTCGCGTTCCATTGAGCGGGCGCGTTCGTGACGGAACCGCTCCGTCACGAGCACAGCTCAACCGCGGCTCGTGACGGAGCAGCTCCGTCACGAGCATGCGAATGCTGCTCGACCCCCCCGCCCCCTTAGCGCTGCGGCGAAATTCCCGCCGCAGCGAAGGGGTTAAATCGGGTAACGTTTATTAAGTCTCTGGGAGGGGAAACTGTTCAATCACAGTGTTCTTACTCAGTTTTTTTTAGGTCCACTTGGAACCTTATTTTAACATTCACATTTAGTGCCACGACCAATGGCGAAATCCAGTCAGAAGATTATATTGGCTCACTAATTTCCGCCTCATGTAACCTCAAGTTCTACTTTTATCTCGACTCTAAAGATTAATGGTATTTTCCTTACTGTATGAATCTTTGGAGTGGCTTTAGATTTCAAAATAATAATGTGTGCAATATCCTTTAATTTATCAACCCCTTTCTTAAACTTGTTTGGGAACCTGTTAACAACCCACAAACTAGTATCTTCGCTGTCATATGCTGGTAGAACTTGATCATTACCTATAAGTAATGAGCAAGTGCTGGTACAATATTCAAGGATCATTGGTCCATCTAGCCCAACCTGAAGGACCTTCCTTGGCAATATAAAGCTTACAGGTAGCTTTTCAGTTTTTTTAATCTGAAAATTAAAGGTCTAAAACCCAGAATTTAAATGGAGTCACTCCTGTGTAACTCTTTGGATTGATGTCAGAGGATTCTAGTATACTATCAGTTAAACAGATAAAATTGTCTTCCCAAAGCGTTGTACAGTAATCATTTATGGTTTACCTGAGTCTTCAGCAGCTCACAGTGTGATGCTCAAAACGGTATCCAACACAGTAACATTATTTGTATTGCCAGATTACCGTTCCTTAAGTCGTTTTCACTCCCTGCTGTTTTGAGCTGTCCTCAGTGATGCACAACTCTTTGTATTTCTTTTTCTAGCATACTCCAGCAATATGCATTATAAAGCCACATTGTAGACACTTAGTAGTATGAGCAAGGCACTGGAAAACTGAGCTGTGAGCTGTAGACCCCCACGGAAGTAACAGGGATAGCTGGGACTCTCTGCTTGTTGGAAGACTTTCCTTGGTTTGTCCTCCTTCTCTTCTCTTCCGGGAGTTTGTACTCATAGACCTTCACGGCTTTATTCTCTTCATGTAAGATAGCCCTTGCATGCCTTTCAGACAGTTCAGCATTTTTAAGATTGCTATAGCACCATTAAAAGAGAGCGCCACTGGTCCAGGTCTTACTTAAACACATTGATTGTGTCAGTGCATACAAATTGATAAAGTCTAAATTCATCTTGGAGAGTGCCGAATTTGCAGTTTATGGTCAATTTTCCTGCCAAAACATAATCTTCAGCCATTACATGCTTTCCTTGGAAAAAATGTAATGTGCGATTTCTACGCGCACAGATGGAGAGAAGTGGTCAACTGTATCTGTGAGTGTCGTTAGCAAAACATTGGTTTTTACTAACTACCAGCTCTTCTATCTTTTTTGCATTGGATTGTAAACATGCAATCCAAGGCAATGCAACAACATTTTCTTTTCCATTTCAGGTGAAAATCTCGAGTTCTATTTGTCTATGGTAGACAAGTAATTTAAAAACTGTTATTTCCTTGCAATCCAATTAAGAATTGGCTCACCAGGAACTGGTATATATTCATGAAGTGGAATTGGTGAGCACTGCTGTGAAGGTCCCTTAGTGACTAGGTTTGATAGTAAAATTCCAGGTAAAGTGTGCATGCACATTAAGAATGCAAAGCCACAAACGTGTCTCTACGTCAGTGGGCTATATGTCCTTTTATATATCAATGTGTTTATCACCTCAAGTAGCCAACCATTCAGTCTCATGTCTTGCACTTCGAAGCAGTATATAGTGCTTTAATTTGACAGACTTGTTTGTCTTTACCTTCTTGGGTATATTTTCTGTCTTTACCTTATCACAAAGAGGAACGTGTGCATCACCTGACCCTGTGATGGTCACACATCGGGTCTCCATGAAGAGGGAGCCTGACTGAAATGGCCATGCATCTCTTTCGTTCTCCTCGAAATGTGCAGCAACTGAACAGGATGTTTCAGGCAGGGGCCAGCTGCTCATAGTTTTGCAAGTGTGTGCAGGATAGGCAGTCGGCTCTCCTGGCCACAGTTCAGGCACAGGTTGGTCACACCTCTCATGGGGAGTAGGGTACATCACTGAGATGCATAACATGAACAGCAAGTTCATGTGGCGGCATCATCTGGTGGACCACACACCACCCTGGCATCTCACAGATTTGAGGTGGGATTACTGACTGTGAGTGTTCCCCGGGGTGTGTGTGTTGGTGTGGGGGGAGGGGGACGGAGGGGGGGGGGGGTTTAGTGAGATGTCCGATGTGGTTGCTCAGCAGACTAATGCATCCACTCTGGAAATCTGCGTTTGACCTCATGGCCCCAGGTTCAATTCTCAGTGTCTCCACTCAGCCTTTCATCTTTCTATGGTGGATACAATGAGTTCTATTGATTTGGGTAACAATAATTAGGTTATTCAGCGCCAGGATGACCCAAGGAACGATTGTGTGCTTTTCAAATATATTTAATATGTTATGATATGCTTTTAGATATAACATCCACCAAAATGAGTGTTACAGAAGGTAAGTACCGTCTTATTCTGGGAGAATTCTCATCATTTTAGCTTCTGTACCTGCCTGTATAAGTAGAATGAGTTCTTCTCTGAGTTATAAAAAAAGCGCTTTTTTATCCTTTAGCTAAGAAACGTGTATTTGGCTATATACATCTATTCATCTTTTATTGCTGTCCCTCAAAAAAATAGATTCAGATACTTGCAATCTCTGAATGTATACAGTGTTCTAAATCACATGATCATATGCTTAAATCACGAAATTGCGGAATTAAATATACCCCATATTACAACATATGTTGTTCTTCTACCGGAGAACAGATCATAGAAAACTTAAACACAAAAAAATTAAAAGACAAAAGTTTCTCTAATTTTCTTGGCAGTAATTTTAGTTGCAAAAGCTTTGCACTAGATTGATATAGAAATGCTCATAAATAAACCGATAAGTGCGTTGTTGATAGTGTGAGTATTGTCCCAGATCAAAGCACATCTTTTGCAAAGACAATAAAACAAAAACAATAACAATGGATGCCAGGAAAACGAGCAAGGTATCAGAAACTGGCGGTTTTTGCAATGAAGAAGGCGTCCCTAAAAATGTAAACTTAAATTTAGTTGCTAAATGAACTCGTTAAGTTGTGAGTTTGCTGCTGTGGTGACGGTATACTTATAAGTATTTTGCGGGGCTGTTCCCAGATCACTCGGTTGTTTATTATAGGTTGCAAATGGCTCCTGATTGCGTAGTATAAACGTACTGACAATCATTGTTAACATGGGATTTCAAGGTTGATTGCAAAGACGTTGCTATTGCCTTGCTTCAGTGAGCAAAATGTGCAGCCTAGGAGCAGCGTCAACATGTGCACCAACAGTGAGTGGATTTTCCTAGGCTAGCTCCAGTCACCAGTGCCTGTTTGGGACGTCGGAAGATACATACCAATCCAGTTTATCAGACCACGAGGAAGAGGTTTGTGTCTGGGACCAGGATGTAGGGACTAGACCAAACTCCTGTGAGGTGGTGTATGATCTAACGCCATCAGTATGGCGCGACCAACCTAAAACACCATATGGCTGCCATGCTACCCGATTCCCAGTCGCATAACTTAGCACAGATGTACTCCAGAGAATCTTCACCTCTCCACTCATTCTGTTGCCTGTTGATTTTTACAGCTCAATTCCCATTTCTAACACCTCCCACTAATCCTATAGTTCCTAATAACTTGGAATCCCGCGGTATGAAACAAGCATACCTCTAGTGGACACGTGAGTCACTGAGCTGGAGTGGGCAAATACAACCCAATATAATACTTTATTTGATTTGTTAAAATCATAAAAGGGTGGATCTTACCACCATGTGATAAACATCAACATCTTTGAGTCAGCATAAAAACTACATAAAATGACACAAGCCCCGTGTCCTTAGCGACTTTGCACAGATATACATGGGAAAAAAAAGAAACAGGGGTAACTTTTTGTAAGAGAGTGGCTGTCTCATTTAAATATGGGGGCCAGCAAATGACTGTTATGACAGGGGATGCGACGTACATAGGGGCTTATATTTGATTAGCTGTAACTGTCCCCTCTTGTCTCAAATTGAGTGTATTGCAGTGTATTAACATATCAGAGAGGGGAAGTGGGGAGGAGGGTAACTATTGAGAAAATGAAGGAGAATCCAGGTCCAGCCGCGGGGGGACCATGTGTCCCAGTTCGTCTTTTGCTGCTGCCTTTTTTTCAAGCTCTTGGGCAGCAAAAGCCTGGAATTTTATCGTTTTGCAGGAAAGGTGTATCGAAGACCCGCTGAGGCATTTTATCACAGTCGCCCTGCAGGTCCTGACTTGTGTTTCTCTTAGGAGAGGTTTCAGGAGAATCTTCCTTAGATTTTGTAAGGCCGGGCAAATACATAATAGATGCAATAACGACTCTTCACCCTTGTTGCAGAGGCGACAATCTAAAGTTGACCAGGTACGTAACCATTTAGGGGGTAAGGTCTTTCCTCGGGGACCACCCCAACCTCAATAGACTAAGTTTCCTCTTGTAGTGATCCCTGAAACATTCTTGCAAATAAGGTTGTTGTTTCAGTTGATTGTATGTTGGCATCACGATCCAGGCGTGACTTTTACCAGCCACTGAGCCTTTGTCTATTTGCAACTATGCTTGTTTAATGGCTTTGTTGGTAATTTGTTTAAAAGCAGTGTAAGACATTTGTGAATGCCAAGCTTCTTCCAGGTTTAGCGATAGAAGCGCTTGCCTAAGAAACTTGCACGTGTAGTTGGTCTGCCTAGCCTGTTTTTCGACTTCTTCCCAGCAGAGGTGGGCAAGTGTGTTGTCTTCAGCATCCCTCATGCGCCAATAGTATTTGGCCAGGGCCCCTTGTCTTGCCGGGATCTGATTTATTAACCCGTATTCCAGGCGTATTTATGCTTGGGAAATATGTCGCGGAATTGAGAAGAGATTTTTAAACAATCTTGATTGAGCAAGGTTTAGCACTGCAGAGTCCTTGGTAGCCATAATTTCCGAGCCATATGTGAGCGAAGGCAGAAATTTTGCTGCTACAGCCTTCAGCAAGTGACCGGTTGAACTTCCACTTAGAGGTTTTTGAAAGCAAATTGGAGTTGTTTTGATTTTGCGTTCCCAAGGTCTAAATGATGTTTGTACTTTAGTTGACGGTCTAGTAGGATTCCCAAATATTTGTATTCATCCACCTGGGTTAAAGTACAGGAATTTATCCTCCAAACAAATTTTGGTCGTTTTTTTCGAGAGCTGGAGAAGCATAGGACGTTGGATTTTTTTAGGTTTATTGTTAATTGTGCGTTGGAGATGTACAGCGCAAGTTGAGAAATCAGCCGTTGTAAGCCAAGTGGAGTTTGTGAGAGAAGCACAATATCATCCGCATGTTGTAGACTCGCTATGGGTGTTTGTCCCAATTTTGATGGGTCTCCCTGGATTGTACATAGGTCTCGCTCTAGGTCGGCGGTATAGATGTTGAATAGGCTGGGGGCCAGCACGCATCCTTGCTTTAGCCCATTAAATATTTGAAATTTCTTTGTTAGGCACCGACCGTCCCCTTTTTTTATTTGGACCCAGGTATGCGAATATAAATTGATAATGGCTCCCAATAAGTTGGGAGGGGCACCCCAAGCTTTCATTTTGACCCATAGTTTAGATCTTGGCACTTTATCAAAAGCAGCTTTCGAGTCTAGAAAACATGTATATAGAGTGGTAGAGTTGTCGATTGCTTTTTTAGCTAGAAGAGTTAGTGCTGATAGGTTTGTTAGGGTGCCCATGCCGGCCCGGAAACCTGTTTGTGTCAATGGGATCAAACTTTTACTGCTGACCCAAGTCTCCAGATCTGCCAATAGATTGGATGCGTAAATCTTGGCCTCAACGTCTATTAGGGCTATTAACCTGTAGTTCTTAGGGTCTGAGCGAGTCCCTGATTTATGAATCAGTTGTAGAATACTGCCCCTCCAATAGTCAGGAATATTCCCGGTCCTTAAGCTGTTACAGAACATGGGGGATAAGTGACTAGACCAAAACGTGGGATCTTCCCTAAATAGAGCGTTGGGTGGCCATTTGGTATGGGGGCCCCATCTGCTCTCAGGTGGTTTATAGTCCTCAAAATCTGCTTTGGTGTAATCTGATCTGTTTCTCCTGTATGCTACAGAACTGGAGTCTTGCAGCTTGCTTTGGTTTGGAAAGACTTTACTGGGTTCAAGGCTAAAGCTTCCACCAGTACCTGACTATGGGTGCGGGATGAGTCTTTTTGCATGCTGGATTTCCACGCTTCTGTGGTTTTTCTCGAACTGAGAGTTAAATTGAACTCTGTTGGGGTTGCAGGTGTGTTATCTATGAGCTTATACGGTGTGAAATTGTATGTTAAGTCAATGTGTGCGCCCCAAATTTGATCTGTCATGTCCGAGTTGAATGGTCGCTGTTTGCCATTAGCATAAGATTTATTGTCGCCCAGAACTGTTTGGAATTCCGCAGCTTACTAGCATGAAGTATGCTGGACTCTAGATTTTCCTTGTACTTTTGCTTGGCCGCTTTGGTCTCGAATTTTAGCTCTTTTTTTACATTTTCTATTGATTTGAGAGTTTGTTGTGATAATTGGGGGTCCTTTTTTCGTAATGACCTGAGGTATGAGTTGAGTTGCTTTTTTAATAAACTCATTTTTGGCGTGTACCATTTCCCTCCTCCGTTTCTTGTTGTTTTGTGTCCTCTGCGCTTGATTTGGTATTTTTTGTTGATGTTAACTACGAAGGACTCCCAAGCCTTTACTATATCTTTAGGTTCTTCTGATGGTGGAAGCAGTAAGCGACATGTCTCCGTTAAATTAGAAATGTTGTCTTCATTGTATTTTAATCTTTGTATGTTGAAAAGTTGAGTGTTCAATGTTAGAGGATGCGCTTGCTCAGACTCTTATAGTTTGATTGATAATGTGAATATCTGGGTATAGTGATCGCTTTCACCCCGTTCCAGGATATGGAAGTCTTTGATGTAAGGAAATAGATCGGGATCTGCTAATGTATAGTCTATTGTTGAGCCTGTGTTCCTAGTAACCCTCGTTAGGGCTGCTGGTCTATCTAAGGGACCCCTTCCGTTTAACGTGTGCAGAAAGAGGGCTTCCAATTCTGCTGCACATTTCTTCCCCATTGCATCTTGTTTACTTTGGTTGCCCTGTCGTGGTTCAATAAAGTTCGCTAGGTTTCCCTCCTGTCCTTGGATTAGGTTCATGTTAAAGTCACCAGTTATTAACATATTATCGCTTGGGTAGGTGGATTTCAGTGTGGTGATTGCAGCTATTAGTTGCTTAATCCTTTTCCCTTTAGGTTTTCCCCCTGGGTGCATGTATAAGTTTAGAATCAATAGACCCATGGTAGGAGAGATTTCAATTTTGATGCATTTCATCCATGTAGAGTCTAATTCGATACAGGTATCTCTCCAAAGGAAATCAGTGGATATAAAGATTGATAGGCCTCCTTTTGCCCTACCGGTCCGTGCCTCCTTTTGTGCTGGTAGGAAATGTTCTTTATATCCCACAAGTGGCGAGTTCTTCGTCTGCCACGTTTCCTGAAGCAGAAGTATGTTATATTGGGTGATGAACTCTATGAAATCATCTTCCTCCAGCTTTGTACTTAATCCATTGACATTCCAAGAACAAATCTTGCAGCCCTGCTCTTTTCCTGCTGTTTGTCTTCCGTTAATTCATTCTACGCTCCTCTGGAATAATACCATGGGAGCTTGTCGGTTCCTCTCAAGTGTGGCTGCTTCCTGGTGGGCACATGTGATTGTGATTTGCCTAGACAGGTGACTTTCTTCTGCAATGTTGCTTCTTTGGTCTGGCCCTTTCGCACCTTTTAGAAGACTCCGTTTCGGACTTTGTTTCTGCAACAGACTGGGGTATCGTGCAGGCTCCACCTATTTTAACTCTATGCCCCATAGGGTGAATTCCTCCCTATGCAGCAGGATTCGTTCTGTGAAGTTGTGTTCGGTCCATGTTATAATCGTGGAGTCAGGGCCTGTTTGGTAAGGATTTGGTTTGAATTCAATTGACTCCAAATCGCCTGATTTGTTATGGCGCAGGCCTGGTAATTCTTCTAAGAGTTTTAAAATGGACCCTCTGTTCAAGATGTCATGTGGCCCTCTCGAGCTGTATTGCGGGATTAGTTCAACTTTTTTACTTGGGGTGTATCGTATTAGGTCTTCGTGTCTTTTACTCTCTCCGTTGCTTGAAATGACTGTGCCTACCCGGTCAGCCTCCAGATCAAGTGGGGCCGAGTTAAATTGATGTTGGGAACCATTGCTCTCAGGACCGGTGGAGTTCACAGCTGGTGGTGCTTGTATTCCTCCAGTCGGCGGAGCCCATTTCTTTCTTCCGTTGGGCTTCGTAAATTTATCTGAGTCAACTTGTCTGTTGTTAGTGGTCGCTTGCAGGATAGAGAAGTTAATGTTGGCTTTATTGCCGTGCTCAGCATCTGTATTTTTTTATGATTCTGAGCTTGATGATTTGAGTTCTGCTTTCCCTCCTGTGAAGTTGAATATACTAAACACTTTCCTTGCTTGCTGAGTTGGGCTGGTTCGTTCAGTTAGGCCGTCTGGAGTAGTGGGATTCTTTGTTGGGGAGTTGTCAGTTGGAATTGGCCCAAGCACTGACTTTGTTTTGTTTTGAGAGGGTTCACCCTCAATCCGCGCTTTGTTGTTGGTATCGTCGGAGTCAGAGTTTGTTTTTTGAGGATGAGTTACCGGCGGCCCTCGGATGTTTGAATTGGTTTTTCTTGCTTTTCTCTTTATGAGAGAGGTTGCCAAATGTGTTTGTTTGAGGCTTATTTGGCCTTTTGTTAGTGAATCCTGATTTTGTGGTGCATCCTCTCGCGTGTCAGACTGAGCTCGTTCGTCTAAGATTGCTGACGTCTTGATGTCGTCTGAAATGGGAGAGTATGATTTCTCTAGTGTTTCTGGGCTCTCTTCATTGCTCCGGGCATCGATTGCCCTACCAATTCCCTCCGGGCCGTCATGTTCAACTCTTTCCTGGCTGGTGGTTTTTCTGGTCTCTTTTGATGGTTCCTTAACCATCCCCAATATCTGTGTCATCAACGTAGGTAGAGTTGCCAGTTTGTCAATTATTTGGGGGCAATGGCAAGTGTGAAAAGTGGTGTCCTTGTTGAGTTGCACCTTCTTTATCATGGTGTTGAGGTCCTGTAGGTTTGATTCTATCCCCTGGACGTAGATGGCCAAGATGTTAAGCAGATCAACTTGCATGTCTAGTTTGTCTGCATGGTAGGACATTGCTCTGCTTATGGTTTACATGGTGTTTAATAGTTGCGGCCATATGCTGGCCGTTTGGGTACTTTCCGGTGTTTCCCCCTGTATTTGGGTTAGCAGGGGTGAATATTCAAGATGCTCGGGATGTTCTGTGTAGGTGTAGTGCTCATGCAGTTGCTCGCTCCTCTGAGGTGTCATGTTTTGAATGCCCTCTTCCTTTCCTGATCTTAACTCATTTGTTTCTGGAGACTAGCGCCTACTTTGTTTGAAATCTACTATTTCATTTGCTTCTTGTGGCTTTGAAATTTTGATGTCTTCGGTTTCTAACCCTACGAAGAGAAGACTATGGTTTTCAGCCATGTTGTCTTGTTCCGGTGAAAATTGGCCTCTCATTAAACTGGGAAAGTGAACCATTGAAAGTGGCCTCGGTTCTTGGGTGAGATTTTGGTTATACAGAATGCCTACTTCTGCTTCTTTAAGTGTCGTTTTCTGAGCTGTTCAAAGGCTTTGCTGCGAGAAAACAGGATCGTTGCTTGTGTAAAAATCCCGGTGGACAAGGGCACAAGCCATTTGAGGATGAGTTGCTTGTTGAGCCTGGGGAAGTTGTTGTACTTAGGGTAAGTCTGATCCTTTGGCTGATTGTAACCTGCTCTGGTCGTCTAACCCAGGAAGTCCGGAGCCCACGCCCCCTGGGTTCCCTCTTGTTTTTATTTTGAGGGCATTACTGGGCTCGCTTTGACTCCTTAATTTGAGCAATGATGATGTTGATTTGTCGCTGTTGTTGGTGACATCCGTAGAGACCTTGTGTTTTTTAACGTTAGCGTTAGAGCTAACATTGTTTTCTGAGTACTCCTTGCTGCTCCCTGTAGAAAGTCTGTGGCATACTTTGAAAAAGTCGGAAATTAGCGCTCGTCTGCTGGCTTTGAGGCCTGGGCCCAGTGCGTTGTGGGCCGGGGAGGCTATTGTGTCATCGTCTGTTTCTCCCTTATTAGTTTTTGCAGGTCTGCTTTCTGTGGTGTCCCTGTGAGAATCCTTTGCAACAGGGACTGGGCTCCACGACCCTTGTTTTGTAGAGTCAAAGGGCACTGAGGGATCTGTGTGTGGAACTAGTCTGTTGTCTGGCTCTTTCAAAGATGTTGACCTTTGGAAGCTCATGCCCCTGCCCGTGGCTGATCTTGAATCTGCCACTTTGTTTGTGCTCGGGGTGTCCTCTTTTCACTTTTTTATCTTTCCCTGGGGTTTTTCTTCGCCACCTCGAGGCTTCCCTGATCTCATAATCTACTTTCTTGGGATTGACTCTTATCAGACGCTAATGTTTTTACTTGGAAAATACAACCCATAATTTGATGCACACCCTACCCCTGAACTCTCGTTTAAGGGAGCACTTAGCTGTTAAATTATTGGAACAAAAAGCAAAGTGCCCAAACCCAGACAGTCTCATCCACAGCCTGTTTATCTTGATCTTCCACATTGCAAGATTTTCGTACAAGGCAAATTGTAAAGCACACCTTCACTTTCCTTCCCTAGATATCAACAGCATCCTTTCGCCAACCAGACTTGAGATGTAAGAAAGGTGGCTGTAGGCAAATGCCTTGGTGGCTTCATCAACAGCCTTATGTCAAATACATCCTTAAAATTAATATATTCTCACCATAGTCCATTCACTCGAGACCACAAAGCAGATAGCTTTGTGATGACCAAAACTATGACTTTTCCACTTGTAAGTTTTATTTGTATTATATTTCTATAATACAAAATATGTAATATCTTCTATATTACTCATAATAATTGCTTAATGTACTTCATCTTAGTATATAGAAATTGGCCCGTTATAATTATTTTTTCCTTCCGGCGAACAACTATTAAGTTTGCTTTATGCACACCTAATATTAAAAACCTTTGTTTAACCAACTTTTTCAATTTAGACCAGAATGATCTTAAGCGAGTGATGAATGTCCACTAGGCTATACTGCCTGCACTAAATATTGATTCTAAAAAGCATACAATGAAGTGGATAATCTAAATAATTAACTACCTGTGTTGCGCAGTATAGAAATGACATGTGCAAAGGATGTTTGCCTACCAAACGTCTTTCTCTCCTTCAAAACTGTCGGACAATTATTGGGTTACCCCATTATGTTGTAATGGTTACCCCGTTACGTTATAATGGTTGTTTTTTTTAGGTTTCACCAAACAGGTCTTGCGCCATGCTTGCTAAATCTCTTGTAATTAAAAAAAATTATAAAAGGGCTTAGATCCCACCCATTACTTACCTTTACTTACCATTGGTTGGCTCCCACGTCACTCTTGTTAACTGTCTCCCTTTTGGCTTCCTGGTCAGCTTCACTTCTTCGTCCTTGCTTTGGTACTTGGACCAAGTACTGCTTCCAGTGGGCGGTGCCCTTTCATTGCCTGCGCTATTGTAACTTACTTTTTAGGTCTCGTCCTATTCCATTCCGCAAGGAATGAATAGGACGAGACTATTGGGGCTAAACTAAGAGCTAAACTAAACTCTCAAAAATGCGGATTTCCAGAAGTGCATGTGTCCCGTGCACACGCTTCTATCCGCCTGCCTGCCTGCCTCGCATCACCACATCAAAGCCAGCCATCTGTTGCTTCCCCAGCGTGGTGTCGCTAGCAGCTTCACTTCAAAGGGATCCGCTCCGCCCCTGCTGCATCAAAGGCTTTCATTTTGCGGCCGCGTTTATTTACTTTCATTTCGCGGCTGCGTTTTTTCTGTCCCAGTTAGGCTCGTTTTTTGTGCCTTTCTGCCCCTATTAGACTCGTTTTTTTCCGTTTTTCTGCCCTTTTGCCCTCTGTTAGACTCGCTTTTTTGAGTCCTTCTGCCCCTGTTAGGCTTGTTTTTTGTGCATTTCTGCGCCTATTAGACTCGTTTTTTCCTGTTTTTCTGCCCTTTTGCCCTTTGTTAGACTCGCTTTTTTGTGCCCTTCTGCCCCCTGTTAAACTCATTTTTCCCTTGTTTTCTGCCCTTCTGCCCCATTAGACTCGTTTTTTGTGCCCTTCTGCCCCTATTAGACTTGTTTTTTCCCTTGTTTTTCTGCCCTTCTGCCCTCTGTTAGACTCGCTTTTTGTGCCTTTCTGCCCTTGTTAGGCCCGTTTTTTTCCCCTTGCACCCCAGCATCACTCAGCTCAATCCCAGCATCCCTCAGCGCAACCCCAGCATCCCTCAGCACAACCCCAGCATCCCTCAGCGCAACCCCTGCATCACTCAGCGCAACCCCTGCATCACTCAGCGCAACCCCTGCATCACTCAGCGCAACCCCTGCATCACTCAGCGCAACCCCTGCATCACTCAGTGCAACCCCTGCATCACTCAGCGCAACCCCTGCATCACTCAGCGCAACCCCTGCATCACCACATTATCAATCATCACCACCACAGCACCACTCAGCACCACTCTGTACCACCACAGCACCACTCAAAATCACCACAGCTTCACTCAAAAGCACCACTCAGCACCACAACAGCATCACTCAGGACCACCACAGCACCACGCACAACCACCACAAATTCAATCAACACCACCACAGCACCACTCACCACCACCACATTATCACTCAGAACCACCACAGTATCACTCAGCACCACCACAGCACCACTAAGCACCACCACAGCACCACACAGCATCAGTCAGCACCACCACAGCACAACTCAGAACCACCACAAAACTACTCAGCACCACCACAGCAACACTCAACACTCCACCCTCAAACTCCACCCTACAAATCCACCCTCCAACACCAACTACACCCTCCACCCTCCAAATCCACCATCAAACAACAGATTCAAAAAACAAAACCACAATCAAACTCTCCAAATACAAGTCCACCAAGTTATTTGCAAAAGTTTTACCAATTACCAATATACATTACAATAATTTTTATTTAAAAATTAATTCTTACATTTCATTAGAAGACATTGTTATTTGTAATATAAATACATATAAGCCACATACAAACAACACATATTGTATTACAATTGCAAAAGGTGTCACATTAAAAAAAAATACAACTATTTGCATTGCAGAATACAAAACTATTAATTCCTATATTTTCACTATTAAAAAACATAAATAAAAATAAATATCATTTACAATACCAAAACATCAAACTTTCCTAATGCCAGACCTATTGCATTGCAAATGCTTGTTTTAATTTGTTTTACTTTGCAGCATATGCATTCTGTCTGATGCTGACCTGTCCCTCCCACCACCTCACTCCTGTCACAGCATCCCGTTCCCTAGCCTGTTGCTACTTGCCTCCTTCCTACCTCCATCATAGCTTGTTGTTTTATATAGCGTGAAGTCCACTGGAAAGACTAGGAGCGCTTTACATGAGCGCCAGTAAATAAAGACACATCATTTTTTACAGGCTCGGGGAGATTAAGTGATTTGCCCAGAATCGCAGGATTTTGAACCGGCGCGGGGACTCAAACCTGGTTCCCCAGCTCCAAAGTCAGCTGCTCAGGGCGTCACGCCACAGCCTCTCCATACTCCGTGTTCCGGCTAGCTACACTGTGGCACACTGGTTACTGCAATGGATATTTGTTCAAGAATATAAACTGCATATTAAGTATACAGAGAATAACAATTTTAACTTCTTTGTACATGCATAGGTTAAAGTAAAAAAAAGCGCTATGACAGTGTGACCACTTTATATCACTTTTTTTAAAACTTTAGGGTGTGTAGCACAGTAGCTTGCACAACTGTGCAGCATTTTTAAAAAAACGGACAAAGCTAATAGAGCTCACATAGGGGAAACCAGTTTGCTTTTTTGATGCTCTCGTCTTTCACTACTGTAGCAATTTTTTTTAAAAAAATGAAACAAGCATTGGTAACACCAATAGTTTTCACCTAAGCAAGAGCCATTGGCTTTTCCAATGTGTTTTAGCGATGTTTTACACCAGCGTGGGTGCTATTCAGCATGGCTAAAAGTTTGTGGCATAGAGGAGAGTGGTATGGAGTGAAGTGGCATAGAGTGGAGTGTTGTAGAGTGGTATAGAGTGGAGTGGAGTGATTTAGAGTGGAGTGTGATGGTGTAGCGTGGAGGGGAATAGAATAGAGGCACATAGAGTGAAGGTCAGTGGAGGTCCATGGAGTGAAGGGGCATAGAGTGGAGTATAGGGGCATAGTGTTGTGTCATAGAGTGGAGCTTATACTGAAAAACTGCAACCGCCCGGTGCCATCCTCTGGGCTCTACACTGGTTGGCATCTTTAGTTGCATCTCTTTGTCCATGTCAATTGTTCAGCTTCTTGCGGACAGCTTCAGGCATAGGCTTGCAGGCGGGACTAGTGAGAGCTGGCCTCCTGGAAATGAGGCCTCTCAGCTAATCCTCCCTAGCAGGTACTACGTCCGGGCCATTGCATATTTTCTGCTTCAGGTGGTGACTGGCCCAACATTATTCTTCTGCATGCTGACAGCAGAAGAAAAAGTCCTCCTACCATAGAAGTACCAGTTTGTATTGGGCTATGCATTTACCATTCTTTGCCCAGTTCACTGTGCTTGGGAAGGTCATATGAACGTTTGTAGCACTCACTATAATGTCGATGTTCCCACAGGACAGCCTGCTACTTCAGGGTGTCCAATACATTGGCTGCACATCTGGACTTTTCCTTCTGGACAGTCTTTTCTCAATCAGGCCCAGGCACTCTCTGTGCTTAATTTGTAAAACAGCAAGTGCCAGGGCCCTTGTCAGAAGGCCAGTGCAGCTTGCCACCACCCATTGCCCGCACTAGCGCTGCCAATGACAGTAATATCACAACAATCACACTCATACAAGTGTGACAATTCAGACTGTAAATATACATTAAAAATGACTAACACATGCAGCCCAAGCTATTATAGCATTGGGTGGCAGGTATAGTAATTTTAATGTATATTCTGCGCCACCAGGTGGCAGGCTGTTATAAGAGCTGGTGTTGACAATAAAGTGCTGGTGCCAAGCACTGGAAAACGCCATCTCAAATTATCACTGGACACTCTCCTTCGCTCTCTGAGAATGTAGGCAGACCCTAGGGACTAGGCAGACCCACAGATTCATACTTCAAAAAACAAACAAGGGAAGGTAGAGGGAAATTAAGAGAACAGGAGGCCCCGTCCCTGTACAAGTAAATTTATAACAATCAAGAATCAAAAATTTGCTAGCATTCGCGACAAGAATTTTCAATTCTATTAAGGACACGGAGGCGAGGATTATGCTTCTCAAACTTTACTGCATCAACACAGCAACCAATGAAAATATAATATTTTCTCAAGTAAACAATAAATTACTACATTTCCCATGAACACCATGGTTATAGGCACGCCCCCACAGTCCATAAGAACCCCTTGCGTGCACATCACTTCCTCTTTCTTTGAGGCGATAAGTCCATAACGTGAACCAAACAAATCAGTCCATAACTTGAACCAAACAAATCCTCCAACGTGGAAGAAGAACTTCAGGTTGTCATCTCGACGTCAGTCGTCTGTCAGTCCGACTTTTTCTCAGCTCCTGAAATAAAGGAAATAACACCACCGTAATCACTGAAAAATTGGGTGGGTAAGCGTTTGATATACAATACATTACGCCGGGTGGGATAATCCTCGCCTCCGTGTCCTTAATAGAATTGAAAATTCTTGTCGCGAATGCTAGCAAATTTTTGATTCTATTACAGGACCGGAGGCTTCAGATTATGCTTGGTTTAACGCTGAGTAAACACAACAGAAGTAATGTCACCCACCGGCTTATAATAAAAGGTTTTAAATGTCGATTCAGACGACCAATCTGCACAACGCATGATATCTTGAATACTGGAACCTAAACCATATGATTTGGACGCCATAGCGCCTCTCACAGAATGAGCACCAAAAAGTTGCGTATCTACACCAGCTTCTTTCATCACATCACGAAGCCATCTCGCTATAGTGGCTGCCACCACCGGCTTAAAGGGTTTTTTAACAGCATTTAATAATTGATTACAACCCTGCGGCCGCAAGGCCTTAGTACATTCCTCGTAACATTTTAAGCATTGAACCACACATAATTTTTCATTTGCAGGAAAAGCATTGTATGAAATATGTCTCGATAAAGTTTTTGTGCGACCTGTAATATGAAAAGAAACCCCTTCCGGGGAAAACACTCTACCTGTAACGTCGAGCGCTCTCACATCAGAAGTCCGCCTGCAAGATGATAAGCACAGCAACATAGCTAGCTTTGCCGACAATTGTTTTCTAGAAAGAAGATTATTGACCGGCCATTTGTTGAATAAATCCAGAACCAATGATACATCCCATAACCCAGTATACTTGGGTTTGGGCGGGTTGGCGACCCTGACGCCCTTTAGGAGTTTGCATACCATTGGATGCATACCCACCGGTTTGCCGTCAATCTGCTTATGACCCGCCGAAATTGCTGAACGGAAGTTGTTCACCGACCTGTACGCCAGGCCGACCCCCGCCTTTTCGGTTAGAAAGTTCAAAACGTGGGACAACTCTGCCCCCACGGGATCCAGGTGTCGTCCCAAGCACCAATCCACCCAGCCTTTCCAGGCCGAGGAATAACGCTTCCTGGTGGAAGGTGCCCATGCCTGCTTGATGAGCTCGGCAGCCTGTCCCGAAATGCCTGGCAACTGCCACTGTTGCCTGAAAGCCTCCATGCCATCAGCAACATCCTGCCCTCTACTAGTAATGGGTGTTGTTCCTGTTGAGGGCCCTGCAATAACCAACTCGAGTCCGGGAGCATCCTCGGACTGTCGCAGCTCCACTGAAGGAGCTTGGGAAACCACGCTTGTGACGACCACCACGGCGTCACCATGACAATTTCCGCCCTCTGTTTGATCACCTGCGTCATCACCCTGGGGATCAATAAGAACGGGGGAAAGGCATATTGGGTCCCCCGAGACCAATCTTGAAGAAAGGCATCCGTCGCCGCTGCCAATGGATCCGGTCTCCAGCTGAAGAACCGGGGAATCTGAAAAGTCAGCCTGGAGGCAAACAGGTCCGTCTGAAACGGTCCCCACGTCTCCTGCAGCCAATGGAAGACACGAGGGAACAGCTTCCAATCGCTGTAATCCCTCAAGTGCCTGGAATTCCAGTCCGCTACCTGATTGGCCTGTCCCGGAATATATTCCGCTATCACCGATATTTGATTCTGCAGACAATAGTGCCAAAAATCCTTGGCTATCTGAACAAGCATGGATGACCTCGTGCCGCCCAACTTGTTGATATACCTCACCGCCGACACATTGTCCAGGCGGAGGAGGATGCAACAGGATGTCTGCCTCGGGGATAACGTGCGAATCGCGAACGACCCCGCCAGCAGTTCTAAACAGTTGATGTGCATCTCGAGCTCTTGAGCCGACCATCTGCCGCCTGTAGAAACCTCTCCACAGCGCGCGCCCCAGCCCCACCGGCTGGCGTCGGACTCGATTACTACCTCCGGCTGGGATCCAAAGATCGCCCTGCCGTTCCATGCGTCTACGTGACTGAGCCACCACTGTAGTTCTGTCCGAACCTCTTCCGACAGAGGGACCGAATCGGTATAAGAAAGGCCTCTTTGTAGATGTTGGATCTTGAGTCGTTGTAGTGCTCTGTAGTGCAACGGCCCCGGAAATATGGCCTGGATGGACGATGCCAGTATACCCACAACTCTGGCCAGCGTCCTGAGGGTCACCACTTGTCTGTCTAGCAACTTCCTTATTTCCTGTTTTAAGTCCCGCAACTTGGCCTGAGGCAGACGTAGTTGCGAGGTCTGGGAATCGATCATGAAACCCAAGAAGTCTATCATTTGTGTCGGAGACATCACTGATTTCTTCAGATTGATCACAAACCCTAAACTTTGCAGCAAGGCTGTAGTCATGTTCAGATGTCGTGAAAGAACGACCTGGTCCTGCGCCATGATCAAGATGTCGTCTAGATATATAATTAGTCTTATACCTCGTTCCCTGAGGAATGCTACCAACGGCTTCATCACCTTTGTAAAGCACCATGGAGCCGAGGAAAGACCGAAGGGAAGAGCCGAGTACTCGTAACACTGGTTCTCCCACATGAATTGTAGAAACCTGCGATGAGGTGGAAAAATCGGTATAGATAGATATGCATCCTTGAGGTCTAGGCGTACGAACCAATCCCCTTCTTGCAGCAAGTCTGCCAGGAGGTGAATACCCTCCATCTTGAAATGGTTGTACGTCAAGTATTGGTTGAACTCCCTGAGGTTTAGCACCAACCTGTTGCCGCCCCCTTTTTTCTGGACAAGGAAGACGTTGCTGAGGAAAGTACGGGGACCCTGTCTGCAACGAGAGATCGCCCCTTTCTTCAGTAAATCTTCCACCTGCTCGCTTATAAAACTGCGCTCTTGTAGGGAAAAATGGAGAGGTGGAGGGGGAAACGCCTGCACTGGGCTGGAGTAGAACTCTAGGCGAAATCCCTGAACCGTCTGTAGCACCCACGCATCCTGCGTCAAAGTCCGTCACTGCGCCATGCAATGCTGCGTGCGCCCCCCCAAAGGAAGAAGGGAAACATCTGTGGCACTCACCGGTACTCTGGTGTGATTTGAAGCTGGCTCTATTGTTTCCCGACTGGAAACGTCCTCGGTTGAACTTCCTCTTGGACGGGTAGAAAGTGCCACCACGGGTGGAGTCCCACTCCCCACGTCCGCGGCCAAAGTCACCACGTTGGGAGCCTTGCTGGTATCCTCGGCCTGACGAGCGACCCCCGCCTCGTCCGGCCCTGGTGAAAACCCCCTGTGTGAGGGCTCTCTTTATTCCACTTTGGGCTTTGTCCAGGGCAGTAAAAGTACCGACGTACTTTGTGACGTCTTTGACAAACCTATCTCCAAAAAGGAAACCTCCGGCCAGAGGTCCCGGCTCCGCATCTGCCCGCTCCGTCAAATTGCTGTCCATCCGGAGCAATAGGGATTTGCGCCTCTCCGAGGAGATCGCGCAGTTGGCGTTGCCAATCAGGCAAATGGCGCGCTGAGCCCAGCCCGCCAGGATATCCGGGTTCACTGTCCCTTGACCTTCCTTGGCCTTCAAGGCCATTTCCAAGATTTTCGCCAGGGGCCCCACGACGTCTAACATCTTGTCTTGGCAGCCCCGCCAAGCCCTGTCTAATCCCCTTTTGGGGTCCTTGGAGAATTTCCTCAAGAAGGTAAGCATACTTGCGTCGATCTCGGGAGTGTCTGCCACTCCGTCCGGGAGCTCAGGGCGTGGACATTCTGACCGCAAGCGGTTTCGAACTTCTCTACCAAAGCCCTTCCGGAGATTCTCGTGCAGATACTCAGAGACCGCCGGTGGCGGGATCCAATCCGAAGAACGGGGGTGGACTATCTCCGAAGGGTCAAAATTGAATGTCCTGATCCTGTCCTCAGCCGGCTTAGGATCTACTCTGGCTTTCTTCGGGGGAGGAGGGAGTTCCTCCGATGTATCAGTATCGGTCCCCGTGTCCGTGTTAGTAGTGGTAGTGTCAGTGTCCACAGGGATAGGACGTTTAGCCTTGGCCTTGCCACCCATAAACTGGGAACTATATGACTCTTTCGGCGGCAGAGAGGCCAATGATTGAGCGTGCGGCCATTGAATGGTGTCTGCTGAGTCCGCCGCGGAAGAAGTGGCTGCCTGCTTCCTCTTCTTCTTATCCCCATAACCGTGACGTTTAGCAAAACCTTCCAGTTGTTTTCTAATGGGTCGTAGTGCCTCCGCAAGTGCCTGCTGCACAGTCTGTGGGACTTTCGTCTCCATCGCCTTATTTACTGAAGCCTGGACCGAGGCATCCAATGCTTCGACAATATTGTCTTCAAGGACAGCCTCCTGCTGTCCATCCATAATTTCCTCCCCATCATTGTATTCCTCATCAGGATATTTCACCCAACCTTCCATGGTGAAGGTACACAACCTGCAGAACAGTCTAAGAAACACTGGGTGTAGTGGGGGTAATGGGGGGGGTCAGCCCAAGCACACAGATTAAGTAGGCAACGTTTCCCAAACCCCCTCAGCAATGCTGTACTCAAAAGGGATCAAGGATCCTGGCCCTGTAATACCTAGAGCGTGTGCGCACTCTGGGCCAAGGATTTTACAACCAGTCGATCTATTCAGGCTGGCGATCACACAGGGGTTCTCACCGGACTGTTGAGAGCGCGAAAATGCATTTTCTGAATGCCGAGAAGTCGGAGCGAGGCGCGCCGCCCAAACGCTACCAAAACCTACTAAAAAATAGCCCAAATTGGCAGCGTTTGAGGCGCGCGCGTCGACCGAGAGCCACCCGGCCTGAGCGTCAGGGCCGACTAGGGAAGCCTCTGCGCGCCTCTAGGCTGCCGGTACCGGGCTCCGTGAACAACGTGGTGGACCCCTGCCGGTCAAGGACCGTAGCAATCGGCGCTCCTTAGGCGCGGTGTCAAGCGGGCAGAGCCCGATCGGCGGGAAAGGAAAAAGTGGTTCAAATCAACGAACGAGCTAAGTTCTGTAGCGCTCGCAAGAGCCAAGACGTAAACATTGGAAATAATAGCAACAACACAGCAAAATACACAGCAAACGGAGCGTTTCGCTCCAAGTACACAAAACGCCCTAAACGGGACAATCAGCAATTAATTAACCCCACAGGGAAGAACCCAAACACAAGCAGAGTGAGGGGACCCAAGGGGAGGTGCACTTAACTCTGGCTTGAGCAGCAAAGAAAGAGGAAGTGATGTGCACGCAAGGGGTTCTTATGGACTGTGGGGGCGTGCCTATAACCATGGTGTTCATGGGAAATGTAGTAATTTATTGTTTACTTGAGAAAATAATATATTTTCATTGGCTGCTGTGTTGATGCAGTAAAGTTTGAGAAGCATAATCTGAAGCCTCCGGTCCTGTAATAGAATCCCTCTTTTTGGTTAGAATAATACATGCATTACTTTTCTTTCCTAGCTAGATTGTGGTGATGTTTTTATTTATATACAAGGAAAACACTGTGTTTTCCTTAAATAACCCTCTCCCACCAGGATTGCCCCTTGGTGGCATGCTTCATTATCGGGTTCTTCCCGCAGGCACTTACCTTGAAGCGGGGAGTAGCCTTGAGGCAAGTGAGACTACAGGCATCCCTCCCCCCATTTTGGTCTCATGTTGCAAATAAGAGCTAACGATAATTGGATATGCAATCCATGATGATTCCAACACAAATGGGTACTGTAAACATTTATTAATATTTTTATATTGATTAATAATATATGAGTGGTACCAGAGATCTGTTCATCTTTGGTCCTGAAGAATAGCCTTGGGGTAGGGCTAGAAACATGCTGACCAGTGGCACATTGATAGCTTCAAGTTCCCATCTCCCCATATTTTAACTATATCGGACAGGGGTAACAATAATTATTTTTTCCTAATGTCTAGGTGCAAGTTGCGCACTTCAGGTGAGGTTCCCTCACCTCTGGGAGACTGACTGTTAAGGAGGTACCAGCTAGGTTTCACAGCAGCTCTTTTCGTACTTTGTGAAACACTCCCTTACTTGGTCAAGAAGAACTTGGTACTAGAACATAGTGGGATTCTTTAGGTCCCACATTTATACTCATTTTCCAGTCCACACAGTAGATGGCAGTCCCCAGTCCAAGGTCCTGGAATCAGTTTGAGGTGGTTCCCTTTGAATATAATTTTCAAGTTTGAGGGTGAACACAGTCCTTGTATAAGGTAGCGGCTCAAGAAAGCTGGTAATGATGACGTTTGCGCCAACAATCCAAAACATGGGGGCAATTAAGTGTAAAAACTCTGCACCGGTTCTCATCAGCCTTCCTGAAGTAACAATTAGGGACAGAGAAAAGGGAAAGTCCTTTCTAGGAACTACCTCACTTTTAATGATAGAATCTGTTGACTCCCCCCTGCTCTCCCACCATCTACCACATGGCAGTGCCAAGGAAAATCTAATCAGCAATCCTGTGGTAGAAAGTCCTCCAGGGTAGGCGTGTCACCATTCCATGTCACTTCAGAGTCTGAGACTCCACCCTCTAATTTAGGTATATAAGCAGTATAGTTACACTGTCCGCAGGAAGCTGTATCCGTCCTACATCTTGTGCCATGCTGATACGAGGGTCCATCCAAAATGGAACTCAGTGGTCCCAGTAAACATATTCCACATTGCCCATGATCTATCATGCGTGTCACACATGCACATTGTATACAAGCACTCGATATATGTCAGTGCAAGGGTCAGGACACAACACTGAAGCTGAACTTTTAATTGAGTGGGGCCAGTGGGCTACACTCTTTTCTGACACATAAAAAGGTCTGGTCAGTGTCATTCTCAAAACTCGGTGTGATGCCATCACCTCTTTATGTCAACAACCCAAGACAAGGATAGCAGTCCCATGTCAATAAAAAAGAGCACACTTGGTGAACTGAGGCTGCAGAACCCTTTCTGGACCTTGGCATTACCAGGAACAGTGCATACACTAGCTTAGTGTTATAACTGGGCCAGTACATATCAGAATACCAGATTCATGTGTAGTTCGGTTATTCGGGGCAGTGACACGTGCGTGAAGGGGACATTCCCAACCCAGTAATTCTCTATCAGGTCACTGTCTTTTATGTTCTTGATCCTTCAACATTACATTTAAAGGATTGGAATCCCAAATGGAAAAACACAATCTGAGTTTGACTTTTCACAGATTCAAGCCCCTGGAACTCTCTTCGTACTTAAGTTTCAGTCGGCGAAGGCCGCCACCCTGCCGGGGCGCAGGCTGATAATGGAATCGGCGAACCCTGCCCAGGCAGAGAGCCCAGTCTTTGTACGTAGACAGAGCGGGCCTTGTCCCATCAAATCCCATGACCTTTCCCATTCAGCAGCAAACTCCGCATACGTGGCGTCGGCGTCCAAGGGATGCTTCCGCGACACTTTACTCAAGTCTCCGGAACTGTGAGGGAAGGGCTCCGAGGGTGCGACCTCATCGGCTCAGAGCTGCGCGGAAACGACTCGGTGTTTATAATACACCATGTGGGCCGGAGCACCCGAACATTGTTTAAATATTTAGATAGTTATGAGTGTTGTAAATTCCATATTTTACGGCCCCGTCCTTGTCCCGAAAAGAGTAAGGGCTTGGAGGGAGGTAGAAAATAAATAAGAGATTCCCTGACAGCGCGCACATGCTCTTGGAACAGCTTGAGGGAAACTTGGCGCGGGCCCTCCACCTGCTTCAGGTTCGAGGGCAGAGTTTTCCAGCGGCCTTCCAAGGATTACCCTGGCATCCTGCCAGCCTGCAGACATCCACTGGCTGCCATCACCAAGACACCGTCTTTTGAACTCGGTGAAAGGCTCTGTTAGGCATCATTATTTAAAGCCGGGGTCACGGAAAGCACTTAGACCTCTGAAAGTTCTAATTAAGGGATTAACATTAACTCCAGGAGGACGTTGTTATTTTTTGGTTTTTTTTTTGTTAAATAAACACGCAGTCCCTCAATTTCCTCTGCTTTGATTTCATTTACTCTGGTGGCAAAACAGTGAGAAAGAGAAAAAAATAGATACTCTTTTTTGCATCGCCAGCCATAGTTACAAATCCTTACAACCCCTCCTGAAACGACAGTATCTTCTTTTTCTTTCAGATTTGAGCTGACCGATGGTAAAACCGTATTTTTGGTAAGGAGTTTTTGTTCCATTCCATGTAAAGTGTGGGTTACTTTGTAGAAAAAGTGGTGGTGCGGCGTCAATGTTGTTAGAACACAGCCAGACCTGGAAACTAAGTACCTACTATGGTGCATAAACCAAGCAGAGACATTGGTAGGTTAGATCAGTCTTGATCGCCCATATGGGCTGTGATCATTTCTGTCCCTTGTTTGTTCTCATCTGTACCAGAAGAAGTTTACTTTGACTCACTGACCTCGCTATTGAAGAAACTAGTAAGTTCTTTCAAGGTTGAACCTAGAAATGTGCACGAGTTGCAATTTCTCAGACATATTCCTTTTTGTATGGTAAAATTATCATAGCAAATGCACTGCTAATTTTTTAGTTTCTTCACAGGGAAAATAAATTCCCTTTGGCGTAACCACTTTTCTTACACCCCTTCCCAGTTTTTGGGCGACCGTCTTTGCTTTTCCACCCTGCAATGGGATTTACTCTTGCCCTTGGCAAGAATCAATCAATCAATCAATGACACTTATAAAGCGCGCTACATACCCGTAGGGTCTCAAGGCGCTGGGGGGGGGGGGGGGGAGGGGGGTGCCGCTACTGCTCGAACAGCCAGGTCTTCAGCTTCTTCCTGAAGGAGAGGTGGTCTTGGGTCAGGCGCAGGTCGGGAGGGAGTTCCAGGTCTTGGCGGCCAGGTAGGAGAAGGACCTTCCTCCTGTAGTCGCTCTTCGGATGCGGGGGACGGCGGCGAGGGCGTGGTTGGCTGATCGGAGGTGGCGTTTGGGAGCGTAGAAGTTGACTCGGCTGTTGAGGTAGCTCGGGCCTTGGTCGTGTAGGGCTTTGTGTGCGTGGGTGAGGAGGCGGAAGGTGATTCTTTTGTTGACGGGGAGCCAGTGAAGGTCTCTCAGATGTCCGGAGATGTGGCTGGTTCGTGGGATGTCGAGGATGAGTCTGGCTGAGGCGTTCTGGATCCGCTGGAGTCTCTTCTGGAGCTTGGCGGTGGTACCGGCGTAGAGGGCGTTGCCGTAGTCCAGTCGGCTGGTGACGAGGGCCTGGGTGACGGTCTTCCTGGTCTCGGTGGGGATCCACCAGAAGATCTTCCGTAGCATGCATAGGATGTTGAAGCACACCGAGGAGACGTTGTTGACTTGCCTGGTAATGGAGAGGGAGGAGTCCAGGATGAAGCCCAGGTTGCGTGCATGGTCTGTCGGTTTGGGTGCGGTGCCCAGGGCGGGAGGCCACCAGGAGTCGTCCCAGGCGGAGGGTGAGGGGCCCAGGATTTCCGACCATCAATACATTCTACCATTTCCTCCACGTCCTGTATTTATCACATTCCTTAACCTATGAGCATTTCCTGGTCCTGAAACCGTGATCTACTGTACCACGTTATAGCCATGGTTCAGATGCAACAAGTTTGTTTGCTAGTCCTTGTTTTGCATTTACCAATAGCACAAGAGGGTTATCCCGAGCCCCAATGTCCAAATCAAAAGTCTTTAAAATATATCGATATATTGTGCTCTCTCCACTTCATTTTCCAATCTTCTAATATGCCCCATATAAGACCAGGACAATCAACACGAAAACGTAGCCAACATGTGTTTCGTCTATGGTAGGTATACCACTGACTTCCTCAGGGCTAACGATACTGTCACAAATGACCAATTCCAATGAATATAATTAATAGTTATTGTTGCATACCATCCTTATATGTGGCCGCCAACCTCTATCACAGGCAATTATGTCAGTCAGAATTTGTGTATTGCTCTGTAATATTCGAACTATCATAGGAGAGTGCTCCATCAGAAATTCGGCATGCCACCGAATATTATAAAGCAATACGACACATTTTGACTGACATAATCGCCTGCGATATAGGGAGGAGAGTGAAGCAGGGGTTATGAGAGAAAGTAAATTCCTATGGGAGTTGTTAATGCAGCAGCAGATGTTTGACAGAGAACTGTTGAACACAATTTGGTTGACTGCAATCGTTTATTTAAAATTTTGAGGTCAAGATTTAATCTATAAAAACAAATGTGGGATGTTATTAAAAAAACAATTGCTAGAACAGCGCATAGCATTAAATAAGCATATTACTATTATTTTTTTCTATGGTCTCAAACAAAGAACTAGAATAATCCTTTGTGTGGAGTTGGTGGGTGCAGACCCAGAGTAATGGCAACAGAATACATTTTATATCACATTGACTGTACTCCTCTGGAGTGGTGACCCGTACTTGTGCTCATTGAGTGTCCATCATTATTAATATCCTATATAGTCTGATGTTTCGCTTTTGGGCATTACTAGGTTTTATACAGGGCCTAATCCCTTAATGCCCTCATATCGGTTTGTGATGTCCGAGCAGGAACAAGGGCACATGATGCCTGGATAAGTAAATGGAATGTTCATTATATGTCGTTAAGCATTTAATATGTTCTCAACACAGAGAAAGTAGTGGTACAGGTGTAAACTGTATAGTTCTCTGTGGTCTGCTTTATATTGAGCGGTACAATCATTTTATAAATAATCCTCAGTTAATCAGTTTTCAAACTACTCCAAGTGGCTATTCCAAGCCTACTGCAAAATATGTAGGTATCCCTGAAGCAGTCATTACGTGACTCTGCAACATTACCTCAAAGTTGACAATACCACGAAATGTAAAGAAATTGCTATTAAATAGTTCATGTAAAGTTTTGCAGATTTATTTCTGATAGTAACAAGCCATGCAAACTCTGTGCTTGACATTAAATTATCACTTCACTCTACTTATAAAATGACAGCCAAATTGTGTGGTGAGCCAACTTGCACACAGTTTGGCACTACAGTTTATTGCTACAGCAGGGAAACAGCATAGACATTTCCAGCTATCTCCAAAGGTATTTTTAAGTAATGTACCATGCTCAAGCAGGATTTCGGTCTTCGCTGATAGCCATGTGTCCCTTCTGTGAAATGAGCTTATGAGTCAGGGTGATAGCGTTCCCTAAAGAACCTGTACCATATTTTTGTGCTCAGTTACAAGCTGAATAATACCATGATTACTAACCAGTAATCTTCATTAAATTGTATTTGATCTTTGTACTTTGGTGAATGTAAGACATTGTTCTGCATTCTGTCCATCAACTGTGTTTTTTGCAATTTTCACCCCGAGTGGGCTGGGTATGCTCAGACGTGAGTCGTAGGCACTCCACATCACTGGAGGCAAGCTATCCAGGCTGAAGAAGGCTGATGGCCAGAAACCGGTTCTTGGATGCTTGATTCCGGTCTAGGAAAGACATGGCTTGGTAGTTCGGGCTGGACTGTTCCCATGATGCACAGGGTCAAGGCTGATTTGCATATTGCCATTGTCTGACCTAGGGTGGTGTGGAGTGCAAACAAACGATGGATGTAGGCCCAGATCTTTGTACTGGGGTGAATGTAAGATATTGTTCTGCATTCTGTCCATCAACTGTGTTTGTTGCAATTCTCATTAAATTGAATTATACTCTTTCTTGCCAATCCTCGATTTTTAAGGATGACCCACCCTTTGGCACAGCAACTTAGCAGGCTAGCAATAATAACATAAACAAGCATTGGCAAACCCAGTAGGACACACCTTTCTAATGCAAGTGCTAAGTTGTGTGTAAGTGGTCTTGCCAATGCTTGTTTCTAAAGCAATGTTAGACATTGTTAGAAAATAAAAGAAAATGTCAAAATGCTCAAGGAGAAGCAAACACCTACTTTAAGGTATCTTGACACTGAACATTGAAATCAGCGTACTACATCTTCATAAACTTCATGGCTTATTTTTCAAATTTTGTACAGGGAACTGAACAGAAATTAAAAAGCTGTTTGCATGTGATCAAACTTAAAAATAACTCAGATGTCAATTTGCAGATACTTAATAGAAGATTACATCAGTTTGAGGAAGTGCCAGAATTTAAAGAAACACACTTGGCATTTACTTTCTGTATGACTAGGAATGCGAACAAATGCTCAAGCCCTTTAGTGCTCTACAGCAGCCCGAGGAGCAGATTAGTGGCAATCTTGTAGAAGAGGCCTCTTTCCAGTCACTCTTCTGCCTCAAACACAAGCTAAGTGAGTATACCAGCATACCACTCCCCAAGGGCCATATATACTGTCATTATATAATAAATGCTGGGTTTTCATGCAGCATGTGGAAAGCAGGACATAAAAGAAATTCAACCAGATAAAGTCTGCTCTTTATTCAAACTTTCTAAAAATATACTTGTCCTTATGTATTTATGGACAAGCTGGGAGGTTGTGGGGTGCAACATAGAGAGTGCAAGTGAGCGGGAATGTAAGGTGGTAGCAGCATGTGGGGAAGCGTAAGAAAACACATGGGGTCACCAATGAAGAAGTAGAAAGTTGTTCCCGGATGTGAGCTGTGGAAGAATAGAAACCATACAATCACATGGATGGTAATGAAGCTATGCTTAAGGGAATAGATTCACACGGAGTGGAAGAAAATCCATTGAATAAGATGCAAGTAATTGAGAGCAAATAGAAAGCCAAAAAATAAAAATTAGTGGGCTGGCTCAAAGACCTTAAAGGGTTTATTCCTACCACCTTCAAGAGTGGATAGGAGTAGCCCTGCTGAGAATAAACACTTGTAGAGGCTTCCAAAGCTGTAGGAAAAAGGAAAACATCGTGATCAACACCTCATATCATGATCAGTAGATCTCCAATCCTTTAATATAGGCAAGGAAGTGAATTAGAGTGAGGAAGAGTAGGACACATATTATAATGTGGTTTATGGGAATGTGAAAGGGGCATTCTGGCTTTCTTCCTCTTTCTTGTCCCAGTTCTTTATTCATGAGGAAAGGAATAGCAGCAACGTCAATGGATCGTAGGAGTGTAAGAAAAAGATATCTAATAGGCCCTTGATGCATCACCTACACTCAGACCTGCTGCTCCAAATAGACCGTGTTCTGAGCCCACATTACATTTTAATAACTGATAAAAGTGTCTGGGGAGGACTGGCTAGCAGCTCAGTAAGAGTTCCATCTAGACTGGCTACTGTTGCCCAGGAAGTTGTATCCCCAAATGAAACTTCTCTGGTTCAAGTCAGAACAATTAGTAAAATGTCTGATTGATTCACTAACTCCAGAAAGCTGTGGAAGGGTTCTGTCGTCTGCAGACTGGGTGATGCGTTTACTAAAGAATCTTGTGTGATTCAGGTAAACCCTGACTGCCTTGCCCTTACTCAGCGAATGGGTGGAACCTATGTCAGTGTTGGAGGCATACCGTGAATGGACAGGAGAACAAAGCCCGTGTAGAGGTGGAAATCAAGGCAGACTTTTAAGTGTATGGCAGTGGAAAAGCCATACATTCAAGAATGAACTTCAGAATAGGAAAATTGCACAAAAGCGCATCGCGCTCAACTGTGTGGATAGCAGAGGAGATAAAAACTTTGGCAAGAAGTAACTTGAAGTCCATTTTATCAAGGGGCTAAAATGTTTGACACATGGATGGGCTTAAGGACCATGATATAATCCCACAGTGAGCTTGGTAATAAGATGCTTGGGGAGCACAAGCCATAATCAAAGAAAAGGTGAGAGACTTCGGGCTTAATAGACTTTATCTTGTCCAAGGGTTCACCTGGCCTATAGATGGACCGACAGACATGGTGTGTCACAGAACAGACCCATTATGTAGAAAATCAAAAAACATCAGTGGTCCCATGATAGGAGTACACGATCTTGACCTATACACTAGGTGCACAGAAAGTTCCATTGATGATAAGACCTGAGGAGCAGAACTGCTGTGCAGCCCTGGCCACCTGCACTGATAAACCGCTCATCTGTAGCTGAAGCCGTTGCGATTACATACTGTAAAATTGTTCATAGATTCTTTAATGACTTCACTGTATTCTCCTTGCTTATCGTAGAGCGTTATTTAGTGCAGGCCAGGACCATATAAGACTAGAGCAATATTAAAGATTGGACGCCGGGAGACAAATGGCAAAAAAACTGAATGAGGAAGAAAAGTGCAATGGAAGGTGAAGGAGTGAAATGTGGTTTAGTGGCCTAGTACATAGAGGCCGGGAGACCTGGCCTCTACACTTAATAGGTACCTTCATCTCTACGCCTCATGTCCCATATCCGCCAAAAATTGGAAGTACTTCGAAATATACTGAACAACTAGTATTGAACATCATTTAAACAAGAAACAGCTGTATTTTTTAAACATGGTAATTCTAATATTTGGAACCCGTACAATGAAAAACGCATTTGTTTTAAAGTTTCTTGTTTAATAGTCTTGATTTCTGTGAAAAGTTAGGTGGTGACCTATTGACAATCGTGACGTGTAGTAATGTTGTGGGTTTGTGGCTGGGGTCGTCAGAGACCGCAAAGAGGGATGTGGACTAAATATTTGTCGTCTTGTTTTGCCAAGTCCGAATGATTTGATGGCAGGATCGAACACCAATCGAGCATCGTGGAATAACATACCAGAGAAAATGTTTAGCCTAACTTTTGATCTCAGACATTGACATCCACGGACATATATGTACAAGATTTATGCGAGGGTGCCATGCGCCGCAGGCTTCCCTCCAGTTGCTTGTTTTGTTTGTGTTTTCTCAAATAATGCAGAAAATAGTTATTTGGAGGTGGGAGAGGGTTGCCTTTCCATCTGCGTGTTCAGAGCATCTCATTTGCTTCTTTTTGTATTGTGCATTGCTTGTGTGCCCTGCAAGGAACTGATTGAACTGCGCTGAAAATGTAATGCCTTTGGGCACGTGACCCGCAGTACAATTTTTGTTCAGTGTTTGTCGGATCCTCACATCAGATCGTCCTGTGAAGGATAGAAAACCGTGTGTTTCCTGGCAATCCTTATCATCAAGCGAGCAGATGGAGCCTTGCAAACCACAGCGCGCAAAGCACAAACAAACTCGTTTTTGTCGAAAAATACCTCTGGGAAGCGTCCACAATTGTGGTCTGGCCCTACCCGCTCCGTTGCGTTGATTATTGTGCACCCCTGTTTTCTGTGACGGTGAATATAAAGATAAATGAACATAGTTGTACGGAATAGATTAGAAATGTAGGAATGGTTCGTTTTTGTCACGTATGTTCTTGTCCTTTTTCATATTTTGAAGGATGCTGTTTTCCACATGATCGCATGGCCTTCTAGGTTTTGGGTGTCCCCTCACATGGTCTCTCATCTCTGGCCACATCTCCCCAATTCTGATTCTGAGGTCCACGTCACTTTCACAGCACAGCGGTGACAGTAGTGCTTAATTTATTTAGAAGATGGCAGGACCCAGTGTAGTGTAGTTCTTATATTCCCAATAGGCTCTGCGCATTGGAATAACATAAACAGCAGTGTAGACGTAGGACTGAGGTCATCTAGGTCTCTACTGAAAATGTTAGACTTAATTAGTTTTGCCAACTTGCATCATAGGTCACTAGAAACTTTCTCGAATGAATAGGGAGGGGTTAGCTTCCCTGATTTAGACAAGAAGGGTTAGCTTCTGACAACCATATAACATGACAACTTTTCTCCCCCAGAATAAGGAGTATATCACCAGAGTCGTGTGAAAACAATAGACAGCTATTTCACTCAGTCAATTGTGCATGCTTAATTTCACCAGAGGGGTACAAAAGGGGGTATGCATATAGCCATGTCTGAACTGGGGTGGCAGAGTGGGATAAAGAACGGTGATGGATTAAACCCAGATCTTTTGACTGCTTGTGAGTGTTTGATTGATTCGGATGCTCCATCCATCACCACCCCCTTTTGTACCGCTTTTGGCCGCCATAAGTGTGGCAGGGTATGCTCAGACGTGAGTCCCTTGCTCACTTTGCCACTGGATTCAAACAAGCCGGACTGAAGACGGCTGGAATGCCAGAAACAAGTCCTCGTAAGCTTGTTTCCGGTCCAGGGAAGACATGGCTTGGCAGTTCGGGCTGGACTGTTCCCGTGAGGCACAGGGTCAGACTGATTTGCATATAGCCATGTCTGAACTGGGGTGGCAGAGTGGGCTAAAGAACAGTGATGGATTAAACCCAGATCTTTTGACTGGATGTGAGTGTTTGATTGATTCGGATGCTCCATCCATCACACCCCCTTTTGTACCGCTTTTGGCCGCCATAAGTTAGGCAGGGTATGCTCAGACGAGAGTCCCTTGCTCACTTTGCCACTGGATTCAAGCAAGCCCGGTTGAAGACGGCTGGAATACCAGAAACCGGTCCTCGGAAGCTTGTTTCCGGTCCAGGGAAGACATGGCTTGGCAGTTCGGGCTGGACTGTTCCCATGAGGCACAGGGTCAGACTGATTTGCATACAGCCATGTCTGAACTGGGGTGGCAGAGTAGGCTAAAGAAAGGTGATGGATTAAACCCAGATCTTTTGACTGGGTGTGAGTGTTTGATTGATTCGGATGCTCCATCCATCACCACCCCCTTTTGTACCCCTAATTTCACCATAGTGCATAGAAATAGAGAGACAGGCGTTTTCAATAAAAGGTGTTATTTTATTGAGCAGTCTTCTTTCTCATGCAAGAGAAATGAATTGCCACAATTGCAATACTTATCATGAAGTAAAGTGCGTACAGTAAAAGGAGTATTATGAAATAATACTGTAAAAGCATTGGTGTGGTTTCTTAGCCATATGATACTTTAAAACGGATAAAATATTTACATACATAAAAATATTGACTAACAAACTCAACTGGTGCTTCTAAGATACGCCTACCCCCGGTGTACCTGACCTAAGCCTAATACGTGGGAAGGAGTAAGTAAGTTGCAGTTTTAAGTTAAGTTGGGTGTTTGCCAAGAATCTGATTCAAGAATTCTCTCTAAGGTTTGAATCAGCTCCGTACCTTGGTTATAGAATGAAGGAGGTCTTGTATCTCGTTTCTCAGGACTCGATCTGCCAGTAACCCGCAAGGGTGACTGGAAAACACCGGAGCTGGATTTCTCGGCGTGAGAAAAGGCAGCTTCTTTCCCGGTGTTTCAAAGGGGAGGGATGGCTTCCTTCGGCTCTCGCATCAGCTGGGCTTCGGATAAGTAGATAGCCGCTCTGCTCCACACCACCGTGTGTTGCTTAAGGCAAGTGTTGGTATATGTATACCTAGAAAGTGCCGTGTTTGTCGTAAGGTTGGACATAAGACGTCAATAAAAGATGTCACTAAGAACTGACTGTTCCTTTAGTGCTCGCAGGAGTTCTATGACAAATCAAAACAAAGACATGGGGAATTCCCAGGTTGCTGGAGGTTTGGTGTGTTGAAAGAACTTGTTGTGCTCTCCAGGAATCTAAGGAAGTAGCCTTGCCGTATTTGGGCTGCGTGGGCTATGACTAAATATGGGTATGATTCTTATGCCTTCATAAGGACATGATTTACCATAACCACATAAGGGCATGAATCAGGAATATTTAATTAGGGTCCTAGATTCAGTCAAAACACCCACTCCACGTATAATGTCCATCATTGCTAAATACTAAGCAATATATAAACATATAGGTATGCATGTGTTTTCCAGCCCACCCTAAAATACAATTGATGCATTTGAAATGGTATAGATACGCAAAATGAGTATTATACTGTACTCTTTCAAGCAGAGTTATCATTCAGGAAATGCAAATATAAATATTGGCTGAATGAATTGCGAAAATTACATTTATGAAATGGCTCTGAATACAGAAAAAGAAGGTCGAGACCTTTTCATCACAAAGTTATGCAAGATTGTATATAGGCTAGAGGCTGATTCGAAATATTGTCTCTAGAGTCTCTAAAAATAAAGTTCTGTTCTCTAAGAATAGTTCTACTTTAAGCAGAGTACCATGTGCCAAAAAACAGTAAATATTTTGGAAATGTTAAGGAAAATAATTTTGTTCTCGGGAAGGGAGAAAAAAATAGTTTCACTGTTTTTTTACAGTTCTGTTTATCAAAACAAGGCCGAATTCAGAGTTCAGGGAACGCTGTGAGCTCGCTTTTTCAAATATTATTCTCGTTGTTAGGGGAGAACATTACTTCTGATAGGCCGGCAAAAAATGTGTTTACAACAGTAGGTGAAAGTTGGGCCAACTCCGAAAAGGTGGAAATAGTGCATATGTGCGATGCATTGCCATCATCGATGTCAGGATCAGCAATGTTCACAGAAGGTTGTACCTGTGTGGTGCCGCTTTCATCTCGTACCTTACCGCCACTTAATCGTAATGGTGAAGTCTCAACGAATGCCGTCATCAGAATAGGTAGCCGCTGGGGACAGTACGTTGCATGAGTCGTTACCGGACAAAGCAAAGCGTTGATATCCATTAGTACTGCTGATGGTAGTGTAAGACAAACGTCCAACACGCATTCTTCTCCGCATAGCAGACATCGAAGCACAGGTAAGATGCAATTTTGCCAAATTGGTCTGAATGAAAGAAACCAGGTAGTATTCAGATCTCTTAGCCGGGCCAATCCGAGGACTTTAGTGATACGTTCTCGGTATCGTATTGCTAGGGTCGTTTCTTCCATCGTTGCCGGGGTTTTGTCTGTGACTTGGCTTGCCATATTGGAGCAGAAGGAACAAAAATACAATTCCTGCTACGAGTCCCAAAATAAGAACCAGGCCACCGAAGAGCGAATGCACAAAATTCGGGAAGATGCCAAGAACTGCTTTGAAGGGTGTTAGCAGTCTCGAAAAAATTGTCTTAAATACATGTGCGATGCCACTGGTATCTGACATGTTTAAGATTTGACTTAACATTTCTACGAAATGCTCTAGGCAATTTGTCGATAATAGGGTATGTATCTCTGCCGCTGTCCTTGCAACTTGCAGGTCATACGTCTCTTTGGACGAGGTTAAAGGCACAGTTGTCTGTAAAAGAATAGACTTCATTCTGCTTGAAGTATCAATTCGAATAGAAGAGATATTCACATAAGGCCATATTGCCGCCTCCATGTCTGGATTGCTGTTTGGATACAATACTTGCATACAGCAAATGACCCTGGACGTTACAGTTACGAGATAGGGTTTTCCTGCCACCATGCTGCAGCAGCTGTGGTCAATTATTAGAGCATAGCTACCGTTGGAAAGTTGTCTGAAAAATGGCTCTATCTGTGTAGTAGGGGAGCCCTGCAGATGGCATGAAAGGTTGTTTGATGAACCTTTACAGGCCCCATGCAAGTTAATACCTTGACACAGGAGTGTACTGCTTAGTGATTTTTTACATTCATTACCACTAAGAAATACCTCTTTTTTCCCTTCACTATAACATTTGTGTGTATAAGGTAAAGTCCAGGTCGATTTGATGTATCCCTTACCCAACCTTTCATACAGGCCTGCTGGTATATATTTTTAGCAGAATTGAAACTGAAACGTTGTTATCGGGATTGTAATGGTGCCATGTATTATCCATTCAATGACAGGTCTTTCTGACATTGTCAATGGTAATCTCTCAAGCTTTTCAATGCTCAGTATCATATAGTCTGCTCCTTTTTGTGCCACACTGATTTGTTTATCCGTAAGGTTAAAGATAGAAAACGATGACGTTGTGTTGATTAAACGCCATCTTTGAAACAAAAAAGGGTTCGGCTTAAGCGCAGTAAGGCTACGCCTATACTAGTATGAAAACAAAACAAATGCCAGTACTGCTCGTCTTATTTTATCAAAGACACAAGAAGCTGAGTGTACCTTTCACAGCTCCGTGGACCAATTATTCAGTCCACACCTAATGTTTATAAGAAGGAATTTTATTTTCTACTTCAAAAAATTCATATTTTCTTTTTTCTTTTTTCAAAAAATGCTTTTTCAATTTTCTGTATACATCAACAAAGGATTAGATAACAAACACAACAATTGGGCAAGGAAATTTCAATAAATACAATCTCAAGTGAGAATGAAGTGTGGGTAATGCGGGGTTTTTTTTCAAAACACAACAAAAACAATTCTCCACTACTATTCACTCAGAATTCACAAGCTTGCCATACATACTACAGTCATTCTACATGGAAACACTAAGACAAGTGAGGGAATGTGATTGGGTTATGTACAAGGGGCAAGGATTCTCATCTACTATATACAATTCGAGTAAGCAAAAAGTCAAAAACTCTGTTCTACATGAAAAACAAAGTACAATGAATAGAAAAATGTATACTCGGTCAGATCGATTTAAATGCAATGTATGCACAAACTAGATAAATCTCAATCAGCCAGATGACGCAAGGTCACCATGGGGAGAAATTAAATGATTATTCTATCTAGAGGGGTCGACGCGTTTTGTACATAACCCAATCACATTAAACTCACTCGACACCGAAAAAATGGGAATCGAGCAGATCCTCGGTGCCGAAAACACAAAACATTGACGGTCAGAAGCAAAGGCACCTTTCGGAACCAAAGACTTTGTTACCGACACAGGAGCAGCAAACAGATCCAAAACAAAAGACTTTCTTTATTGATCCACAAACTGGCAAAGTAGTGACGAAATCACCAAAAAAGAGGAAGAATGAACAGCTAGACGACAAAGCTCTTCCTCCTAAAAAGAGAACAATGGGGACGAATACAACTCCTCCTCCTTCTCCTCGGCCTAGAGTCACACCTTCTTCTCCTATCCCTCACAATATGCCAGCTATTCCTCCACCTTCTACACCAAGACCATCTACACCTCAGACAGATGTAGACCGTGATACAGGGGAGGGAGAACCTCATGGGGATGATGACACTATCCCAGATGAGGAAGACCCATGGGAGAATTATGATGCAGGGTCAGATGATGACAACGACCCAGAGTTATACCCCTCAAAACCTTCACCACCTGATGATAACAAAGGTTTTGTACGGCTGATTAATAGGGTAGCAAAATACCATAAGGTAGATCTACATACAGAACCTCAAATAGAGGATTTCCTATTAGAAACAATACCTGCTGCACAAAGAACATCAGGCACTCTACCTATGCTAAAGGGTCACACAACAGACATATTCAAATACCCAGTGAGGGCTAGGGTGTTAAACCCAAGAATTGATAAAAAATATAAGGCAGCCCCAAAGGACCCAATATTTATCAAAGGACAGGTACCTCTGGACTCGCTTGTAGTTACAAACGCTCGTAAAAGGGCTAACTCATTATCTACAGGAGAAGCCCCTCCTCCTGATAAGGAGTCAAAGTTAATAGATGCATCAGGCAAAAGAGTAGCATCCCAAGCAGCAAACAGCTGGCGCATAGCTAATACACAAGCGCTACTTGCACGCTATGATAGGGCGCATTATGATAAGTTAGAAAAACTCATCACACATCTTCCTAAGGAACATCAAAAAAGAGCAGATCAGCTTATACAGGAAGGAAAGATAATAACCAACACTTCCATTAAGTGCGCCTTAGACGCGGCTGACACTGCAGCAAGATCTATCAACACCAGTATCATGCTAAGAAGACATGCATGGCTTAGGGTCTCAGGGTTCAAACAAGAAGTACAAACATCTTTATTGAACCAACCTTTTGATCAAAAAACACTTTTCGGCTCAGGTACAGATGAGACTTTAGAAAAGATGAAAAAGGACACAGAAACGGCTAAGTCAATGGGAGCATTACAACAGCCAACTCAAAGGGGTTCCTTTCGTAGATCCACCTATAGAGGGGGCTCAAAAAATACAGGCACAAGTCAGCAATCTACCTCTTTTACACCAACATCACCCAGAGGTAATTCAAGAGGCAGTTACAGAGGAAACAACAACAAGGGTAGAGGTCGCGGAAATAATAACAACTGTAACTCCCCAACCCCAAAACAGTGACTTAATACAACTCCCCCTAGACCACATAACACCGGTCGGGGGACGTCTATCACAGTTCCTACCTGTCTGGGAAAACATCACATCAGACAAGTGGGTGAGACAAATTATCCAACATGGTTATTGCCTAGAACTCACAGCTACCCCACCAAACATCCCCCCAGACAGCGTCCAATGAGTCAAGACCATATGACATTGTTAAAGCAAGAAGTACTATTACTGTTACAAAAGCATGCCATAGAGAAGGTTCCAACACATCAGCAAGGGACAGGAGTATACTGTCTATACTTCCTAATCCCCAAAAAAGACGGGTCTCTAAGGCCAATCTTAGACCTCAGACCTCTCAATGCATACATAAACTTGGAACATTTCCACATGGTAACGCTCCAACAAGTACTTCCTTTACTGAAGAAAGGGGACTTTCTTTCTACACTGGATAGTTCTTCCGTTTGGTGTCACAACGGCACCAAGGGTGTTCACAAAATGCCTAGCAGTAGTGGCAGCACACCTAAGAAGACAACAAATACATGTCTTCCCTTACTTGGACGATTGGCTAATAAAGGCCAAGTCACAGGAAAAATGTCTTCACAACACGCAGAAGACCATTCAATTGCTGCACCAGCTAGGGTTTACGGTGAACTACAAAAAATCCCACCTACAACCAAACAAGATTCAACAATACCTAGGGGCTACTATAGACACAGAAAGAGCCAAAGCATACCCCAATCCAATCAGGATCCGAACAATGAGCGTGATGATCCCAAAATTTAAACCACAACACTCACTAACAGCTCGAGTGTTCATGCAGCTGTTAGGCATGATGTCCTCCTGCATACTGCTTATACCACATGCCAGACTACAAATGCGTCCACTGCAGGAGTGTCTAGCGACACAGTGGAATCAGGCTCAAGGTCAGATTACAGATCTGGTGTTGGTAGACGACCGCACACATCGCTCTCTGAAGTGGTGGAACACATCAAACATTTCCAAGGGACGGTCGTTCCTAGAACCGATTCCACAAGTGATACTGACAGCGGACGCATCGCTCACCGGATGGGGAGCACATATGGACAAATACACAGTGCAGGGAAAATGGAGTGTACAGCAAAAGAGACTGCACATCAATTACCTGGAACAACTAGCAGTATTTCTAGCATTAAAAGCTTTCCAAATGCAAATACCCAACAAGGCAGTCCTGATCAGAACAGACAACATGACTGCAAGGTATTATATTCAAAAACAGGGGGGGACACATTCTCTCCAACTATCCAGACTAGCACAGGACATTTGGAGATGGGCCATTCCTCAAAAAATCTATCTGTTAGCCGAACACCTACCAGGAGTTCAAAATCAGAAAGCAGACATCCTAAGCAGAGAGTCAGAACACGTACACGAATGGGAACTGCACGACCAAATACTGCAGCCTTTCTTCCAAAGATGGTGGCAACCAGAGATAGATCTATTTGCCACTCATCAGAACGCAAAATGCCAAAACTTCGCATCCAGGTACCCACACCACCGGTCCCAGGGCAATGCGCTATGGATAAATTGGTCCAACAAATTTGCTTACGCTTTTCCCCCTCTCCCACTAATTCCATTAGTGGTTCGGAAACTGCAACAATATTCAATGACAATGATACTAGTAGCACCCACGTGGGCAAGACAGCCGTGGTTCACCACGCTACTGCAACTCTCACAGGTGCCACATCAAAAGCTGAGATTATTACCCATGCACCTTACACAGAACCATGGAGAAATAATGCAACCAGATCCCAAACAATTGAACCTAGCGATCTGGCTCCTGAGGTCATAGAGTTTATTTCCATTAATCTTTGCATTTTCTCTTGTTACATTTGTATAGTTCGAGGCTACATCGTTGTAGACTGGTGTTTCTTCATGAACTGTTGCAACTTGGGTTTCAAGAGGCACAAGTTCCATGGTTTTGTTGCATAGTCCTTTTTTATTCACTGATGGTTTATCGAAAGTGATTAGTCTTTCAGTTTGAACCTCTTGGATTGTAGCAAGATTTGGTCTTCTGCTATTTCTTGGGAGTCCACTGGGCCTACTACTTATTATTGGCCACATGATTGTGGTTTCACCAGGTCGATGGATATTACTCTGTTCTCCTTTTTACCAGCAAGTGGCGGTAGTACTACTGATCTTGTTCCGCTGACAGCTAAGACAGGTACTGCTTTTCTGTAAGAAGGCCCAAATTCCATCTTCACCACGATCTTTTCTCTGACCAGATCCCCAATCTTTGGAATCCAGACAGGTCTTGCTGGGACAGGTGGTTCTTCAGTGGTTGTTGGCTTAGAGTTTATGTTACTTAGACTTTTTCTTGTTTCATTCAAGTCCTGTAAAACAGCCAAACGATCTTTGATATCAAAAGTTTTTTCTTCCACCACTGAAGTTTGACAATCTAAATCCTGGATTCTCATTCTAGTGCCGAACAATAGTTCGTATGGAGTAAAACCCTTTAGAGACTTTCTTGGCAGATCGTTAAGACTACGTTGGACACTTGTTAGATGTTTGACCCACCCATCACCCGAACCTAATACCCTCGCTGTTATAGATTGCTTTATGTCACAGTTTTTTCTTTCCACAACCGCATTTCCCTCAGGATGGAAGGGAGAAGAGTACCGCAATGCTATGCCCATACTGGTCATGGCCTCTTTGTAAGCTCGAGAGCTGAACGCAGGACCCTGGTCAGAATGTAGCATGCCAATTGCGTATGTGCCGATAAAGACTCGCAAATCTTTTATAACTGTTCTGGCGTCAGCCGAGCGCTGGGGCCACATCTTTAGTGAATCTAGTCTTAATAATTATGGGGCCGCATTTTTCCGGTCGGACGTCTGCGCATAGATAGCCTGATGCTGTCTAATAGTGGTGTCTGGGCTGGTGCCTGGTCCGGGTCACAACTGCGATCTCTGTTGCAGTGCTCACAATTCATTGCAAAATTGTAAATTTCTACGCTCATCCCCGGCCACCAATATTGTGATTGTAATTCTATCAGAGATTTCAGGATCTCTTGGTGCCTCAGACCCAATCCCATGTGTGCTTCTTGTATCGAGAAGATTCTCCCGTTTGTGTTTGGAATTACTCTATCCCACACTCCAGGTATTTGAGCAAACGGAACTGAGTTCGCATCAATTATGTATGTATTATTGAGTGGATAGTTGAGAGGTAATGCCGCATAGTCGCCTTTTATTGAGGCTTTTACTGCCAGCATGGTTTCTCCATCTATTTGTTTTTCTGAACGCTTTTTAGTGGCTACGGAAGCCGGTTGACCAGCTACCGCTGTGGCTCTATCAGCCAATGAATTCCCTGAACTGTGAACGCCATCACGTCGATGACTCAGTGTATGTATCACATGAGTCTTTTGTAGTTCTTTCTGCAAAAGAACTACTTATTCCCAAAGCTTTTTATGCTTTATTGTGGCACCTGTATCATTTTTTAAACCGTTTTGAATCCAAGTCTGCATGTTCTTATTGTAAGATTGGACGCAGTAATGTGAATCTCACACTATCAGTGTGGGGAATTCGCGATCGGCATTTTCAAGCGCCATCTTTAGAGATCTTATTTCAGCTCGCTGAGCTGTACAGTTTCTGAATGGTTCGGTTTTAGTGACCATTGGTCTGAATTTACCTAAGCGTCAACGACCTTTAACAATCGCGCACGCGTTGTTGTAAATTTGCTTTTCCACAACAAAATGTTGTGCAAATCTGTCTGTGTAGATTACACAGGTGTACTGTTCGAGAGGCAGGATTTCGGTCGGCAGAGGATATTCATATTTGTATTCCAAATTTTCTAGTTTTTTCATTTTCGGATCAAAATAGTGTTTCACTTCTTCTGCAGCAAGAGAATTTTCCCATTGTATCCATTTTGGATATAATACCACAGCATTTAGATTGCGTGGGCTTGTTAATGCCTCAATGGCTGATTCTGCTGTAAAAACAGATATTCTCTTGCCTTGGGCTAAGGCTCTTTCTCTTGCTACAGCAGTTTGAACCGCTGTCAGAATTTTTTCTGTAGAACTGAATTTCATTTCAGCTTGTGTGTACAAATGTGATTTGTAAGCTATTGGTACCGTTTCTCCCTCATTAGAGGTCAGGTATGTGAATCCACATCTTCCTTGGATGACTCGGATTAAAAGGTTGCGTTCGTTTGCGCGTGTTTGCAGTTTTGTTTTAGTTAACATGTCTGTCTGTAATGATCTAAAAATTTCTGTGTGTTTTTGAGTCCAATTATTTGGTTTGAAATCAGGTTTTGTTAATTCGTAGAGATGTTTAACCCTCTCTGCATAATTTAGAATGTATGTTCTTCCGAAATTCAGGAAACCTAGTATTAATTGTAAATTCTTCAGCGTTTTAGGTGCTTGGAGTACTGCACATTTCTCTAAGAAATTGTCTGCTAGGCTTTTGCCTTCACTTGATAATTCATATCCTAAAAATAGGGCAGTTAGATGGGCTATTCTTGACTTTTTAAAGTTGAATTTGTAACCTTCCGATGCGAACCCAAGTATTATGGTGTTCACCCTTTTCAAGTGAGTCTCCAGGTCATCGTCTGTAAGATAGATGTCATCAACATAGGATAATGCCTCATCATCATATATTTGTAGTAATTCTGTTACTCTTGCTGAGAATAATCCTGGGCTATTCTTGAATCCCTGTGGGAGTCAACAAAATTGTTTTTGCGACCCCATTATTGAGAAAGCGGTCAAGTACCTGCTTTCAGGTGCAATGTTTTGACAGAAGAATCCATTAGAGATATCTAATGTCGTTTTATATTTTTTGCGCACAATGTTATTCATTAGTGCTGCACTGTGTGAGTTTTGGACTGCAAAAGTTTTACAGCTGGAGTTTAGATGTCTGTAGTCCAAAACTAGACGATATGAATCGTCTGGCTTGGAGACAGGAAGCAAAGGATTGTTCATTTGTGAGGTGCATGTTTCTATCACCTCTTGATATTCAAGTTGATCTAAGATCTTCCTGACTTGCTTTTTAGCTTCTTGTTTAACTGGGTACTTCCTTTGTGCAGTAGGTTGATTTTTTAACTGGATTTTGTGGGGAGGAGAATCCTCATCCCATCCTACATGATTTTTATATAAAGCAGGGGCTTGGGCCACTGCCCATTGTCTTGCAAATGTGTGTTTTTAATGAATTGGGATATGATTTGAGAAGGCAGGCATAATCATTTCTTTGCCATGAGGGCACTCCCTGACAAACTCTGGTGGCCAGTCTTTTTCAGCTAACAGGATATCATAGCCTTTAGATAGATTCTCCCAAAAGAGACCTTTTATTTTCCTAGTTTTATCTCCCTCTATACGTAATGTTATTTCATATAGTTTATGGGGCACGCTAACTCGCGTGTCTGCAGTTTCCACCTGAATGTATTCATTCGTGTCCACTGTCTCCTGAAGATTCATCAGGATCTTGCGAGTTATGGTCACTTCTGCTGCGCTGTCTAACATTGTCTGGGCCCACCACTCCTCCCCTGCCCTTCTCTGCAAGCGCAGCAGTCCCACCTCACTCCCATGCTGCCACAGCAGTAACAAATAAAATTATTATAACATCAAGTTATTATCATTTTATTTTTCCTTTCATTCACTGCTGTAACGCTGTGGGATTATGCTCCTACGGTTTAGCGGAGGAGCCGCCACTGCTCCTCAGTCACACTCACCGGACCTCTATCAACTATATCCATATTTTATTCCTCCCAGATACCTCCCCACCTCCATATTATGTAACCTGCTTTGTTTTTTCCAATCTCATGCACAAATCCTAGTCGAACCTCTTTTAGTGTTTTGGAATAGGGTTGTTTGACAGAACCACGCATGCCCTTAAAATGAGGACACTACAACAAACGTGTAGTTACCACCCATTTCTTTAGCATGCAAATCATTACTGAAACTTGCCTTAGTAAAGCGCTGGCATAGTATAATTTATTATTCCAACTCCAGTCTGTGTAACAGTAGGGAAGGTGTTGGACTTAAAATCCAGCATCAGTCCAACAACGCGTTCCCTAAAGCAAATCGCTGTATCGACTTGCGTACTACAGGAACGCGTGGTAATGCCACGTTTGTTGCAGTGCCGGTGTTGTAAAGGCACTGCGTGGTGTAGATTGCGTTGTAAAGGGTGTTTCTAGTGGAATAGCATACAAAGGAGACCTACCTTCTTACGTATATTGTCCACAGATGAAAGAATGTTCTCCTGCTTTTTTTAATGATTTTCTTGTACAAGGTCCTGTTTGCTGTTTTGCTCCCTTGGCTATTGTGCATGTATTTACACCCTGGAGTGCACCCTTTACAGGAGGCGGAGCTCAATAGTGAGATGATTCCTGACCTCGTGCAAACCTTGCTTTATTATCAATCGCTAACTTTCTATCAGAACCCTGATATCCCTGATTTCTCTCTATATTATTCAATGCAGCGAATTTTCCTTGTTCCGGGTAAAACCTGCAAACACTGCTCTCAAAACAGATGATCTTGCTAATGGTTTTTGTGCCATGGAGGAGTGATAATGTGTGGTCAGAGGCAGCAGGCAAAGACTGATTTTATTGTCTTTCACATATCGTAAGCAACATTTTTTGTTTTATATTAGATGGCAGCTCCTCGGTGTTACAAATGTACAGAGATCAGAAACAGTGCTTAGATTTTTAGGTCTCGCCTGATCCAGCGCATGCGTGCTCTGGCTGAGACATTTAGTAGGTGAGTTTTCAAAGTGCTACTGGCGTGCTACACGCTTGCGTCCACGTGAGCGTGCACACGCGCAGCTACCATCTTTCTCCTCTGTCACAGTTCATTAAGTTGCTTGTTTTTATTTCCTGTGCTTTCCCCTCTCCCTCCGTCCGATCACTTTCATTTGAATCCAAATGTAAATTACCATGGTGTGCAAACTTTTCCGAGTTGCATCAAAATAGTCTTAATATTATTAGTCTTATGAATACACTTATTGGTCGCAAACTTTGTACTCTCTTCAGTGCACAACCACCTATTTACTCTGCTCGTCAATGCCTACCAACTATACAAATTGGTATTGGGCCTAATTTAATTGCTCCCAACACGCAACTTGCATGGATTACAGTACACACCACACACACACAAAACCACAACCACACACACAACCACACACAAAACCACAACCACGCCCAACCACACACACACAACCACACACATCTATAAGCACACACACAACCACACACACACACCCAACAACACACACAACCACACACACACAACGCCAAACCACACACACAACCACACTCACAACCACACACACCCACACATACACACAACCACTCACACACACTACCACACACACAACTACAACCACACAAACACACAAAACCACACACACACAACCACACACACACAACCACACACAACCACACACTACCACACACAACCACACACACAACCACACACACAACCTCAACAACAACCTGACACAACCACACACACAATGACACACACACGCACAACCACACACACAACCACAATCCCACACAACCACACACACAACCACACACACAACCACACACACAACCACACACACAACCCCACACACACAACCACACAAACATCCACACACAACCACACACACACACAACCACAAACACACAACCACACACACAACCACAATCACACACACAACCACAACAACCTGACACACCACACACACAACTACATACACACAACCACACACACAACCACACACACACACACAACCGCACATACAACCACACACACAACCACACACACACACAACCACACACCCACACACACAACCACACACACAACCACAACAACCTGACACACCACACACACAACTACACACCCACAACCACACAAACACACACACACACACAACCACAATCAAAAACACCCAACCACACACACACACAGCCACACACGCAACCACAACCACACACACACACAACCACACACAACCACAAAGACACACACAAACACCCACAACCACACACACAACCACAACCACACACACAACCACACACAACCAGCCCAATGACACACACAACCACATACACACAATCACATACACACAACCACACACACACAACCACACACACATCCACACACACAACCACACATAACCACAACCACGCACAACCACACACACAACCACACCCAACAATGCACGCAACCATGCCCAACCACACACACACAACCATGCCCACCACACACACTACCACACACACACAACCACACACAACCACACACACACAACCACACACAACCACATACAGACAACCACACACACAACCACACACACATTCACACAACTACACACACATAACCACACACACACAGCCACACACACACACACACACCCACACACACAAACACCCACCCACACACACACCCACAACCACACACACAACGCAACAACCTGACACCACACACACAACTACTCACACACAAACACACACACACTCACACACAACCACACATACAACCACAATCAAAAACACCCAACCACACACACACAACCACACACACACACAACTCCACACACACAACCACACACACAACCACACACAAACACAAACAAACACACACACCACACACAACCACACACACAACTACACACAACCAGCCCGACACACACAACCACATACACACAATCAACCACACACACATCCACACAACCACACATATGCAACCACACACACACACAATCACACACACAACCACACACACAACCACGCACGCAACCACACACACAACCACACACACAACCACACACAACCACACACACAACCACACACACATCCACACACACACACCCACACATAACCACAACCACACACAACCACACACACAACCACACACAACCATGCCCAACAACACACACAACCACACACTCTACCCCACACACAGACACACACAACCACACACCCATTCACACAACCACACACACATCCACACAACCACACACACACACAACCACACCCACACACTAAACCACAACCACACACACAATCACCCCCACACACAACCATACATACAATCACACACAACCACACACACACCACACACACAACCACAACCACACACATCCACACACATACATCCACACCCACAACCACATACACACACAACCACACCCAACCACACACACAACCACACACTCAACCCCACACACAGACACACACACACACAACCACACATACTAACACAACCACACACAAAAAACCACAACCACACACACAACACACAGACAGCCACACACACACACACAACCACACACACACCACACACAATCACAACCACACAACCACACACAACCACACCCACAGCCACATACACACACAACCACACACACAGCCACACACAACCACACACATCCACACACATCCACACACAACCACACCCCCACAACCACCCACAACCACACACACTCGACCACAAACACACACAAAACTACACACAAAACAGCACACACAACAGCACACAGAACTACACACACAAGCACACACACATCCACACACACAACCACACACACACAACCACATACACACAACCACATCCGCACCCCCAACCACACACACACACAACCACACCCACAACCACTCACACAACCACTCACACAACCACACACACAACCGCACACACACAACCACACACAATCACACAGGCACAACCACAAAACCACACACACAACCACACACACACACAACCACACACACACAACCACACACACAACCACACACATACAACCACACACACAACCACACTCACAACCACAAACACAACCACACACAACCACAAACACATACAGCCACACTCACAAGCACACACAATCACAACCACACACACACAAGCACACACAACCACACACACTCGACCACAACCACACACGCACAAAACTACACACAAAACAACACACACAACAGCACACAGAACTACACACACAACCACACACAACACACACAACCACGCCTAACCACACACACATCCACACACACAACCACACACACACAACCACACAGACACACAACCACACTCCCACTCACAACCACACACACAACCACACATAATCACACATCACAACCATACACAAGCACACCCAACAACACACACAACCACACACACACACAACCACACACACACACAACCACACACACAAAACCACACACACACACAACCACACACACATCCACTCAACCACACACACATCCACAAAACTACACACACGACCAGAAACACAACCACAACCACATACATAACCACAACCACACACAACCAGAACACACACAACTATACATACAACCACAATCACACACACACAACCACAACCACACACACAACCACACCCACACACCCACACACTAACACAACCACACATAACCACACCCACAGACACAACCACACACACACAACCACACACAACCACACACACAACCACACATACACAACCACACACACAACCACACACACAACCACACACAACCACACACAACCAAACAAAACCACAACCACACACACAACCTCACCCAAACCCACAACCACACCCAAACCCACAACCACATCCAAACCCACAACCACACACACACAACCACACACACAACCACACACACTCGACCACAACCACACATACACCACACACACACAAAACCACACACACACAACCACACACAACATCACACAGAACTACACACACAACATCACACAGAACTACACACACAACCACACACAACAACCACACACAACCACACCCACAGCCACACTCACGACACATACACCCACACACAACCACACACACAAAACCACACACCCACACAACCACACACAACTACGCTCACAACCACACACACAACCACAACCACACACACAACCACACCCACACACAGGCACACACACAACCACACACACAACCACCCACAACCACACACACAACCACATACACACACAACCACAACCGCACCCACAATCACACACACACACACAACCACACCCACAACCGCACCCACACAACCACACACACACAACCACACACAACCACACACAATCACACAGGCACAACCACAAAACCACACACACACAACTACACACACACAACCACACAAACAACCACACACAACCACACACATACAAACACACACAACCACACACTCAACCACAACCACATACAGCCACACTCACAACCACACACAATCACAACCACACACACAAGCACACACGACACCCACACACAACCATACCCACAACTACAACCACACCCACAAACACACACACAATCACACACAACCACCCACACGCACACACAACCACACACAGAACCACAACCACACACACAACTGCAACAAAAAGTTTTATGAAAAATTGACTCTTTTAAAAATTCTGATTCCACCAGAATCCAAGTCCTCTGCAACACCATGTTTTTTTGGCTGTCAACTGTGAAAAGGAGACCAATATTGCCCCCATTTTTATTATTCTGTATAATCTGTTCAATTCTGGGGTGCTTTTTTGACTTGACTCTAGTTCATTGCGAATCTTACCGTTACTAATTCAAATTGTGTTAGCTTTTGCTTATTTGCAATGCAAACTTTATCTCTATAAGTTGCTGTAACAAGCTGCAATTCCACTGCAGAAGCCTATTCATTTGCTAATTATTTTCCACATAAGGTTGCAAGACCATAAAGTGAAGTATTCAGGATTTTGAATTGTTTTTTAGTTTTAAGATGTTACTCTCTTCTGCGCACCCACTCCTGTACTGAGGTTACGAGTGACCTGGCACCCGCCTTTCAGAGGTTCTTGCATCCACCCAAGTCTGGCCGGGCACTGGTGCGTCCCAGACTGGCACATACCGAGTGATGATCTCCGCACCTCCTTCTATACCCCAGCTCGCTACTGTTTGCAGTCTGTCACTCACCCCTCACCTCCCTGGCACTCACCCTTCACCCCTCAGGCCTGGCAGTCACGCCTCGCACCTGACACTCACCCTTCTCCCTCTCTGGCACTCAGCATTGACTCTTCGTGACACTCAACTGTCACCTCCCTGACACTCTGCTCATCAATGCCTACCAACTATACAAATTGGTATTGGGCCTAATTTAATTGCTCCCAACACGCAACTTGCATGGATTACAGTACACACCACACATACACAAAACCACAACCACACACACAACCACACACAAAACCACAACCACGCCCAACCACACACACACAACCACACACACGCAACCACACACATCTATAAGCACACACACAACCACACACACACACCCAACAACACACACAACCACACACACACAACGCCAAACCACACACACAACCACACTCACAACCACACACACCCACACATACACACAACCACTCACACACACTACCACACACACAACTACAACCACACAAACACACAAAACCACACACACACAACCACACACACACACACACACACACTACCACACACAACCACACACACAAACACACACAACCACACACACAACCTCAACAACAACCTGACACAACCACACACAATGACACACAGTCGCACACGCACAACCACACACACAACCACAATCCCACACAACCACACACACAACCACACACACAACCACAAACACATCCACACACACAACCACACACACAACCCCACACACACAACCACACAAACATCCACACACAACCACACACACACAACCACAAACACACAACCACAAACACACAACCACAATCACACACACACAACCACAACAACCTGACACACCACACACACAACTACACACACACAACCACACACACAACCACACACACACACAACCGCACATACAACCACACACACAACCACACACACACACAACCACACACAACCACAAACACCCACCCACACACACAACCACAACCACACACACAACCACAACAACCTGACACACCACACACACAACTACACACCCACAACCACACAAACACACACACACAACCACACATACAACCACAATCAGAAACACCCAACCACACACACACACAGCCACACACACAGCCACAACCACACACAACCACAAAGACACCCACAAACACCCACAACCACACACACAACACACAACCACAACCACACACACAACCACACACAACCAGCCCAACGACACACACAACCACATACACACAATCACATACACACAACCACACACACACAACCACACACACATCCACACACACACAACCACACATAACCACAACCACGCACAACCACACACACAACCACACCCAACAACGCACGCAACCATGCCCAACCACACACACACAACCATGCCCACCACACACACTACCACACACACACAACCACACACAACCACACACACACAACCACACACACATTCACACAACCACACACACATAACCACACACACACAGCCACACACACACACACACACAACCACACACACAAACACCCACCCACACCCACAACCACACACACAACGCAACAACCTGACACCACACACACAACTACTCACACACAAACACACACACACTCACACACAACCACACATACAACCACAATCAAAAACACCCAACCACACACACACAACCACACACACACACAACTCCACACACACAACCACACACACAACCACACACAACCACACCCACAAACACAAACACCCACAAACACACACACCACACACAACCACACACACAAATACACACAACCAGCCCGACACACACAACCACATACACACAATCACACACACACAACCACACACACATCCACACAACCACACATATGCAACCACACACACACACACAATCACACACACAACCACACACAACCACGCACACAACCACGCACGCAACCACACACACAACCACACACACAACCACACACAACCACACACACATCCACACACACACACAACCACACATAACCACACACAACCACACACACAACCACACACAACCATGCCCAACAACGCACACAACCATGCCCAACCACACACACAACCACACACTCTACCCCACACACAGACACACACAACCACACACCCATTCACACAACCACACACACATCCACACAACCACACACACACAACCACACACACAGCCACACACACACACAACTGTGTGTTTGATTGTGTGTGGTTGTGTGTGTGTGTGGTTGTGTGTGTGGTTGTGTATGTGTGGTTGTGTGTGTGGTTGTGTGTGTGGTTGTGTGTGTGGTTGTGTGTGGTTGTGTCTGTGGGTGTGGTTATGTGTGGTTGTGTTAGTGTGTCGGTGTGTGGGTGTGGTTGTGTGTGTGGTTGTGGTTGTGTGTGTGATTGTGGCTGTATGTATAGTTGTGTGTGTTCTGGTTGTGTGTGGTTGTGGTTATGTATGTGGTTGTGGTTGTGTTTCTGGTCGTGTGTGTAGTTTTGTGGATGTGTGTGTGGTTGAGTGGATGTGTGTGTGGTTGTGTGTGTGTGTGGTTTTGTGTGTGTGGTTGTGTGTGTGTGGTTGTGTGTGTTGTTGGGTGTGCTTGTGTGTGGTTGTGATGTGTGATTATGTGTGGTTGTGTGTGTGGTTGTGAGTGGGAGTGTGGTTGTGTGTCTGTGTGGTTGTGTGTGTGTGGTTGTGTGTGTGGATGTGTGTGTGGTTGTGTGTGGTTGTGTGTGTTGTGTGTGGTTGTGTGTGTAGTTCTGTGTGCTGTTGTGTGTGTTGTTTTGTGTGTAGTTTTGTGCGTGTGTGGTTGTGGTCGAGTGTATGTGGTTGTGTGTGCTTGTGTGTGTGGTTGTGATTGTGTGTGGTTGTGAGTGTGGCTGTATGTGGTTGTGGTTGTGTGTGGTTGTGTGTGTGGTTGTGAGTGTGGTTGTATGTGTGTGGTTGTGTGTGTGGTTGTGTGTGTGTGGTTGTGTGTGTGTGTGGTTGTGTGTGTGGTTTTGTGGTTGTGCCTGTGTGATTGTTTGTGGTTGTGTGTGTGCGGTTGTGTGTGTGGTTGTGTGAGTGGTTGTGTGAGTGGGTGTGGTTGTGGGTGTGGTTGTGTGTGTGGTTGGGGGTGCGGATGTGGTTGTGTGTATGTAGTTGTGTGTGTGTGTGGTTGTGTGTGTGTGGTTGTGTGTGTGGATGTGTGTGTGCTTCTCCTGTGCTGAAGGGCTGGAGAATCATTTTTTTAATAGAAGGGCGCCTCGCTGTTTTCAGATGCTCCTGCACTGGAGGGCTGGGAATATTTTTTTAATAGTAAAGGGCCTCGCTGTTTTCAGATGCTCCTGCGCTGGAGGGTCTGGGGAATCATTTTTTAAGAAAGTTTTCAGATGCTCCTGCGCTGGAGGGCTGGGAATAATTTGGTAATAGAAAGGGCCCTGGTTGTTTTTCAGGTGCTCAGCTTGTAGGACATTGTCACCTTGGCCCTGTGTCCTTCCCAAGAACAATATCCTCCCACTTACATTCCTTGTGTGTTTCATGAAAGGGCACACCCACAAATGTGGCCACGCCCCGCGAATGCGGCCACGCCCCGCGAATGTGGGCCACGCCCCGCAAATGTGGCCACTTTTTTCGTCAGTGCCCGGGTCAAATTGTGATCCCAATCCAACCCTGGACACTATTTCATTTTCAACCATTTCTTATCTGATGACTCTTTTTAGCAGTGCCATCCTTAAGAAAGAAAAAGACAAACAAAATGGAAAGCAAGTAGCAACACAGATTTTTTTCGGCCCCTGCTTTGGGCTTGGGCTCAGCAGTGATGTATACTAATCCTCCATAGGCCATGTTTTCAGGTGAAGCAACCACAAGTGTCATTTGATCCAGTTCAGCTTTGTTAGACAGGGGCCTGCGGTATGCACTGAGAGCTCAGGGCCGGGCCTTTGACGTCTGTCATCTCGAGTAGCTGAAAGTGATCGCTTCCCATCGCCCTTGTGTTTGCTTCTGAAACACCTGGCTCCGTATCCGGAATCACCCTCGTAGATGTCCTCCGGAAGCAGGGTCTTAGCTCTTTTTTTGGTGGTGAACTGTGGCCTATTCTCCCACCTATGCTGTGCAGGGTAGGGTGCATTGTGTATTTTAATGATGTATTTGACAGAGATTTGTAGCGCGCTAACATGTCGCTTTGAATTATTGAGTTAAAGCTACAATAATACACTTAATAAACGTTGTAAGGGGTAGTTCTAAGCGATATTATGTATCAAATATTTTTCAGTCACACCTTTGAGACTGTTTAGGCCGCGAAGGTCAATCTACAGTCAAGACAGTTCCGTTGATGGTATTTGGAATGTCTGAGCCTTGTATCAATAACATGTCTCGGGCACCGGAAGGGACAACTGATGCGTTACTACTAATAGTCAGTGAATATGCTGTTAATCCAGCTGAGGTTTTTTATTTTGTTGTAGTCAAAGTTCGCCTGTGTATGCTGAAGTTTGTATTTGTTTTATTATTCATGTTCATTGCATTTTCTTGAAGTGTCATATAGAGCTAAGTACAGAAACAATAGAGGCAAGAGCCCTGGGAAAATAGGAGCTTCCCAGAATAGCATCACCCACTAAATAAAGCACCAGCAATCCTAGATAATTAATATCAACAAGATTGTCATTAAAAGCCCAATGGGATCACATGCATTTCCCAGATGTATATTCAAAGCCAGTGGTTACATTAATCTTTAACATGCAGCCCTCAGTCCTTTTACAGAGTTTCTCACTGATTAACATCCTCTTTTTGCTTTGGCATTCAAGAAATCTATTAGCTGCCACAGTGAAAAAAATTTCTGATAATGCCCATTTTATTATGTCAAAAAGGTTTAGTCAAGACAATCATGTTCTAAAGTTATAGTCGCTTTACACATGGCTTTATCAGTCAAAGACAACTTACTCAAAAATGCTTACCCATCCATCCAAAGCGAGTAACAAAACATGATCTCTGCTGATTTGGCATTGCCTGAACTCAAAGGTTTACTTTATCTAGCTTGAGCTCTCTTCACCCAAAATAATTTCCAAATTTGACAGCTGCATTTCTAAATCGGTTCACCCAGAGGGTCAAACTGAATACAACAGAGTCAAGCTTATTCAAATTATTGGATTAGTTCTCATTTTATACTGTTGGGTTAGTCTTCTTAGTCTGAGAGATGCCCACAAAGAGCTTTGAACATTAGACACGCCTCTCATTTTATGAGTACAGTGATGACATTTTCCAAATTGTAGAAGGTCACTGAACAGAAAGCAGCAGAAAACGTATCCCCCATTTGCCCTGAGCATGGTGAGATCTAGGAGCAGTATTTGACTAAAAAGCACAAAGATTAAGTGTTTCACTTATGCAAAAGCATTTATGAGTATTGAAATTAGTACTACTGTACTAGTCCTTTACATCCTCTTACATGCTTTTGAAAATCACACCTGCAATCTCCAACTCTCTGTTAGTAAAAGTACAACGAGGTCACACTCCTTTTTATTTTTACTAGTATTTGTTTGTTTAATCCCAGACACCATACAAATAGTGCAAATCGAGCAAAGTTAAAGAGAATGAAGCCACTGTTTCCAGTTGGACGTTATAGATTCTTCAAGGCTCTAACAGTAGCACAAGTTTAAAAGTGACAGTTGGTTGTGGTTAATTTTCATGTCCTTATGGTCTAAAGAGTCATCTTCTTAAACCCGGGTTCTGAGTCAGTCAATAGGCAGAATGGCTGTCCCTCGCTGCACCTCCTTATGTTGTGGGCTACAAACAGTGGCCGAAGGATCTGCATTTGCCCCACAGGTTGTGTGAATATAAAAGTATGAAGGGTAAAATAGACTTTTGACTAGGGGTGGGTGGAATTTGTGTCGTCGCTGTGAGAAGTTGGCCCGATATGCAACCTTCGCTATTCTAGCGACCGCTATGTATCGTTCCAACGACCCTTATGGTGTTTGGTTGTAAGTCAACCTATAGACCAGCTATCCTAGTAGCGTGGATACGAGCAGTCTAAGGCTAAAGACTCGAGAGGGCGCGTTAAGCCAGCTGTTTACCACACATGTACCCCTTGAACACCCAGTGAAAGGACACCACACAAGTGTTATGAAAATAAACAGTATATTTATTAAGAATCACAACAGCCCTGTACTCTTTATGAGGACAGGGTACTAAGCACAAACCAAATCTCTTTAGCAAATACTTCAAGTGCACAGTTTAAAGACAAGTGTCCGAGGACACGGAAAGGTTAAGGCAAGTCGGAAGCGAGGGACTCGGGACCCTAGAGTAAGGAGGCTATGCAGGCACCGAAATGCCGAGTTACCTAGCCACGAGGGCTGCGGCTGCACAAGTCTTACAGGCGTCGGGGTCTTCGCTGACGAGCCAGGAGCCGGAAGAAAAGGAGTTGCTGGCCGGCGACCAGTGGTGTATAGTTCGTAGAGATTGATGAAACCTGAAAGCAGAGGGGACCAAGTTCGTACTACTAGCCAGTAGTCAGAGGGTACCAGGAAGGCACCAGTTGGCCGTCACCTCGACCAGGTGAGTGGGCGACGCTAGGCTCTGCAGTCTCACGGACCAGGAGGCGTTGTCGGCGACCACGGTGGAGGTGCGAGCTGTCCCACGACGGATGTCGCTGTTGGCGTCTTGGGTGGACCAGGAGGGTCCGGGGTGCTTCTCAAAAGATGGAAGCAGGGGCCAGTCCGGAGCAACCAGACCGGCAGTGTTGATTCTTGGTCGTCGTCACAGAAGGGCACAAGCCAGCGGCTAGTGACCAGACAACGTGCTGAGCAGCGAGCAGAAGGGCCCCACGCAGATCGTGGAGATGCTGGGAGACTGCACTTCGGTGCTAGAGCGGCTCAGGGTCGGGGCTTCTCGGACCCCAGAGCACTCACCAGAGAGTTACCTCGATGGTCGTGCTGGTTTTTAAGAGCGTGCAGGTTCTGATGATGGCCGGTCCCTTGAGGTCTCGTCGCACCCACAGATCACAGCTGAGCTGATGACGTGGGTAGAGGTCAGAGGTGCCAGGGAAGCCGGTTTCTCGTCGAGCTGGGCCGTCGGATTCCTTGAGGAAGGACTTACAGCAAACCGCAGAGTTCTTAGATGGTGCCTGCTGATGCAGGGTGACTACTCCTTAGTCACAAGGGAGAAATCTTAAGAAGAGTCTTGAAGTCCTTTCGTAGAAAGTATTCTTGATTCAAAGATGATCTAATTTGGAAGGGTCCCCGCTCCGGCCTTTATCCTAAAGAAAGGGGTGGGTACATGACTAGGTCCTGCCCTAAGGGTGGGACCAGGAAGGGGGGTAGTTACACCCCTCTCCCCCGCCGGACTTTCCCCAGGCCAGGGCTGTCGCCCCTGGAACTGGTTCTAACCGGCAGATGCGTAGTGAGCACCGGGGTGCCACTCCGCAGTCACCTTCTCGCAAAAGCCCTACCTACCCAGAATACACAAACCCTGTCTGGGACGGTGCGAACACCGCCCTCGACAGGAAACCCTTTGTCCAAGCGCTCCTCGCTGGAAGGACTCCCAGCAGCAGGAGGTCAGACTTGTGTCTGTGGTGGCAGCATCCATTTTGTGGAGCTGAGGCTTTCGTTAACTTTAACCGGGGTTCACAGTTACGTACATGTCGTGTCCCTCTAGAAGGGCGGAATGCTAACCTCGTCGCCAGAGTTGGTGAGAGGGCAGCATCCCGATTCGTATGACACCTTACTCGACATGTCTTGATAACGCGACACCGAAGTTACTGATATGGTACGCGTTATCATGGAACAGCCATTGGGTCTTGATTCCGCAAGCTGCAACCGGGCTCGGCTCGGGCCAGAGCTTAGTTCACACGAGCCCATGCACTCTGCCTTCAGGATTGTCAAGGCCTGCCATAGGAGTGACTGATAGGAACTCGGGTGTCCATTGGAGGGTTAGATATAGGGCTACTATATCTAAAGCAAAGGGTGATTACACGACTTTGCCCCGGCTGTCATGCAGCCAGTTGTGTCAAATTTAGGAGGCCAGCCAGGGGTGGCACAATACATGCTGCAGCCCCTGGCGGCCCTGGGTACACCTACGCCCTGGGTTACAGGGTCTGATAAGGTGGCCCAGTACCAATTGGTAAATGCACCTAGGGTACATCTCGTAATTTAGAAAGAGAACAGCCAGGCTGTGGGTCTGAATGGCAGGCCCACAGCCAGAGAAAGTCGTAAACCAGTGAAACAAAAGCAAAAAATCTGGGTGATCATAGGATTGCAGACCCTACTCTCCTACAGTCGCGATATGCCAAGTTTTGCAAAATGGTAATCTCCGCTAGCACGCAAAAGTTCAGCGAAAACGTGGAATTTCTTGTTCCGCTCGTTCGCGAGGCTTTTTTCCTGTTCGCGAACGCTGTTTGCATGCTCGGGGAGAAATATCTTGCCAACACGCATTTTGAATATTTACAACAAGGGGTGGTGAGGGACAGAGTCTCTGAATTAAACAGAATACTCTCACCCAGTCAAGAGATCAGGGCTAGATCCAACACCGTTTTTTAGCTCACTGCACCATCCCAGTTTCAGAACCTGGCTGTATGCAAATTAGTCTGTTCCTGTCCCAGTGCATGATGGGAACAGGGCAAACCAAACTACAAAAGCCAATTCTTACACTGGGAAGGAAACAAGCTACCGGGGACCGGTTTCTGGCATTTCAGCCGTCTTCGGCCCGGCTTGTTTGAATCCTGATGGTGCAATGAGCAAGGGACTCACATCTGAGTATACCCTTCCACGCTTAGGGTGGACAAAAATATTTACAACAAGGGGTGGTGAGGGACAGAGTCTCTGAATTAAACAGAATACTCTCACCCAGTCAAGAGATCAGGGCTAGATCCAACACCGTTTTTTAGCTCACTGCACCATCCCAGTTTCAGAACCTGGCTGTATGCAAATTAGTCTGTTCCTGTCCCAGTGCATGATGGGAACAGGGCAAACCAAACTACAAAAGCCAATTCTTACACTGGGAAGGAAACAAGCTACCGGGGACCGGTTTCTGGCATTTCAGCCGTCTTCGGCCCGGCTTGTTTGAATCCTGATGGTGCAATGAGCAAGGGACACGCATTTTGAAAGCACGAACAAGCAAAAAAATTCTGCGAAGCCGCGGATTGTGGAATTTTTGGCAATTCTTCGTTCTCTGCACAACGCAAAATTACCCAAATTCTGCGAGCAGAACAGAATTTACCGCCCAGGCTTACTTCTGACCTCCAAGCTTACACATGCTTTGGTCAGTGCTGATTGCATGGGTTGACCATTTTTGTTGTATAAGTCAACCCTAGCAAGGTTCTGAGCCTGAATTTCAAGTAAAGAATGTGTTCTTCCTCTGGAAATAAAATACTTGGATATGAGGCATAGGTGATTAAGGATTTATTGACCAAATAGTGCTGTAGTAGATGACCCCACATCTGTGCCTACTGGACTGTAATAAGGTCCAACTGGAGCTTCTTGATGGTCTTTGTGATATGCATGGATATAGTGCTAGGGTTATACTTATTCAGACAATAGTGTATTCTGTATTATTTCGGTTCGAAGAAACGTGGTCCAGTCAGGGGTTCTTTGTTGGGCCTTGAATTGCAAGAATATCCAGGTGGGCTGCATTCCAACTGGTCACACACTTGTAGGTCCACAGCCTGGCTAAGTATAGAATAGGATTGACCAGCTCGGTCTTGAGAGCCACCATTGTGGTGCCAAGGCATGGATGTAACATGTGTTGCAGGAATTTATTCTCCATCACTTGCATGTTACTGGCTGTCCTATCGCCCCATATTTCAGCCCCATAGGAACCAACCAACATTGTTTTGACTTTGTCAGTGCTAATACCTGACTCGAGAGGTCTCCTGCCAAAGTTGATGGTGAACAAAAAATTGTGCCAGTGCTTTGGCTCATTAATGCCTCGCTTTTAGACCATTGGGTTGCCCAGGACAGTTTGTCATCAAACCTTATGCCCAGATAATCAACGTTTTTGATTCTTTTGAGATTTGCTCCATAGACTTTAAAGGTTGATTTTAGCTTTCATGGAGGTCTTAGTGTAATCAGTTTTGGTTTGTTGATGTTGATAATCAGATTTGTTATTGCAGTAGTATCTCTCGAAGCCACGGAGGAGGTGATGTAATAATTCTTGTGTCTGGGATAAGATCACTGCCTCGTCAGTGAAATGTACAAGGAAGAATTCACATTCTCCTTATTTGTGGACATCGACGTCCAGATCAAAGAGTGTTTTTCCTGTGTCATTTATGGAGAGGTTGAAGAGGAGGGCTGCAAGCGCACAGCATTCTTGCACTCCTTGTTTGCAGTTTATCTTGGGGTGGAAGCGCCTAACATGCCATAGAAAACTGTGGATGTGCTCATCTTGATCAGGTTTTGAGGGGATGATGTTAATTTTCCAGGGTTGCCCTGTGCTCTTAAGGGGCCCATCAAAGTAGCCTATCTGCTGAGTCAAATGCTGCGTCAAATGCTGCTTTCTGCTAGAGACTTTTAGTTGCATGTTCCTCACCTTTTGAATATTTCCTCAGAAGGCAGACTGGATTTAGAAGATTTTTCAGCAGTACCTGGGTACGTTGAGAGGTGTAATCGTGCAACTCCACACCAATGCCTTTCCGCTTTGGAAATGATGTGGGGATCCTCTGCAAGCTGACGTCTGTTCTCTTCTTTCCATGCCACCAAACGTGGATCCGGAGCTCCCCTTCTCTCGGTGACTTGCCTCCATTTTTTCAAAAGTTCTCAGTGTGCAAGTGAGTTCACTCCCTGTGGTACCTGAGGTTGAGTCGAGTCACGACTTCAAGACCTGTGGACACTGCGCATCGATGAACCTAAAGGCTATCAGGGAATACAATGCCAAACTTTACGTTGCCAAGCACAAGAAAACTCCTCATCTGTACCGTTCCAAGTCGCACTCCGCGTCCAAGGTTCCTCCCCGTTCACTCTGCCGTTCCCTGAGTCAACAGAACTGCTGCAGAAGTTAGTCTTCATTGTGTTCCATGTCTTCTGGTAAGAATAAAAAATATAAGTGCCTGCGGGGCTCTGTTCCCTCATGCCACACCAGAGTTTCACACAGCCATGCTCCTGCTCTTTGGATCCCTACCAACTCCCTCTGATGCACATTCGGGCCTCAAGGAGCTGCAAGGGCTTCCACGTGGGATACCGCGGGAGGATTCGCTTTCAACTCCGCCTTACTTTGGCTTCTCTTCCAACCCTGCTTCCAGCATCATGACCCACGCTGAGCACTTCGAAATGATGTCAACTTTACCACCTGAGGAGGCAGATCAGATTGTTCTTTCCGATGCTGAGTCTGCGCCAGTATGACTTAATTCAAAGTTGTACCTGAATCCAGCCAAGGTTTCATACCTCTTGATATTTTGCACCTTGAGCATCCGCAGGGTCATCAACACTCTCTGTATTCCCTTTTTTCGAGACCAATTCAGATAATGATTTTGACCGTGTGATGAGTTCGCTCAGCCCTATCAAGATGACCATTGCTTCGAAAACTTGCAAGAAAATAGTGGCCTTGGTACGTCCCCAGAGATGGCACAGATTTCCCCTCCTGGGCCAACCGTACACAAATCTGCTTCCTATGCCATGGTAATACGTAGGGCAGTCGGAAGTTCTCGCCATACAGCTTCCTACCCTAGAGGTCAAGACAAGCGTTTTTACCTAAGTCCTCCAGTTTGGCCACACATTCTCAGAACCTCTCCTGGCCTTCAATAAGGAGCTGATGAATACCTTTTTAAGTGCTTGGATCTAACTGTGTTTCGGCTCACCAGTCAAGTGTCAGGTTTCCACGCACCACCGTCCTGCTCCTGGTGACCTGACTTTCCTTTCACAGCACCTCTCACCTGACATTCTCATGGTGCAGACCTCCACAAGTTATTCCTACCCCAATACCTTTCTGTCCACTCCCCCTAACAGGGAATCTAAGAGAGTGGAAATGTTCGGAAAACTTACCTTCTCTTCAGCTAGCCTGGTTGTCCATTCTCTTAATGGCAGCAGATTTTTGGGTCATTATTTCCATGCCATTTGGGACTTCGTGGCATAAGTCCTTCCTGGTGTGCCTGACGACCTCCGTCCTATCCTGCCTCTGGCAATTGAAGACAGTTGTGATGCAGCCAAGTTTACAATTCTTTGTGGTTTGGATGCCACTGATTACATTGGATGGGCTGTTGGCACCAGTGTTGCCATTTGCTGCCATGCATGGCTGCGCTCTGCCAGGCTCTCTAGTGATGTTCATTCCTTCCTGGTGGACATAACTCTTGACTCTGAGCACGAGTGGTTTGAGAAGAGTAGAGCTACGACTTGTTGGCAGGCCATCACTTCAGGCAGGTGAATTCTGCAGATTGTCCACAAAGGATAAATACTTAACTTCGTCTCTTCCCTGCCACACCTTCCACCCACCCTCCAAAGACTGACTGAGATTATCCCTCCATTTTGCCGCAAAAAATGCAAGCCTTTTGGGGTAGTGAGAGTGTGCTAGCGCCAGAAGTGGGAAGCAGTTGTTATTCCTGCTACTTTCTGCACAAAAAGGATGGAGGCCTTCATCCAATTTCAGACATGCACCCTCTTAATGCCTTCCTCAAGGAGGAGACATTCAAAATGCTCACCCTAGCCCGGGTTTCATCTATCTACGACTCTAGAGACTGGATGGTACCACTCCGGTGTTCACAAAAGTTATGGTGGTAGTGTCAGTGCACTTTCAGAGGTAAGTGGTGGCAGTTTTTCCCCTTTCTCAATGACTAGCTGTCGAAGGCGGCTTGCCCTATGCAGTCATCAATCACCTCAAGACTGCAGCAAACCTCTGGTCATCGGTGGGATTCACTATCAATTGTGCTGAAGTCACACATGACTCTTTCTTAAAGCGCCCCTTCCTCCGAGCCTGTCTGGACTTGGTTCAGTTTTGTGCCTTTCCCCCAAGAAAAAGAGTGCAGGACATTCAGGCTTTGATCCTTATCTTTCAGCCTCGATATGGAATTCGAGTGAGGTAGAGTCTTAGGCTGCCGGAACTGCTCACTACCTGCATCCTGCTGGTCGAGCATGCCAGAGTGCCAGGTGGCATATGCAGGCTCTGCAGTGGGATCAAAAGTCCCAGTGGGCCCAACAGGAAGGAGACTTCTCCGACCACGTTCAGATTTCAGAGGAGATTGCACAAGATCTGCAGTGGTTCTTGATGGATTGTGATTGGGTCAGCGGCAGACCCCTCTCCGTCCCCCATCTAGAGTTGACAGTGGTGACTGATGTATAGCTTTTTGGTTGGGATAGCCATTTGGTAGAGGTGGAGATCAGAGGCCTCTAGTCTTCCTCAGAGTCTCATATCCACATCATCCTTCTGGAACTGAAGGCTATCTTCTTGGCTTTGAAAGCCTTCCTTCTATTCATCCAAAGGAGGCTGGTACAGTTGCTTCCGGGCATCACCACCTCCATGTGGTACTGCAACACATGGGGTGGGGCTATGGACCCCTGAAAATGGTTGGATCACTTAGGAATTTTCCTGGTGATGTTGTACCTGGCAGGGTCCTAGAATGCCAGGGTGGATGAGCTCAGCAATCAGCACCTTTCGATTCATGAATGGCAGTTACAGCCAGAGGTGGCGCAAGGTCTCTTCCATGAAGGGGGAGAACCTTAGCTCGATCTGTTCACCACCTCCAAGAGCATACAATGTCGGCACTTCTGCACGTTTGAGTTTCCAAGGCGTCTCTCGCTACGAGACGCATTCCACCCTCAAGTGGAACTTGGGACTCCTGTATGCCTTTCTGCTGATACTACTCCTGTCCGAGTTCTCTCAAAGATCAGGACTGACTGGGCCTAAGTCATCCTAGTGGCTTCGGATTGGGCACAGTGTGGTGTCCAGAATTCCTCGGTTTGAGCATATGTCCTCCAGTCAGGTTGTTCCTCTGGGAGTACTTGCAGTCACAGCCACAGGGCAGTGTTTCTCACCCGGGCCTTTTCAATCTCCACCTTCATGCTTGGCTATTGAGCGGTGACAGCTGAACACCTTCGACCTTCCTTCTGAGGTGGTTGATGTAATATGCCATACAGACGCGCCTTGGCAAAAACTGTATATGCCTGTCGTTGGGACAAATTTGTGACTTGGTGCCGCACATGTGAGATTGAACCCCTCCAAGCCAAGTCACCTGACATTCTGTTGTTTTTTTCTATCTCTTGCATGACAAGGCTTTCCTTTGGGCACAGTTAAGGGGTATCTTTTTGCCCTTTCAGCTTTTTTAAGGTTGCCAGATCAGCCCAACTTGTTTAAGTCACCGGTTATGATGTGATTTTTGAAAAGACTGTAACATATTTTGCATGTCCCTTCTCCTTTTGTCAGGCCCAAATGGTAACCTAATCTGGTCCTGACTTATCTGATGTGCACTCTGTTTGAGTTGCATCACAGCTTTTGTTTACGGCTCTTTTCTATCAAGATTGTATTCCACATCTCCATCATCTCAGCACGGCGTGTGAGTGAGCTTCAGGCTCTCTGTGCTAATCCACCAAAGCGTGTACAAAAAAATCCACATTTTTTTTCGAAACAATATTGTTCCACTCACAATATTGTTTTTACATAGGAGTCACAAACAGGGGCTCTCAAAAAACTACAACAAACTTTTACCATTGGCCCACACGCAATTCTGCCGGTCCCGAGCCCTGTCAACCTTGAATTTGTCAATAATATCCTTAACCAAGATGGCCAGAGCAGTTTGCTGTCTAGACCCAGGACGCATTATAATACGCTGCAGTGCTCAAATACCGCAGTCCCGGAAGTATGCACTACGGGGACAGGAGCCTGGGTAGGACAGTAGCTAGTTGCTATGCCTCCTTGCTGTGACTATTTCTAATCCTTGGAGGATAATCGCTAAGCCGCTTGAACAACATCCACATTCTGGTATGGAATGCGCCACACCAATGGTAATGCGTATTAAATAGAATTTGAATCTTGTTTCAGATCATAGCAACTAAGTGCTCTGTTACCCCCGTCAACACAACCCCACTTACCTAGGGGTGAGTTTGCATAAACATATATGGTGCAACTTGGCCCTTGCGGTCACTTTTTGTTCACGGGTTCCACCACTTATGGAGTACCAACACACCCATAGTTGGACCACTCTATTTACTCTTAGACAAACACATCTGATTTTCTCAGTCCTGGTGTTCGAATGCTCTTGGAGTACAACTCGCCGCATTCCTAGTTATAAATCTCTGTATATGTGTTTCATGAATGTTTGTGTGCCTGTCACGGTTGTTTGTTATGTGCGCCAGGCAAATTCATGAGGGCACTCACGGCACAGGGATTTAAAGTTGATATGGAACGCTGCACAAGGGTAACACTTTACCCATGTCACCCTTGCGGTCATAGCACACTAGGCCACTGCTAGTACTATCAGCATATCAAGGTTGAAGCACCTTATCAACTGGATATTCACTCTCTCATCTGCCGCAATAATACTACACTCCACATCACTCAGCATGTTACTACAAGCAAATTGAATTCTTGCATTCAGCACCTCCTAAACTGGACCTTGGTTGTTCTGGTTTTTATCTCCTCCCCTTCCCCCTTTTTCAGGTCTTCTTTCTCAGGGTCAAGTAGACCCGGTTTACTCAACTGTATCGGTTGCCAGCCAACCATACGTATCCTGGAACCAGTATTGCGGTAGTGCTAGAGTACGATCAAATCCCTTTTTTCTGGTCCTGATGAAGTGCCACCAGACCCGTTGGGTTACTCTTGGCATGAAACCTGTCGACCATATGCACCACACTGGCCCTACAGGATCATTACATCCAGCCGGAGATCACATTTTTTAGTTAGGCTAGTGCCCTCTGGGAATAAAAGCATTAGTCAGGGTTGCTCTAGACCTAATTTAATTTTCACACTCACCGCATTACCTAGCCCACACACCTGCACTCACCCTACTGCTTCATCAACTAAAGATCTCGCCAAAGAGCCCCTTCATGGGTGGCCCTCGGGCATTGCAGCGCCGGTCCGACGAAAAGTAGGCCCAATGATGAAGCATGACATCCTTCGGGGTGTGTGAGGGCACTTTTTAGAAAGATTTGTATTTTCCTGCTCTCCTAGGAACTGCATACCCCTTGTTTTTCTCACTCCACCATAGACCTTCTTCTTCCCAGAAAAGCTGGTGCTGAGGACTTGGGCGACATTTCTGCCAAAAGTTGTGACTCTGTTGAACATTGGTCAAATCATCACTGTTGGCATTCTATGCTGCACCCCACCACTCTAAGGAGGGGGAGAGACTCCATCACTTGGTTTCCAAAAGAGCACTCAGTTTTTACATTGATTGTGAACGTTTAGCACTTTACAATAATAATAGTAAGAGACATTTATAGAGCAGGCAGCTACCTCAACTGAGGTGTCCCGGCGCTAACCCTGATAATATCATTGCCAAGCCCAATGGACCACTAGACTCTGCGGTTAAACAGCCAGGTCTTCAAGGCCCTTCTGAACTCCTGCTCAGAGTGCATCATACGCAGTTGGAGGGGCAGGTCATTTCAGGATTTAATGGTTCCCACCTCAAAAGTTCTGCCCCCGTTCTCACTTTGGCAAAACGGGGGACGCATAGGTAGCGCTTCAAGTTGGATCGCAGTGATCTGTCCTGAAAGAAAGGGCGAAGTCTCGACCTCTTCCCTGGTAGGCTCGGAAGGCAGATGTGAGGGCCTTAAATTCAACTCTCTTTGTGGGGTTCTTTGGAGCAAGAAAAGGCAAGGCTGTGCAGAAGTGACCCTTCTACAGCTGGACTGTCCTCTGCGTAAAGATCTGCTATGCTTTGGCCAAGAAGCAGCCTCTATAAGGACTGCGTGCTCATTCCCCCACGGCCAAAGCTGTTTCCACGGCGTTAGCACATGGGATCCCTGTCCTAGATATCTGCAAGAAGCTTTTTGGGTGTTTCTCCATAAATTCACTAGGCACTATTGTCTGGATGCTCAGTTGTGCCGGGAGGGACATTTTGCCTGCTCAGTCCTTCAGGACTTTCTGGTTTAAGTCCACTCACAGATCCACCTCCAAATTGGCACTACTTTGGTATTTATGCGAACGGTGAGGAATCTGCAGCTAGATGTCTCTATCAGAAGAACAAATACTTAATTTCAGTAACGCTCTTTCTGGTAGGGACCTCTACCTAGCTGCATATTCCTCCCATATTCCCCTTTCTGTGATAGGACTCCAAATGTTAATATCCAAAGTTTAAGAATCTGCACATTGTTTTTGATTAGTATCATTATTCGGGATCTGTGTTTGGGGGCCTGGACAGCCTCGAAAGCAACTGAACTCAGCGCGGAGGGTGATATCTATTTTGGCTCCACTTGCCATTTCTGAAGCGAAACATCGGTGGTTAGGAGCTTCACGGTGCCACCGAGGTACTGCTGAAATATCCTACTGATTCTAAAATCAAAGCATAGGGCCTCAGTTTGATTTTGGAAGACTAGTCACTACGATGACGGCTATCCCATCCGCTGAATATATATTTCAGCAGTAACCTGTCCGCCAAATCTAAATCTGAAAGAGACACGTTAGTGATAGATTCCTTACCTCAGAATATCCCCAGGTGTCAGACTGGATCCAGAAAGTTTTGCTTAGCAGTACCCCTGCGCGTCAGTAGGTGGCGTCCTGCGGCTCCGTGCCCGGCACTGGCGTTGTAAGCGCCGAGATGACGTCACGGAGACTACTTAGGCGCCACCCATGCACGCTGACGTCAGTTCTTTCTTTTTCCGCGCCAGCAAGCGCAGATCCGTATAGAGCACGTACCTCAGTCACTTTTTGACTGCCTTTTTTGAGACTTTTGTCTCACCCCTTGTTTGTCCTAGTGCACGTAGGGATGCCTGGATTTAAGTCCTGCGGGGCCTGCTGCCGTAATATGTCGGTGGCGGACGCCCACAATGTTTGCCTCTACTGCCTGGAGCCTGACCACGACTCCCGGACCTGCCGGGACTGTCGGGACTGTCGAGCCATGGCCCGAAGGCCTTGAGGGAGCGGCACCAGAAGTTGCTGGAGCTCCGGCATTCTTCCCACTGCTGCTCCGGGTCTCGGGAACGCTCGCGGGACCAAAGTCGTCGTTCTTCGGGCTCCAAGTCTACGCCCTCGGATTCCATTAAGCGATAACATAAAAATAAGTCGAAGATGCGCATTCGCTCTCCGACGCCCCCCCCGCCGCTCATCGGATGCGGACGAGGGGGACAGGGGTTCTGCCCCTGCGGCTCCTCTGGAGCGGGGGAGTCCTGCGGCCTTCCAGCCTTACCCGGGCCGGTCTGCGACTCCCGAACAGGTGCAAGAGTTTCTTGCTGCCATGAACCGCTTTTTAGGCCTTGGGCTCCCGCCGGCGCACCTTCGGGCCCCGCGGTCCTGTGTCCAGATCATGTTGGCCTGTTGGGGCCGCCGGCGGATCCAGCTTCGGCACCACAGGATCCTGCGCCGCTGGCTCCGGCCCCAGTGGCACAAGGTCCAGCGCTTCCGGCTTCGGCACCAGCTCCGCACTCAGTGCCGCAGTGGGTGCCGTTAATTCCACCCTTGTCCCAGTTCCAGGACCATTTTGTTCCTACTTTGGACCCGAATTGGGAGGCGGTGCCGGTCCGGCCCCGGCCGGCGCCGTTTCCGACGCCGTTTGTCCCTTCTCCAGCTCCGGTTCTGCCATTGTGACTGGCCCCTCCTGCACCGGAGGCGGAGGAGGACTGGGAGGGGTCCGAGGACCCTCTTGCCCGGAAGTTTGACTCCGAGCAGGATTGGGTGGACGACCTGGAGGATGCAAACGACCTCGATGTCTCTTCTGACCCGGGCTTTGACTCTCCCCCGCCTACGATGGAGGAAGGGGCTTCCTACATGATGGTGCTTCGTCGGGCTGCTGAGACCCTTAATCTCCCCACAGTGACCCTCAAAACTAACCTCCTCACCGAGGTGCTCCAGACTGCTCTACTTCATCACAGCCGTTGCTTCCATTCAATGAAGTCCTTACCCGAATCTTCTTGGGCACTTGGTCACGGGCGGCCACGGGGGCCCCTGTGGATAAGAATGTCACCAGACACCACCGCACAGCGCCTGGCGACCCCGCCTTTCTGACCACTTATCCCACGCCTTTTGCCTTGTCATCCAGGCTTCGACGTCGCAGAGTGCCTTTCCCACGTCCCTGCCAGATAAGGACTCTAAGAAACTGGTACAGTTTGGTAAGCGGTTGTTCTCTTCAGCCAGCTTGGGGCTGCGGTCGGTACACACCTCCTGCTTAGTGGGCCGCTACTCCCACTCCGAATGGTATACTGTTGCTCAGGTGTTGCCTCATTGTCCTGAGGAGGTCCAGGCTGTCCTTTCTCAGGTGATTGCTGAGGTTAAGGATGCGGCTAAGTTCGCCATTCGGTGTGGTTTGGACAACACCGAATCGTCGGGCAGGGTGATTTCTACAACTGTGGCGTTGCGACGCCAAGCCTGGTTGCGTTAACTGGGTTCTCGGCCGATGTCCAGAGCTCGCTCATGGACATGCCCTTTGATGGCACCCGCCTGTTTGGCGATAAGGCTGACAGTGCACTGGAGCGCTTTAAGGACTCGCGGGCCACGGCTAAGTCCTTTGGTCTTTCTGTGAAGAACCCGGCCACTCCTGGTTTTCGTTCCTTTCGTGGCCAGGTGAGAGGCACTCCGGCACGTTCCTTCAACAAGCCTGTGCAGAACCAGCCTCAGCGCAGCCGTGGTTGCGGCTTCCGCAGGAGCGGGTCTGGGAATCAGCGTGCTGGTCAGCCCACCTCCACCCCCACTGCTTCTACCTCCAAGCCTTCCTAATCCGAGCTTCGCGGAGCACCCCACGCTATTGGATGGCAGGATCTGCCACCACCTCCCCCACTGGCGCGACATTACGTAGCAGAAGTGGGTGCTGCAGATCATTCGCAGGGGTTACTCCCTTCCCTTTCAGTCCTCCCCCAGGCCATGCTAACTCGGTGCCATCGCATGTCGGGGATCATTTGGTTCTTCTCCACCAGGAAATCACAGCCCTCTTGGCCAAGGGGGCCATCGAGTGCGTTCCCAGGCGGGAAGTAGGGAGTGGTTGTTATTCCCACTACACAAGAAGGACAAGGGGGGCCTGCGCCCCATCTTGGACCTCCGGAACGTCAATTGCTCCCTCCGGAAGGAGAAATTCAAAATGCTGACTCTGGCTCAGGTCCTGGCTACCCTCGACCCTTGAGACTGGATGGTAGCGTTGGACTTGCAGGATGCATATTTTCACATCCCCATCCTGCCGGCCCACCGGCGTTACCTGCGGTTCACAGTAGGCCAGGAGCATTTTCAGTTTACTGTGCTCCCCTTTGGCCTTACCAGTGCCCCTCAGGTTTTCACAAAAGTGATGGTGGTGGTCGCAGCTCACCTGTGCAGGGGTGTCAGTCTTCCCCTACCTCGACGAATGGTTGTTGAAGGTTGGCTCACCCCAGGCAGTCGTCACCCACCTTCAGGCTACGGTCGACCTCCTGCATTTGCTGAGGTTCTCCATCAATGTGCCAAAGTCGCACCTGAGTCCTTCTCAGAAGCTCGCCTTTATCGGAGCGGTTCTGGATTCGACGCTGTTTCGGGTTTATTCTCCCGAGATGCGAGTCCAGAATATTCAGGCTATGATTCCGATCTTTCAGCCTCTATCCCGGGTTTCAGTCAGGATGACCCTTTGGCTCCTGGGCCTGATGGCCTCCTGCATCCTGCTAGTGCAACATGCCAGGTGGCATATGCGGGCTCTGCAGTGGGACCTGAAGTTCCAATGGGCACAGCATCAGGGCAACCTGTCCCATCAAGTCCCGATCTCGGAGGGCACTGCACATCAGTTGCCCGATTGGGTCAATGGCAGATCCGTCTCCCTTCCCCAACCGGAGTACACACTGATATCGGATACGTTTCTCCTGGGATGGGGAGGCCACTTGGGAGAGGCGGAGATCAGAGGCCTCTGGTCTTTGGCGGAATCCCGGCTCCATATCAACCTTTTGATCTGACTTGCACTGAAGGCATTCCTTCCCTCTGTCCGGGGAAGTGTGGTGCAGGTGTTCTCGGACAATACCACAGTGGTATTGGAACAAACAGGGCAAGGTGGGGTCCTGGACCCTATGTCAGGAGGCTCTGCGCCTCTGGACATGGCTGGATCAAGGCATCTCCTTGGTGGTTCTACACCTGGTAGGTTCTCTGAACACCAGCGCGGACAAACTCAGCCGTCAGTGCTTGATGGATCACGAATGGCGTCTGAACTTGGACATGGCGCAAGGTCTCTTTCAGCAGTGGGGAGGGCCTTGGTTAGATCTATTTGCCCAATTTCATCAGTTCTGCGCGTTTGAATTTCCAAGGCGGCACTTGCTTGGCGACGCTTTTCATGACGATTGGAGTTACAGTTTATTGTGCGCCTTTCCGCCAATACCACTTCTGCCCAGAGTGCTGAAGAAGATTCTGTGCGACCAGGCCAGAGTCATCCTCGTGGCTCCGGATTGGGCGCGAAGATACTGGTATCCCGAGCTACTCAGCATGGCGATCAATCCCCCGATCCAACGGCCTCTTCGGGAGGATCTAATGTCGCAGCAGCAGGGGACGGTCCTCCACCGGAACCTGTCCAGCCTCCACCTCCATGCTTGGAGATTGAGCGGTGACAGTTGAGAGCTTTCGGTCTTCCTCCGTAAGTCTGGGATGTCATTCTGGCAGCCAGGCGTTCCTCCACAAAGACGGTATACTCCTGCAGCTGGAACAAGTTTGTTGCATGGTGCACAGCAAAGGCTGTGGATCCCCTTTCTGCCCCGCTTTCCGAGGATCTTTTGTTCCTTCTTTCTTTGGCCCAGCAGGGCTCTGCTCTGGGCACTATCAAAGGCTATCTCTCGGCCATTTCTGCCTTTTTACGGCTTCCTGATCAACCTTCTCTTTTTAAGTCCCCAGTTGTGAACCGTTTTCTGAAAGGCATTACACACATGTTCCCTCCCGTGCCATTTATCATGCCTCAATGGGACTTAAACCTTGTCTTGACGTTTCTGATGTGCGCTCCCTTCGAGCCCCTTCATAACTGTCCCTTGCGTCTTCTCACCTTAAAGACTGCTTTCCTGGTTGCTATCTCCTCTGCCAGAAGAGTGAGAGAGCTCCAGGCTCTTTCTTCAAAACCTCTTTTCCTTTCTGTTCATCTGGACAAGGTGGTTCTGAGGACCCGTCCTTCTTTTTTGCCAAAGGTTGTCACGCCCTTCCACATCGGGCAGACCATCACTTTGCCTACCTTCTTTCTGCCTCCGCATCCTTCCAGAGAGGAAGAGAGGCACCACCGTCTGGACCCAAAACGTGCGCTCTCCTACCTGAGCCGCACACATCAGTTCCGGCGGGTTGTTCTCTGCATTAAGGCGTGTTACTCATTGGCTAAGAAGGAGCCTCCTGTGGGGCTGCGTGCCCATTCTACCAGGGCAACAGCAGCCTCCACTGCCTTGAGACGTGGCGTTCCCTTGCAGGACATTTGTCTGGCAGCTACGTGGGCCTCGCTCCACACATTTACTAAGCATTACTGCCTTGACAGTCATCTCTGGAGAGACAGCTTCTTTGGCCGTTCTGTTCTCCGTGACTTCTGTTATACTCTTGTTAGCAGACCCACCACTGGGGTTGGTATTGCTGGGGTATCTATTCTAAGGTAAAGAATCTATCACTAAAGTGTCTCTTTCAGATGCACAAGTTACTACTTGTGTAACGATATATCTGTAAGAGACATTAGTTAGTGATAGATTCCTTACCGACCCACCCATCCTCCCCGTTCTGCGAACTGATTACTAGGGTTAAGGTCATCCCTTACAGGGCCCTAGTTTTATGCACCAATGGTCAGTATCTTGCATGGCTCTGCGTTCCTGGTGCGGAAAGTAGTGTACAGAACTGACGTCAGTGTGCATGGGTGGTGCCTAAGTAGTCTCCGTGACGTCATCTCGGCGCTTACGACGCCAGTGCCGGACGCGCAGGCGCAGGACGCCACCTACTGACGCACAGTGGTACGCTAAGCAAAACTTTCCGGATCCAGTCTGACGCCTGGGGATATTCCAAGGTAAGGAATATATCGCTAACTAATGTCTCTTACAGATATATCCTTACATAAGTAGTAACTTGTGCATCAGGCCCAAAGTCATATTAATTATCAAATATATATCTCCATTCTGTTTCTCAGAAGGATATCCATCTCACACCCAAAAACCACACAGACATACTAGCGACCTGAGTATGAAAGCAAGCATCCATATACCAGTGTGCATTTACCAATTTTTCACTCCCAAGGGCTAAGTACACAAAAACTCATTAAAGCTACTAACACCAAGTATAATAGTAATCTCATTTGTTCCAAATCACCATTCATGGTTGCAAGAAAATGGAAATCCAAAGGCAGCCCCCACAGCAAACACACCATAGACAATCGAGCTCATGGCTCAACTTTGGTGCCGGCAGTCGATGTCTGAATAAACGCTCTGTCCGGCATTGCTCCAAGGAGAAACTGAGCAGTTCTCTGGCACCATGTGCTGACGCGATCATACACTAGACCGTAGCCCATGTGCGGCGCCATCCTGGAAGTATGCAGAAACCAAGATGACAGCCTTCAAAGTAAGCGCAACATGCACTGTGTATGACATGGAGGTTTCATTTCTTTTCTGCGCAACGTGAACTGTGTGTGACATGGGGGTTGCATTTTTTTTCTGAATTATCCGTCAGCGGCCCAAATTTAAACTTGTATTTTATCTCCACAAATAAAACCATTAGAGAGTTTGTCCATTTGGGACTGTAGGACATTCTTTTTTCCCACAGATTATTAATGTTTCAACCATTACCTGGAATTTCATCTCTGTTAATTTAAGAATTTTTAAATTGATGTCAGGCTTTACTGTTGATTCACTAGGTTGGAATACCTGAAAAATTAATGCAGTATTTTTAAATCCCATTATCTGAATACTTCTCTTTCAAAGCCTGATATTTCTCGCTAGCTTCTGAAAAGTTAACATTTCCTAGAGTCAGCGCTCCTCTACTTTAAGTTTCACCTGTTTTATAATATGTTAGTTCCACTAAAACTGCCAATGTCCTCTGTTCAAGTCGCTGCTTTTGATTTGGGTGTAAACATTTCTTAAATTACTGCATAGAGGCTCGACCTGTTCTACCACAACAGAAAAATTACATAAAATAAATGGGCAGAATCTTCTAGAATTGTTTGAGGGCATTCTAAATTAAGAGAGCAGACCCTCCATGAATGCAGTGAATCTTAGGCAGCTTACACATAGCTTAGTCTCCAGTGATTTATGTTCACCTATGCCCTTGATTCTGTCATGAAAGCTTAATGGAAGAGATTCCTTGAGTTATGTAAATGAAAGGAGTGAATGTTACTTTTCTGCTTCAGACTGTTTTGTATAGGTTTCCTACTTTATTTTTACTAGTCATGGCATTGGAAAGGGACTAACAAACGTTCTCCCACCTCACTGTCTGTACCCTAGCTTTCAGGGGCATACTCCAAAGCATTGTCCGAGCTTAAGTTAGGCTGATTCCTGAAACTAGCCTTTAGTTTAGTTTATTAGTCAATTAAAACCATAAACAAAATCACACGGTTAAAAAGTACATAACGAATAAAAAGTAAAATGGATGTAAAACGGCTATGTTATACAGTTAGTACAACCTCGACTCTTCAAGCTACATAACCTTAGCTTTCTTCAACTTTCCTTCCTAGAAATTTTAGTCGGGATACCAACACTAATCTATGTTAGATAAAAAGTGACTAAACAGGAATCGTTTGTTACCCTGGTGTCTAAAAAAGCAAGCTTTCTGCACAGATAACTAAAAAGTCCCTTAAATAAATTAATATATATATAATTAAAATGCCTGTAAGCGTTGCCAGATGCACTTTGAAACCCACTATTAAAAACAATTATACAAATATTCACATCATTAAGAATACAGAAATAGATAAAGTAGTTATCTGAGTCTAACGGGATAGGGAACTACTAGTTTCAGTCCCTAGCAGCCCGTCCTTCACAGTTACTGTGCATGCTTGGTTAACATTAAAGGTTTCCAAGTTATTACAATTCAGAATTACATTCAGGGACCACCTCCAGATTACACAACGCATATCGTATTAGCTGATCATTTTCTTAAAACAGATCGATAACTGAGTCAGTCTAATGTTCAGCATGGTGTTGATTGGGTCCATGGACTCCACCAGTTCATGCCTGCAGAACCTAATTCCCTGTTCAAGGAACTCCCGCCTTAATAGAACTCCTTGTTGACCCATCAAAGCAGGACAAACGCAGACAACGTGAAGCAGAGATTCAGGCCCCTGGTGGCATAGACGGCAGGACTGGTCTTCACTTTGACCGGACATCCTCCATTTTGGATCGAGGTCTACTGTGGGTATTTTTCCAAATCTTAGGGCCAAAAACGACTGTTTGATCTTCCGATGGGAAGGTACAGGTAGCAAGGCTGATTCTCTTAGAGTGGAATATGATTTCAACACCAGCCACCCGTGGAAACGTTTTGACAGGATATCTTTGTCTGCCATCCAACTTTGCACTTTTGTAGATTTATTTGCAAGCTTATTAAAGATTTGCCCAGAGATATTAGAATTCCAAAGGTCACCCAAATCAAGTGTCCTAATGCTGTTTTCTAAAAATGTCTTGTAAGCACAGTTGCCCCTTTGCAAGTTAATTTCAGTTCAGACTAGATTTGTCAGAGTGTTTTCTGCTGCTGCTCGCAAGTTATAACATAGCTTTACAAACGCCGCCGGCCTAGCGAGTGTCTGTTTTGTAAGCAGAAATTCTAGCCGGATTTGCGCCGAAGAAGCCGACTTGGGGCGCCTAAAAATTTGTTTATAGGCTCTTATCATCAGTTTTTCTAGCTAAAGAGCATCATCGCTCAACATAATCTCCTTTCCATATGCAAGGGTTGGCAACAGTTTGGCTTTCAGAACTGATCCCATGGGCTTTAGATTGTGACCTTTAATAGATCTGGCCAGTGACGAAAAGCCCTAATTAGGGACCTGCGCTTTCGCCCTAATTGCCTTCTTCTGGGAAACAAAGGAGGAATTTGCATCTATTTTCACTCCAAGGTATACGTAGAGTTTGACCTCCTCGATTTTGTTTCCGTAAATAACCCATTTTTGATTTGTCTTGACGGGACGATTGCACACCATCACACTAGTTTTTGAAAAATCTATTTCCAAGCCGTTCTTTTCAGTGTAAGAGTGTAGTGAAACTAGTTATAGTGTACGTCCGCGTCGGCTCTTCCGCTATGACGAAGGAGTGTCACTCCACCTGCCAGCTGCCGAAAAAATGAAAATGAAACGATAATTAACTCTCTCGTTTATTATCATTTTATTTTTCTCTCTGAGCTGAGGCTTGGTAGCGGGCCAGAGTGGTGACAGGCTGGAGGGGGAATATTGGGCACTGCCTTCACTGTGCATGTGGGTTTGGCTGCCGTCTCGGCCGGTTAAACCCACATGCGCAGTGAAGCTTTCTCCAACTCTGGCTGCATTGCTTGGTTGAAGAGAGCAGGCACAGGCCCCCAGTCTGTGTAGGAGCGCAAATCATTGGCGGTCAGGCCAATCCTGACTCTGCTTTCAGCAGCATGAAAGCAACGTCAGGATCGGCTGCAATATGTTATGTTATGTTATGTTATGTTATGTGGTTTTTATTTGGCGCACAGAGGCTCCAGCTAAGGAGCGTCCTGGCGCCCGACAAGGCAGCTACACAACACAACTAAATAAAACAACACAAGCATACAACTAAGGGAATAAAAACGTTTTCACAGCGCGACGAAAGGAAAGCAAATCGCTCATAGCGCGAATTGCCGGGGGTAAGGAGTTCCACAAAGCAGCGGCCCGCACTCGAAATGAGCGTCCACCGGCCCTACTTCGCTTAAAGCGCGGCACCACGGCAATACACTCTGGGAGCCTGTGCCTGAAGAAGTGAGGAGCACGATGTGGCAAGCAGGTAAGTGGTTTATTTTAAATTCTTTAATTTGTCTCCCCTGTCCCTGTTACCCACCCGCCTCATCCGCGTGCCCCAACTCCTTTCGTCCCCGTCCCCCACCTCCTCTCGTCCCCGTCCTCCACCTCCTCTCGTCCCCGTCCTCCACAACCCCTCCCGCAACTCACCGGCCGCTACTGGTTGGTGTACGTATATGAACATAGTACGAGTCACAAAACCAAAGTGTAGGTAAAGTGTATGCACATGTGTTTTTTGCAGATGTATATAATGAACAGTACATGTGTGCATGTAAGAGACGCGTGAGAGGAGTGACAAGGGGCATTTGGTGCACACCCACAAAAGTTACAGAGAATCTAACACATCCAAATGAACTAGGCAGGGGTTGAGAATGTATTGGGGAAAGGAAAGGTGTTCCAGGCATTTTAGAAATCAGGTGTTGTGTACACGAAGAGGGGGCAGGCAAGAGAGTAAAAATGATATCGTAGGAAAGAAGAGCTTACTTTTAAAAAGATGAATAGCCCTTCTTTTTTCACCATCAACTCGTATAATGTGCGTGGTGCATGCATTATACATGTTTATGATAAAGAAAATTATCACAGAGAACCTGTGTGTGAACCCATCATGCACATGTATGAACGTGCAGCTTACTTGAAGCCTCACGCACGAGCCTCAAGTGAATGTAGGTGACTGTCCAAAAATAAAGGTCATGTCGCAGTCTCTACTTTTGCCACTCGCCCCTAATTAGAATTATTCTCAGGTTTTGGAATCTGACATAAATATTTGTGATTCCTCTGTGAAACTGTGTACAACTTCTGCTTAGAATCTGGGGTGAAATCCATTAAAAGAAAACAAAGCTGTGGGCTGTGTGTCTGCTTTGTCGATTATTCAGTTTATAAATCCATATTTTTAATTGACCTGGTCTTTACTGTATTTGTTTCCTTTATTGCCTTGCACTCTTCCTTTGTAAAAGTTTTCGATTCACATCGACTAGGCAGAGGCCCCTCGTGGTATTTTTGAAATATAACTAAGCAGCAAATTTATCAAGAAACGGCTTTAAAACTGTTCAATTTGGTGCTTCTTTTATCCTAAGAAATGCACGTAATTTGAAGCCAGTCTGCATGTAATAACTATGCGTGGTGCTGAAATGTATCAAGGGATTAGCTGTTAGCTCTTATTTTTAGTAACTGGCTCCTTTTAAATCGCCAATTCTAACTGTATCTGATTCAGAAAATACCACCATCGCCTTCTTTTGTATGAAGATTTCAGAGCGCCCCCTAATGATCATGTTTAATGTTACACATTTGCTTCCTCACTTGATATTGGAGCCTCTCTGCTCCCTCTACTCCGCCCAGTGATGTTCTTGGTCTCTCCTGGTCACACTAATAAGTCTGTTTTAGGTCTCGCCTTAGGCATTGCGTTAGCAATCCTTTGGCGAGATATTTAGTGGGGCTTTCAAAAATGCTCCCAAAGCAGGTGGATTGGGTACAGTGCATGTGCGCTGGGCGCACGCACCATTTGTCCGCCTGCTGATCACTTTCGCTGCCGCTTTGATGTACTCAGTGAGCCGCGCTGCCACTGAGAACATCAAAGCGGCGGCAAAAATGATCCCCATTTGACATCCAAAGCCCTCACTTAACTGATTTGCTTGTGTTTTTTAAACCAAGGCAGCGGGGGCTATTCAGCTTCTCCTTTGCCTAAAACTCACACATGTTGCTTACTACGTTATTCGCTTACCTTAAAAGCGAATCTATCTACATTTCAGTGCTTTTGCTTTTACTGCCCAATTTAATCTTGGTGGCCCACGAAGATGTACATCGGCTGTTAATAGATTTTGAATTTATTTATAAAATTAGATAATTTGTACACCAAGCAAACATTTCGGTATGCATCTAAGTAACATGGATAGTTGAGACTTGTTTACTTTCACCAGCAAACGTTTAAAAGTAACAATGTTGAATGCTGCTTCTGCCGGACAGAGGGCAGTTTCTAGCAGGATTTTTGTCTCACAGCCCTTTGTTCCCAGTAGTGGACGAGTGTCCGCTATGGTAGCAGATCCCTGTCTCGTCCACATGTTAATGTTTTCTTTAGGTGATTGTGTCGGCCTGCATCTGACCACTTTTTCTTCCTCACGCCTAAAAACCAGATATGTAAATAAGGTGGCGTCCATCTGCTCTCCCTACCTACCTTTGGTTGCTTGCAGATCCATTTTTCTGATGGACATTTTAAATGCGAGCAAGCAACATGCCTGTGTTCATATTTGAATGTGTTAGGAAAATTCTTTGCTTAATGGGCCTTCATTCGCAGGCTATTCAGTCTTTTTAAAAGTGTTCCAAAGCTTGGTGTTGCATGTTTTCTTTGCATACATGAAAACATGTAAATGTTAAACGTTGTTGGTTTCTAATGTGACAAAGCTCAACAGGCTTTACTTTTCGTGAAAATTGAGGCCACCGAATTGAATGGAATCTCGGAAGGTACTTTACGGCCTGCACAGTGCTTCTCCAATCCCTGTTTAGAGCCTAGCGATGTAATCCAAATTTCAAGTGTATACATTTTTTGTAGCTCTACAATGGGACACTTTCCAAGTGTTCTTAACCTTGACTGTGAAGTTTACCCCCCCTTTTCCAACACACACACACACCACTTCTCAGGCCACCAAGCAATTCTTTTCCCAATTTTGGTTAAAGCAACAATGTTGAATGCTGCTTCTGCCGGACAGAGGGCAGTTTCTAGCAGGATTTTTGTCTCACAGCCCTTTGTTCCCAGTAGTGGACGAGTGTCCGCTATGGTAGCAGATCCCTGTCTCGTCCACATGTTAATGTTTTCTTTAGGTGATTGTGTCGGCCTGCATCTGACCACTTTTTCTTCCTCACGCCTAAAAACCAGATATGTAAATAAGGTGGCGTCCATCTGCTCTCCCTACCTACCTTTGGTTGCTTGCAGATCCATTTTTCTGATGGACATTTTAAATGCGAGCAAGCAACATGCCTGTGTTCATATTTGAATGTGTTAGGAAAATTCTTTGCTTAATGGGCCTTCATTCGCAGGCTATTCAGTCTTTTTAAAAGTGTTCCAAAGCTTGGTGTTGCATGTTTTCTTTGCATACATGAAAACATGTAAATGTTAAACGTTGTTGGCTTCTAATGTGACAAAGCTCAACAGGCTTTACTTTTCGTGAAAATTGAGGCCACCGAATTGAATGGAATCTCGGAAGGTACTTTACGGCCTGCACAGTGCTTCTCCAATCCCTGTTTAGAGCCTAGCGATGTAATCCAAATTTCAAGTGTATACATTTTTTGTAGCTCTACAATGGGACACTTTCCAAGTGTTCTTAACCTTGACTGTGAAGTTTACCCCCCCTTTTCCAACACACACACACACCACTTCTCAGGCCACCAAGCAATTCTTTTCCCAATTTTGGTTAAAGCATGTGTTCAATCCAATTATCGGACATTAATTGTTTCCTATGCAAAAATCACAAATTCATCTGAATTAGAGATGCCCAGGGAGGTTTTAGTATTATGATCCAAAACTTTGAATATATTTTCCCTTTTAAAGTATTAGCACTACCGTTTAATATTTTGAGAATCTGTTGAACACAATGTTGAGATGTGTTCGTAAAACAGCCACCAAACTATCAACATACATTTAACTGTTTCTGTCATTTTTCATTCGGATCGTTTCTGCCATCTCCCATGTTTAGTTCTTGGATTGGTCGGACCCTATTTACCTCCAAAGGTATCTGCAATGTACTGCGATTCAATCCTTTTACCCTGTCTTGCAATGTCTTTCAGGCAAGTACACTTTCTGGTCTCCCGATCATTGTTGCATTTAGAGAAACGATATACTAAATCAGGACAAACGCATTTTGATTTGATTGATCACCTTATTGGGGCATACACTGATGTAACTACGACGTTCATCCTGCCTTGGGCGTTATGCGGTTACCCTTTGTGCTACAGGTTATCCCTTAGCCCAGAGACTCTTGGCTCTAATTTCCCACATAATAGCTTAGAATACTATTCTGCTTGATTGGTTCATGTCATAGAACCAGCTTCTGATTTGCAAAAGGTGGAACTAAAATTGATACCTGGTAGTTTTTTTCTCCCATTTATGTAATATTCCTTTTGTCTTGACCAGGTTTAGGTCTGATCTCCGTTATACTGAGTTTGAATACCGCCGTTTAGCAGAATCGCAGGTTGCATACCGCCGTTCGACGCCGTTGGAATATTGCCGCCCTGCAGAACTACAATCCGAATATTTAAATTATGCGGCTGCCTATGGCGATTATCAGCATGCTGCACAGATGCCGTCTAATTTCCAGCGCCGTCTGTAGGGTGGTCATGGGTTGGACAGTCTTTCACTTGCTGGCTAACATTTGATTTCACAAACCCTATGCCCTAGGTCTGTGGATTGAGGAACTTCAAACCTTGTTAGCATGATCATTTTATACTATGTTCATCCATTGCTGAGGAATAACAGACTTTTAAAAAATTAAACCCATTTAGGCGCAGGGGCTTGTCACTCCCCCCCCCCCTGCAGAATTCTCCTCCTCCACCCCCTCCCTTTCAGTGCTATCGCCTTCTATCTATTGCCCTCTATCTATCTATCTCCCTCACTCTATCTATCTATTGCCCTCACTCTATCTATCGCCCTCACTCTATCTATCTATCTATCTATCTATCTATCTATCTATCTATCTATCTATCTATCTATCTATCTATCTATCGATCGCCCTCACTCTATGTATCGCATGACCACAACATCACTCAGCACTACCACAACATCACTCAGGGGCACCAGAACATCACTATGTGCTACTACAGCATCACTCGTCGTCACCACAACATCACTCAGCGCCAACACAACATCACTCAGCGCCACCACAGCATCAATCTGTGCAACCATTCAACAACAACCGGTTCTAATATGTTCTCTCACTGTTTCAACCTTTATCACAAATGTCACAAAAAGATGTTAATATTTGACTTGTGTTCTTGGATTTTCGTCTCAATAATATACACTGAACATAACCTTCATAAAAGTTATTTACAAAAGTTTAAGCTATTGCCATTAATTACAAGAACTTTTATTTAAGTATTAATTATTAAAAAAAATAAAAGCCATTGTTATTTGTAATATCAATACATCTGAGTCACGTAAATACAACACATATTGCATTACAAATGCTATAAGTGTCACATTTGTGAAAGTTAAAACTATTGGCATTGTAAATGACAAAGCTATTAATTTCGCTATTTTCAAAACCAACACATAAATAAAAAAATTGTCATTTACAGTACCAATAGCTCAAACTTTAATTTGAGACGGTGGTTGCCGGTAGGGGCACTGGCTCTTTGTTTCGGGGACTTATTTTCCCCACATCAGATATTTACCGGGATAAATATGCAAGGAGTATCTGGTGATGAATTTAAGAGGCATGAGGTGTAGTTAAGACTACCAGCCTTGATATTAGATGCGCTGACATTTAATTGCACCAGCCGCGGTCTCCTGAGCAGAGCTTTTTCACCGACATTCATTCTTTTACGAATTAATCAGTGGCTCAGCTGCCTCTTCCCCGAACTCAGCAGAGGATTGCTCCAATGAAAAGTAATCCAATATAGTTAATGATTCCTTTTAACTGGTACATAATTGGAATTTGTTTACTTCTTGCATGTGAAAACCCAAGAAAAATGGGCTGTTTGATGACAGATCTCGCTTGACTGCACAGTTATTGTGCCAATAGATGAGAAATTAATTTCTGGTGCATTGCAACATAGTTGTAAAGTGGGCACAGAGTGGATGTGGGTAAGACAGCAGGTTTAATTTTTTTTAGCTTATGGTCTTTACAACTACTATGGAGCAGAACTCAAAGCATTGCTAATAAGTACTAATTAAGAAAAAGACGTGTTTTGGTTTTGAGAAGCATTGGGTACCATTATACGGACATAGTGGTTAGTCCTAGAAGGGATGACTTCACCAAACAGAACCTATAGTGATGTCTCCTGGACGTGTGTAAGTATTCGATTTGGAAACCTAACTTACAGCTCTGACCTGTATATGTGAACATGTTACGACAACAGTAGAAAGGAAACATTGCCCAAGTATGTATGTAGGTATGTATGTTGTATTTGAGAAGCGCGAGGCTAGCTAGAGGGCTGTGTCGAAGGCAAAGATACAACCTGATATGATAATATGCAAATCATATATGAATGATTTGCAGACCAATATTAAGGGACACATTAAAGCTGCAAGTACACATACTTTTATGACGTGTTCGTTTTTTAGCTACCGTTATTCCAACCAAGCAGAAAAATGATGCGAAAATTAAGTAACCTAACTGCCAAAGTCATTTTAAATATGCCTTTCTGAGGCAAATACATACATCTCACAGAGGTGTTCAGCAATCATAGCCTCGGATGGTATTATCCTTTGTTTCTGTCTCGTTAGAAACCCAGGGACAGTGAGATAATGGACAGGTTGCAGCTGATTCTCTGTTTGTTATACTCACCAAAATGGTTGCAGTCGGGGCACAAGTCGGGAGTACACCCAGGTACACAGAGTCCACCCACTATTTTCACAGGGTGCACGCCGTTTCCCCTGCCAGGAACTTGGCCCCCACAGAAATATGCTGAACTTGTCCCAGTGTCATTTCCAGACACTGGGACACATTCAGCAGCGCTTGTACATTGTCTGCTTTCATTCCCAGCAGCAACGTGCAAGCAGGAGGGGGAATTTTTTAGATCGAGCCTGGCGGCAGCACGCATGCGCTGCTTGCTCTGCGAGGCATGCTGTATTAGGGTATGGTATAGAACCGTCTCCCACTCTCCATCCATATTTGTCATTGGCTTTGTGTCATTGTCCTTCTTAAATGGTGACTTCTGATTCGTAAATGGGCTTGTTAGGCCCGCCTTGGTACCGCCTTGTTTCCATTTGTTACGGCCCATAATGACTGGACCTTTCACTTTGGCGGGTTACAGGGCCTGTTTTATCTAGGGGGTGAACACTATTTTTTTTGTTGGCACTGATGGGGACAATGGCAGCTGCTTTTTTGGGGAATTTGCATAATGATTGCGGCGCCCGCTTTAGGGACACTGCAATCATTTTCCATTTGAAGTTTATTCATTTTTCATATTGAGTGCAGCGTCCACTTCTGGGACACTACGCTCTGTTTAATTTTTATTTTTTAACTTTAATAGTGAACGCGGTGCCCTCTTCAAGGACACCGCTCTCTTTTTGTTTATTATTTTTAACTTTATAACTGAGTGTGGCGCAGCTTTAAGGATACTGCCCTCGGTTTCTTTTTTTTTTTTTTTAACTTTAACACTCAATGCGGCGCCTGCTTCAAGGACACCGCGCTCAGTGTTAAAGTAGAAAAAATAAACCAAACGCAGTGTCCTTGAAGCAGCACCGTGATCAGTTTTAAAGTTAAACATTTGCAGTGCAATAGATCTCACATTTAAGCAAGTTTAAGCTATTGGTATTCTCATTGCCAATAGCTTAAACTTGTATTAATGCGAGACCTATTGCATTGCAAGTGCTTGTTTCACCTCCAGCTGGGCTGAAGTTAAGGGACCATCCGGCCTTCTTTTATCTGAATATCCTGACTGAAGGCGGCCTGGAACCTTACACTTAAATGTAAATGCCAAGGAAGGGAAACAAAGGCACGCAGCTTGTTATCTCTTCACAGGTACTTAAGAGAGGCATGCTTTTGCCTTTGTTCATTCCTTATATATAAGAGATGCGTGCACTGTAAGAATGTCATGAGTGTTGGTCTTTCCCAGTATTTACACAAATAACAATTTTAATATCACTATTTTATTTCTTTTTTTCAGCGCTACGCACTCCAATGCAGGGTGTCATAGCTCTTTACGTAACATACACATTGACAATAAATCATGTACATGTGTAAATCAATGTACAAGATGAGTTACATGAGACAGGGTTACCAGGTGTGGGAGTCATATGTCTTTCATAGCTCACTGTGCTACAATAGAAGGATTACAATTTATACACTTCAGGTAACAAAAGAACTCTGTGTTAAAAGCAGTAATCCATTTTACTATCTACATAAAATAAAAATCTGTCATCTAATGATACATGATGTGCTTTGCAGGAGATGCATGAACCCGCTAAGCTACTTTGATTCAAATCTGGGACTTCACAAAACAAAGATCTCTCCAACAAACTCATTCACCTCCAGCGTTATCTCACCATTATTACTATTCCCTGAGATTTACTGTGTACCTTTATAGCATTTGTCATCCCGAGTGGGACGGATATGCCCAGACGTGGGTCCCGGGCACTCCATGGCACTAGAGGCTAGCCTGGCTGATGAGGGGTGAAACCCCGAAACTCGTCCTAGGATGCTTGTTTCCAGCTCAAGGAGAACCTGGCTTGGCAGTTCGGGCTGGACTGTTCCCATGAGAAGAGGGGTCAAGACTAATTTGCATATGACTGGGTCTAAACTGGAATGGCATGGGGAGCAAAAGAAAGGATGGATTTATGACCAGATCTCTGTACTGGGGTGAATGTATGACATTGTTCAGCATTCTGTCCATCATTTGTTCTTTTTACCTTTACAGCATATTCTTTAACCCATAAAATATTTTTAAATGAAGACTTTGCAACCAATTAAGCAGAACATATCTACTGCCATGCTTCACCTTGTTGCTAATTTCTTTGTGATCGTGTTAAAAAAAGAAATCTATTAGTTGAGGCCCAAATTTTGGCCCGGATGTAGGTAATAGCAAATTACCGAATGGTAAATACCGAATTTTACCGATTCAGTATGTACTATTCGGTAATTGCTATGTAGGTAAAATATTCGGTAAAAATACCGAATCTGTAAGATTCGGTAATTACCGATTCTGTAATTACAGAATCGGTATTTGCCATTGATTCCCATGGGCCTTGAAGCCCATAGGAATCAATGGCAAATACCGATTCTGTAATTACAGAATCGGTAAAATTACTGAATTTGCAAGGGGGACAGGGTTTCACTTTGACACCCTGTTTCACCCCTGTTTCTGGCTTGTGTGCCATGTGACACACAGACATGCCCTTAGGGCATGTCTGTGTGCCACATGGCACAGGTGTGCATGCACAGATGTGCATGTACACTGGAATTTGTTATTTACCATGGAATAGTATTCCATGGTAAAGAACGATTCCGCCAGGGCCTGTGGCACTGATTACAGTGCCACCTACATCTTGATTTACAGAATCGGTAAATTTACCGATTCGGTATTTTACCGATTCTGTAAATTTACCGAATTGGTAAATATACCGACTCTGTAAATGAAATGGCCCCTACATGCCAAATCCCAAATACTGGTCGGTAACGGCCGAAATCGGCCGTTACCGGCCGGAAATTGGCGACCTACATCTGGCCCTTTGTGTCTGGGTTGCGTCACTTTTTTGGCACAATCAAGGCGCCAGATCTCATTTGTTAAAACTCAGAATGTGCTGAAATGTACTTGTTATATACCTGATAAACATGCATGAGATCCTAATATCTGATGTCACATCTTGTGATGTCACATCCAGTGAGGTCACTTCCTGTTATGTCACGCAAAATGTTACGCATCGTGACATCATGTGCTGTGATGGCACACGACATGATTTCACTTGGATACTGCCTAACCTGGTTAGTCCCCTCACTTCTTGTGCCCTGGTTGCGGAGGTCTTGTGGAACTAACAGGGGCACAGCCTGATTCAAGTGCCAGTGAGAGGACCCTGCAGGTGCTTGCTCATCTTATACAGATAGGCAGTGGGATTCTGTCCTGCTGTTTAATCTAGTCCCCATGCGCGGGGTTCTGTAATTCATGACTGACATAGGGTAGGAGGGGTGCATTATGTAGAAGCTGAGAGTCTCGGTGAGAAATGCCGATTTCTACACAGGATCCCTTAAACACCAAGGTCGCCTCAGACAAGTCGCAAGTAATGATGGCTGATTTCTGAATAAAGTGCGCAATTCGTTGCCCTTGAAGGGAGTTTAGGAACCTGACATTCAGAGAAATAACAAGATTTTTGTCCACGGACATAATGGAGATGGTCAAAGGAACATATAAAAACCTGTAAGCGTCAAAAAAGCATATTCTGGTTTTTACTACTTTGCTTTCCTCGGCAGTTGATTGTTGAGCCTGTATACAAATATTCTGTATGCGTAAAATTAGGCAGCAATAGATTTACAAATTCCAGTTTGTAATTTTTTTTTGCATTTCTGAAACAGCCATTCACCTGTTGCATTGATCTACAATTCTAATTCTGTTAATTCAATATTTTAGAGTTATATCTTCTACCTCTGGGCTCATACATTATACTCTTATCTGGGATGCTTGGCCAACAACAAAATGTTTCCAAGATGCCTTTTAAGGTAAATGTTGCGATGATATACCTCCTGACATGTTAGTTTCCTAAAATGCTGCCCCTGGGCCATATTTGACTTCACATCTTGGTTGATCGTTTGGCCATTTGAAGTGGGATTACCTGGCGGTGCTATAGCTTGTTCATATGTTATATGAATACTGGCCAATCAGAAGACACAATGCTTTCTGCCTAATTGTACACTCCTTTGTATAAAAAACGAGGCAACCTATTGGTTGCCTTTCTTGTAGTTATGCGAGACTTGGGCTTGGGCCGCACTCGTGTCACCACATTGTGTGCTTCCAGGATTGGCCTGCAGTTGGTTTTTGGCACTTTATAGATGTTTGCTTCTGTCAGTGCTCCATCTCGTGTGCAGCAGAGATGGTACCGCACATGTCTGGGTTCTTAGACCGACACTTCTACAGGTAAGTACCATATCATTGTTGATGCGCTGGGCACTGACCACATTATGTGTGACTTCAGAAAGGAGACATTTATCTCACAGGGTCTTGGATTTTCTTGCCTTAAATATGTAAAGTACTCTTTGTCAGGTTCATAGTGGGTCGTCCTGGCTGTTTATCTGACCAGTGAGTGCTTGGTCATTTTGTTTTCCCTTTCCTTATGGATATAAGTATCCTTTGGTGGGACCACTGGGTGTTAGATGGACTTTTTATTAGCCCAACTTTTATTTTTATTCAATGCTTTGCTAACTCGTTTGGCACAGCATTTGTTGCCCCCTTAGACACAGTGTAAATAGTTTTCTCATGATTTTGTTTTCAGCATGCAGTGATTTTTCCGCAGCTGTTCCATACAAGTTAATAGTCTGCCTGCTTTGTCAGTGCCAGTGTGAATAGTTTTCTCATGATTTGTTGGATTTTTGTTTTCAGCATACAGTGATTTTCTTGCAGTCGTTCTATACACGTTAATAGTCTGCCTGCTTTGTCAGTGCCAATGTGAATAGTTTTCTAATGATTTGTTGTACTTTTGTTTTCGGCATACAGTGATTTTCTTGCAGCTGTTCCGTACAGGTTAATAGTCTGCGTGCTTTCTTAGTGCCAGCACTTCAGCAAGTTTTGCGTACCACGCATGGACAGTATGTTGCCTGCCAGTTGCATGCATAAGTCAGGTTTGCACTGGACTGTTAGTCCATCAGATCAACAGACTCCGATTTGTATTGCATGGTTTTCAGTCCAGTGAGTCTAAGTTTGATTTCGCTTCATTGGTTTCCCGAACCTCAGGTATACATCCATGGCCCCATGTACACCCTGCACATTATTGACAGGTAAAACATTGGTACACTTCAATACAAATAGAAGGTCCCCCACATGGCACACATCGCACGGGCTGATCAGGCTTCACGCTGCTCGCCTAGATCAGACTCGGCAGGGCCATTTGCACACCTTGCTTTGTGTTCATGTGTTCCCACACCGCTCCCTTAAAGTTTATTGCAGTGGCACTCTTCACAGGATGACACATTCTTGGACATTGCTCTGGGATTTATCCCCGTATATTAACTGTAAGGGTCTTTTTTCTTTCTTTTTCTCTTCGATTCATCTAAAGAGTGACAAACATTAATTTTTGCTTACACATTGATCCAGATTGCTCTGGCTAGGTAAGACAAATCATTTAGTATTATTAATATGCACTATGATTTCAGACTGACCATCTATGTGTTTCATCATGTAGGTCACTACCTGTTCTTTGTCCTGATGAAGACCCCAACTGATTTATCCTGGCGTCGAAATGTCGATACTTCATGGGCCTACCCATCACTTTCTTTGAAGGGTTTCTAAACTCAGATGCTCCTATCATTGCGTTTGTGATTGATTTACTCAAATATCCATTGGGTACTGGCCTTATGTACATATTATAAATATACTAATTGTTTATGTGCACTTTTTCTACTGTATATGGCTCACTGATGTTTACTTACACTGCACCATCACCTGGAGCACCTATCGTGGATTAGAGTATGACGATCAGTAACATTGATTTGTTATTTCTAAAACAATACTGAATATCCTCATGTTTGTGGATTCTTTCTTTTTTCTAGGAAAGTAATTGAAGAATCCTGTCTCTGCCGGGCTGGCAGAATTAAGGAGGCAAAAAGCGAGAGAAAATCTAAAGTTTAGGAAAGATCAAAGAAAAAAATTAAAACAATTACGTATTTATTTCTAGAAGCATGTTCAAGTTAAAACGCTGAATGGCAACTCCTCGGCTCATTGAATGAATACGATCGTTCTTCCAAAGAAAGGCATTTTGGATGAATGATCAGTATAACAATCTACACTAAGGTGTACATCCTTCTCTGCTCTGGGTCCCATGGTTTAGAACTAGCTCCTTCCTTGGTCCCCAAAAAAATTGCACTGGCAGCAAGATAGGCTACTATTTATTTTGCAATACTTCCCAAACTCTCCAACTAATAGATGATCGCTGATCAATGACAGGTAGCAACAGAAGGTGGAAGTGCTAAAATAATAATAGCATATCCCTTATAAAAGTATGAAATTACCTTGCCGTACACAAACTGCAAATACAGTCCGAGAATATTGGTGTTTCTTTTTCATTATGTTATCTTTTAGGGTGGCAGGTTTCTGCACCCTTTTAAGATGTGAAGTGTGGCATGTCCGTTTCTTGCAAGTTTCCCTCACACACACGTCAAGAGCACACTGTTCGCATTAAGATCACGTTCCCAAATTGATTCAGGAACTTTCCTCTCTGCTTTCACTGTGTTAGTCTAGGTAGGAAGCTAAAGTTCTGAACCCCGCTAACCGCTGTTTTCTTTTATGTTGAAACCCTTTAAATTTACTAAATAGATGCAGCTACATTATCAGAGACTACAACTACAGAAAATACGCTTCTTCGCTTTTGATGCCATTGGTTTCCTAATATGGCAGTGCGGGGAATGAGATTTTGATATCAATTTATGATCAATTTAATAGCTTATCTCATTCATCTATTTTGGACCGCTAGTATCTGTCATTGAGTAAAAGACAACCCCCGCATAGGTTAGACAAACCCCATTAACTGACGCCACTCTGAAGAACCACTTACAACTGATAAAGTTTGAAAGTTTTATATAAAAGTCAAAGTTGGATGTAATTACAATTCTCTCGGGATCAAAGTATACAAAAGAATACAAAATCAATTCCAATCTCAGCAATTTAAAGCATCGATGTGAAGTGGTTCCTTGGCGTCATCTACAGAAAGAGAAAAGTATCACCTTAAATCTGTCCTTACTCTATGCTATGTGACATCCCTACTTCGCAAGTTCCTAACCTAAAAAGGTGTCAGCAGTTTGACTCCCAAAGAAGTTCAAACTCTCTTAGCCTCTAAAGGTAATTTAAGTTTAAGAAGCAGTACCCTCTCTGCCTACCCATCCGCTCTTCTTAAGGGTCCTCGGCCTACTGCTCTCTTGCGCTCTGATCTCTCTCAGCGCATCTGCTTAAGTCATCTATGCTTCGCCCTTCTCTCTGAGCTCCCTCTGAGCAATTCGCTTCGCTGTTCCCTTCGCTAATTGCTAGTTGCTACCTCCTCCCCGGGGTGCTGTCCCTAAAATACACAATCACAGTGTGGGTGGAACGCCCCTTGACGCCCACCACGGACTTTCCCCGATGATGTCAGCTTCTGGCTTCTTCCATTGCTTCATCTCTTTCGCCGTCCGTTAAGTTGACCTTTCTTCTTTAGATGTCATCTTCATCTTCTTCTTGGCAACTTCAACTGACACATTCAGATCAAAAGTCATATGAACTTAAACAAGACTTTAACTTACAACTGCTATTCTTTGACCTTCTAGGTCCTGTGAATGGTCATTCAAAAACAAGTTTCAAATTCTAAGCGCTTCTCATCACGTTCAGGCCATAAACCTTGTCCAGCGTTGTCACCTTAAATCTAACAAGTGCTAGACTTCTTGGCTCTCACGTCCACATCAAGCTATTTACGACTCCTGTAAGTCCGCTAAATTATATACATTGGACTGTGCTCCTGCTAACCCTCGGTCAGTCAGGTTAGAATCACAAATGACCTAAACCTTTCTAACATTCTCACAAAAGCCTTCTACACAGTATAACCTTTAACACACATTTATATATATTCGTATTTAGCAAAAGTCGTTTACACATATGTGAATACATTTTACCTAGAATATAACTACGTAGAGTATAACTTTTATTTTCTCATTCACTATACCGTGTTATATATGATCTACACATTTCCTCACGTTTCATTTCTCGCTGCTTCTCCATTTAAAGTTACACACGTACATGAATTCTACTTTGCACGTTCTACATTTCGTAAGCATTTCTACATCATCTCTACATCAGCCTACTACAGATACGGGCCTTCTAAGTCTAATACATGTTCTAAAGTGAATACAGTTACATTTCCTATATTATGTTAATTACATCGGTTAACTTTATGCTATAAGTGTCAACTTCACATTACGATATACGTTTCATTCCTACGTTATTCAATGTGCTTGTAAATATGCCCTATACATAATTTTCATTCAAATTTGCGCTCTCTCAGTCCCCCCTTTGATGACTTCTAGGAGTCATCACTAAATGCAATTTGAATAACATCTCTAAACAGAACTAGTTACAATATTCCCTCTTTTCATCGTTTCGAGAGCTCTTAAGCTTTTATACTGTTGATCTTGTAAAGCAGCTAATCTCCTTTCTTGCTCTCTCATTGTTCGTTGTAACCGGTTCGATCTATACCATTTATATAATTTTACTAAACCTAACAATGTGATTATACAAATTAATACTATCAATACAGGCTTTATTATGTACCATACTATACTTTTCCCAAGGTTGGCAAACCAACTCCCAACCTTTCCTACTCCATGACCAACTTTTTCCCAAACATTTATTTTTGATAAATCTTCGATCTCTTGATGAATCTGTGTAATGTTTCGTATGACTTTCTCAAGTGGTTTTGAATTATCAGGAATATAAGTACAACATTCCTGAACCTTCAAAGCTTTACAAACTCCGCCTTCTTTTGCTAGCAGTACATCTAAAGCAAGTCGGTTCTGAAGAACCATTGCTCTAATCGACTGCATCTCGCCTTCTACCAACATTAATGACCTTGCAGTACTTGCAGATAATCTATCTACAACTGTAGCCAGTCTCCTGATCTTAACATCGTTAAGTATTAAACCTAACATCGGAAACATCGCTCCAAATACATCTCCTACTACTTCTGCATCTCCTACCTCCCTTTTCGCTCTCCTCGAAGCCTTTCCTTCTATTATCGCTACATCCTTTGCATGATATATTTTGGGGAAGACAATTGCCAAGTAACACGAACCATACCAATTGTCAGGTAGTTTTACATAGGCATTTCTTCCACATACAAAATACACATTCGGAATAGCTTGCATTCCTTTCATAAAATCTTTCGTATAGTACTCTAAACGAAAAGCATGTTCGCAATTTACTTCACCTACAAATACACTCTCATAATATGTCTTGCTTCGAGTTAAACATAACTTTCCTTTCTGCGTTCTATCCAATGCTATTGGACCATTGCTACCTTTCTTTTTATGTGCTTTCTCTTCTTCAGTCCAATCCATTTTCCACTGTCCTGACATTCTTAAAATCTTCTGTCTTCTGTATCTATCATCTACTTGTCCTATGAACCTCTTCTCAACCTCTGACACTTTGCAAGTCAGATTATTTCTGCGTGCATATGATGTATCTAGTGTATCCCAGGGAAGAAAGAATTTAGCTAGTCTATCCTCCTTTTTGTAATAGTCCCACTTATTCATTTGCTTATAATTCGGAACTTCAGGCAGTACCGAATCATAATTTGAAAAGTAGTACTCAAATCCTTCCCTACCATAAAATATACTGAGCAGTAAACTACATGTTATCCCATAAGTCAATGGGAGATGATGATATCTAATGCCTTCGTCTACAGAAGCCGGCAATTGCATACAAACATAGCAATCTTTGGCCTCCATGGCATCGATATACTCGTACAATAGTTTAGCATATGCGTTTGACCTAAAGTTTCCCTGTGACTCGTCTATGTGTAACCTACGAGCTTCATCTGCCAATAACGCCTTTTTACGTATAACGTTGCTCTCCTCCTTTTTCCCCACAAAAGCAGGTCTCAAAGTCGTTATAGGCTTTACATCTGCTGTTTCTTTATCAGTTTCATGTCCTATTATGTATGATATTGTCACTACCGTAATTATGAGAAATATTACTATTGCTATAAGTGTACCTACTATACATCTAGTTTTTCGGTTTGGGTTGCCGTTCTCCATGTTATCAAAACAGCGTAGCTCCTTCTTTTGCGAAAAAAGTTTTCCTTTAGCAGTCTTTGTTGCTTTATTCGCTTTCCCAGTCTTTAAAGTGCTTTTTATTAACAAGTCTCTTTTTCGCAACAATGTCTTTTTCTCTTTTAGCAACAGACAACCCTAACCCTTCTCCGTCCTCTAAATGTAATCCCTAATTTTATTCTTCTTTCCACTCGGCGCTAAGTTATCTTCTTCTTTATAGCTTATATACAAAAAGTCTTTTATGCATCAACAATTACCCTAGCACCTGCAGCTTTCACAACAATTTCTAATAATTCAAAACGAATAACTTTTTCTTCTTCTTCTGGCATTTGCTGGCCAAAAGTTGGAAATTGTAATCTATTTAGCACTAGATCTTGAATTTGACTCAAATATGGGGGTATGGGAAGTGTGAAAGTCAGTAATCCCTCAGTCTCGAGTCCAGGCGTCAACATCCATATCTCCACTGCCACAAATGGATCGTGATCGATTACTTTCACTTTCTTCACTCTCCCAGATTTCTGTCCCCAAGACATCTGCTAGATAAGTCCACTCTGGGGTGGCGTACCTTCTGCAGGGCACACGTACCCTTCTCGATCTCCTTGGACTTTCAGTTCCTGAGTCTGTAGTTTCCTCCTCCTGGTCTGATTCCTCTGCAATCGGAACAAGAGTTCTTTCTTGCTTTCCTTCCGAGCTTGACCTTTTCCTTCTCTCCGGCCAACTGGCTTCGTCTCTCTTTGTCCTTCTGCTCCTTGTTCTTGGACCTGTCTCTTGGTCACTCTCGGTTTGTTCGATCTCTGTATCGGACTCCCAACTACTTTCTTCTCCTGAGGCGACTTCGGTCTTACTGATGTCCTGACCTTCGTCGACCTGTTCCGTCTCAATCTCAGCCTCTTCGCTCACCTCCACAGCTTGGCTTTCCCCCTCTATGGCTTCTCCGCTTTCCGCTGGATTGTCATCCGAGAGAGGAGCTGTTTCTTCTAGAGGTGTTGGCACTCTTCGGGTGTGTGAGGCATGTATCCAGTTTGGCAGACCTCCACACTTTACTGCAGTATTCGTCACAAGTATAACTTGAAACGGTCCTCTCCAGCGCACGTCTAAGCAGTTCTTTCTGACATGCTTCTTCACCAGGACCCAGTCTCCCGGACTCAGGTCGTGGCACAAATCTTGTGCTGATGGAACCTCTGCAGCCTGGACCTGGAGGGACACAGAATTAACGGCATCAGATAGTCCCTTACAGTAGTCCAAGATCAAATCGTCTGTGATGTTCACTAGAGCTGCAGTCGGAACCGATGGCAATCTCATGGCTCTCCCCATTAGCACTTCATGTGGAGAGAGACCTGTTTTTCTATCCGGTGTGCTACGTATGCTCATAAGAACCACTGGAAGTGCGTCTGGCCAACTCAGGGATGTTGCTGAACAAACTTTGGCAAGTCTGGACTTTATCGTGCTGTTGATTTGCTCTACAATCCCTGAAGCTTCTGGTCGATAACTGCAATGGAGCTTCTGATCGATACTCAAAGCTGAACATAGCATCTTCACTATTTCGCTGTTAAAATGAGTTCCTCTGTCCGATTCCAAAGAGGATGGCACCCCAAACCTCGGTATTAACTCTCTAAGTAACAATTTTGCTACTGTAAGTGTGTCGCGCCTACGTGTAGGGTAAGCCTCAACCCATCTAGAAAATATGCAAACAATCACTAAAACGTATCTGAGTCTGTTGCATTTAGGCATTTCTATAAAATCAAGCTGCATCCTATTGAAAGGCCCCCCAGACCTCCCAATGTGACTCAATGTAACTGGTGTTCTCTTGCCCACATTTAGTTGCTGACAGATCGTACATCGCTGACACACAGCTTCTGCCGCTACTCTAAATTTGGGATTAAACCACGTTTGTCTGAATACTCTCACCATAGCATCTCTTCCTATGTGTGCTGATCCATGCAATTTCCTTGCCATTGGACTAACAAGTTCATTTGGTAAAACTGCTCTCCCATCTGCAGATATCCAGAAATTCATCTCACTCCTAGAACAACCAGCTGTTTCCCAACTCTTTTTCTCATCATCTGGTGCATTTTCCTGAACACTCCTTAATTCATCCCACGTATCTACAGTATCTAACAACATTGTCAATTCAGTTCTTTCCTGGATTCCCCCCACTTTTACATCAGTGTGAGAATATCCCTGTTCTGCGCAGTAACGCGCTACTTCATCCGCATAGCGGTTTCCTAGTGAAACAAAGTCAATGTTCTTCGTATGCGCAGCGCATTTGACCACTGCTATGGCTGTTGGGCCTTGCAATGCTTCTAACAAAAGTCTCACGAATTCTCCATTCCTAATGGGAGAACCCGAGGAGGTCATGTAACCTCTTTGAGACCATAACTGCCCGTAATCGTGAACTACCCCGAAACCATACTGGCTATCGGTGTATATTGTGACTCGAAGTTTGTCGCCCGCTAAGCAAGCACGAGTCAAAGCAACAATTTCAGCTACCTGAGCGGAGTGTACTCCTTCCAGGCAGGCGGCTTCTATTACTCTCGTAATTGTGCAAACTGCATAAGCTGCTCTCAGCTGACCGATATTGTCTCTTACACATGAACCATCAACAAAGAAAATTTCATCGGGGTCAGTCAATGGCTCATCCACAATATCGGGTCTCGGTTTGGTGCATAGTTCAGTCACATCAAGGCAGTCATGATCTGTACAATTTTCATCATCCACCTCATTCGGAAGTGGCATCAAAGTTGCAGGATTCAAGACGGAGCATCTTTTTAGGGTCACATTCTCGGCAGTCAGTATGACTTGCTCGTAGCGTGTGAGCCTGCTATTTGTCAGATGCTGAGTCTTAGTCCTGGTCATTAACAATTCTACAGAATGTGGTACATACACCACTAACTGATGACCCATAACTACGCTTTCAGAACGTTCAATGCTGACACCCGTTGCGGCTACGGATTTGAGACATCCGGGCAACGCTGCGGCTACTGGATCTAATGTAGCCGAGAAATACGCCACTGGTCTACGCGCATCTCCATGGATCTGAGCTAAAACTGCTAAAGCGCATCCCTCTCTTTCGCAGCAGTAAAGCAAAAACGGTTTTGTGTAATCAGGCATTCCTAAAGCCGGGGCACGACATAAGTCCTCCCTCAGCTGCAAAAACGCCATCAAACAATCTTTGTCCCATGGTACCGGATCACTTACTCCTTTATGCGTCAGTTGCAATAAAGGTTTTGCCTTCAGCGAAAAGCTGGCTATCCACTGCCGACAATAACCGACCATACCTAGAAACATCCTGACTTCTCTTTGTGTTGTAGGCGCGTTCATTTTCATGATCGCCTCTATTCTGTCTGGAGACACCTTCCGCTTTCCCTTTTCAATCCTATGGCCCAAGTATTGCACTTCAGTCTTACAATATTGCAATTTACTTGGAGACACCTTGTGCCCGTTCTCAGCCAAGTGATTTAACAAGGTTATGGTGTCTTCTCTGCAAGCTTCCTCAGTTTCTGACGCAACTAGGAGGTCGTCTATGTACTGGACTAGAACCGAATTCTTGGGCAGTACTAGACTTTCAAGATTTCGTTTTAATAACTGGTTAAAGATCGATGGGCTTTCTGTATACCCCTGAGGGATACGACACCATGTTAAGACGCGATCTTCCAGCTTAAAAGCGAAAAGATACTGGCTCTCTTCGTCTAACGGTATCGAAAAGAAAGCCTGGCATAAATCTATCACTGTAAACCATTCAGCTTGGAACGGTATCTGAAATAATATCACTGATGGATTCGGTACCACTGGACAACATGAGACAACAATATTATTAATCTTCCGAAGATCCTGCACTATTCTGTATTTTCCACTAGGCTTCTGCAAACCCATAATCGGGGAGTTACATGGACTTCCCACGATCTCCTTCAGTATTCCCTGTTTAATCATGGATTCGATCACAGGCTTTATTCCTGCAATCGTCTCTGGTGTCAACTTGTATTGTGGAGTTCTTGGATACTCAGCATTGGGTCTTACCAAGATTTTTACTGGATCTACTCCTTTAATCAGTCCTATTTCTTCTCCAGTAAAATCCCACACCTCAGCTGACACTTTCTCCCTCAAATCCTGTGGAAGTTCCTCCACTGTTAAGGTAGGATATAGTTCCACGCACTCTTGCGAGTTTACAACTTTAAAATCGGCATCCTCATCATTGGTCTGCACTTCTACTCCTTCAGGTGTGCAATGTATTGTGCAGTTCAGTTTACACAATAGATCTCTTCCTAGCAAACACACAGGGCTAGAATCACAGATCACAAACTGATGTTCGTCACTGTAATTCCCTATCTTTACTGACACTGGTTCGGTCAGAGGATTCGTCATCCTCTTGTTTGCGACTCCTACCACCTGAATCGTCTCTCCCGATATTGGCAAACCTGGGACTACCGCTGATCTCAACGTAGATCGAGTAGCACCCGTATCTACCAAAAAGGTTGTAGGACATCCAGCTACTTCAGCCTCTACGTATGGTCCTCTCTGATCTACTTCCAAGGCTGCTCCTAGAGTACAGTCTTCCTCCCTGTTTACTCGTTGTCCTGTAAGAGGATCAACGTAATAGCATTCCTCTCCTCCTACAAACAATGGCATTTGTCTATAGGTTTTCCCTCCGTTTGTGATGCGAGGCGGTTGAGGAAACGGGGCTCGAGGAGTCTGAGTCCCCCCTTTGATAAACCTTCCCTTCGGGGCTGCGGCTCCCTTAACCACGTTATTCTGTACCTCTTCCTCCTCTTGTTCTAATTCCCCTGTCTCGACATTGTAAGGACACTCGCGTCTCCAATGTCCCACTTCGTTACACTGATGACACCTCGTTGTCTTTTTCAGTGTCGCAATATCCATTCTCGGTCTCGGTCTTTCTTCCTCATCTCTGCTCTGATTATTCTGTTTCTTCGCTTGCGTTCCTGTTCCCTGTTGCCGCTGTCCACCCTTTCCAGCTGCTTGCATTTGTACCAGCATTAACTTTTCCTTCAGTTTCTTCGCTTTCGAATCTATCTCATCGCTACAGTACCTTGCATACCTCAGAATCTCATCTAAAGGTTTGTTCTGCCAACAAATCAAATGCTGTTGTATCATTAGGCTTATGTCTGGTCTCAATCCTAGAACAAACTTCGACACAAACTGTCCTATGTCCTTAGGATCCATTACGTCTAACCCACTGTATTGTTTAAATGCTTTCAGTAGCCTCTCATAGAACTCGTGAACTGTCTCTTTGGGCTCTTGAGTTGTTCGATCTATCTTAACCCAATCTATATCCTGCACTGGCACTTTCTCTTTTAGCCATGTTATTACTCTTTCATATTTCTCCATGACTCTGTCTGAGGGACCATTTGTCCTGGCATCTCTCGGAGGTTCACAGGTAGGCCATTCAACGCTAAGTTTGCATGCCGTCCACAAATCTCCGGGTACTACGATATCGAACAATGTGTTCAAATCGATCCACAGCACCTTAGAGATCTTTACGAACCTCTCTACCTGCTTGTACCACTCAACGGGATTCTCTCTAAGCTTTGGGAAGGAATTAGTGAATGCCGCTAAATCCCCCCTACTCCAAGGTACATGAACGTAGTTTCGGTTCGCGATTTCTCGCAAAGGGAAAGCTTCCATTCGCATTAGGTCTGTATCTTGGGACTTCGCAATTGTACTTCTTCTGACAGATCCCTTCTTAGACCATGTTTCCTCCCATCTATCCAGATCTCTCCATATTCTGATACACATGACTAGTTCCCGTATGTGTACTCTTAGTCCAATCGTTCTACGTTCATCCAAATCTAGGTCTGTGCAATTTAGCCTATGATTGGGCTGTAAAGCTTTGGTTCGTGACAGGTCTATCATATATCTATTTGCCAAATTAGATAAATTTTCATGAGCTGACCTCGCTCTCCGAGTAACATCCTTGGCTAAGAACAATATTTCATCTGGTGCGTACAATTCTAATCTCTCTATGGCCACTGTGCCGTCAATTATTTCATCCAAATCTGATTTTAAGCTCATTACATCAATCCGTCTTGCTTTTATTTCAGCTCTCAGTATGTCAGTCCTAGGTGGTTCGCTCATACCTCTCTCACCTCCACTATGCGCCCTACGCCTGAACACAGGTGAGTTATGAGGAGTTTTCTTTCCATCCCTTTGTTCCCACCTCTCTAGATCCCAAGCCTTTCCATCTTCCCGTGGGGTGTGGTGGAACATTGCTCCATCCCCCATCCCTACATTGCGCTTTTTCGGCTCGGTTTCTCCAGATTCGAGATAGGATCCACCGTTCTGTTCTAAATCACTGTAACTCGCTTGCTGTCTGGTGTCGCTCAATAACCGATAAGGTCCTTCATGGCCCTCCATGCTCCCGCGATCTCGATCTTGATCACCAGAAGTATGGCGAGACGTTTCGCGACTCCCTATATTCTCATGACTTCGCTCGCGCTCACCGGATGCATGTCGAGACCCTTCACGACTCTCCATGTTCCTGTGATTCCAATGTTGCACCGTTTCACCCGGGGTATGGTGAGTGCATCTGAAAGTGTTACGGTACTCCTGCGTCCTTCGTTCTCCTTCACTAAAGGTGACGCGAGGCACTTCGCCACACCCTGTACTCCTGTCGTCGCACATTTGCCTATTGCCGTTGATAGTAGGACAATTATTTCCTCTGCTTTCCTGGCTCCCTCTCTCCCACTCCGGGCTGCTTTCGCCAGCTCCACAATGAGAGAGAATCCTGTTATCCTGGTCTCTCCACTCTGCTCCTGTTTCTAAACTTTTATTCCGAGCCTCTTCGGCAGTATCCCATTCTTTCAGGTATTCCCTTAATTCTTTATGGGTTTTCGGTTTTGGTCCCCTTAAGTCCATTGGCCCTCTTTGACGCCCTTGTTCTACCCAGGGACCTGTTGCTGCATCTAATGGAGTACTCCGACTCATTGGTGCTAATATCTGTCTCTGAGGATTCATCATGGTATCCCTATTCTCCATCTCTGCCCTTTCCCTATCCCATCGTGCCTGTTCCTCCTGCTGGACCCCTTCTGGGTTGTAGATTGACACAATAGGGCCTATGGTAACCGGTACTTGTAGAGCATCCGGCATTTGATAAGACCTTGCATGTTGCGTTTCTGGCATTTTCTGGACCACGAATCTTCCCACTACTCTCTGTTCGGAACTAGATTGAGGTACTTCCTCCTCTTTCTTGGCATCCCAATCCGTTACTGGGATCGATTTGTATTCCCCCCATCTAGCTCCGTCCTCTTGTGGTAATATGGGACTTGCGGCCCCTCCGCTGTACGGAGGTGGTCTGTCTGTTAATAGCCTCTCTATCAGATCCTCTTCTGTCTCGCTTTCCTCATCTTCCTCTAGAGGTTTCCTTTCTCCCGTGGCTTCTATCATGGTGAACAGTTTGTCTGCTTCTATCTTCTGTACTCTCCATTTCTTAGCTTCCTCATCCCATTTAGCATCCTGTACTGCCTTTACCGATCTTCTCACTCTTTCTTGACGCCTCTTTATGCTCTTTTCGTGTGCTGTTCTGAACCATACACTAAGTGCTTCGAACTGTGTTGGCCTCGGTAGAGGTCTTGTTGCAAGCATTACCGCTTTTAGTTCGTTCAACACATCTAGCTTAAACGTTCCGAATCTCGGAAACGCCAGTTCCTTACTTCCTTCAGTTAGCTTATTCCACTCGGAGATCCATAGTATCGAGTGCAAGCCTACATTCACTGCCATATAATAAGCTGGTGTGCCTTCTGGTGGAGCTTCCTCTCCGGCATATAAGTTTCTTCTATTTCTCCTAAAGAGTGCTCTTAAACTCTTAAAACACTTCATTTTCAATAATCTACAATTTTTCCTTTACTCTTCCTTGTTTACGTCCCGATGACAACCCCCCAACCAATCCCTACGCGGCTCTTGCTAATCGGCCTATCTCAGTGCGACTCTCCGCTGACGTCTAACAAACTAACCAATCTCAGCGCGGTTCTATGCTGACGTCACTCTTTCCCCCCCTGCAGCAGTTCTCCTCCGTTCTCAATTTGTCTCACGATTTCACATGCGTTTTCATTCATACACTGAAAAATGACTACTTCCGTCCAAGCGATCACTTTTCTCTGACTGTACGGCCACAGTCTAACTGTAATTGTCACCTCAACTGACGAAACGTCTTCCCTCTTACGGTCAGACGATCGCCTCAACTGATAGGTTACTTACACACAGTAAACGTACGACCAGCGTCCGTTACTCATTCACTCACTCATACGCTCCCCCTATCATCGGTCTGTCGGGAAATCAATGGTACCTCATGACCCCCTTTCAATGGTAGACAAATTACTCTGGGTGTTCGATACACCCGAACCACTTAAGTCCTTCCCTGGAGCTTAAGATTTCATCCGGTTGCGCGCGCTCACAACCTTCCCTCAATCACACTACAGGCATTCAACTCCGCTTGACATTACAACACAGGAACAACATAAAACACCGCAATCTTACAACGCATGACCCTTATACTCACTCTCGACCGACTCTGCTGCTTTTCTCTCGTCGCACCGTCAGCACCGTCTTCGGCAGGGATTCTTCTTCTGGTCGTCGATGACTATGGACCTTGGGGTAAACTAAACCTGGCCTAGGTCGTCTTCCTCAAGAAGATAACCATCATTTCTCTGCTACCAACTGCGGGGAATGAGATTTTGATATCAATTTATGATCAATTTAATAACTTATCTCATTCATCTATTTTGGACCGCTAGTATCTGTCATTGAGTAAAAGACAACCCCCGCATAGGTTAGACAAACCCCATTAACTGACGCCACTCTGAAGAACCACTTACAACTGATAAAGTTTGAAAGTTTTATATAAAAGTCAAAGTTGGATGTAATTACAATTCTCTCGGGATCAAAGTATACAAAAGAATACAAAATCAATTCCAATCTCAGCAATTTAAAGCATCGATGTGAAGTGGTTCCTTGGCGTCATCTACAGAAAGAGAAAAGTATCACCTTAAATCTGTCCTTACTCTATGCTATGTGACATCCCTACTTCGCAAGTTCCTAACCTAAAAAGGTGTCAGCAGTTTGACTCCCAAAGAAGTTCAAACTCTCTTAGCCTCTAAAGGTAATTTAAGTTTAAGAAGCAGTACCCTCTCTGCCTACCCATCCGCTCTTCTTAAGGGTCCTCGGCCTACTGCTCTCTTGCGCTCTGATCTCTCTCAGCGCATCTGCTTAAGTCATCTATGCTTCCCCCTTCTCTCTGAGCTCCCTCTGAGCAATTCGCTTAGCTGTTCCCTTCGCTAATTGCTAGTTGCTACCTCCTCCCCGGGGTGCTGTCCCTAAAATACACAATCACAGTGTGGGTGGAACGCCCCTTGACGCCCACCACGGACTTTCCCCGATGATGTCAGCTTCTGGCTTCTTCCATTGCTTCATCTCTTTCGCCGTCCGTTAAGTTGACCTTTCTTCTTTAGATGTCATCTTCATCTTCTTCTTGGCAACTTCAACTGACACATTCAGATCAAAAGTCATATGAACTTAAACAAGACTTTAACTTACAACTGCTATTCTTTGACCTTCTAGGTCCTGTGAATGGTCATTCAAAAACAAGTTTCAAATTCTAAGCGCTTCTCATCACGTTCAGGCCATAAACCTTGTCCAGCGTTGTCACCTTAAATCTAACAAGTGCTAGACTTCTTGGCTCTCACGTCCACATCAAGCTATTTACGACTCCTGTAAGTCCGCTAAATTATATACATTGGACTGTGCTCCTGCTAACCCTCGGTCAGTCAGGTTAGAATCACAAATGACCTAAACCTTTCTAACATTCTCACAAAAGCCTTCTACACAGTATAACCTTTAACACACATTTATATATATTCGTATTTAGCAAAAGTCGTTTACACATATGTGAATACATTTTACCTAGAATATAACTACGTAGAGTATAACTTTTATTTTCTCATTCACTATACCGTGTTATATATGATCTACACATTTCCTCACGTTTCATTTCTCGCTGCTTCTCCATTTAAAGTTACACACGTACATGAATTCTACTTTGCACGTTCTACATTTCGTAAGCATTTCTACATCATCTCTACATCAGCCTACTACAGATACGGGCCTTCTAAGTCTAATACATGTTCTAAAGTGAATACAGTTACATTTCCTATATTATGTTAATTACATCGGTTAACTTTATGCTATAAGTGTCAACTTCACATTACGATATACGTTTCATTCCTACGTTATTCAATGTGCTTGTAAATATGCCCTATACATAATTTTCATTCAAATTTGCGCTCTCTCAGCAGCAAAAGTTTAATATAAAATTATTGATGTATTATTTTTCATGTTGATAAAATACAATTTGAAAAGTACTATATTACAAAAGGGCCTCTGTTGAAAGAAAAGAAAAAAATAACATTACCCGTCTTATATTACATATTATATGCAGTTTACATGAAAATATAGAAACTATTTCAGTCAATAATCCATAATCATTTTCCTTGGAGCATCTCTTAGCCAATGACTTTATTCACAACCCCGAGGTGTATTTCTGACGGCTTCAGACATGTTTTCCATATTTCAGAGGCCTATGTCCAAGCAGACCTTCTGTTTGATATTCTCATTTTGGCCTTTCTGCCCATGTGATGCCGCCTGGAACTGTAATCAGTACTTAATTTGCGCCAGTCCTTACTTCACCTTTGCGACTTTTCGTACTACCCCTGTTCTGTTCTGCAATCGCCTTAATTCGCAGAGGAATGAGAGGCAGGAGGCAAATCCTTTTTTTATTTCCACAATGGTCCGTGGAAATAGGACAGCATTACAGTTATGTATTATGTTATGTTATGTTCTATTGGCAGCACTTCTTCTACTTTCACAAATAGTGGTGGAAATGAACATTGGATTGTAATTCTCCTTCCTGGGGAGCGTGCATGCTGCTCTGTGGCCAGGCTGATCGTGTTGCCGGAAGGAAAGGAATCTGAGGTGTTTTGGGGGTCTGGTTGGTAGTGGAGCTGCTGCCACGATGTCATGATTGAAAAGTGAGGAAGGGTAAGAGTTCCTTCCGTAGCCCACACCCTTTCCTTGTCCAGCCTCCTAAGAAAAAGTTTGGTAGCCAACATTTATTTGTATAAATTGAGCACCGATTGTAAACATAAAGTATCACCTTTGTAGTATTAAAACACATGGTAGGATGTAAGACTGCTGTCCTTTGACCATAAAGTCTTGTACTAGGATGCATACAATTCTCTCCCATTCATGTCTATGTTTATGTATTTATTTGTTGTTATATGTAATTCAAGAAAACTATTGTAATGTATGATATTCCTCGTTTTCATATTTATGTAAATACAGATTGAAAATAATATACAATGGTCGCTGGATATTATTTCTACAGTTTCTCCTAATTCAACCCTCCCCACCTTGATCACATTCTGCCAGGTATTTTTAACACCATCTTTATCGGTACATATTAGTGTCTGTATTCTCTAAAGTAGTAATCACACTGCAGTTTACTATTACTCAAGATTTCTTTAAAATCAGCAATGAATACATACAGTAACAACCAGTACACTTAAATAGCTCACTCTACAATTTATTATGCATACGCTGATAGCAATTGTTCTCGCTTTATCCATTTCTGTGGTACTCATCTATACTAATATAATAAAGAGAGAGCTCAAACCTTTGAGGCGGGTAATCTCAGGAACCACAGCAGCAATCACAACACCCAATACAGCGTTGGAAAGGACAGTTGCAGCAGAAGGACATAGGCTATGCAGACGCCCACCATATACATTTAAAAGGTAAAAGAACTGTGCCAGCAAAGTAGTCCCTTGTGGGCGTGTCTGCGTTGTGCTGTGGACGTGTGCTGGGGGCGTGATAAACGCTAGGGGCGTGTGGTACATTCCGCCCTTCATGCCATGTCTCATATCGTGTGCTAATCCCACCCTGCTGCTTTTAAATACCCCTGCACCCCATAATCATAACCCACCCTTACTCCTTAAAATACCCCAACACCCTTAAACACTAACCCATCTTAACCCTATAAATATACCCTGTACCCCAAAACCCAAACCTATCCCTAAACCCTAAAAATACCCCTGTACCCCAAAACCCAAACCTAGCCCTGAACCCTATAAATACCCCTGTACCTCAAAACCCAAACCTACCCCTGAACCCTAAAAATACCCCTGTACCCCAAAACCCAAACCTAGCCCTGAACCCTTAAAATACCCCTGTACCCCAAACCCAAACCTATCCCTGAACCCTAAAAATACCCCTGTACCCCAAAACCCAAACCTAGCCCTGAACCCTAAAAATACCCCTGTACCCCATAACCCAAACCTAGCCCTGAACCCTAAAAATACCTCTGTACCCCAAAACCCAAACCTAGCCCTGAACCCTAAAATACCCCTGTACCCCAAAACCCAAACCTAGCCCAGAACCCTAAAAATACCCCTGTACCCCAAAACCCAAACCTAGCCCTGAACCCTAAAAATACCCAAACACCCCAAAACATATACCTCAGTACCCCAAAACATATACTCCTATACTCATACTTATTTTTTAAAATTACTTAAATTAATATATTTAATTTATTTTTTAAAAATACATAAATTAATATATGTATTTCTTTTTAATATTAATAAAATTAAATAAATAATGTTAAATAAAATAAAGGTAGAAAGTCCAGGTGCCCAGGTGCAGCACCGTACCTCTGTGCATGGCCGGTACTCACGGCCTCCAAGCCCCCCCCACCCTGCGAGGGCCTCCGTTAGGGTCGAGTCTCCAGTGTTCCAGGACAGCTGATGGTGAACATTTTATACATATATGAACAGCAACAAAGAAACTCCAACAACCCCCCCCCCCTCCCCACCCCTCCGAACTCCCTGTCCCCGCCCCCCAGTGGTGAAAGTGCCATTAATAGTATAGCAGTCCTCGAGGCCTACCTAGAGCTGGAATAAGTGCAGGGCTCTGACAGTAGAGGGGCATACCGCAGATGGCAGGCCCTTAGAGAGGAACGAGACCAGCGGTCCCCAGCGGAACTCAAAGTTCTTAAAGTCCTCACGGGAGATGTCGGACATGCGCTCGAGGCTGAGCAGCTGCCACAGGCGGGCGTGCCACAGTGACATCGCCGGTGCCGCCCTCTGTTTCCAAGCGTTAGCTATTGCCAGTTTAGCAGCCCCCAAGCATAACCACATGATCCTTTTATCGGCTCTGGTTTGGTGCTCCAACTGGGGGTCCCGGAGACCTAAGAGGGCTTCTGCCATCGTAATCGGGACCGGGTATCCTAAGATGGATTTTATCTGAGCAAGAATCTCCTCCCAGAAAGGCCTAATGGAGGGGCAGTCCCACCAAATGTGTTGGAAGTCACCTAGAAGACCACACCCTCTCTAGCACCTATCCGAGGCCCCTGGGAAGATCCTAGCCAGTCTAGCTGGGTACAGGTACCAGTCGGCCATTACCTTCAAGTGTGCCTCCCTCAATTTCGTGGAACGGTTGAAGCGAAAGATGTCAGCCCATAAGTGTTTCCATTCATCCTCCCCAATGTCCTGCTGGACCAACCCCTCCCACCAAGACATAAAGCATGGCCGTGGTGCAGTGTCTGTGGAGAGCAGCAGCTTATACAGTGTCGAGATGGCCCCCTTCATGGATTTAGCCTTGAGCAGGAATAACTCAAAAGCGGTAAGGGGTCTAGTGGCTCCCTCCCTGATCCGTGGGTTCAGTGCCCAGTGGAGGAGTTGTGCATGATGGTAGCGCTCCCGGTCTCCCACCCCATATTCCCTCTTGCAAGTGTCAAAAGTAAGTGGATCGTAATTGTGGAACAGGTGTGTGAGTGCGAGACATCCGCCCGCCCTCCAGGCGTCGAACGGCCCCTCTCGGAGCGCTGGAGGGAAGGAAGAGGTGAAGTGGATTGGGGTGAGAGGCGACAGGAAAGACGTCCAGCCCTCCCTCTCAGCCACAGTATCCCACACTTTAAGGGTGGTGCGTGTCGGGGTGCTGATGTATGCATTGAGGGGCCTGTCTTTCTTGGCGCGCCATATGAGGTCCCAGATAGTCCTACCTGCCACTCTGCGGTCCATGTGGAGCCAGTGCTTTTCCGACTCCATCTGTGCCCACTCAACTAGGATGCGCAATTGAGCCGCTTTATAATAGAGGCGAAGGTCTGGGAGTCCCGCCCCCCCCCTCGCACTGTGGACGCCTTAGCATGTGGAAGGAGAAACGAGCCCTCCCCCCCTGCCACACAAACTTCAGGATCATGGTCTTGAGACGCACAAAGAAGGCTTCCTCCAGTTCGATAGGGAGTGCTTGAAATAGATAGAGGAGTTTGGGTTGGAGAGACATTTTGATGGCATGTATGCGTCCCAACCAGGAGAGGAAAAGCGGCTTCCAGCGGGAAAGTTCTCGTTGGAGGCGGGTGAGGAGATCGGGGAAATTAGCCTCATATAACTGATCGATCTTGGGAGTCAGGTGGACTCCTAGATACAGCAAGGAGGAGGGAGCCCAGTCCAGCGGGGAGAGTGCCCGGAGCTGCGAGGCCTCAGCACTGGAGAGAGTTAGGTTAAGTATGGAGGATTTGGTCAGGTTAACTTTGAAGCCCGCTACACCCTCGAAGGCGGCGAGCACTTCTTGCAAGTGTGGGAGGGAGCTTATCGGATTGGACAAGGAGAGGAGGACATCATCCGCAAAGAGCGAGATTTTGTGGGACTCATCAGTCCCTCTATCCCTTGGTGTTCCCTAATCGCTATGGCCAGGGGTTCTATGCTAAGGGCGAAGAGTAAGGGGGATAGGGGACAACCCTGTCTCGTCCCCCTGGTGTGTCCGAAGGGGGCCGATTGCACCCCATTGACCGAGACCCTAGAGCACAGGCGCCTATAGTTGGCCTGGAGCATTGTGATGAACTGCGTGGAAAACCCAAACCTCCCTAGGCTAGCCCACAGGAAGCTCCAGTCCCCCCGGTCGAACGCTTTTTCGGCGTCAAGACCGATTAGCACTGCAGGTATTTTAAATTTGGTGGCCTTTTCTATTAAATGAACGATGCGCCTGGTGTTGTCGTGAGTTTGCCTCCCCTTGATAAAGCCCGACTGGTCGGGATGGATGAGAAGCGGCATAAGGTCGCCCAATCTCTTGGCCAGAATAGAGGAGTAAAGTTTGGCATCTATGTTAAGGAGGGCAATGGGTCTATATGAGGCGCAGAAGGAGGGATCCTTGCCCGGTTTGGGGATTACCGAGATCACCGCCTCGGTCATGGAGGCCGCTGCGTCGCCCTACGTGGCCATACGATTGAAGAGGCCAACCAGGCGGGGTGCAATCTCGGAGGCAAAGGTCTTATAGAAGACAGCGGTGTATCCGTCCATCCCCGGTGCCTTATGGGCCTTGAGTGACGAGATAGCCGCCAAGACTTCTTCAATGGTGACAGGGGCCACGAGAATTTCGTTCCACTCCGCGGGCACCTGTGGGACGGGCAGGTCCCGCAGAAAGGCGCCCTGGCGTCCAGCGTCATAAGAATCCGCTGTGTACAGTGATGCATAAAACCTCCTAAATATGGCAGCTTTGTCCTCGTCCCTGTGCTGAAGAGACCCCACCCCATCACGTATGCCCCCGATGTATTCCCTCTCCCGTTTGTCCTTCAACTGCCTGGCCAAGTGCTTCCCCACCTTGTCCCCTTGAGTGTATGCTAGGCTGCGCAGTTTGAGAAGGGTAAATTCCGCTCTATTGTTGTAGATGGCGCGCAATTTGCCTTGAAGGGCCGTGAGTGCTCGCATCGTTTGTCGGGTGGACTTCTGCTTGTGGGCCTGTTCAATCGCCAAGAGCTCCTGGTCTAGGTCTTGCCGTTCTACTGCGCGCTGTTTGTTAAGGGCCGAGTTAAGCGCTATGCATTTACCCCTAAGAACCGCCTTGATCGAGTCCCAGGTGTTATATTCGGAGGTCTCCTCCGGGTTATTGAGGGAGAAAAACTCCCCAATCGCCTCCCTCAGCTGTGTGCAGGATTCCTTGTCCCGTACTAATGCTTCCGGGAAGTACCATCGCGCCGGTGTCGGGGCACCGCCCAGCCAGGTTAAACAGATAGTGTACATCCCATGGTCAGAAACGGAAATGGGGAGGATCTTTGCATCTAGCAGGGCGCCCTGTAGGGACTGACTAAAAAAAATGTAATCAAGGCGGGAGTAGGTGTGGTGCACATGGGAATAGAATGAGAAGTCCCGAGTGTCCAGGTGTGCCACTCGCCAGCTATCAAGAAGCCCCATGTCCCCGATCTGTGTCTGGATAGAGTCCGGGAAGAGGCCCATGTCAGATCTTCTAGTGTGAGTACTGTCTAGTGTTGGATGCCAAACTAGGTTAAAGTCCCCCAAAAGAAAAACAGGGCCCTAAGAAAAATCAGTCACCTTGCCCAGAAGTGTAAGGAGAAAACTCTTCTGACCCGCATTGGGGGCATAAACGGACACCAGGGTGCACACTTTACCCTTTAAGCGGCCCTTGACCATTAACCACCTTCCGTCTTTGTCACTCTGTGTGCACATCGGTTCAAATTGCGCTGCCGGGCCGAACAATAATGCAACCCCCTGCAGAGGCTTTATATATAAGGGGGTACTTCTTGTGCTTGAGCCGGTGATCTTCCGACTTCCGACTTCAAGAGGTGCGTTTCCTGCAAAGCGACTACATCCAAGTGTTTATCTAGTATATACTTCCACACCTTCTGGCGCTTCTGCGGGGAGTTTAGACCCTTAACGTTCCAGGTCCCGATAGTTATAGGCATTGAGGACCGGGATTGGACCAGCGCTGCGTGCATGCCATTCCCCGTCCCACCCTCCCAAGCCTGGGAACTCTCCGTACCCCTCCCGTCTTCCCTGCACACCCCACCCGGTCTGGCAAAGGCTCTAAGAAAGTTCCCTCGGATCAACCCGTCTCCACCGCCTCGGCGAGGCCTCCCTCCCGCCCCCCTATTCTCAGCCAGTGGAAGGCCCCGAGAGTCACATTGCAACAGCACATCACCACCCATCCCTCCCCCCCCCCAACAAAGTAACAGAACATTTCCCAACTGGAGAACATGAGTTCGGACCATGACTGCTGTCCCCCTCCTGTCAGTCTACAACAGCAGTCAAAAAGTACTTGTAGTGGGTAATTGGCAGTGGCGGCTCGACGGTTCGAGACTCCCCGCCCCATTCCCCACCCCTCGCTCTACTGGTCGCTGTGGAGAACCCCCTTACCGGACCTCAAGGAGTGACACCTGTGTCTTTGGAGACTTCTTGGATCGCCGCCGCTTTTTCTTGTTCCATTGTCTTTAGGTCAGGTTTGAGTGTCTTTCTCGATGACCTGCCGCGCTGAACTTTCTGCTTTTCTAGGTCCTCCGTGTGGGATTGGAGGTCAGTCTGTTGATCATTAAGGCAGACAATTTCCTGTCAGAGAAATTCCACCTCTTCGCTCCTAGCTTGACCGGAAAGCTCGTTGGCCGCCACTCGCTCCCCTAGGTCATCAACATCGCGGCGGAGTTCTTTGTATTCCCCTGCCATGTCCTGGCGAAGGGATTGTATGTCCTCCTTAAGAGAGTTGAAGAGTGACTCCATGAAGGCTTTGGTCGCCGGGCCCTCGCCCCCATCCCGGTCAATCCCCTTAGCCGGGGGTCCCTGGGTTTGCTTGTCCGGGCTTTTTTCGGGCTCCCTTTCACCAGCAAGTCAGTGATGGTGCGGTTCCCCTTGCGATTGGTGGTCGCCATTTCCCTGCTCTCCGGCTACTCCACCACGCTCGAGCTTCGCGTCCGGCTGCCAAGGTAGCAAACAGGTCGTCGTGGCCGGTGGTCGCACCAGGAGCCCAGTGTGGTCAGACTACACAGCGCCCCGTCAGCAGTCCAGCTCCTCCAGGCTTCGCACTGTTCCCCAGCAGCTTCCAGCTGCTCCAGGCACTTCACGCCCTTCGGTCGCTACCTTACCCCCGCTGTTGAGGGCTCCTCGCTCTCAGTCCGCCGCAGGGGGGCTGGCCGCCTCGAGCCGTGAGATCACCGCAGGCCCCACTCCCCAACCGATAGGCCTCCGCTCCTGTCCCGGGCTGCAGGCTCGCTTATCGGGGGACGGACCTAGCCCCCTGATCTCTCGTTACCCTGCGGGGCCCCCCTCACCTCCACCTCAGCCTCCTTGCCGCAGAATGTTCCAAGTGCTGTGCTCCCAATGCAGGGCGGTCAATGCCTCCGGTATGGACCCCACCAGAGCTCGGCGCTGACAGAGCCCCCTTCAGGACGGCCTGCGTTCCTTCTCTAAGGCGAGGGGCCCCACGTGGCCGACAGTGGGCTCCTGCCCAGAACCCCTGGCTGGGCTGCCCCCTCGTGGTTCACTGCACGCCTCCAGTGGCGCTGTCCTGTCCAGCTCCCCAGTCTGTGCCTCTATTTTAGCCCGGGAGGTGTCGGCCCCTTCTCACTCCCGGTCGGTGTGGCCTCACTATCAGGCTCCACGCTGCAACACTGCAGCCTTTTCCGGGCCTGTGCCTCCCAGCTGGACCCCCCGCTCACCAGCAGAATCCGTGTGGGGGGTCGGCCAGACAGTCCCGGTCCGATCTAGTCGCGCACTCTCTGGGGCCACAGACTCCCTAGGCCGGCGGGCCGGGATCTTCACTCCCGTCCACTAGGCCGCAGCCGGGGCCTCGCGTAGCTCCTCGCGCCCGGGCGCCCCGGCGGCCTCTTCTCCGCGTCATACCCGCGGACCCCGGTCACCAGGCGGGTCCAAACTGGCAGCGGGTCCCAACAAGTGCCCAAGGACGCCTCGACGGCGCCCTCAGGCAGCGTTACTCCTCCGCAGACCCCCCAGCCTCGTGAGTAGTGCGGGGGGTCGGGTCGCTCTCAGCGGCGGACTGGCCGCCTCTGCTCGTCGGCAGCGAGGAGCGCTTCCCTTCGCTCGCCGGTGGCCAAGGTGTCGCCCCAGCCCCTTCTCCTCCTCTCAGCGGGGAAGCCCTGGGTCCGGCGGTAGGGTGATTAGCGGGATAAGTAGGGCTTGGGAGTCCGGGGCGGGGAGCCTCCGAAAGACCCGTCCACTCAAGCCGCCATCTTGGCCACGCCCTCCCGGTAGGTACAGTTTTGAGCGGTGAAACGGCAACCCTTGTCGCATAGCCCGCTCACAGTGTTGAGTCACCCAAGTTTTCCATTCATCCACTGAGCGATGTCCTTTTACCTTGTCCAAGAACCTGTCTGCTGTTACAGCCCCCACCACCTTGGAGGGTTCTATGACAGAAACAGGTACAGCCACCTTTGAACAGTCCTCTCCAGTATCTAATCGAGACAATGAATCTGCTTTATGATTTTCCGCCCCTGGGCGGAAAGTAACCACAAAATCGTACTCTGCAAAAAACAGCATCCACCTCATTTGTCTTTGAGAGAGATGTCTTGCTGTCCTCATGTATTGCAGATTCCTGTGGTCGGTATACACCGTTATAGGATGTCTGGCACCCCACAAATAGTGTCGCCATTCCTCAAAAGCCCTTTTAATAGCCAGTAGTTCCTTTTCGGCTATTGTATAGTGTTTTTCGGCTGCATTCAACTTCCTCGACAAGTAAGCTACCGGATGTAACTGTCCCGTGCTCTGATCTCTTTGGGACAATATCGCTCCCACCGCTTCATCTGAAGCATCCGCCTCAACTATGAAAGGATCCTCTGTGCGAGGATGAGACAAAACAGGGGCTTCAGTAAACGCCTTTTTTAGGTAGTTAAAGGCGTCGTCGGCCTCTGGAGTCCACTGGAACTCAACCCCTTTTCTCAGTAGTCTAGTAATGGGAACAGCTATCTTGGAGAACTGCAGGATGAACCGTCTGTAATAGTTCGCAAACCCCAAAAAGCATTGCACCTCTCTGACTGATTTTGGTGTTGGCCATTCCTGCACCGCTTGTACCTTCCTGTCTGTCATCTGCAACCCCTCTGGACACAACATCACTCCCAGGAATTCAACCTGCCGCACTCCCAACTCACATTTGCTAAGCTTGCAATACAGTTTGTGCACCCTCAGCCGAGCCAACACCTTGCAAACATGATCTACATGTACTTGAGGATTTACATAGTAGATCAAAATGTCGTCTATATAGACCACAACAAACAAATCCACAAAATCCATCAGTACATTGTTTAAAAAGAACTGGAATGCTGCAAAGGCCGAACGGCATGACCTTATATTCATACAGCCCGTACCGGGTTTTGAAAGCTGTTTTCCATTCGTCCCCGCTCCTTACTCTTACCAAATGGTACGACCCTCTCAAGTCTAGTCGTGTGTATATCTGGGCCTCCTTCACCTGGTCTAGCAGTTCAGGAATCAGGGGTAACGGATATCTGTTTCTCACGGTGTTTTTGTTGAGAACTCTATAATCAACACAGGCCCTCAGGTCACCATTCGCTTTCGAGATAAAGAAAAGAGGCGACGCAGCAGGAGACCTAGAAGGTTGTATAAAACCTATATCAAGGTAATGGTCCAGATACCCCCTTAAATGCTTGGTGTCAGGTTCGGAAAGTGCATACACCCTGCAAGAGGGTATATTGGCCCCCTCAATCAAATCGATGCGGCAGTCGTACTCCCTATGAGGGGGCAGAAGCTCTGCCATCTTTTCACTAAATACATCCTCATACTGAGCATACTCCATGGGTAACAACACCTCCTTCTCTTCTGCGGTAGCAACTACATATGCTTGAGACAAGGCTGTGACTGCTATCTGACGTACTGAGAACAAATGGTCTATGCATTCCCCAGCTGAGAACGTGATGGTTTTCGTCTTCCATTCGATGTTGGGATTATGGAAGCACAACCACGGCATGCCCAGAACCACCTCGTACTGTGGGGCCTCTATTATGTTCAGGGCTAGACTCTCAGTATGCCTCTCCGTAACCATTGTGTATGTCAATACTACTGTTTCTGTTCGTTCCACAATCAACCCTGATTTCAGAGGTTGTCCATCAACAGTAAACACTTCCTCCGCCTTTCCCAATCTCACCCTGTGTATGCCCAACCGAGTTACCAAGCCACGGCCAAATGAAATTTCCGGTGGCACCTGAATCCAACATCACTTGTACCTGATGAGTCTTATGTTTGTATGTAAGGTCCATGAATATTTTCATGTGTGTCTCGCTGTCCACTAACGCCAAAACCGTCAGAGAAGGAAGCTGCAATCCTTGATCAGCCCCCCCCTCCCTCCATTGGTTCGCTGCTCAATGATGGACCACCAGTTGATGACACAGCTACTTTCTTTCCACTAGACCCATAATCAGAGGTTCTGGGTTTGGTAGGACACTCCCTTACAAAATGCCCTTTCTTTCCACAATACATACATAACCCCTGCATGCGTCTAGTGTGTCTTTCTTCTTTGGACAGGGCTGTTCTCACCGCACCTATTTCCATGGGTTCTACACCCACCTCAGGAGAGGAAAGGGGTTTACGAGAGAACCTGTCATACCTGTATGACCCCCAGTCCCATCTCCTTTTGTCCCCAGCTCTATCAACCATCCTACCATCTAATCTCAGGGTCAAGCTAATCATAGCGGCACAAGTGGTAGGTTGGGGATCAATCTGGGCTATAACATCCTTAAGTTCGTCTCGTAGGCCCTGGTAAAACAATGGCATCCGTTTCTCCTCGGGCCACTCAGTCTCTGCTATCAACCTGTTAAAGGTGGTTAAGTAAGTGATCAGATCTTTTTTACCTTGTCTTAACTCGAGCAATTCCCTATCTGCGCTAAATGTGGTCGCCCTTCTATCGAACACACGTTCAAATTCTGCTTTAAAGGCTGGCCAATCGGATAGAATATGATCATTATTTCGTACCAAAGGAACCGCCCAATTAGCCGCATCCCCCACTATATATGAAATGGCAAAGGCAACACGAGAGTGATTATTCGGGAAAGATGCAGGTTTGCAAGAGAAGTGTAGCATGATCTGTGTAAGGAACACCTGCACCTTAGAGGGATCCCCTGAGTACCTCTCTGGACTAGCCAGAGGGATGGGAGGAGGGACAGTCACCTGAATCTGAGAGGCCCCAGCGCCTGCATCAAACGGATTCCGTGACAATCTCTCAACCTTTTCCTTTAAGGCGGTGGCCTCTGCCTTGGAAGAAGCCAGCTCTTGCTGTACCAACAGAAGAGCCTGCAGAACATCATCCATGGTCGCCATTATTCCACTACAACAGAACCGGGCGAAGCAAATATCTTAGGCGCATAATTCTGTCAGGTATAGCTTCGCAGGATTCAGCTGCAGTAGAATAAAGGACCATCTCCTGACATCACCAAGTCCCCTGACATGGGGTTACCCCCCAGGGTCTTCGAGTTGTCAAGCGAGGGACACCAGGTAGGGAAAGGGTCAGCAGGGACAAAGGCTCTGAAAAGACATGAACACAATAATAAGATAATGTTAACACTCTACACTCATCAATTCTCGCTAATTCACCTGAGACTAAAAATACCTGTTTTGTCCTCTGCATATGTATTTAACTGCACACCATATGACACCCTGTACGCCGTCTAATGAGGAAAGCAAAACCATGCATTAGTGAATATTCAGTAAGATACAGATTATTACTCATGTGTTTTCTCAGTACCCCTACCCTGCTGGGAACTCCTATGATCTTCACAGGACTGAGCCACCTCCAAGGAACAATAGAAAATCTGAAGCAGAACTGACAGGGTTTGAAAGTCACCCAGCCAGTGAATGATGAAAAGCCTCGGAAGTAGAATCCCCTACCTAGGACTATAGTTGTTCGAATTACAAAGTAAACATGTAACCGCTGTTAATCACACAGCCAATGGCAAAAGGAAAACAAATCAAATGGAAAATCCTCCTATACGGTAACTTGCGGTTGCGACCACCGCCAAGCTCCGCACATAACGTATGCTTGCTTTCTCCAGTATTAGGGGTGTCTTTCATAGATTCACATGCTTGAATGTTCCCCGTCGTCGAAGTGGGAGTCCCACGGTAAATAAAATAGCAATAATGCTAATAAATATATATATATATAAATATATAAAGTATCATATAAATAGTAAAACTGATAAAATATGTACTGAAAAACCTTTACAAAGGTTACTACATAGGAATGCATTAGAGAGAAAAAACTCATTTGCAACACATCAGTGTCATTATGTTAGTCCAAACTGCAGCCAATCAGGCCCAAGCACCCTCTAGAACCTTCTCCTCAGAAGCTCAAGCCCTCAGATTTTCTACCGCACGTCGTGTGAAGGGAGTCTCCCTGAGCTCTGCTCAGTTCTTTTCAACTTATCTACTCTTCTCAGTTTTTTCACAAAGATGTCAAGTAAGAAGTCTTTATTTAGACCTTGTTCCTCCTGTGGGAAATTACGTTTATTTGAGAAAGACCCTCATGACAAGTGCATTTATTGCTTGTATCCTGATCACAAAGTGGTTGATTGTAGGTTATGTAGAACTTTCAATCCTAAAACCCTTAAGGACAGGGAGGGTCGCCTCCTATTATGGCTTAAGCGCCTTCAAGATAAGGACGCGGTTGTTTCTGACGCAGAAAGCCTTCAGTCAGCTCCTTCTTCTGTGGCTTCTAAGCGTGGCAGTGTTCAGGAGTTACCTTCTCCTTTCCTGAAGAAAAGAAAGCTGGCTTTGACTGTGGCTGCAGTGCCACCTACTGCTTCTGTGCCTGTTGTAACTACGCCCACGAGATCTGGCTCACAGGCGTCGTTTCCAGCTTCTATTAAAGTGGTTACACTTTTCACAGCGCGGTCGTCGACGGGCTCGTCGACGACCACTCCGACGACGAGATTGGCTGCTGTGACTTCGTCTACAACTACAGTCACGACGACATCGGCGTCGTCATCGTCGACGAGAATCTCGACGACGGCTCTCACGTCGACGAGAGCCTCTGTTTCTTCAATCTCGTCGACGATCCCTATCATATCGTCGACGAAGAAGCCATCGTCGATGAAGAACCCATCGTCGTCAATCCCATCGTCGACGAAGGCCTCGTCGACGAGGCTCCCGTCGACGGCGACGACGAAGCTCCCGTCGACGAAGATTCCGTCGACGAAGCTCCCGTCGACGAAGCTCCCGTCGACGAAGATTCCGTCGACGAAGATTCCGTCGACGAAGGTGCCGTCGACGAAGGCACCGTCGATGTCTAGGATGCCGCCTGCAACACAATCACCGTCGACGGCCCAGACGACGTCTACTACATCGTCGACGACAGCATCATCGACGGGCTCGTCGATGAGCAAACCAGCGACAGTAGGGCCTAAGCCTTCTACGTCCACGGAGGCGCCTATAGACTTGCCGTCTACGGCGACTGCTTCAATATTGTCATCATCTACGCAGGGCTCTGCGTTGACAGCAACTTCCAGTTCTTCCTATGCCAACATGCCTTTGGTGCCCTTGGACACTTCAGTTTCTGCTGTACAGTCCTCATTCAATAAAGAGGAAGATTCCGCTTTCCACCTTCAATCCCCTGCTCTACAACCACCACTCCAGTTGTTCGTGTCTGACCATGAGACTGAGTCAGTTCCAGATGACACTGTTTATGGGGATGCCCGGAGTCCATCAGATTTAATCATTAAATGCCAGGACACTTCTTCTGAAGAAGAAGAAGAAGAAGAGGTTGAGCAGGTAGATCAGCACGAAGACCAATGCGTGCAAATCCCAATGACGTCTATTCCAATGACACTTTTCTCTAACCTCCAACACATGTTGGACGATTATAACAGACGTTTTCCACCTACCCCCCAGGGTACTCCGGTTCCTGAATCTGCTGATGTAGCACTTTCGCATCAACCTCTACAAACTCCTCCAAGACAGTCGGCTCCGTCAGTGCATTTGAGTGCTCCTCTGTCTACTAATCCACTTACGGACACTGACTCAGAGCCAGAGAGAGAGGAAGGAGAGGTTTGTCAGGATTCAGATGGTGAGCAGGATCCTTATTTGGCGGAATTTGATAATTATCGAGTTCAAACACCCTCGCCGCAACAGGGCGCTTCAAGTGATTCACCTCCTGTGGACATCGCTAGTTTTCATAAGCTTATGGACAAGGCGGCGGACCGCTTCAAGTTGTCAAGGGTCCAGCGTGATGAAGACTGTTTTCTGTATGATTTCAAAAATCAGCCTTATAAGCAGGTGCATACAATACCAATTATTGAATTTATTTGGAAGGAAGGGCAAAAGATTATGAAGGCTCCTAACTCCTTGCCGGCCCAGATACCTAGATTGGAGAAAAAGTACAAGGCTCCAACTGGCTCGCCTGCTTGTCTGCTCTCTCATCCAAAGCCAGACTCAGTGGTGACTCAGGCAGCACAACGTCGTGCACGTAATCCTACAGCGCCTGTCACTTCCCCTCCCGATAGAGAGGGTCGCCGATTGGATGCAATCGGAAAGAAATTTTCGTCCATGGCTTCAACTTCAGCCCGTGCTGCGAATGCTCTCGCAATTTTGGGTCGTTTCGACCGACAAATGTGGTCAGACATGTCCATCTTTCTTGCGCAGCTTACTGAGTCATCCAAAGTGGAAGCGCTCCAGGTCCTTCAAGATGGTCAAAGGGCTTCGGAGGAGATTATAGACTGTGCTGTGGATGTGGCGAATACTGCATTCCGTATCCTTGCCAGTGCGGCGGCGCTCCGACGCCAGGGATGGTTAAAATCTACTTCTTTCAGGCAAGAGGTCCAGTCAATGATAATTGACATGCCGTATGATGGCGAATCTTTGTTCGGTTCCCAAATCGATGCTTCTTTGGAAACCATAAAGAAGGATACGGACACGGCGAAGTCGCTTGGGTCCTTGCAATTTAAGAAGCAGCCCTTTCGTGCAGCACGGGGGCGGGGCACCTCATCCAATTTTACCAGAGGAGGACAGTCACAGTACCGCCAGTACAATCAAGGAAACCAACGGTACTCGAATCCACAATCTGCTCGTCAACAACAATCCAGACCCTATAGAGGGAAGTCCAATTATAGAGGTGCCAACAACACCAACAAACGACAATGACTTGCCAGTTCAACAGGATGTTGGAGGTCGAATCTCGCAGTTCTACTCTCAGTGGTCTCAAATAACATCGGACCAATGGGTGTTGGACATTGTGCGCAAGGGTCACGCCTTGGAATTCACAGAGTTTCCTCCTCCATCTCCGCCTTCGGGTCCGCCACCTCCCCATCTAGAAGAACTACAACATCAAGTTCAACTATTATTAACAAAGGGTGCAGTCGAAGTGGTTCCTGTATCACAGCGGGAGAAAGGCTTCTATTCGAGGTTCTTCCTCATTCTAAAGAAGACGGGGGAGTGGCGTCCCATTATGGATCTGAGGTATCTCAACCTCTTCCTGAAACAACAGTCCTTCCGCATGTTAACATTGTCAGAAGTCTTGCGGTTTCTCTGCAGCGGCGATTTTTTGACTACAATAGACCTGCAAGACGCCTATTTTCATGTACCAATCATTCCTCAACATCGAAAGTACTTGAGGTTCAAAGTAGGACACAATCACTATCAGTTCAAAGTCCTACCGTTTGGCCTCAGATCAGCTCCTCGTGTGTTCACGAAGGTTCTGGCTCCGGTCATGGCTTACCTGCGTCTTCAGGGAGTCCAGATATTTCCTTACCTGGACGATTGTCTGTTGAAATCCCAATCCGCAAGTCAGCTGCATCACGACACACGCTTGTGTCTCACCCTCTTCAATTCTCTAGGGTTGACCATCAATGTAAAGAAGTCACATTTCACACCTCTACGAAGCAGGACATTCCTCGGAGCTGTTATAGACACGGACGTGTCGAAAGCGTTCATCTCCATCGAGCGGAGACAGAAGATAGTTCATCTGGTCTCCACCATCAGATCAAGAAAGTCAGTTTCAGTGCGAATGTTAAAGTCATTTCTGGGGATGGCATCATCTTGTATCGCACTGATCCCGAATTGCAGGTTACGTACCCGTCCTATTCAGGAGGAATTGGACCTACAATGGCGACAGGTGTCGGGGTCGTTCAACGACCAAGTGACAGTCACAGCTGGCATGAAGACCAGTCTACTCTGGTGGGAGCGACGGACCAATCTGAACCAAGGGGTCTCTTTCCTTACCCAGACTCCAGATCTGACATTGACCACGGATGCGTCCATGGACGGATGGGGAGCCCATCTCCTGGACCTTTCCATCAAAGGAAAGTGGACGGCGACTCAGAAAACCTGGCATATCAACAGGCTGGAATTGCTGGCGATCTTCCTAGCGCTGAAGGCCTTCTTACCAGTGGTGCACGGAGAATCAGTGCTGGTTCAAACAGACAACACCACCAGCATGCACTACATGAACAAACAGGGAGGCACAAAATCTCAGCCCCTGTCTTGTCTTGCCCAAAGGATTTGGGAATGGGCACTTCGTCACCACATTTCTTTGACGGCAGTCCATTTGCCGGGAGCGTCAAACATACTGGCAGATTCCCTAAGCAGGTCTGCGTCATCCACTCACGAATGGGAGTTACACCAGCCGACTCTGGACCTCGTGTTCCACCAATGGGGTCATCCAAAGATGGACCTATTTGCAACGCCAGTGAATCAGAAATGCCAGGCTTTCGCCAGTTGGCATCCACATCCGGAATCCAGCGGCAATGCCCTACTCATGGATTGGACCGGCCTATTTGCATATGCGTTTCCACCACTCCCACTGGTGCCAAGGACGTTGCGGAAGATGCGCAGGCAACCCTGCCGTTTGATTTTAATCGCCCCACGTTGGCCCAGACAGGCGTGGTTTTCAGAACTCCTTCTAATGTCCCAATGCAAACCAATTCGCCTCCATCCACGTCCGGACCTTCTGACAATGGACGGCGGACAAGTTTGTCACCCAGACCCGTCAACGCTTCAATTGTGGGCATGGAACCTGAATTCATGGAATTTGCCTCTTTAAGTATACCTCAGGACTGTAGAGACATTCTAGCGTCAGCTAGAGCTCCATCAACAATCAAAACATATAGGTTAAAGTGGAAACGCTTCTGTCATTGGTGCGCAGCATCCAACGTACACCCTATCAGTTCCACTCCAGAACAACTGTTACCGTTCTTCTTAAGTCTTGCTCAGTCTGGTCTTTCACATGCCACATTGAGAGTCTTTTTGGCGGCCATCTCACGCTACCGTCATGATGGCTCTACGTCTCTCTGTCCATCCAGAATCATCAGACAGTTCTTTAAAGGACTTTTCAGGAAATTCCCTCCGTTAAGGCGCCCTCCTCCAGCTTGGCACCTCAACGTGGTGTTCTCACAACTTATGAAACCTCCATTTGAGCAAATTCATCGTTCAAACCTCAAGTTTCTGACCTGGAAAGTGGCTTTGCTTTTGGCTTTGACTTCGTCTCGTCGTGTAAGTGACTTGCACGCTTTCACCATCAAATCTCCATATTTGCAGTTCAAACCTGATGGAGTGTCACTTCGTACCAATCCTTCTTTTCTCCCAAAAGTACCTACTGACTTCCATTTGAACGAGCCAGTTTTCTTAAAGACTTTTTTCCCGGATCCTAAATCCCCTGCGGAACAGCGACTACATTCTTTAGACATCAAACGGTGTCTGAAATTCTACATTTCTAGGACAGCCCCTTTTCGTAAATCCAATCAGCTATTTATAGCATATGGACTACTGCGCAAAGGACACTCAGTGACTAAACAGACAATAACACGATGGCTCTCTTCAGCCATATCGTTTTGCCATCAGCAGGCTGGCAGGCCTTTACCTACTCCAGTGAGAGCACATTCTACGAGAGCGATGGCGTCGTCCATCGCATTGTTTGCCGGAGTGCCTCTACACCAGATTTGTCGTGCAGCGACATGGTCCAGCAGGCACACCTTTACCAGACATTGTTTGGATGCTGTCAACGAGGCGGATACCGCAGTGGGGCAAGCAGTGCTTCGTCATCTTTTCAAATAAGGTGAGCCTCTTTCCCTCCTCCATTCTTGAGATTGCCTTGCTTTTATGCTATATTTTGTTCTTCTATTGTTTGGAAATATTGCAATCTCAGCTCTAGGAGGTTACTGCTATCTATTCTATTCAAGCATGTGAATCTATGAAAGACACCCCTAATACTGGAGAAGAACAATTGTTACTTACCTGTAAACAGGTGGATCTCCAGTATTGGTGTCTTTCATAGATTCACATGCGACCCACCCATCCTCCCCTCAGAGGCTCTTTTCTCCTCATGCGCTATTATTACTAGTGCTACGAAAATCTGAGGGCTTGAGCTTCTGAGGAGAAGGTTCTAGAGGGTGCTTGGGCCTGATTGGCTGCAGTTTGGACTAACATAATGACACTGATGTGTTGCAAATGAGTTTTTTCTCTCTAATGCATTCCTATGTAGTAACCTTTGTAAAGGTTTTTCAGTACATATTTTATCAGTTTTACTATTTATATGATACTTTATATATTTATATATATATATATTTATTAGCATTATTGCTATTTTATTTACCGTGGGACTCCCACTTCGACGACGGGGAATATTCAAGCATGTGAATCTATGAAAGACACCAATACTGGAGAACCACCTGTTTACAGGTAAGTAACAATTGTTCTTATTTCCCAATATACAGACGGTGTTACGCTGCGGCTGCACGCTGTAACCCGCTGTAAAGTCCACGAACAGGAAATACAGAAACTCAGTGAACAGACGGCGTTACGCTGTTTCCATAACACGCAGTAACCCGCTGTAATGTCCAAAAACCACACCACAAATGAAAAACCCTTACACACGGTGTTACGCGGCCGCAGCCAGCAGTAACCCGCTGTAAGGAACAATGTCCTGCCAAGCGGCATCCGCCCGCTAGCAGAAAACGGCAACTAGACCAGGGAGCGGTGACTAGAGCTGCACCGCTCCGTAATTACTCACGGACTCCGCAGTCTCATCTGTCACCGCAAGGCGTAGGCTCCGTAAACGTTCAGCAATACCAGGAAGTCCCTTTGAACTCCAACGAAGGCGGAAAACAGGAAGAATTACGCGCATCCGATCGCGCACCAAGCCAGATTATATCATTTCCTGTCTATGCATAGGCATCTTGGGAAATGTAGTTCCGTGCCGCATATGAGGTACGGGGCTGAAGCCTGACAATGTGTGCCTTGGTTCAGGACAGCGGGTTCTGTCTTCCTTTCAATCCTCTGTCGGTGAGCTTCCCTCAAGAGGAACCCCCTTGCCGGGGTTAAGACTTACCCTATGTGGGGTATTTGCTGGCTATTGTGTAGCTACCTTCCTACAAGGGAGGCTTGGTACGCTCCTGTGGAGTCTTCCTCACAGAGGTACTTCTGTGGACCAGTCTGTCCTCTCTTTCTGCTGTTATGCGACCCACACGTTGGCATCGCTCTATTGCACTTTATGTTAAAGTTGGGGTGTAGGGTTGTCGTAGTACTTCGTAGCCACAGTAGGGGTCACTACCGTGAGGCTCTGCCTTGGCTGCCTTCCCAAGGGCATTTTTCAGCTTCACTGTGTCCCTCCTTGTCCATGTTGGCTGCTCTTCTTTTAGCCAGCTACTGTCCCTTGGGACCCCTTGTTCAGTTTCGTTCTGGCACAGTTCTTCCACGGCTGACGCCCTGCCATCATATGACGCAAAGGGGCTGCCACTGTGTAGCACAACTCTTCGGTGTCTTCTCGAAGTGTGGGTGCACCCTGGCATGTTAGCTATCATAGGGTGCCTGCGTTCTCTCTTCCACTTCCACATTCACTGGTTCTATGCCACATACGTCTATGCTGTACACTGCCTTCTGCCCTCATTTTCTGGACACTTCCCAAGCAGGAGTTTTTTCCTATTTCCCTGCTGCTTCCTGCGCGGGTGTTTTCCACGCTTCTACTTTGGGTTTCTCCTGTAACACTCTCAGGGGCAGTGTTTTCTTCAGGATGCTCACTTCTTGGCTAGTGTTGTCTGTACATCCCTAAGCCATTCCGTTGGTCCTGACTGTTTCCACTTTCATGTTCTGCTCCGTCTCCTTGTCTGTCTAGCGGGGGACCGTGGCTCCTCCCAGAATGGTCGGTTCATGTCGCTTACAGATCTGGATGTCCTGTCCTACTCTGCGTCAACAATACTGTTGGTACTTATAGCGTACCCTTGTCTAGTTTTATGCGACACATTCCTTTTGTCATTGTGTATATATATATATATATATATTTTTTTTTTTTTTTTTTTTGCTCTCATAGACAGTGATCTAACACTCTTAACGACCGCACATGAACTTGACATACCAAGCTCCATGGAGACATTGAGGAGAGAGGAGATTGTCCAAACAAGAGATCCAAGCAATCTAAAACGTAAATCAAGATTTTTACCTCATGTAACCCATGATGCAATAGACGTCTTCAATGACGCTATCCTCCAAGACCTGGATAAAATGACTGCAAAAAATATAGAACTAACTAAAAAAAACTCTAATATCTCGCGGTTGGAATGGGAAGCTATTAAGTCGGTCAAGAATGACACCCCGATTGAGATTAAACCCTCAGACAAGGGTGGTAACATTGTTATCTTCAGCAAAACACAGTATAAGAAGGAGGCCTTAAGACAACATCAGGACAACAGTTGTTATGAAGTCATAGACAAAAGAGATTTCACTAAATGTCTAACAGAATATCATGCGCTATTGATGGGTTGGAGGGATGAGGGAATGCTCAATAAAAATTAGTATGACTATTTGCTTTGTGAACATCCGATCATTCCCACATTCTATCACCTCCCCAAGGTGCATAAGGATATCAGAAATCCCCCAGGAAGGCCCATCGTGTCCTCCATAGGGAGTCTGCTGGAGAACACTTTGAGATTCATTGACAGCTACCTGGCCCACTTTGTCCGAGACTTACCTTCCTATGTCAGGGATACCCAAGACTTTATATGACAGATAGATGGCATCAGGTGGGAAGAGGATATGCTCCTCATTACCTTTGATGCAACCAGCCTGTACACATGTATAGAACACCAAAATGGGATCTCTGCTATAAAGTGGTTTTTGGGGAAGAAACATCTAAAGTATCATCTGAATAACAAAATGCTATTGAGGATGATAGAATTCTGCCTCTATAACATAATTTTTCTTTTTGCAGGCAACATGTATCGACAAATAAGAGGGACCGCCATGGGCACGTGCTTCGCCCCCAGTTACGCGAACTTGTTCGTGGTCTGGTGGGAGAAGCACGTGGCCTTGGGGGGGGACCAATGAGAAGTGGCTGGATCATATTATGATTTGGGCGAGATATATCGATGACCTATTTGTCCTTTGGCGGGGTGATAGATCCTCGGCTGAGGAATTTATCTCTACACTCAATGACAACAATCTCAATTTGAGATTCACGAGCACCATCAGTGAAACATCGGTACATTATCTCGAGCTTGAGGTTTTTGTCACAGAGAGCTCCCTACAAACTAGACTGTACCGCAAGCCTACGGCGGGCAATACCGTCTTGCATGCGGCAAGCCACCATCCCAAAAGTATGATCAAAAACATTCCATTTGGAGAGTTATTACGCCTAAAGAGAAACTGCTCTAATTCCAAAGATTTCTCACAGGCACAGGATGAAGCTTTGTCTAGGTTCAGGAGTAGAGGATATTCAAAATCACTACTCAAAAATGCAGCAAGCAAGGTGGAGCTAGTTGATAGAAAGGACCTCATCAAGATAAAAAGAAGGGAAACTGAGACAGAGGGTACAGTAAGGATGATTACCAGCTATAACATAAGATCCAGTGATCTGGTTCAGATATTCAACAGAAATTGGCACATCCTAGGCACTGATCCCATCATGAAAAAGCCAGTAACATCTAAACCGCCTATAACCTATAGACGTTGCCAGTCCCTTAGTGATCATCTGACCAACAGTCACTTCGAGGAACCCGCCAGGGTACCAAAATCAAAACCCATTAACGGTTTCTTTCCGTGCATGCAATGCAAAGCATGAAAGTACAGCAAAAAGCGGACAAAGTATGAGGGAAAACAAAATGATCCACGACCCGTGAGAGAGATTACAAAATTCCTGAATTGCAACTCGGAATTTGTAATCTACCGCCTGGTATGCCCGTGCTCCAAAAGATATGTCGGCAGTACAATCAATCCGGCCAAAAAACGCATCTTGGAGCACATGTGTGCCATCACAAATAGAGACAAAAACTATCCGGTGGTATGCCACTTTGAGACCCACCATAAAAGCAATAGGGATCTATTAGCTTTTTACCTAATTGACCAACTGGGTAAAAAAAAACGAGGTGGGGACAGAGTAAGATCATTAAGGGCGCTAGAATCCAGATATATAATTGATCTTCAAAGTATGCAGCCGAAAGGGCTGAATAACGACGAGGAACTCTGGGTCCATTTAGAATAAGTCAGCTCACCCCTCAAGTAGATACCATGTTTTATAACATAGTCCAGCAATGAGAATACTTAAAACTCTTTCCTGTTACAAGAACTGATCTGGGATCATTGACTTATGGTCTATAGAATAGGCCCATACAGGGCTAAATACTCGAAAAAACAGGGGACTTAATACTAGTAAGTTAAGCCCATACAGGGCGAGACAAAACAAAGTATAGGAGTGCACAGAGATATACAACCTTCTGAAATCATTGATCTATCTACAAAGGATTTCTGTGCACTGTAACACCTTATTGAAATGAATGATAGACTTTGTAAAAAATGAACCCTGTTATTTCTTCTTTTTAATAATTGCACGAGCACTTTGTCACCATTTCCCCAATGTAAATACTGTTTTATTGTGTATAGATGAAATGTACAAACTGCACACTACAAGATGGCCGCCGAAAAGATCTTGGCGAGATTTTAGTCCTCTCTTTATGTTTACGGAGGGAGGGGGATATAATGGTGTAACGTACGAAAAAATGGCTGACACTGACAAAGCCTAACGGGTGAAACGCGTTTGTCAAGGGGGCAGGGGGGTCTGCCAAATTAATCATCTCTGGTAAAGACACTGACTTGGAGTGCAGTCTATTTTTCACACCCGAGGAATCTGGAGTGAATGGTGACATATTTATTTATTGCTATGAGGTTCTTGGTCTCTGCTCATGGTGCGACCTCCTAGGTGTGTCTGGGCTATTCATGCTTCCCTACAAGCTGATTACCTCTGCTTGGTGTAGTTCTGGCATCCATACTGTATTTTTATTAGTATTCCTGATTTCCACATAAGTACCAGTCTTACTGTGGTTGTGTGCTGGGTGCTTCTGCTTGTTGCCGTCAGCCCTCTCCCATCTCTTGTGAAGGAGCGACTGCGTACTACAGTGGCTTGGATTTCTGGGATACCGCCACTTCTGGCCATGGGTCAGCATCCTATCATTGCTGCCCACGTAACTTACCTCGTGCAGATTAAAAAGTTCTTTTTTCCACTGTTGTGTATATTTGACCGGTATGCGCGGACTATGTCATACTGTTTTCTCCTCCCTGTCAACACCTTGGATCCTGCAGATCCATCGGGCACTAGGTTCAGTTCCTCTTCTTACGTAGCCATGAACTCTCACTTCGCTCTGGCCTTTCTAGATCTATGCTTCTTTCTCTCAACGCTGGTATACACACAGGGGGTTTCATGCTGTTCTTTCTCGGCTTGTGGTGCCTTTGCCTCCTATTGTTTTCCACTCTTTTCAGAGCTTTGTGGTCTGGTATTGGCTGCACTGGCATTGCTGTCCCCACTGTGTTTAGTCACTTTGTTGACGGCTAGGTTCTCTCTGGAACTTTGTGGGGTTCAGTGTCAGACCCGCCTCCTCTATGGGTATGGCTTTGGTATCTGTTCTAAGTTAAGGAATCTGTGGCTAGATGTCTCTATCAGATGGACGAGTTACTTTCCTTCGGTAACGATGTATCTGGTAGAGACACAGTCTAGCCGCAGATTCCTTAACTCCCACCCATCCTCCCCGTTCTGCAAGGACCTTTTCAGGTTGGGTTTTCTGCATTCGCCTCCCTCCGGGTGGCTTTGTCTTTCTGCGGGGTGACATCTTTCACTCCTCTCTACATTCTGTTTTATTTGCTACTACACCCTTTCTCATTGTTGGGCGGTAAACTCATGTGTCCTTTCACATCCCTACCAACTGGGTCATCCAGTGTGGGGTCTACTCCCTCCCCCCCCCCCCCCCCCCCTTTGTTTTCTCAATCGCCTTGGGGTCTTTTACCTCCCCGGCGGTCCATTGATAGGAAGTCTGTTAGCTCTGCCTCAGTCTATATGTCTCTTAACAAGGGATACGGTGTCCCTTTCTGGTGCCGACTTGAGGTGGATTACCATTGCTCCCCTGTTTCGGACTTGTTGCCCTTCACAGTTATATATTGTGGTTGCAGACTTTCTGTCGTTTGCCATAATTCTTTTTCACATCTTCTTCTATCTCCGGGGAGGGTTAGCCTTCGCTTTTGCAGGGTTGCTTCTCATAGCGGTGCTCTGCTCTTTCTCTTCACTAATTTTCAGTATACAGTGCCTAGCACTGATCTTTATTGCGCTGTCTCACCATTCAAATTCTTTTCTTTTTCATCTTTTTTCGCCCATACTCTCACAGTTTTTGGGGGTGGCTCTGCGTTGTGGCACGGAAAAGTTTCTCCGATGAAAACTGACGCCAGGAGGGATTTTATGGCTCTGATGGCATCACATCCGTGGACAAAGTCAGGACGGAGCCGTGGGGCGCCACCCCCGGCATGCAGAGACTCTGCTGCAGAAAGTTTTCTGGATCCAGTCTGACGCCTGGAGATATTCTCCGTTAAGGAATCTTGGGCTAGACTGTATCTCTACCAGATACATCATTACCGAAGTTAAGCAACTCTTCCTTTAGTGACCCAGGAGGGATGTAAATCATGAGTCAAACTTGCAATCTCCTGGCTGCTCACAGATAGCCCTATAATGCATGTATTATTCCACTGAGCTATGTTATAATGTCTGTCTTGTAGGTTTCTATGATAGACATTCCTGAGTGCCAGTCTCTTGGGGGAATCATCAACTTCCTGTTTTGAGGTTTCAGTCTTTTGGATGCTAACATAGCTCCTAATTACAATTAACCTGAGGGGCAGAGGTAAGGGAATAATTTGCTAAAAGTAGGCCTAATCCAAACGTAAAGGAAAAATTACTATCTGTAATGATAACACTGAAATGCCAAATGTGCAATATGTGTAAAAGAAATAATGTTACAACTGAAATGCGGAATTAGAAATATAAGCAAATAAGGAAGAACGTGGCCTATGATTACGCAGAATAGCCCTATGGATTCTGAGGGCTTGAGAATGGAATGTGTCCAGAAGTGTATCAATTTAGTTTCTGCTTATAAGCAGCAGAGCAGACTTACCAGATATCCAATGGAATGTTTTGAAGTAGAAGATGTTGCAGCACATATACATTGGCCTGTAAGAGGCACTGCAGAGAGATTTTGAAAGTGTACGTATGATATTGAAAGTTTAGATGCTGGTGATGTAAGAAGATGCAACAATGCTTGTCCTCTAGCAAAAGTAAATTGAATGGATTTGAAAGCTTGTGTTAAAAGTCATGTGTGTATCCTGAATTGGAAAGAATATGTGTGGGTTAGATATGAAAGATGCCTACATTGAGCACATATCAGGAGTCTGCAAGATATCTCGATTGGTTGTTGCCTATGCATGTCTCCATACTATGCTGTGGCTAAATAGATTGACCTAAAGCATTATTTAATACTTGTGTCTGTTCTTCAACGCTTTGGAAGGTCAAGTAAATTGGATCTAGAATACTAGATGGAAAGCATTATCTTTAGCATTCCTAAATTCTTTCTAAACATTGTGATTGTAAACTGCTGCATGTTCCTGGTTTCAGATGTTGGGAAGTGCTTCCACTAAGACTGTTAGCCTGCACCTTTAAAGGGTGGACAATATTCCACCAAGTGCCGGTATTGGGCATACAACTACCATCACCACAGCAGAGTTGCTACAATTTCCTATTATGGAATGTTGCATGTAGAAGTGGGGCTTCATGTAGGGAGTGGAAACGTGAAAGTCCTATCCCATCATGCAGCAATGCAGGGATTAGCAGCAATAATACCACCTACTGATATGAATGTTTACCAGTGGTAGTGGTAAGGCTGATATCACCATTGATGGTTATGGCCCTTGCCACCAACATATATCCCATCTGCCAATCAGACATATCGATCACCTTGAGTGTAAGGATGCTGTTGGCATGGCTCCAGTTCTGACTCCCAATGTAAATCAGTTTCTGATAGAGACTTCTAACTGCAGCTTGCATACAGACCTCCAGGACCTGGCCTCAACTTCTGCCATTCAGGATTTCATTGCACCACTCACCATCAACTCCAAGCACTACATCTTCCTTTGAGATCTCAATTTCCACCTCAATGACCCTGATGACACCAACACCGTCATCCTCCGTGAAAACATGTACACCATCTGCCTCACCCAACTAGTCACCAACCCCGCGCACATCACAGGACACACACTCAACCCCATCTTCATGACCAGCGACAAATTTGAGTTCAGCCATGTCACTGAACTCACCTGGACAGACCACTCCATCGTACACCTCACCATCTCAGGCCCACTGGCACCACCACCAAGCCACCTGGCACCTCTCACCAAAGCTGGAACAAAATATCAGTGAGCCAGTGGACTAATGTCCTCAACTCCTCCCATTCGTAAACTTGACCCAACCTAGAACAAGCTGTCAAGAACTTTTTCACTTGCATCACCGATTGCGCTGACAGAGTTTCCCTATCAAGACTACAAAACCCAAGAGACTCTCCAAACAGGCAAGCTGGTACACCATGTAACTAAAAACGCAACTGAAAGCAACTTGAAAGAAGATGGCATACTAGCAAAGACACCACAGACTGAAGATCATACAAAAAAATAAGTCAACGAATACCACCAACTCCTGAGGACTAAAAGGAGTGCCCTCGCCATCCCACCACGTATTCAACCTTGAGAGCAAGACGATCAGCATCAAAATTGCCACCATCCTCTATGCATCTATTGCCTTGGCCACCTTCCTCAATGAATAGAAACATAGTGAAGTCAAACCCCTCCTCAAGAAACCGCCCGCCAACCCCAGCAAACTCAAGAACTACCGTCCCATCTCTCTGCTCCCTTTTCCCACCATGGTCCTTCAAAATGCCATCAATTGCTAACTCACTGAACATCTGAACAACAACAACCTGCTGGTTATCTCCCAGTCTAGATTCCACGCCAATCACAGCACCGAAACTGCCATAATCGTTGCCACTGACAGCATCAGAGCGCTCCTTGACCGAGCAGAAACAGCAGCCCTGATCCTCCCCGATGTCTCAGCAGCTTTCGACACCGTAACCCCCACACCCTTATCGAGACTCCACCACATCGGAATCCAAGGATACGCCCTCAGATGGATCTCCTCCATATTCACCAGTAGAACCCATAGAATCCGTCTGCCTTCCTACACCTGCGAACATAAAAGCATCATCTGTGGCATCCCTCATGGCTCATCTCTATGCCCCACCCTGTTCAACATGTACATGACCTCCCTGGCCGACATCATCAAAACCCATGGCCTACACAAAATATCCTACCCCAACAACACCCAGCTCCTCCTCTACAGGCCATACAGAATTCTGCTACCAGACTCATCCTCGACCTTCCCAAGCGGAACCACACCTTCCACCACCGTAGAAAGCTCCACTGGCCCCCCATTCAGAAGGGATGCCACTTAAAGGTACTGACCCACACATACAAAGTCCTGCACAACAAAGAACCAGCATACATCAACCATCACCTGAACTGTCACCAATGTTCCAGACACCTTCACTCTGCTGCTCACCACCTCACTAACACTCCTCACATACATTGAACCCGCAGTAGAGGTTGGTTCTTTTCCTATCTTGCGGCAATGTCCTGAAACGACCTCCCTCTTCACCTCCCAACCTCACCCTCTTTAGTGGAATTCTGGAAAGGACACAATACCTGGCAGTTCAACTGAGCCTCTGCAGCAAGGTCCATAGTACCTGGATACCCTCACAGGTGATTAGCCATGCTTTCCAAGTCATGATTGATTGATTAGTTGACAGATTTCTCACCTTAGAATATTCCCTAGGCGTCAGATTGGATCCAGAAAACTTTAAAGTAGTACCTGTGCGCACCAGAAGGTGGTAGCTGCGACTGCATCGATGTTGTCTGCATTGGCTGTTATGTGCATGGGTCTATATAGGCACCACCCATGCGATCGGGCTTCAATTTAATTCTTTCCGTGCCAACAGATGCAGATCCGGAGCTATCCCTGGTCTCTTGGGACCATTTTTTTGACAAAACATTTGCCAGTTTGGAAGGGACATGTATCCCAACAGATCAACAGGGTTTAACCCTTGTGGGGAATGTCACAGACATTCTGTAACTGATCCCCTATTGTTCTGCCTGTGGTGCCCGGGGTCGTCACACAAGGGATCAACTTGCCTTAAGGACCCGCTCGTCAAGCGGTTCCACAGAACCTGTTCCTGATAACAGCCCACGCCAGCCTGAGTTTCCTGTGCCAGGGGTGACTATTATGAATCAAGGAGGTTCTGGAGAAAATGATGTGCTTAATTGGCCAACCTACTCTCTTTGGAGCGCCTTCGGGCCCATGGAGCCGAGAAAACTCCCAACTGGACTCCCGCTGGTGGTATCTGACTCGGTGCCAGCTGGTCACTCTGAATCTGCCTCTGACTTCTTACCGACTCCAGTGATGAGCCCGTAGATTCTGCTCGTGAGCCCTTCATGGATAAGCAGGGACGCATCCCACTCTTGAATTGTCAGCCACTCCAGGCCAGTCATTTTCCCACTTTTATACCTACTGTGGTGCTGGTAGGGGATGCTACCGGCTCAGCAGCAATCCCAGCTCTTTTGTGGACGGGGTTCCCATAAATCACATGTACAACAGGAGCAGTGTGCAGTACCCCTCTAGCTGGTGCAGCCCCCAAGGCTCTTTGACTTGTCCTGAGTGACACACAGCCACCGTTGGCAGCTGGATCTAGCACTTTCTGCTTCGTTGGCAGAACATCTCCTCAGACAAGTGGGCTGTTACTCATAGTACAATGTGGTTATGCCCTTCCATTCCTGACTGCCCCATCACCCTTGCCATCTTCCCAAGACTCGCTGACGGAGGACCACCTGTCCTTTTTAAGACAGAAAGTGCAGTCTCCTTTGGTAAAAGGAGCCAAAGAGATGGTGCCGGTGTCAGAAGAAGGAAGTGGTTGTTATTTCCTCTACATTCTGATGGCGAAAAAGGATGGAGGCCTCCATCCCATATTTGATCTTTGCTCTGTCAATGCCATCCTGAGAAAAGAAAAATTCAAGATGCTCACTTTAGCCTAGATTATGTTTGCCTCTGACCCTGGAGACTGGATGGTCGTGCTTGACCTGTAGGATGCATATTTCCACTGTCCCTTCCTGCAGGCCCACAGATGCTATCTGCAGTTTACTGTGTGTCAGGAGCATTCCCAGTTTGTCGTGCACTCTTTTGACCTCACAAGCATCCTTTGTGTGTTCAATAAGGTGATGGTGGTGATCACAGCTAATACTGAGACCACAGACCTTCGGAGGTCTATGGTCCCAGTATTCTCCTACCTCAACAGCTGCTGCCGAACGTGGGCTCGCCCCCAAGGAATCATCAACCACCTCCAAACCACGGAAAACCTCTTAAGATCATTGGGGTTCACTATAAACGTGCCTAAATCACGCCTGACTCCTTCACAGATGCTCCACTTCATCAGAGCCCTTTTGGATATGGTGTAAGTTTGCACGTTTCCCCTGGAACCGAGAGTCCAGGATATTTGGGCTATGATTCAGATATTTCAGACTCGGTCCTGAATTTTACTGAGGATGACACTGAGGCTTCTTGGATTGGTGGCCTCCTGTAATCGTGCTGGTCAAGCTCGCCAGATAGCATGTGTAGCCTCTACAGTGAGTTCTGATCCCAGTGAGCACTGCACCTGGGGTATTTTCCGAGCTAGTCCAGATTTCGGAAGAGACTGTAAAAGATCTGCAGTGGACCGCAATTGGGTCAGTGGCTGACCCCTCCATTTCCCACAAAGAGTTGACAGTGGTAACCTATCCATCACTGATGGGATGAGTAGGCCACATGGGAGAGGTAGAGATCAGAGTATCTGGTCCACGGTTGAGGCCCAGCTCCACATCAATCTGTTGAAGCTACATGTCACCCTTTTGGCATTGAAAGCCTTTCTACCATCCATCAAAGGTAAGCTGGTTCAGGTGTTCACAGACAACACCACCTCCATGTGGTACGGCAATGAATGGGGCGGTGTGGGGTCGTGGATTCATGCGCCTCTGAACATGGCTGGACGCTAAGGCATTTTCCTTGTGGTGCAGCACCTAGGAGAACCTTGTCTCCTTCTATGCACTACTGCAGAGAACATGCTATGTCAGTACTTATGCACGTTGGAGTTTCAAATACGGCGCCAGCTTGAAGATGCATTCTGCATAGAGTGCATCTCGGGACTCCTGTAAGCCTTCCTTCTTATACACCTTTCTTGCCTAAGTCCTGAATGAGATAAGGACCACCCAGGGGCAAGTGGACCTATTGGCTTGGGATTGGGCACAAAAAGCATGGTATCCAGAACTCCTGGGCTTGAGTATCTGTCCTCTGATCAGGCTGCCTCTCAGGGAGTGCCTCCTGCTGCTGCCAAAGGGTATCGACCTGTACCTCAACCTGTGCACAGTCCATCTACATGCTTGAAGATTGAGTAGCGGCAGTTGAGCTCCTTTGAGCTTCTGCCTGAGGTCATAATTCTGGCGGCTAGGTGCCCCTCAACTAAGTGTGTATACACAAGCCATTGGAACAGGTTTGTGGTTGCTAACATACAGGTAGACCACCCCACATAAAGCTAACCAAGGATGTGTTGGTCTTTTTGCTGTCCCTAGTCTAGGAAGGCCTGGCATTGAGAACTGTTAAAGGGTACATATCGGCTATTTCGGCCTTCTTACGTTTGCCTCACCAGCCTTCTTTTTTAAAGTCACCGGTGGTGATGAAGTTTTTTAAATGGCTACAGCAATTGTTTCCACCCATGCCCCAGTGGGACTTGAATTTAGTTTTAACATTTCTTATGCTTTCTTCATTTGATCCTATGCACAGCTGCCCTCTAAGGTTGCTCACCCTCCCTCAACACAGCCTTCCTAGCTGCCGTTACTTTGGCATGGAGAGTAAGTGAACTGCAGACTCTTTCAGTTAACATCCCTTACACTATGTTCTACTGAAATAAACTCGTTCTTTGGACTCTTACCTCCTTTTTGCCAAAGATAGTGACTCCTTTTCACATCAGACATACTGTCACCTTTCTGGCGTTCTTAGCTCCACCTCACCCCTCTAAGGAGGACCTCTAAGGAGGAGGAGAGGCTACATCAGCTTGATCCGAAAAGTTCTCTCAGCTTCTACATCGATCATACCAAAGACCACCAAGTGGACGATCAGCTCATCATTGGATTTATTAAAGCTAAGAAAGGCAAGAAAATGACCATCTCACACTGGATCATGCTCCACTTTAAGATCTGCTACGCTCTGGCCAAAAGGCTTGAAGGCACATTCCTCCAGAGCCAAGGCTGTTACCACTGTGTAGGCATGTGGACTGTCTGTCCTGGGCATTTGGCAGCTGGCCACATGGGCGTCTCTCCAGACTTTCAAGAAGCACTATTGCCTGGACAGTTAGGTTCAAAGAGATGGCTTTTTTGCCTGTTCGGTCCTGCAAAACTTATTGTTTTGAGCCAGTACTAAGACTCACCAGCTAGGAGGTATTGCTGGTGTATCTATTCCAGGGTGAGGGATCAGTGGTTTGAAGTCTCTGTCATAAGAACAAATTATGTACCTTACTATAATGCACTTTCTGGTAGGGCTCCAATTTAACCACAGATTCCTCACCGACACTCCAATCCTCCCTGTTTTGTGAACTGGACTCTTTCACCTGAAAAGATCCCAATTAAAGAATCTGCACACTGGTCGCACACTGGTCACAACCAGCCTGATTTTTGGCTTCACATTTACTGGTGCAGAAGAGTCAAGAAAGCAACTGATGTCTGCGAGCATGGGTGGCGCCTAAGTATAGACCCACACAAGTCACATCTGGCGCGAGTAATGTCAGCGCGTGGTCTCACAGGCGTCACCTTCCGGTGCTCATATGTACTGCTTCAAAGTTTTCTGGATCCAGTCTAGTGCCTGTGAAACATCCTAAGGGGAGAAATCTGCAGTTAAATAGAGTCTCTACCAGACAGAGCATTACCGAAGATAAGTAACTTGTTCTGTAATGCCCATTTCTGCCTTGTTTCTCGTGCACTTATTTGATGACTTGTTGAGTCGGGTTATACTATAAAACCTTTTGCATCGAATCATAACCACTTTTACCACATCTAATAAATTGCCAATACTTCTGAGGAGTAGGGATGCTAGTAAGCTGGAAATCTATGATGAGAAGAAAACGTGGTCCTGGGTCATCTGTTTTTTTTTTCATGGATCACAATTGCTGGCTTAGCACTGCATGGAAGAAATTTGCTAAGTAACGTAAGTTTAGTTGTAACTGCTATGGTGGTCTGGCACCTGAGTCGAGGAAATGATTGCACTTACATTGTCACTGTTCTGGCCGGCTGAAAACAACGCAAGAGGTCTGACTTTGTGAAATTTCATCAATAAATAATTTGACTTTGAATACATACGTTGTATAGTGCTCAAACCATTAAATATAATTATTCTGGTAAGCCTGTTTTGATAAAAATATTCTGCTGCACAAAAGACTGAAGTGGGTAATCGTGTTCACGCTTACTTTATGTTACATTGAATAATTTAAAACAGAATGTACTGCCAGTACCTCAAATGATTCTCTGCCCCCGGATCCCGCCTCCATCATTCCCAGTAGATCGGTTATCTCTGGATAGGAGCGAGCACGGAGGATAGGCTGAGGTGTTTTTTGCTATGATTTTTGGCACAAAGTATTAACGCACAGGCCTCTTAGGGATGTGACTGTGGCAATTTGTGTGTAGTGTATGATAAGTCCCCCATTATTGCCGTGCAGAAACTAAAATAATTAAAAAAATGTGTGAGGGAAGCCTAGTGCCACCTCCTTTATATGGCACATAAGCTTCGCAAACATCTTTACATAGTGATGACTCATGCACTAGACCGAAATCAACACTGCCCTCCTTTGACATCTGACGTACACACCGCCCTTCCTCACCTGCTCTCTCCTCTGAGCAATGACAGGAAAATCCCAGACTTGTGTGTGTGTGTGTGTGTGTGTGTGTGTGTGTGTGAGCTCCCACATGGCTATCTCATCATGTATCCAGCGATATTAATGGATCAATGGGATCGAGTTCTCCGGCCCTTGTTCCCAATTTAGACTTGAGTGCCATACGTTAAGTCTTAAGCTTACCATACATCCAGCAGCGTCATGGAAGGTCAAGCAGTGAGTGACTGTTCACACCGCTTGTTAGGGAGGTCCCAGCGAACCACAACATGTTAGTTGATCTCTAACGCCTCTTTGCTGTACCTACTTTGATTAAAAAATACTCCAGTGAAATGTCTCTAACTTTTGGCCTTGAAAGCAAAATTGAATTTTTAGCTGCAAGTTACTGCCTTTCAGCCATCGATCTTTATATAGGCTAACCCTCTGACACTTGAGCTCTGAAACTTCGTGGGAGTGGGTCTTTAAAAAGTCGTTAAAAGCATATCTTTACCCTGGCCCCATTCAAAGTTAGCACACCTGCTGGGAATTATACATTTTTAGGCAAGTGGCAACTGTTAGCCATTCAGGAGGCACAAACATAATCTTATTAAGCCACACAGCGGGTTGAACTGCGCCATAGAAAAGACAGCAATGAAACACTCTAAAATCAAATTAATTTTAGCACATAGCAATTTTGCTTCTTGCATTGCTGCCACTCCTATTATATGTACTATTAATATCCATATTACTTGAAAATGTGCATATTCGCCTGTTCATCGTTAGAAGTGAGCAAACCTACCCATAAAATCCCCACAACACCACATTTAAATAATTAAGACTATCCCTTTGCAAACAGCAAAACGCGGTGTCATAATGGTTCACTTAAACACGTAGGATCACAGGATACCTTTGAAGAAATTGTCATTTTTTAAATAATACCATTATTTGAGCAGTGCCCGAAGTGTTAACATCGTATAAAATAGACATATAGCTCATTCAAGATTTGACAAAAATGTTTCTAGAGTGGAATTTCTCGATAAATGCAATTGCAATGGGGCTCTTCACTGTATAAATCCTTCAGAGGAATACCGTTTCTATTTCTCAGTCACGATTTACATTTATAATCAACAGTTACATCGACAGTACGCTCTTTGTATACCCCCTTTTCAAACATCAGCTGTCATCTATATGATAGATTCAGACAGTCGACTTTTATGCAAGCATTGGTTCTAGAGGTTACATTTCAATGACATGCATTATCCAAGAATCAATTATTTTAAAAAAAACTTGCTACTAATACAATTTAGAGCTTCGTTTTTTGCTCGTTTTACCATATGAATATGTCTGTTTGACTCTCCTAAGTGTGTAAATGTTCAACCCCACGCATTCCCATCCACTGCTACAGATGATTTAAGTTTATGTGGGGTAGGATGGTGTAGCCATCAGGAAAGGCAATGCTCCCAGCATTTCCTTCCCTACGCCAGATAACCAGATACAATCGGATATCAGTACACCAGTATGATCCAAAGGACCAGTATTGTAATCCACCTTTAGGCTTAGCTGCTCCCACACGGATTTGATTCTACCTCATTCAGTGGATGTTCACTCCATCCTTTTTTCCTCCATTTGGTTCTCAAACTCCAGGAGGGGTGTATATCTTAGACCTAGACTAATGGCTCCTCCTTAAATCTCCCAGTCCCTCTACATCCAGGCCATCCTATCTCACCACTCTGTCAGGCATTGTCAAGTGCACTTGGTGACTTCCAACTCATTACTTTTTTTTAATTGACAAAGAGTAGAAACAGATCTACAAATTTACCGGTAGCCTTCTTTTTCTGTGAGCATGGCATCAAGTCTAGCAGGCATGTTTCCGTTTTAGTCTGATTATTTTTTTTTTGCCACATCTGTGAGGATTCGTGTAACTCTCCCCAATGTTACCCAATGGTCAGTTATGTCCATAGCTTGTGATAAAAAAATCAGCTTCTGGGACCTCACACAGAGGGCTAGCCACTACAAACAGAGACTTTACTTTGCTCACACATTTTATAGTGAAGTATATTCTGTGTTGATTGCTAAAGTGGATTAACTTGATACGGACGTTACTAAACACATCTGGGTTATGATTAAGTATTTATGTCCTATGTGTAAAAGCCTGCCAAAATCCCTGGACTAGCTCTCCGTTTAGTTATTTAGGTCACATGTTGTCAATCCCTTTAGAGTAGACCCTTACATGGCTGTGTCCCCTCCTTTTTCCTGGTCTCCAGCATAAGCAGCATGTTTAGCAGACTCTGTACCCCACAGCCTATATACTGCTCTTAATAATAGCAGCATTCTTCAAGATCTGCCCTTGTGAAATCCATCGTCCTGTTTCAGTTGAGGCAATTGTTTGAGTACCCCGAGTTGTGCATGTGTCCCACTGTGGTCACTCCCGACAATATTGAGGTTGTAAATCTGCGTGGCCCTCCAAGACCCCAAGTCAGGTAAAATCTGGATCGGGACAATCAGAGCATATATATTACTCTCGAGCCCATTCTTTTCAAGCAGCTGCCAGAAGCGAATTAAATGTTATCCTCGCCTGACACTAAGAGCAGCCTGATTATTTCCTCCAGTAGCATCATCACTGTTGTCACTAGATCAGCTTCATGGGGGGGACACCGTCGAGAATCATTTTGTGGTCATTGAAGTTTGTCTTTGATGCAATAAAGCATGTAATCCAGGACTTCTCCCTCACTTCTGAGCAAGGCAGGGCTTACTCAGATCCACTCTGTCATGTCTGTTCTATTCCCATGATTGAGAGTGGTGAGGACCTTCAAAGGTCCTGACTAACTCAACTATCATTCGAATATTACCCTCAATGAGGTCGAGATAGATCTCTAAACCTGGGCCCTATGTATCTAAAGAGGAAAGCCTACCAAGATAGTGATTGAATGCGCTCAGGGATATTTCTCACATCTTTCTATGACTCTATCAAGAGTATGTATGATTTAGGCCAGGCTGCTCCCAAACATGACCGCTCTCCAAGCATCGTAATCCGCAGACGGATGGGCCTAGCCCCAGACTGATGGGCCAAACCCCAGACCGATGGGCCAAACCCCAACTGCGTGCCTCAAAGCAGCATGTCATCTGTGCAGAGGGGTATGTATCATCCTCAAGATTACCACACCCCTAGCCTTTCCCTTGATGTGGAAGATATTGACAAAGGGTTGCATTGTTATAGTGAACAATAATGGGCATCCCTTTTTGTTCAGCTATGATGTAAACAAGCTTTGACAAAACCAGTAGTTTGTGTTTGTACTGTGAGCGCTGTGCTGCTGGCTTTGCCAAAGTAATATTTTAAAAAGTAAAAGAAAAAAAAAGTACTGGTGGAAAAGCAAGTACCGCCCTTTTGATATCTTAAAACTGTACACAGAATTAAACGTTTTCAGTCTTTAAAAAAAGACATGGTTTATGTTTCAAATGTAAAAAGAATACAGAGGGGCAGAATGTAAAGGGAAACACTTGGCAAAGACTTTCCACCGGATGCTTTGCTTTGAAAAACCTTTATTTCGGTAAAAATATTACCATAAAAGACAGTCACATTACACATATGTTAAAATGAATTGTACATTGAATATAAAACACATAGAAAAAGCATAAAAACATTGCAGGAAGAGACTACATGTAGTACCACAGAACCATATTCAGCCCCCAATTTTAGAGATATTTCCTTCTGGTGAACCAAAAGGCGCCCAGGTATTTAGCCATTGCAAATACAATTTGGTGGGACATATCAGTTTTTAAAACTCTGTAAGCCTGCAAGCATTTGTAAAATCCCAAGTTCCTGCATATGGGGAGAATCCAGTGCCTACGAATCCCCTGGTAAGCAGGACAAAAGAAAAGAATGTGGAGCTCGCTTTCATCGGTAGTTCTGCAAGCAGGACATGTACTGCTGGAATCATGGTTCCATTTGGCCGTAAAAGATTTAATTGGGAGAGAGCCATGCCTCCACTGAAGATATAACTTCCTCAGTATGTTAGGATAAATTTTGTCTAGAGTCAGTTCCATAATGTAATTCGCTTTATGGGAAAAAAAGGACTCTGTCAAGGACCCAGGGTCTAGATGGTTGAGAGTCTGTGTGATTTTAAGTTCTCGATAGGACCTGGCTAGATCTTTTTTAGAGATGGTTTGGCACTCGATCTGGGGGTCGAACCACATGCCTGAGAAACCTGCAGCCACCAGTTCGTGCTTAATGTGGGCGAGCCATTTGATTTTTCCTGCGCCTGGTGTGGCTAGGATCTCTCGTAAACCTTCTCTGTAGCTATCCAACTCAGGGGTTGACCATAGTCTACGCCAAAAAGCCAACGGGCGTAGAGCTAGCTCCTCATTGAGTGGTCGTAGGCCAAGGTCCATCCTCAGCGGGACAAGAGGGGTACTCAATGGTAACCCTACAAGGTTACGAATGAATCTGTTTTCCACCATCGATAGTTTGGATGTATTTACGTGGCCCCAGAGTTCAGATCCATAGACGGCGGCCCCCTTAGCCTGGGATTTGTAGATCTGTAGTGGGGGGCCACCGGATGCAGCTATTTGATCCTCTGTATTGGTCTAGGGAGCCGTTTTATGGGCCTCGAGGACAAGTGTCATGCTAAGCAAACCTCCTGCCCCAGAGGCCAGCTGAGCGAAACCAGCAAATTGTTCTTCTCCCAGTACCATAAAAGCCTTTCTGATAGATACATCTGCCAGTGGATTCCTCATCTTGTTAATATCCCCCTGCGTCAGCAACGTTCGGAAAAAAATTCTTTTGTAGCGCGCCGGCGTGGACGACGTCACAGGAGCACGGCATCGCGCGCGACTCCGGCTGACGTCACCGACTCCTTAATAGGCCTACGTCGGCGTGATGACATCAGTTCCCTTTTTTCCGCGTCGTCGACGCTAACGGTTTCTTGGGGTCTCTTGTGTTACGGATAGTAACTTTGTTTGCTATTTGTGTGTTTCTGTATCTTTTTCGAGTTGCTGTCTTCTGCCGAAGATGTCGTAGAAGAAGACCGGTTTTAAGCAGTGCGGATCGTGTGCCAGGATGATGTCCATACCGATCCTCATGGTGATTGCTTGTGGTGTCTGGGATCGGACCACGAACGATGTTGAAGGCTGTCGATCCTATTATAAAATGAACCCGAAGGCTCTGCGAGAACGAGAAGCTAAACTCCTTCTGGCCAAGGTAAAAGGAAAGTATGCCAAGAGGTCTTCGAGATCAAGTTCGAGACGCTCGAGGTCGAATTCGAGATCGAGATCTAGGTCCCGATCGGAGTCGGCGTCGAAGTCGGCTTCGGGACATGCTTCGGGTTCCTCGAAGAAAAAACATAAGAGATAGAAGCATAGCTCGAGGCATCATTCCGGCTGGGAGTCGGACTCGAAGAAGAGGTCTTCTTCTCGAAAACATCGTAAGGACTTTTTGTCTCCCTCACCATCTGGTGAACCTGTAGGTGAAGCCTCGCCTTTACAGTCCCGAGGGCCTTCTCCGGATCCGTCTCTGGATCCGTGTCAGTCTTCGGCACATGAGGAAGAAGACGTTGTGGATCCTCAGGCTTCGGCGACTCCGGTGCATCATCCAGAGGAACAGGAAGGTCAACAAGAAACGATTCCGGCGCAGCCTCCTTCGGAGCAGCCAGTGGGTTCATACCCTCTGTTTCCTGGTCCTGGTCAGGACCCCTCACATTTCCTTAATGCAATGTATGGTGTGTCTGCGAGGGCAATGTACCCCACTGATGTACCGGCTGGTCCCATGGGTCCACTGTCGTGTAACTTGGGTGTCCCTCAAGCTTACGCTCCGGCGCCTTTTCTACCGTTTATGCCGACGCCATATCCACCTTGGCTTGGTTCGGCGACTCCGCACACGGCTTCGCCGGCTCCGGAGCGACCTCGGGATCGGAATCGAGGTTCAACGCCGGTTCCAGCTTCCCATTCTCAAGCTGTTCCAGCTCCTCACTCGACGCCGGCCCCGACTCCGTCAGAGTTGTTACCGGATCCGACGACTTCGGTTCGGTTGGAGTGGTCGAGGCGTAGAGCTCAGCGTCTCATGGAAGAGAAGGAATATGAGGACCCTGAAGTGGAGGAAGGTGAACTTCAGGCACAGGAGGATTATTTTGAGGAGCTACATAGTGAAAGTGGTTTGGAACTTTCGCCAGAATGGGAGTTGCCTGCAGTTTCTGATGCACCCTCTAAGGATGTAGCTCCCTACCATGTTGTTATTAAGAAGGCTGCAGTACTGCTGAACTTGACTTTGCTTTCTGTAGAGTTTAAATCTAACATCCTTACTGAGGTTCTACATTCACCTTCATCTGTTGTTGAGCCGATTCTCCCGTTCACTGAGGCTCTTACTGAACCGATATTAGAAGTCTGGAAAAGGTCTCTGTCTGCTCCTGCGGTGTCTAGAACAGTGGCGAGACGCTATAGGGTGGCACCTGGTGACCCTGAGTTCTTGACTTCCCATCCTTCGCCAGAAAGTTTGGTGGTTCATCTGGCATGTTCAAAGAGGTCAGCAGGTGCTTTTCCCCAGGTTCCAGGGGATAAGGACTCAAAAAGGTTGGATCAGAATGCCAAGAAGGTATTCTCGTCAAGTAGCTTGGCCCTGAAATCGACAAATGCTACTTGTCTACTGGGCAGATATGTACATGCTTTGATGGACACGGTTAAGCAGTTATCATCTAAGCTTCCGGAGAAGGATAGAAAGAACTTCAATGAAGTAGTGTCTGACACGCAGGCTGCGGCTCGCCAGGTGATTCAGAGTGGCATGGACACGGCGGACTCTGTGGCTAGAATAATGGGATCTTCAGTCGCCACTAGAAGGGCCGCTTGGTTAAAGTCGTCCAAATTTTCAACTGATGTTCAGGCTGCTCTAATGGATTTGCCTTTTGAAAAAAGGCTGACGCTGCCTTAAGAAAGGTTTAAAGATTGTAGAGCGACTGCAAGGTCCTTGGGCTTACAGACAAGAGGCTCTTTCGCTAAGAAGTACAGGGGCTTTTGAAGATCTACTTTTCGTTCCAATAAGCAGACCCAGCAGCAGCAAAATCCCTTGTACAAGTCCTATAGAGGTAGACATAGGGGTCGTGGTCATGGACGTCAAGCCTCCTCCTCCTCTACTTCCTCCTCGAATACCCACCCCCCACCTACAACAGCAAAGCAGCCCTAGATCCACCATTCTGGATCATGCGGGTCCTGTAGGGGGTCGGCTTACTTATTTTCTATGAGATTGGGAATCGGTTACATCAGATCTTTGGGTTCTCAATCTCGTAGAGAATGGGTATGCTCTTCCCTTTCGGGAGTTCCCTCCCAATTACCCTCCTTGCCAAGGTTTTTGCTCGGAGGACCACCTGTTGCTCTTGCAGGAAGAAGTCCTGGCACTGTTCAGAAAAGATGCGATAGAGGTGGTTCCGGAGCAGGAGAGGGGTCAGGGGTGCTACTCCCGGTATTTTCTGATCCCCAAAAAGGATGGCAACCTTCGTCCAATCCTGGACCTCAGGATTTTGAACCTCTATCTCAAACAGGAGAAGTTCAAGATGCTCAGTCTTGCGCAGGTTCTTCAAGCGCTGATGGAAGAAGACTGGATGGTGTTTATCGACTTACAGGATGCTTATTTCCACATCCCCATCCTGAAGTCACACAGGAAGTATCTCCGTTTTACGGTGGGGTCGCATCACTACTAGTTTGCAGTCCTTCCGTTTGGACTTACTACTGCGCCTCGAGTCTTTATCAAGGTGATGGCTGTGGTGGCTGCACATCTCAGAAGGTCAGGGATTCCTGTATTCCCTTAACTGGACGATTGGCTGATCAAAGCAGAATCTCCAGAGATAGTGCTCCATCATCTGCAAGAGACAACTCAGTTGTTGCACAGGTTGGGTTTTTCGATAAATGTACCCAAATCTCACCTGGTGCCCTCCCAGCGCAACCGGTTCCTAGGTGCAGTACTGGACACAACTGTGTGTCGTGCATTCCCTCCTCCTCAAAGGATTCACGACATACAGGAAATGATACCTTTATTTCACAATGGAGCGGTTGTTCCAGTCCTGAAGGTCTTTTGTCTGCTCGGTCTGATGGCCTCTTGCATTCTGTTGGTCAACCATGCACGCTGGCACATGAAGGCACTCCAGTGGTACCTCCGCAGGCAGTGGTATCAGCACAACAGAGATCTCAGGGAGTCAGTGAGGATCTCCAGAGAAACTGCGGTGGATCTGTCTTGGTGGGGCGTGGAAGGCAATCTGTCTCAGGGAAAGACTTTTCAACTGCCTCCATCGGTGGCCACAGTGATAACGGATGCATCCACTCTAGGGTGGGGTGCTCATCTGGAGGTCAAAGGTCTTTGGTCTCCGGAAGGAAGGTTGCTCCACATCAATCTTCTAGAGTTGCGGGCCATACATTTAGCGCTCAAGGCCTTCCTCCCTTCCCTTCGCGGTCAGTCAGTTCAAGTCCTGACGGACAACACGACCGCAATGTGGTATGTCAACAAGCAGGGAGGAGTAGGGTCACGGTGTCTCTGCGTCTCTGGTCCTGGGTTCAGGACCATCAGATTTGTCTGATGGCAAATCATCTGGCCGGGGTTCTGTACGTACGTGCAGACAGTCTCAGTCGGCGGTTCTCGGCCGACCACGAGTGGAGGCTTCACCCGGAGGTGGTTCGTCACGTCTTCCGGACGTCGGGAACTCCTCATGTGGACCTGTTTGCCATTCAAGAGAATGCTCACTGCCCGTCATTCTGCAGTCTCCAGTTTCCGATGCAAGGGGCGCTGGGGGATGCGTTTCAGTTGAGTTGGGACTCGCAACTCCTTTACGCGTTTCCTCCCATACCCTTGATTCCTCGGGTTCTGAGGAAGATTCGCCAAGACCGGGCCCAAGTCATATTGATCGCCCCGGATTGGCCAAAGAGGGTGTGGTACACAGATCTTCTCCTCCTCTCCTCGTGCCCTCCACTCCGTCTCCCTTACAGGGCAGATCTCCTCTCCCAGATGGAAGGGCAGGTTGAACACCCCCACCTCCAGACCTTACACCTTCATGCCTGGAGATTGAACGGGGCAACCTGAGTTCTTTTTCTCTCCCTCACGATGTGGTGGATGTCATCTTATCAGCCAGGCGTGATTCCACCAAGTCCGTCTATTCTTATAGGTGGTCTAAATTTGTTGCTTAGTGTGGGGAGAAGTCCATTGACCCTTTAAGGGTTTGTTTGTCCAATATTCTTCAATTTGCACTTTCCTTAGCCCAGCAGGGTTTTGCAGTGGCTACTGTCAAAGGTTATTTGTTGGCCTTGTCGGCTTTTCTCTGTTTGCCGGACCAGCCGTCACTGTTCAAATCTCCTGTGGTTTTAAGGTTTCTGAAGGGTCTCACTAATAAATTTCCTCCTACTCCCTTTATTGTGCCTCAGTGGGACTTAAATCTTGTCTTAACCTACTTGATGGGTTCTCCCTTTGAACCCTTGCACAAGTGTCCCTTGAGACTTTTGTCTTTGAAAACGGTCTTCCTGGTCGCAATTACCTCGGCAAGGAGGGTAAGTGAGCTTCAAGCTCTTAGTTCAAAGCCCCCATTCTTGACCATTCATGCTGAAAGAATGGTACTCAGGACCAGGGCTGCTTTTCTGCCTAAGGTGGTAACTCCTTTCCATCTGGGGCAGTCCGTTACCCTCCCTACCTTTTATCCTCCCCCTCACCCTTCCAAGGAGGAGGAGAGACTTCACCGCTTAGACCCTAAGAGGGCGGTGAGCTTCTACCTGGACAGGACAAGGGAGTTCAGGTTAGATGACCAGCTGTTCGTTGGATTTGCTTGCTGCAGGAAAGGAAGAGCTGTGCACAAGCGCACACTTTCAAGATGGATAATTTTATGCATCAAGATCTGCTACTCCCTGGCGGGTAAGGACCCTCCTGAGGGTATAAGAGCTCACTCTACTAGAGCAAAGTCTGCTACTTCTGCTTTATCTAGAGGTGTACCTGTTGAGGATATTTGCAGAGCCGCGACTTGGGCCTCCCTCTACACATTACTGCTTGGATGCCGAGGTGAAGAGGGATGGCCACTTTGCGCGCTCTGTCCTTCAGGATTTTCTGGTATAGGAGAGTGGACACCCTCCTCCGTGAGTGGGGACTGCTGTGGGACTCTATTCACAAGGTGAGGAATCCACTGGCAGATGTATCTATCAGAAGAACAAGTTACTTACCTTCGGTAACGCTTTTTCTGGTAGATACAGTATCTGCCTGTGGATTCCTCACTGACCCACCCCCTCCCCGTTGTCCACTCTGCTATACCTGAGTTTATGCATTTTTATGTATATTTATATTTGTATGTATTGGGTTTTTCATACCTTTGCTACGCACTATGTGTGCTGTTTTGAATTGTATGTACCATGTACACTGTATATATGTATATCTACTGTCATTGGTCCGTCCGGGTGCCTCGAAGGCACGGAAAAAAGGGTGGAACTGATGTCATCACGCCGACGTAGGCATAATAAGGAGTCGGTGATGTCAGCCGGAGTCACGCGCGATGCCGTGCTCCTGTGACGTCGTCCACGCCGGCGTGCTACAAAAGAATTTTCCGAACGTTGCTGACGCAGGGGGATATTCACAAGGTGAGGAATCCACAGGCAGATACTGTATCTACCAGAAAAAGCGTTACCGAAGGTAAGTAACTTTTTCTTCTGTGTCAAAATGTATATTTTTATGCTTAGTGTGGAATACAAGAGATACAATAAAAACAACCCTTAACTGAGAAACAATATCCCTGGTGGTGTGTTTTTACTGACAATGTGAGAGGAGTGGAGCCTCCTTACTCCTGATTAGGGCCCGTTTAAAATGTGGGAGCTGCACAGCCTGCAATTGTTGCCCTGCAACAAAGTTTTTTAACATGAGAAAGTAAAACATTAACTCGTCTTTACAAATTGTAACACAAGTGATGTAATCTATGTAATTTGGTGCCCATGCCAAAAAACCTATATTGGGCAGACATCACAGAAAGTGAAAGTGCGAATATCGCAACATCTCAGTAGGATCAAATGTGGTACAGCAGGAGCCCCTATAGTGGAACATTTTGCACAACATGGTGACACTATGGAATAAGTCCTGTGGCAGGTGTTAGAAGCACCCAGGGGCAACCCAAGAGGTAGCAATCATACCACAAAATTACTGATACAGGAATGCAAATGGATCGAGCCTTGTGAGCCATAGACAATAGATTGAACACACTTGTTGAATGGAGCCAACTTGTAGCGGGTCTGTCCAGTTCTTCTGCTATTTGTACTGATTACATGATGGGACTTCAATGTTTACTTATGTGTCAAGTTCACTTATTTGCTGTTAATTACGGTAGGAACTATACTTTGTTGCTCCTTTTTAAGTGTGCCATTTTAATGTGCAGCTAGGCTCCCCTTTTTCATTCATTCATTCATTTGTAAAAAAATGTTTTACATCTTTTCATTTACTTAGTCTATACCTTTATTCCCCTTGGTTTAGCTTGGCCACAACTCATTTGAGGTTACAACGGGATCTGTTTCACCGATTATCCCGCACTCTCTCCGACTACTATGTGCATGCACACTGGTTTCGCATCCCTTGTACTAGTAGTGTAGGGTGACAGCAGTTCCTTTTTTCTGCACTCTAACTCTACTTGGTTCACAGTCTAGTCTCCATCCCGCGTAGGTTCCTGAAAATGAGCCCAGGTATTTACTTTATATCCCTCTGACTCATCCTTTCAGATTGCCCTGCGGCCAGGGTCGGATTGGGATCCCAATTAGTCCCAGACACTCTCAACAAGCATTTGCAATGCAATAGGTCTCGCATTATTAAAATTTGAGCTATTGGCATTGCTAAAAAATGCAACACCAATAGCTCAAACTTAATAATGCGAGTCCTACTGCATTCCAAATGCTTGTTTTACTGCCTGCTGTGGGTAGGAACATTTTATCCTAATTAGCAATCAATTGTTCAACTTTGGAAATGGATCAGCTGTAGACCAGTAAGTTTTGTACCTATTCCAAATATCACTGGGCAGCATGCAGGGCCAACTTTGACTTTTCATCCTTCAAAGAGTTATAAAATCGGTGCCATTGCATTGCATAATATTAACAGAGATCATCGCCGTGCCAGGAGACAACACACTTAGATGTGCATGTTCCATAATCTTTTAAAAAGCTCACACGTTTAACTTGCACATTTTGTGTTTTATCCTGTGCGTTTGGAAAAGTCATACATTTTACCCAATTTCACAAGTGCTCCAAATGTATTGTGTTCAGAATACAATCTCAGTTTGATTCGGGCAATTACTTTGCAATGATTCATTTAACTGGGTTCACGTAATCTCTTAGGGCCTGCATGAATACAACCTACAATTTCTGTAGATTTATACATTTTCAGAGATCTAGCTAATCCCATTGAATACGTGTGGATACCTACAAAAATTGTAGATTTCCAGGCATACTCGTGACCCACAATAAGTACTTAGCTTGTGTGCCTATTGGATAATCCCAAGTGTTCAGAGTGGAAATTTAGGGGGTGTCTTTTTTTATTTTTTTCTTCACTGGAAAACAACTTTCCCACTGTTGAAGCCTCTTCCCTCTACACCTCCATGAAATATACCCTGGCAAGGGGGTTAATCCAGCAACATTTTTTACTTCTTAAAGACTTACACATTTGTGGTTTTTCACCAACCTTTTGCTAGGGAACTGCCCAGGTTCTGGTTGGGAAACTACTCCAATAGACAGTTTACACAGTGGTGGCTCCTCCTCAATGGCGGAGGAGTGTCGCCCCACTGCCTGGCTCAGAGCCAGCAAATGTAAAATAAATCAATGTTCTTGCATCGTTTTCTTTTACATTTGTCGGCTCTTAGCCAGCGGTGTTGGGAGGGGCGGGGCCAAAGCATGGGAGGGGGTGGAGGAGTGCTAGTGCACTCCCTAAGTGCTCATGTGTGTTTGGCCGGATATCTCAGGCCGACCAAAACACTCATGTACACTTAGGTTTTCTCAAGCCCAGTTGCATTGAGCAGCCGGGCTTGAGAAACCGCACAGACTCCCTGGTCTGAGAATCTGCGTCTTTCTTGCCTGCACAGAACAATCCTGATTGGACAGGGAGTCTGTCCCAGGGGCTGCTGGGACCCAGGATGAAGAGGCGAGGCGGCACGATGAGGCGCATTGCTGGAGGCGGGCGGTGGCGAAAGGTACTTTTCTTTAAATTGTATTTTCCACACCCCCACTGTGCGACTCCACCCGCCCCACCACTCTTTGTGTATGGCATTCGCAGCTGGGTTTACATAACGTGTGCATTACAGACAGGAGTGAACTTGAGCTACTGTTAGGATTGGCCTCCGTTAGTTACCGTTTCTGTTAATTAGGTTCTCATCATTTCCACTGGCAGGTCAGTTGTTTACACACTCAAGTTTAACTTGGAGGTGGTCGAGCCACTGAAGGTTAGAGCTAGGCTCGAACAGATCCCTATCTCTGGCTCAGCTTATGGTCCACTTGGACCCATGAGCCCAAAACAAGCTAAGCTTTCATATGATTTGCGGCTGCCAGCTACACTCAAACCTCATGTGGCAGGGATTATAGACAAAAGGTTAACTTTTGAAGTAAAACAGAAGAGAAAAATAAATGTCCATTTAGTGTGTGAATTGTACAATGTGAAACTAGAAAGCCTGGTTCGATACCGCTTTCCCTGCTTGACCTAATTGTATGATCCTGTTTATTTTACTGTGCCTCCTATTTTTCATTATTGCAAATGAGATAAGCATGAGCGAATTTTGCGGATCTCGCGTTCGTGAATTTTGCGCATTTGCGGATTCGCAATCCGCAAAATCCGCGAATTCCCGCGAATTTGCGGATTTTTTTTTTTTTGTGTTCGCCCGTGTTTCTGCCAGTTCGCGGGGGTTTTGTACACTTTCGCAAATTGCGAACTTACCTGTCGGGTCGCAAGTTTCGCGAACTTGTTGTTTCTACGTGTCCAGCCTGCTTGGGACACTCTTCTTCATCACTGCCACTCTCTGTCACCACTGCCACTCTCTGACTACTCATGCCACCCTCTGGCCCACCCATGCCACCCTCTGTTTCATCACCACACCCTCTGGTTGTCCAGTGTACATTATTTTCAGCAAAGCAAAGCACACCTTCCCTGCCTCAAGTGACCTGAATTAATTTGGGGCTGATTAATGTGTCACAGAATATTTTTTTAGCTGGCACCTGCTTCCTTAGTGCGCCCTGATTAGTGATCTTTTGCACTTGCTAAGTGCTTTCATTGTTGCAAAATTAGTTACAACACCTGCCCTGCCCCAACTGACAATAATGAATTAGGGGCTGATTAATGGATTTTAACTTCCAGCCTGGCTCCTGCTTGTCTCCCTTAGCTGTAATTCAGGACCTTTGTGGCATATGTGTAACTATTCTGAGGTTCAGAGCAGGGTCACATAATAGTTTCAACTGGCAACTGAACTCTGGAGGGGCCCCTCAGGAAGCACTACAGGAAATGGCTACTAATGATGAGCCTGAACTTTTGAACCTGGTAAGTAGTTACTTTCAGTTTTGCTAAGATCGTATTTCTGCAATTTTGCACTTATTCGCGGGGCGCGAACTCACGCGAACTCACGCGAACAGTGCGAGCAGTGCGAGCAAAATCCGCTGCTCGCGGATTTGCGGATTTTGCGGGAGATTCGCGAATCTCGCGGATTGCGGATTTCCCGAAAATCCGCAAAATCCGCGAGCGGAACGGATTTTCCGCCCATGCCTAAAATGAGAGCACTTTGAAATACGTGCACTAAGAAGTTGCCCTATACATAAACCTCTCCTATGTTTGATTTAGTAGACTCAGTTCTGAATTTGAGTCAGTGGTTGCAAGTGGGACTCACTGGAACTTATTTTTGGAGACAGGTACTTCTTTTTTCTTATAAGACTTTCACCCAGAACAAGAGACAGAAAAACACAGCAGGGAAAGAAAGAGGAAGAGAGCGGCGGAAAAACAGTGACAAAGGCCGAGAGCAGGGATGAAAAAGAATCTTCTAGTATGAGATAAAGCAGCAGAGAGTGCCTGGTAGTGGATTAAAGAGGAATCAGGAAAAATTAAGACCGCACAGCCTTGGTATTCAGCACCCCCGGTATTTGCAGTGCCAGCCGCAAGCTTCTGGGAAAAATCTGAGGCCTCAGCACTTATTGTTTTACAAATTAAGCACTGAGCAAATTATAATATAATATAATACTAATAACTAGCAACCCGTCCCGACGTTGTCCGTGTATGAATTGTTGCCGGCCAGTAGTATATTGTTTTGTAGGATTTCGTTTTGATAGCATTTCTTATCTGTGACAGGCCTGTGAAACGCTCCAATTCACAGTGCACTGCTGATGCACTTAAGAGTGCGCGTTCAGTAGTGTGTGAACTCGAGTTTCCCTACTTTATTTTTTCTTACAATATTATATAGCGCGAACTCGACAACATGGCATGAGCACAATTTACATTACAGAAGAACACATTAATTTGTGGTAGGCACGGGGAGACAAAGCGATTTGCCTGGAATCACAGGATGTTGAGCTGATGCCGAGATTCGAACGTAGCTCCCCAGCTCTAAAGTTCACAATTCTAGAATTTGTAGCGGGAGGTGTGTCTCAAAGTGTATGTCAGTGCTGGCCATCAATGAGAGAGACCTGTGCATTTTTCAAATGGGTGGTGAAAAAATATGAGTATGTTGATGGAGATATGTTTTGGGGTACTGAGGTATATGTTTTGGGGTGTTTGGGTATTTTTAGGGTTCAGGGCTAGGTTTGGGTTTTGGGGTACAGGGGTATTTTTAGGGTTCAGTGCTAGGTTTGGGTTTTGGGGTACAGGGGTATTTTAGGGTTCAGGGGTAGGTTTGGGTTTTGGGGTACAGGGTTATTTTTAGGGTTCAGGGCAAGGTTTGGGGGTACACCGGTATTTTTAGGGTTCAGGGGTAGGTTTGGGTTTTGGGGTACAGTGGTATTTTTAGGGTTCAGGGCTAGGTTTGGGTTTTGGGGTACAGGGGTATTTTTAGGGTTCAGGGGTAGGTTTGGGTTTTGAGGTACAGGGGTATTTATAGGGTTCAGGGCTAGGTTTGGGTTTTGGGTTTCGGGATAGGTTTGGGTTTTGGGGTACAGGGTATATTTATAGGGTTAAGATGGGTTAGTGTTTAAGGGTGTTGGGGTATTTTAAGGAGTAGTGGTGGGTTATGATTATGGGGTGCAGGGGTATTTAAAGGGAGCAGGGTGGGATTAGCACGATATGAGACATGGCATGAAGGGCGGAATGTACCACACGCCCCTAGCGTTTGTCACGCCCCCGGCACACGCCCACAGCACAACGCAGACACGCCCACAAGGGACTACTTTGCTGGCACGGTTCTTTTACCTTTTAAATGTATATGGTGGGCGTCTGCATAGCCTATGTCCTTCTGCTGCAACTGTCCTTTCCAACGCTGTATTGGGTGTTGTGATTGCTGCTGTGGTTCCTGAGATTACCCGCCTCAAAGGTTTGGGCTCTCTCTTTATTATATTAGTATAGATTGGAACGTTGGAAGCTCCATTGAAATCAATGAAGTAGCTCCAGGCTCATAATGGCTGGTATAAGGTCGGAGCTCCAACATTCCAATGCATCTTTGTGGCTGTGAACAAAGGCTTCAGGGAGCCAGAGGGGATTTCAATCCCCTCGCACTCCCTGAAGCCTTTGTTTAATTTGTAAGAACATTCTGCCCTCTAGTGGCAGAATGTTCTAATAGCCTTATAGCCCTTCGTAGCAGGGCTATACTGGCTATTAAAGTCCCGCTGGCTAGTTAAAGTCCCTCGCCTTTGGCTCAGACCTTTAATGCTGCAGCTGGCCTTTAATAGCCAGAATAGCCCGCTATGGCGGGCTATAAGGCTATAATAAACACCAAGGGTTACTTTTTAATGAAGGCAAGTTAGGATGCTGGTTTATGTGATTGTTATATGTTTTTAAAGATGTTGAAAATTATGTTTTATGGAGATTTGTCTTAATAAACAAATTACTACTGCAACCAGAAGAGACTAGACTAGATAGCAGGCACTACACGCCTTCAAGGCACACGCTTCTGATACCCGGAGCGCAACGACTTCACTCATTCAGAGTGCACTGTGGGACAAATTGATCCAGGAGGGAACTCTTGCACTCACTCCTCACGTGTTTTTGATGGCTGAACGGGATCCTGCTACCTCTTGAGAGATAGTTAACCGAAGATAAGCATTTTTAAGCGTCTGCCCTCATACAGCTCAAAACAGGGAGTATTGTACCATGCGTTTATGAAGCGCTTCATACTGTTGTCCGTGCATTCTTTACCCCCCCACCCTCCCTCCCGTTGTTGTGCCTTTTTTACCGCCCCGCCTTCCCTCCTGTTGTCCGTACCTTCTAATGCCCCCCCACCCCAACCCCCATGCTCTCCCTCCCTCCCTCCTGTTGTCTGTGATAGGTACCATTTGCAATAGGCCCGAATTTACGCGGGTTTGAGCTAATGGCATTGTAAATGATAATGCCTTTTATTTATGTTTTGGTTTTTAAAGCATAAATAAAACGCATTGTCATTTACATTGCCAATAGCTTAAACTCGCGTAAATGCGAGACCTATTGCATTGCAAATGCTTGTTATTTAATGCTTTCAGCTCCACTCCTAGATCTCATTCATCTTTGGTTCATAGATAATTTTCAGTATGTCTCAATAAATGGTTTTGAGTTATAAAAAGCAAAAAAGAGGATGTTGCAGTAGTCTCGTGTCTCGAATTGACCCCGTGTATATGGTTTCTGGACTGTTAGTCGGATTTTACTTGAGAACAACGCTGTTTAAATACATTTGTTTTGTAATGTATGATTATACTCCGTAAATTCCAGATGCAGGAAGTTGTTGTGGGTGCCATTTCCTGTTTTACGTAGGTGTTCGGACAAATATAATTAACTGTATTAAAAAGGAAACATATAAACTGAAATAGAAGGTGCTCGTTATTAAAAGTCCTCGAGGTTTGTAGTTGAGGTGCAGCTCACATTGTAACTGTAGCTTGTTAAATTTCAGTCTTGTGGTAAATTACCAGGATTCCGATGCAGTGTTTCATGGTCTTTTACAAGTCGAGGTCAGCTTCAGAACATCAAGCTCTTGGAATTTGATGGGAACACCCCTCTGCCCTACATCCAACCACATCCACAAAGCAGTAAAAGTCAAGCATACTCTAAGAACCATACTAGGTGTTTCCTTGGTCCCAGAACCACGGAGACGGAGGTGCAGAATACTTAGCGGTAAATGAATGTTAGGTGAGCCTAGGCTTTCATGTAATGTGCTCCTCCGTGTTCGGTAAGTCTGGATTCACAGGGTTGTCGAGCAGTACCAGCTCAGCCACATTTATATGACCTGAGATCAGGGGATAGAAAAAGAGTTCTGTGAAGAGAATTGTGGATTTATGGGGGATGTCCTAATGATGAGATTTTTTAATTCAAATGATCTGCTTGACAGTGCAGTGTGGAAAGTCCACTTGATATCACAATGGGCTGAGCAATTCAAAGTTACAAAAAATGAATCACAAGCAGGTGCCCGTTACCCATTTAACCAATCAACCAACTACTTTTGCTACCTACATTCATACACCGTCTACCACACACTGCTGACCTCTTCCAGTCATTAGGTCTCTTGTTCTGCAAGTGTTTTTTTTTTTAATCAACCTGTGTTTTTCAGGTAGATACATCAAGCATTTTTGCGAGCGCAAACTGTGCAAATCGCAAAATTCGGCCGCAAAAATGGCATTTGAGATGCATCAAGGGTTCATGCACTCGCAATTTAAGAATTCGCAAATAATTGCGCGTTCTCAAATTGCAATTGCATTTAAGGAATCGTAATTTGCGATTCCTTAAATGCAATACATGAACCATTCCAAGATTGCAAATTCGCATTCTGGGGTCGCTACTTACTGCGAATCCAAACTACGTGGTAAATAGCAAAAACTTAGAAATATGCACTTTAGTGCATTTTTATAAGTTGTATATTACACACACACATGTCCTTGGGACATGTGTGTGTGCAACACCAGTGAACATTACCATTTATGGGGTGCAACAGGGTGCCCTTTGGACACCCTTGCACCCTAGAAATTGCGACACATTTGCGATTCGCTAATTGCGAATCACAAATAAGGAATGGCTTTCCCATTCATTCCTATGGGCCTAAGGCCATAGGAATGAATAGGAAAGCCATTCCTTATATGCGATTAGCGAATCGCTAATAAGGAATCAGTAGGAATCGCAAATAACATTGCAATTCCTACATGCATCCCGTTTTGAGAGTCTTTAATAGCGATTCCTTAAAATTCGATATTAAGGACTCGCAAAACATAACTTTGATGCTTCTGGGGGTTAGGCCCCTAGTGCTATTGATCAAATTAATCATTGGCAAATTTTACCCCTGTTGGATGGTGGCAATTTCCTCGGTGGCTGTCTGAAAAAGAAGTATCCCACAATACTGTCAGTGCTTGTGGTCTAGAACAAATTAATTAGCATGTGTTTTTAGGGCTCGCCTGCTGATGCGCTCTAGCGCATAGCTGGCAAAGCTCTATAGGGTCTTAAACAGAGTTTAACTACTGGCGATTCCACTGGCGATTCCTTGCAGTGCATGTGCTTTTTAACTCATTGCGCAAGCGCAATGAGTTAAAATGCGCGTGCACAGCATCAAATCGTCAGCTTGGTGCAGCCAGCAGCTCTTCCCGCTCCGCCCCCTGCTGCATCAAAGGCTTTTTCACGGCTGGCCGGCCAGCCGTGACTCTCGTTTCTGCCGTGCTTGTTTTGCTCTCTCTCTCTCCTCAAGTCCTCCGATGCTCTTCTCTCCCTTCCCGCAGCGTGCCCCCGTCTCGCCTTTATTTTTGCTCTCTCTGTCTCCTCAAGGCTTCCCCGGCGCTCTTGCGCATTATTCCGCCAGCTGCAGCAGTCTCGTTCTGTCTGAACGAGCAATAACAACATCATCTGAGTCCAGCATTGCAACCGACCTGTTATTATCCTTCCTTGGAAGAGACTGTGGCGCTGTTCTTTAGGATGTTGACACTCTTTTCCACACCCTCCCGTCACCGTTACATTAAAGTGGTGTGGTAGTCAGCTGTTGCATTTTGTGAACCCGCCCGCGCCCCCAGTGGACAAATACACTTTTGATGTGAAAATCTGCACTTTTATAAATGCCATCCTGCGGGCCGGCTTCGGCCTGGGAAAGGTGCCCGGCTTTGGGGCGGGGGAGCTTTGAAGGTGTCTAGTGCTTGGGTTAATGAACACATTAAATGCTCCTAACAGGAAGTGGGCTCTGATATCACTCCTCCGACTGGCCCACCTGCCCGGGCGGCTATTGTCCCCTTTAGTCGAGCACCATTTGCACAATAAAGAGGGGGCTGTTTGATAAACAAGCTTCCCCTCCGTCCCTGGCGCCAGGGAGTCACACACCTATGGGCTCATCCACAGACCCCTGGTGATGGCTTCTGAATACACCTTCACACCTGCGTATCCTATAGGAGACGCAGTAACACAGAGGGGTAGCGACTGCCCCATAACCATGCTTTTTGGCAGGGTAACGCTGCACGTGGTATGTTGCCTGTGAATTAAATCAAGCATACATGAGTACTTTATATAGGTCGTATGCGGTTTAGTCAGGTTCACAGCCTCCTGTGTTTCAGCAGATTAGGTGATTTAGGCGGAAGGTGAAAGCGATTTTCCCAGGATCACACACTTTACCCAAGTGAGAAGCCAGAATTAAATTCTTGTCTCTTCGTGGTTTCAGACAGCTTAATCACTTTACCTAATGCAGTCCGGCAGGTTTGACCTACTGATATTTAATGGTTAGCAGGGTTGCAAACTTTACTGCGCCTGGTAATTACCCGATGCGATAATCATCCTTCCTATTCTAATTACAACCCCTGTGCAAATAGGTGCTTGCCTAGTGTTCACAATTTAACGGGCACTTATAACCAGACCGGTAGCGCCTTGTTAGTACAGATGTAGCATTACTTGCTTGTTGAAAACACTATCCCTTGGACAGCTGTTACAACAAGATGGCACACATTCCACATAATATGCACAGCCTGACACAGCACATCATGTCGAGGTACATATACTTTATCAACACATTTTGTGGCTGTGAACTTTATGGTAAATGTGTCTCTTTGAAATCTGAATGGAGATGTAAGCCATGTTAGTGAATATATGTTATGCTACACATTCTCATACATCAAAACTGCTTAGTAGCACCTTATGTTGATGACGTGGACTGTTACAGAGCGTTGCTTAGACTTGGCGAGCAGATGTTAGCGCAACCTTCCTTTTTGGCAAAAAAAGTACAACAAACCCTTAATTTAGCAATTGATTCAATCAGCTGGTTTACGTATCGCAGATAAAAACCCCATTAAACAATGATCCCCAGTAAAAATACCATTGTCACTAACATGCAGAAACCATTAACAGCGTCACACGAAACACATTAATGGCCCGATTCATAAAGACTTCTGTACAAATGTATGACCTGAAGTGCGTATACAAGTTTTTAAAAAAAATTATGGTTTTAGTTTTCAGCGCAACAGCTTCCAATTCATAACATATACATTTACTATATGGAACTACTACACTGCCATGGACACCTGACACTCTACCATCAAAACATAGTTGAGATGACCCATCCAAGGTAGCCAATTATTTCTCACGCCTGATGGCTCTACCTTATTTGTTCGGCAGCATCAAGAAAAAAAATGGACCCGGGGATCAACCAATTCATTAAAAAAAGGTTTTTTCAAGGGCCCCAACCCAGTTGAAATTGAAGGAGTTAACTTGTTGAAATGGCATCCACCAGGAATAGAAAGAACTAAAGCAGGTGTGTGCCACTACTGTGGACTCGTTGATAAGCAGTTGCACGCCTGATCCCTCCACACACAGGCCCACATGCACGCTCTCTCGCACTCACACACACACACACACACACGCATACTCACACATGCAGGCTCTGCTCTCTGTCTCTCCCCCTCTCACACACATGCACTCTCTCTCTCTCTCTCTCTCACACACACAGGCATGCACACATGCACACTCTCTCTCTCTCTCTCACACACAGGCATGCACACATGCACACTCTCTCTCTCACACAGGCATGCACACATGCACATTCTCTCTCTCACACACACACGCACAAACACATGCACTCTCTCTCTCTTTCAAACACACCCACGCACGGACACATGCGCGCTCTCGCTCTCTCACATGCATGCACGCATACATGCACGCTCTCTCTCCCTCTCTCACACACAGACATACACACACCCACCAACACTGCCAGGCCTCCAGAACTGGTGGCGTGGTGGGGGTAGTGCGTGGTGTGCAGTGCCGAAGCACCATTGACTCCTGCCGTTTACAGTAAGACCTTCACTGGTTCTTTTAGCGTGACTGTGGCATGATACAAGGACCCCTTTGCTCCCTTTCAGGCCTCCAGCACTGGTGGCGTGGTGGTGGCAGTGTGCAATGCCAAAGCACTTTTGACTTCTGCTATGCATGGTAAGGCATTCGCGAGCGTGGCAGTGCCTAATCTGAACACCTTCACTGCTCTCTCTTGGAGCACCGAAACACTGCTGTGAATAGTCACAATATGTTCGTGAGTACAGCCACACACACAACCAAACAACAACAGCACACACATAACCACACACACAACCACACACACAGAAAACCTCACACACACAAAACCACACACACACAACCACACACCCAACAACACATCCACACACGCACCCACAACTGCACCCACAAATGCACCCACACACAACTACAACCACACACACAACCACACACACAACCACGCCCAACCACACATCCACACACACAACCACACCCGAACCCGCAACCGCAACCGCACACACACACAACCACACACACACAACCACACACACACAACCACACACACAACCACAACCCCACACACAACCACACACATGCAACCACAACCACACACATGCAACCACCACCACACACACACACACACACAACCACACAGTCGTCAGTGCACGCCTTCACCGGGCACAAACACCACCAGCTATCAGTGCACGCTTTCACCGGGCACAAAAACCACCAGCTGTCATTGCACGCTTCCACCAGGCACACATCACCAGACGTTAGTGCACGCTTTCACCAGCCACACACACCACCAGCAGTCAGTGCACACACCCTGTCACCCTCACACCCTCACCCTCACACCCCCTCACCCTCACCACCCTCACCCCCACACCCCTCACTCACCCTCACACCCCCTCACTCACCCTCACACCCCTCACCCACCCTCACACACCCTCACACACCCACTCACCCTCACACACCCTTACCCTCACCCCCACACACCTTGTCACCCTCACACTTCCTCACCATCACACACCCTCACATCCTCTCACTCTCACACCCTCACCCACCCTCACCCTCACACCCTCACTCATCCTCACCCCCTCATCCTCACACACCCTCACTCACCCTCACACCCCCTCACAACCCTCTCACCCTCACTCAGCCTCACACCCTCACCCTCACACACCCTCACCCTCACACACCCTCACACACCCTCCCCCTCACTCACCCTCACACACCACTCACCCTCACCCTCACGACCCCTCACCCCCCTCACCTTCACACCCCTCACCCTCACACCACTCAGTGCTACAACACATATTGTGTTACAATAGGTGTCACATTTGCGAAAGATAAAACTATTGGCATTGTAAATAACAAAGCTATTAATTTCGCTATTTTCAAAACAAGTACATAAATTAAAAAAGTGTCCTTTACAATACCAATAGCTCAAACTTTCCTAATGCGAGACCTATTGCATTGCTGTGCTTCTCTCCCCTGCTGCACTCTCCTGCTCTCTAGAGATGTGGCCTAACGACCAGAGCTGCCATCTAAGTCACATAAATACAAAACATGCTGCATTCCAAATGCTATAGGTGTCACATTCGCAAAAGTTATAACTATTGGCATTGTAAACGACAAAGCTATTAATTTAGCTATTTTAAAAACCAACAAATAAATAAAATATTTGTCATTTACAAGACCAATAGCTCCAACTTTTCTAATGCGAGACCTATTGCATTTCCAATGCTTGTTATTATTTGCTATTGTTCGTTGGCCTATTAAGTGTATCTTTTTGCGTGACGTGTTGATACTAAGAACTATCGGTAAGTGCCGTGTTTTGCAGGAAGTGTTAAGGTTGCCCTGGCATCCCTACTGACACCTAACGATATGAGGACGGTGGTTTGAAAAAGGCCCGGATGTTTTGTTACAGTGTGTGTAATAGAGGAATCTGCTTTGATGTGGCAGCCTCTATCAGTTGTATACGGTAAACGAGGACTTTAAACTGCATTCCATAAATGGGCGAGGGGGAGTGGGTGACTGTTTTGAAGTTCCCGTGATCAGCTTGCATATGCTTCCTTGTAATGTGATACTAAAGTGCCTCATTTCTGATTTGTATATGTTGGTGCCAGAAGGCGTCTTTTCTTTCTTCCTTGTGCTGAATAAGGTTTTATCAGCAGCTGGGCTGTCAAACAGAGATCCAGTAAATCACATTACATTTTGTCATGGATTACACAGAGCCATAAATGTTGGGGAAGAGATCAAAGCGGTTTCACAATCGCATTTTGAGTGTGGGAGGGGTGCATAGCTTGTGGAAGATCTGATTTAAGAAAACTGTCTCCAGTGCTGAGTGAATTTGAAACGAACTTGGGCGTAAAATGAATTTGCCACAATTACCAGAAAGTGCTTTCTCTTTTTTTGCTTTCTTGCACCACTCTACATTAGTGCAGTAGAGGACAGAAAGTATGTTTGACTGGGCGATTTCAGACCACTCCAAAAATGTGGAATAAAAGTCTGACAAAACGCATCAAGTTGCGTTTGTGATGCATGAGATATTGACTAATTTGTATACCTGTATTAGTTGACCCCTGTCAGTTTCATTAGTGTTGATCTTGTATTTAATATATCTTACTAGGTTTCGCCTGCACAGCGCTTGCACTGTGCCTGTGAAATCTCTTGTATTTAATATATCTTCAAAGTGGGCTCTTATGAGTTCCCAATGCCGAGTTACTATGTTCATTTGCTTTTGTGTGGAACTTTTGTTGTTTTGCTTCCCTTGGCTGCACCATTTATGATACTTCTACTAAAGCTGTTCATGCTGTTTAAACCCCATTCACTGTCAAGATAAGCTCTCTTCCCCCACAAAAGGCAGATGGCTTCTAACAGTATGCTGGAATACTTGCTTTTTTTACTTAGTTGTGTAAAGCAGATGGTTTAGCCTTAGAACATTTGTGGCATTTCCTATTCATGCCTCATTACTTTTCTTTATACTTTGTAGGCATTATCGGATGGATTTTATCAATTTAACCTATTTGGTCATTATGATCAAATTCTAAATGTTGTAATAAACATTGTGTGTTAAAAATATAGTGAATATACAAGAGCTGTGCTATATTTTACTACTAAACAGGCAGTCACAAGTGTAGTTATCTTTCAGTCACTAGGGTCATGATTTGAAGGGTGCAGCAGGTGCAGTGGCACTGGGCCAAAAAGTTGTCTGAACTCCTCTAAACACCTTATATTGCTATATTTTGCTGCTAAACAGACAATTACCTTGCAAGCAACAAGGTAATCATTTGAATGGTGCAGCAGGTGCATTGGCACCGGGTTCAAACGTTGTCAGAACTCCTCTAAGCACCAAATATTGCTATATTTTACAACTAATCAGGCAGTTATAAATGCAGTGACCTAGCAAGCATTGGAGTCATGATTTCAATAGTGCAGTGGCACCGGGACCAAAAGCTCCAGGCCCCCCATTAAACACCTAATATTGCTATATTTTATTCCTAGACAGGCAACCACAAGTGCAGTTACCTTGTAGACAATATAGTCATGATTTGAATGGTGCAGCAGGTGCAGTTGCACCTGGCCCAAAAGTTGTCAGAACTTCAGAACTCCATAACAAGCATAATATTGCTATATTTACTAAACAGGCAGTCACAATTACAGTTACCTTGCAGTGAAAAGGGACTTGATTTGAATGGTGCAGCAGGTGCAGTGGCTCTAGGGCCAAAGCTCTAGGGACCCCACTAAACCCAGATTATTGCTAAATTTTACTACTAAACAAGATAGTCACAAGTGTATTTATCTAGCAGGCAATAGGTTTATGATTTGAATGGTGCAGCAGGTGCAGTAGCACCATACCAAAAGCTCTAGGCACCCCACGGAACACCGATTATTGCTATATTTTAACTACTAAACAGACAGTCACAAGTGCAGGTACCTTGCAGACAACAGGTTCATGATTTGAAGAGTGCTGTGGCACCGGGCCCAAAAGTTGTCAGAACTCCTCTAAACACCTAATATTGCTATATTTTACTACTATACAGGCAGACACAATTGCAGTTATCTTGCAGTTAAAAGGGGCTTGATGTGAATGGTGCAGCAGATGCAGTGGCACCAGTCTCAAAAGCTCTAGGGACCCTACAAAACGCAGAATATTGCTACATTTTACTACTAAACAAGTGCAGTTATCGAGCAGGCACTAAGGCCGTGATTTCAGTGGTGCTGCAGTAGCAGTGGCACCTGGGCCAAAAGTTGTCAGAACTCCTCTAAATGCCCATATATTGCTATATTTAACTCCTAAATAAACAGTCCCAATTGCAGTTACCTGGCAGGAACTAGGGTCATGATTTCAATGGTGCAGAAGGTGCAGTGACACTGGGGCCTAAAGCTATAGGAACCCCTCTAAACATCAAATGTTGCAATATTTTACTACTCAACAGGCAATTACAAGTACAGTTACCTTACAGGCAATAGGTTCATGATTTGAATGGTGGAGCAGGTGTAGTGGCACCAGGCCCAAAAGTTTTCAGAACTCCTCTAAACACATAACATTGCTATTGCATCAATTAATTCTATTATTTCCCTCTTTCATTTTTCCAAATTTTGCTATAACTTTCCCGCACTATACCACTAGTAACAGATCAACATAGTAACTTTTTGTATATAAACAAGTCATAATATTTTAACAAACTTTCTGTAACTTATATTGTACAACTACTCAGCAAGCTACAACTTACAACAAATAACTGCTTATTATTAATAACATAGGCGAAACCTAATGCATTTACCAATGATTGTTATTAGATAGTGTGGGGTCCAGTGAAGCTGCAACTGTTGCACATTCCCAGCAGTACCTCTGAAAAATGTTGTGAATTACTGTTTATTCTGAACTGGAAGCATACCTACATTTGTAAATGCATGATGTACCTCTGTCTGGAGAATATCTCCTAGTGCTGCAATAACATTTGTTCACTTATATGTTTTTTTCTCAATGACTCAAATATTTCTCCCTGAGAAGAAACCCCTTTTCCTAACCCTAACAATTAAGATTGTGTTTCCTTCACATTTCCAACCATGCCATAGACATGAGTTAATATCTGTCCTAGGAAGGGAATTCACAAAACATTTCTGGATACCCACAGACAGGAGGAGAGTTTCCAAACGTTCATGAAATTCACCTCCTCGAACGCAATGATCCTGGAAAAAATATGCATGAGTACATTCTTTTTAACAGTGCCAAATCCACGTTTCTGATGGATACTTCTAACTGCAGATTGCTCACCTTAAGAATGTCCCGAGATGGCACACAGGATCAGGTTGATTGTCTATCATATCTGCTGTGCGCCAGTAGGTGGCTGCACGTCAACCTCGCACCGCCCCAGAAGTAAAGCCTTATAGGGGCTGTCGCAAGCAGATGTCTGTTTCATTCACAAAGGTATGTCTCTGGTGTTTGGATTCAGAGCATCCAGGTCGTGTCAGGAATGATCCCTTATGCACTTGAAGGTGATTTGGTGTCGCATAGCCAAGCTGTTTGTCGCCAAACACTATAGAAAGTTCTGTAAGTCCCCTTCCCAATCCAAGTCGAGAGCGCTTACCCATTCCCACCCATGAGGCTGCTCCAGCGACGTCTTCATTCACAAAAAAATAGTAAAAAAGTCCAACTGCGCCTTTTCCTTGCCGTGCCTTGCTTGCTTTGAGAGAATCCAATTCTGCAGCTGATCTCGCTGTACCCTGAATTTCTGGGGCTGTCAGTAACACTGCAACATCTGAGGCATTAGAGGTAGCCACATTGCAAATCTTAAGCAACCCGCCTGCTCCCACTTGCATGCCTTCATTCCCCACGGAGGCTTCGAGTCACATCACTGCAGGGCATACTCCCTTGGCGCCGTCTGTGCCTCCTGGGTTCAGCTCTCCTCTGACTCCGGAACTGACTCCACATTCGACACTACGATCCACGCCAGTTCCTTCCACATTGACGCCAGTACCAGTGCCACAGGAGGATGTCTATCCTATTGTCCTGTCCAGCTCCAAATCAAATTCATCTCTACTTTGACTGTGGTCTCATCTTAGAACAGTCCAGACATGACCACCTTGTGTTTACTTTGAATCAGACAAAACCGCTGCTTTACCCAGGAGCCACCCTCTAGCAATCCATGAACCTTTCAGATCAGATTTGGGCCACAGCCAGCCAGTCATTGGCGACAATTGAAATTATAAGGATGAGTTCCCTTCACAATATGATGACTATTTCTAACTGGACTTACAAGAGGCCAGTGGACTGGGCACTTCCCCTGACATTGGGCTGGGTATTCACCCATCTTCCTCAACTGAAAAGACAGACTCATTTGCTGTGACCTTCAGATGGGCAGAAAAGTCCTTGACTTACAGTTGCTATCTGTTGAAGTGAAACCCAATGTCTTCGTTGAATTTTTCCCGCCTGGCCAAACCTCGTCTGAGCTTTTGCTACCATTCAGTGAAGCCCTGACTGACACCCTCATAGGCATCTGGGATAAACCTAACTCATATCCCCTGTAAAAAGACAGGTAGCACAACACCAGAGACCTGCTCAGAGTGACCCTGATTTTTGATGCAGCACCCTACTTCGGAGGGCATACAACTTTTACAATGCTGTGTTTACCAGTGGTACCCTTATCAGTCTGTCTTTACACACATTTACCTTTTGTGTACATACCTTTAAAACACGTCTTTATCACACATGCCTTTGCCACTTATTTGAGTACGTACCTAGGCATGTATGGGAAATGTCATTTTGGGGTGCATGTGAGTTATTTTCTTTTTTTTAAATACATTTTAATATTATATTTAAGGAGCAGGATGATGGGGTATAGTGGGCAAGAATGGGGAGTATTTAAAAATATGATACGTTATTTAGAGTGTGGGTAATTTTCTTTAAGGGTGTGGGTAGATTTTATTTTAAATAATTTGAAATCATTCAAATTATATGTATAAAATATAGGTATACATTTGTTTATTTAAGACCTGGAGGATGGTTTACAGGGGATAAGGCTGGTGAGTGATTAAAAAAATTGCAAAATAATTTTGGAGTTTGGTTATTAAATATTCTAGTTCTAATTAATATATGGAGGTATTTATTTATTTATGACGGGTCATAGGTAATAAGGACGGGGAGTGTCTAAGAAAATGGTAAATAATTTTTCTGCTTTGGGTAATTCTTTTTTGGTAGTTGGGTATTTAATATTCGTATTCTAATTAATGTGTGGAGCTTTTATTTCTTTTCTATTCTAAAGGAGTTTTGGGGGATGGGGGTTACTCCCATATCAAAAGAGAGAAAAGAGATAAATATAGTTTAGTTGAGGGTCGTGTTTCTACCCCCTAAAACAAGAAAAAAAACGGATATTTATTTTTTGGAGGGTTAGCGTTGTAAAAGTAGAAGTTTTAAAGGGAGGTTGTGGGGGAGAGTTTATCCCTCATAAAAGAAGAAATTAAGCCAATAATGTATTAATTATGTAATAATTTTAATATGGGGAGTTGTGGCTGTAGAAGTGGTGGTTTTAAAGGGTCCGATTGCCACCTCCCTCCAAATAAATGTAGAGATAAAGTAAATATAATTTAAGGAAGTAGTGAATTAGTGGGGGTTATTTTTTACAGTGTACAATCTATCGTGAGATGGTCTTTTTCTGTAAGGCATGTCCCTTCTTCGCTCCGACATACCTTCATGAAGAGGTGTCTGTCTAACCAGAACTCTTGTGTACGGTCAAGGTAGAACAACAACAATCTTTTTAGGTCCAGACGGAGTGGCTCCTCTTCTTTGGAGGGATTCAGAGGAGCGTAACAAGTAGGGAAGGTGAAGGATTGGCCTACATGAAATGGCCACCAGCGATACTGCTCCCGAAAAAATATATGGATCCAGGCTGACTCCTGGGGGGTCATTCAAATGTAAGGAATCTGTGGCTAGATAGAGTCTCTACCAGATAAGGTGTGCATCCAAAGGTAAGTAACTTCTTCTGGACCACCAAACACATACAACAAAAATATATACATTAATTATAATATCAGCATTAAGACGTCTCGCAGCAATGCAGCAGCAGAAAAGACGAGGCAAACCCGGATATCGTGAATAGTGATTTAATTGCTCACCACCATACCACCATGACGCGTTTCGTTGCAAACAGCACCTTGATCACATGACAACGTTACTAGGCGGGTGTGCTCAATTTAAAGGGCTCCGAGCCAACGGTCGCATGCCAAACGTATAGAAATGAAAGACATACTGACATATTCAACTAACTGCTTAAATGCAGAAATGCAATGATGTCCGAAGTGGACACGACAGTGACAATTCGTTTGCATGAGGAAAAATTTAGTTTGTGATAACCCAGTTGTTTGAATCATACTATGCACTGAATATAAATAAATAAATAAATACATTGATATACATACTTATTTAAAATTCCTCTATATACATCCAAAGCAGCAACAGGTAAAATAAAAACACTGTGCAAAACTTCGCAATATTGTAGAATCCAGTGCAACAAGGAAAGCTATCAATAAATATTCTTAAAATCAGGCATAATATCGCATATAAATATATAAATATGTGCATATAAATATAAACTAGGTTCATCAGGAATAGATAGAACTATAGATATTAGGTCATTATTGAGATTGAATAATTCATTATAGGCTCCCCATATACTTAAAAATCATTCTTGCATGAAGAACCGTTTGTCCACTTAATAAAGCCCAAAGTGAGCTATACTGGTGTGCCCCACGGACATATGAATCTACTATAGGCTGACCAACATTGGCTTCAGAGCAACTACGTGCAACCCTGTGAATATACAATCTGTAAATAGTGCAAATTAAAATGTGATATTTAAAATGTGATATTTGGCAGAGGCAGGTGCTGTGTTACTAAAATTCTTTGCTCATTAAGTACTCAGCATGTTCAGAGGTATGTATGACAGTCTTCTCCCGCATTGAGTCCATTAGGATTCTTTGTCTCAAGCAGGATTATATGTCGTGTCTCTAACCTGCGTAGCAATAGATCACAATCTCCTCCTCTTCTCTGGGGTGGCACTGTGTCTATTACAAAGTAACGCAGTTCAGAAGCCTTTTTCTCATGAACCAAGCCAAAGTGCCTGGCTACCGGGTACGCAATGTCGCCGTTGGTAATGGCCCGTAGGCGCTGGAGTATACGTTTGTACACCTGTGGCCTCGTGCTACCAACATAGCACAGGCCACAGGGACACTCCAGCACATACACTGCGTACTCGGTGTGGCAGGTCAGTTTGTACCTGATGGTAGTAGGTATGTTGTTGAAAGGCGTGACATAGTCTTTCCTGCTTACTCCATTTTTGCAAGCTTTGCAAGTTGAACAACGCAGAAACCCCTTGCTCTTCTCTAGCAAGGGAATCTTAGTACGTATTTCTGGGCTGCTTGATACCAGACAATTACCAAGTGTTCTAGCTCGCTTGTAGGCAATCTTGGGAGCCCCCTTAATTTGATTGCCTAATACTGGATCACTTGTGATGAGTGCCCAGTTGCGCTTAACAATGTTTCTTATGGTGCGATGCTGGTTACTGAAAGTGAAAATCAAGCGATTTTCACTTTCCACCTTGCGGTCGCTGGACTGCTCTACACTGCTTGTTGTTCCCTGTGGTTCAGTGGGGTCAGAAGATATAATTGCTAACAGAGATGTTCTGTCTTGTGCATTTGCGCGATTCATAGCTCTCTCTATCACGGCCCTACTGTAGCCTCTCTGCCTGAATCTGTCCCCACATTCTAGCTGTGCCGATATGCAACCTGCTTGTGTACTGCATATCCGCCTAATGCGGAGCATTTCTCCATAGGATATGCTCCTAATTAGGTGGGCAGGATGATGGCTACCTGAGTGGAGGATGCTGTTGCCGGCTGTCGCTTTTCTGAACAGCTTGGTTTCCAGCTTGCCCCCACTCACAAAAATCTCCACATCTAAGAAGCAGATTGATGTATCACTGATCTGACTAGTGAATTGGAGGTTCATACTATTGTCATTCAGATTATTGATGAACTCCTCGGCTTCATGTGTGGATCCGTCCCAATCACGAAAAGGTCATCTATGTACCTTAACCATGTCACAACTTTAGTGGCCATTGTGTCTGCAAAGTTGAGCGACAGGACCTGCTCCTCCCAGTAACCCATATGCAAACAGGCATAACTGGGAGAGAAGCAGGCCTCCATCGCAACTCCTCTTATCTGTTGGAAATATTGTTTCCCAAACAGAAAGAAATTGTTCTCCAGGCATAGACTGATCATGTCCATGATCATGTGCGTGTGTTCTCTACATCCCTCTGGTCTGGAGTTGAGGTAATGCTGTACTGCTCTCAAGCCGTCCCTGTGGTGTATACTTGTGTATAGTGCAGACACGTCCAAAGATATCAACAAATAGCTGGGTTTCCATTTTATATCATACACCTTTTTAAGGAAATCGCTAGTGTCTAACACAAAAGATGGTAATGATTTCACAAAGTCTTGAAGAAAGAAGTCCACAAATTTGCTGGTGTTTTCCAGTAAGCTCTTACATGCGGAAATAATCGGGCGACCAGGAGGCACTTGATTATTTTTGTGTATTTTGAGTATGAAGTATATGAACGGAGTGATAGGATTGTCATTCTTCATGAACCTAAATTCGTCCATAGTTATCACTCCGGCGCTCCTCCATGCCATAAGTTTAGAGTAAACCTGGTTTTTGGCCAGAGTAACCTCGTTGGCGTCTACCCTGCGGTAACATGTGCGGTCATTGAGTTGGCCCATTGCCTCATCCAGATACATCTGAAGGGGCCACAATACGACGCTTCCGCCCTTATCAGATTGTCTTATTACCACCTTTATATTGTTCTTCAATTTCTTTATAAGTTGGTGATAGTCGAAATCTCGATATCTGTGCTTTTTAGAGAAATCATTATGCTTAAGATACAGTTCTCCCAATTCATGGGACACCTTGTCGTGAAATTGGTCCAAATTGTCCTTGATCATTAGTGGGAAGAATTTTGATTTTGGTTTAAACTTCGTAGCCGTTAGTGTTTGTAATTGACCCGAGCCCGGGCCATGCTGTGGTGATGTAGTTTCCATTTGCATGTCAACCAATGCAGTTAAGAGACTTTGATCTAATGCTGGCATAGTTTATTGTTGTGTACTGGTCACAGCCGTATTTGAAGGAACAACAGTTTTGTGTACACTGTGGTATTTGCGCAATTTCAACTTGCAAACATACTTGAACAGCTCTATTTTGGTGTCAGCGTAAACAAAATTGCTTTTTGCGCTGTAAGATAAGCCCAACGCCAGTATTTCAGTTTCTTTGGTGGATAAGGTCAGGTCAGTCAGATTGATCACAGTTGGAGGTTCAGTATTGGTATTGATACTGGTATTGATACTGTCTAATGCAGCTAGCGGCGATTCCATTGCTTGCGTTTCTTTTGCATTTTGCTTGGCGCGCCTGCATTTGTTGTGTTTCCTCCTGGCTGTACAGTTGGAGCTTTGTTTCCGGCAGCAATTTGGGCACCAGAGCGAAGGGTCAGCTTTCTGTCCTGCTGGACCACCTCCAGCGCTGGAGTGAATTTGCGAAACCCCACTCTTTGAATCCTACTTTGCTCGTTATCTGACCCACTTTCAATGCTTGAGATTGCGTCTAAAGAGGAGAGGCTCTCTGTACCAGCAACTCTGGGTGTGGGAATTGCTTGAGATGACCCTGCCCCTTTGTTCGACTGGGATTTCTTGAGGCAATCATACTTTTTGGCAAACGTGAAAATTTGCCCGTTTTCCTAATCCAAACGGTCTCTTTGGAACTTGTAAGCCTTGCGCCTTTTAATTATATCTTCCTCTCTCTTTAGTCTCATTAGCATCTCCTCCCTATGTTTGGTGATTTGTGGGGTAATTGGCAGTTTTTCTTTTTCCCCATTTAGTCTTTCCATTTCGGCGAGTAATTTGACTCTGTCACTCTCAGCATATTGTATGAGAATGGTCATAAGCCGTTTAGACGACTCTAAATTACAATCTGCCTAATCGGTAAGCATTTTCGGGTCTGGATTGTCGTAGGATGGTGCCAATAAAATTCTTAGCCCACGTGGGACCCTTCCAACCTCCAAATATCCAGTAAGGGACCTATGTTCCCACCATTTCGACTGCTCAACCTTAGACGCTTTCACCAGGGCCTTAAATAGATCCTTCAAGTTACTTGGAACCTCCTGCGGGGTTCCTGCAGTTGATGGTAATGCCGCTTCCCCAGCCGGGGAATCGGTAAACATAGTCTTTGCTGCCTCAGACCGCCCCTGTAACGTGTCGGCAGACATGGTGATTGTTGTGAGCTCAATTAATACAGTGCCCCGCTCTAACAATAATAGTCCAATGAACGATGGCACGCACACTCCACACGGGACTTACTAGAGCTTCCCGTCCTCTCTTCGAGTACTCGCCAGTACACCTCCCGTCCAGTCCACAATCAGCGTCCTGCCAGACAGACTCCAGCAAGCACCAGCCGTGAACCGGAACCACTTCTGACTTCCTTCCTCGCTTTGATTCCGGAACTGGTCACTCTCCTGGGGCGTGGAGGTTACTCCTCACGGAGTGGAGCACTGGAAACTCCTGGACTGGAGTCGCTGCTTCAATCCTCTTGGCCCAAGCAATGGTACGGGCGCTGCTAAAAAAAACAAATCTGAACCCTGACGATTACTCAAACTATCGCCCCATCTCTCTCCTCCCTTGGGTCGGCAAGGTGTTGGAAAAATATATAAATGTCCAACTGGTCCAGTATATTGAAAATCATTCTCTACTGGACACATCCCAGACAGGTTTCAGGCCAAAACATGGCACAGAAACCGCCTTAGTAGCAGTTGCCGAGGAAGCTCGAAGGGCTCTGGATCAGGGAGGATCAGTGGCAGTGATCCTCCTCGATCTCAGCGCTGCTTTCGATACGGTCAGCTATGCCACCCTGCTGAACCGTCTCCGGGACATCGGAGTCGCTGGCGATGCCCTAAGGTGGTTCGGCTCCTTCCTGTCCGACAGATCATTTCAGATCTTCGACGGCGACACAATATCATCCAGCAGGCCCCTCAGCTGCGGAGTACCACAGGGCTCCTCTCTGAGCCCTGTGTTGTTCAATGTCTATATGAGACCGCTGGCGGGAATCGTCGATCCGTACGGCATCAAAATTGTGTCGTACGCCGACGACACTCAGCTAGTGGTATCATTGGCTCAAAAGAACATCAGCAACCCTCAGGGAGGCCTGCTGAGTTGCCTGGAGGACATCAAGGAGTGGATGACTAGCTCCTCCCTCAAATTAAATGGAGATAAAACGGAGCTCTTGCTTTTAGGTCCAGCATCGCCAACATCTTTTATCTCCTTGTGGCCCCAAGCCCTGGGCCCTCCTCCCACCCCCAAGGAAAGCGTCAAGAGCCTAGGAGTGTGGCTGGATAGCAAGATGTCCTTTTCCACCCAGGCTACCAAACTATCCGCCACCTGCTTCGGTATCCTCAAAACCCTAAGGAAGGTCCTTCCATTGCTGCCTCCAGAAGCCAAGAAAGTGGCAGTTCAAGGCCTCATCCAGTCCCGCCTTGATTCAAACAATGCTCTATACGTGGGAGCTCCCGAGATGACTCTCCGGAAACTCCAGATAGTGCAAAACTGTGCAGCACGCACCCTGTTAAAAATTCCCCGAGCCCAGTCAGCTAGAGCTGCACTGAAAAGTCTTCACTGGCTGCCAGTAAAACACAGAGTGTCATTCAAGGCGCTGTGCATCGCACACCGGGCATTCTGGAAAACAGGCCCCGCTATTAACAGCAAGCTTGTCATCCCCTACCTCCCAAACAGGAATCTCCGCTCCTCTGATGCCCTTCTGGCAGTGGTTCCCCGCGCAAAGAGAGTTAGATCCGGGGGCAGGTCGTTCTCAGTGAATGCCGCAAAACTTTGGAACGCCCTCCCCCTCTCACTCCGATCCAACCAGGACCTGCTGTCATTCCGTAAAAAGCTGAAAACCCTACTATTCACCCAAGCCTCAGAGCTCTAATGTGTCACGTCACCTGTCCCGCGATCCTTACACCCAGCGCTTGGACGCCCTCGGGCAGCAATCGCGCTTAATAAATCGATTTCCAATCCAATTCCAATCCAATCCAAGCGTGGAGGGGTTTGCCGAATCCAAGGAAGCAATCCTGGAGGATAATTTCAGCATAAAGACGTCTCGCAGCAATGCAGCAGCAGAAAAGACGAGGCAAACTCGGATATCGTGAATAGTGATTTAATTGCTCACCACCATACCACCATGACTTGTTTGGGTGCAAACAGCACCTTGATCACATGACAACGTTACTAGGCGGGTGTGCTCAATTTAAAGGGCTCAGAGCCAATGGTCGCATGCCAAATGTATAGAAATGAAAGACATACTGACATATTTATATGTTTTTAAAATACAGGGAGTGTTAAAATAATAATACAAAATAATGCTAAATAGTTTGATTACTTTTGCATAATCAATGGTATGGGTGATGTTTATTTGGGGCATGGGTGTTAATTATTCTCATTTATTTTAGCAAAACAGGTACTTAATTAAAATAAAATAAAAAATGTAAAAACATTTTTTTATTAGGAGCCAGATATTTGGGCAATAGGGGATCAGGGCAGAAATCATATTATTTTCTGCGTATTTATATTTGATGTTTGTGCATTTATTTGGCAGGATTTAAGCATTAAATTAGTAAATTATTCATTTTTTGCAAATTCATTTTTTTTTTAAGTTGTGAAGGTTTCATTTATTGTTGGAGTATTTTTGAGGGGGGTTGTGAGTATTTATTTTGAGTTGTTTATTATTTTATGATTTCATTGTTTGTTTTTAAATGTCATTTCCCCCCAAAAAATATATTTAAAATGGTAATATAACAGGAACAATATAAATAATATTTTTAATATGAGTTTTTCAATACATTAGTACACATGAGGCCTTATTCCAAGTTCAGAAGTCGGACCACCCAAGGACTGTATACGCGACCGCTAGGAGACTGCTGCGTCTGTGGCCTTCCGACCGCCCTTATTATGAGCTTTTGCAGGGGCTGGCGGTGTGTGGCTGCCACCGACTTGAGGCTGTGGCCAATGTATTTCCATATATATTGATGCCTTTATATACATTCCAAAAAGAACAATTGATGGACAGAATGCAGAACAATGTCATACATTCACCCCAGTACAGAGATCTGGACCTCAATCCATCGTTTTTTTGCTCACCATGCCATTCCAGTTTGGACCCAGCCATATGCAAATCAGTCTGGACCCTGCGCCCAATGGGAACAGTCCATCGCGAACTGCCAGGCCAGGTCCTCCCTGGACTGGAAACAAGCATCCTAGGACCTGTTTCGAGCTTCCAACCCTCATCTGCTAGGATAGCTTGACTCAGGGGCATGGAGAGCAGGGGAGCCATGTCTGTGCATACCCGTCCCACTCGGGGTGACAAATGCAAAAAGAACAATTGATAGACAGAATGCAGAACAATGTCAGACATTCACCCCAGTACAGAGATCTGGGCATAAATCCATCGTTTTTTTTCACCATGCCATTCCAGTTTGGCCCCAGCCATGTGCAAATCATTCTTGACCCTGCGCCCAATGAGAACAACAGTCCAACCCGAACTGCCAGGCCAAGCTAGCCTGTCTGATGAAGGGCGATAACCTGAAACCCGTCCCAGGATGCTTGTTTTCGGTCCAGGGAGGACCTGGCATGGCAGTTCGGGCTGGACTGTTCCCACAAGGAACAGGGTGAAGACTGATTTGCATATGGCTGGGTCCAAACTGGGGTGGTGAGCAAAAGAATGATGGATTAAACCCAGATCCTTGTGACTGGGGGTGAATGTTTTCATTGTCCAGCATTCCGTCCATCAGTTGATTCTTTTGCATATGTTGCCCTAAGTGGAAAGGGTATGCCCAGACGTGGGTCCCGTCCTCACTACACCACTCGATTCAAGCTAGCCTGGCTGATGAAGGGTGATGCCCTGAAACTGGTCTCAGGATGCTTGTTTCCGGTCCAGGAAGGACCTGGCTTGGCAGTTCGGGCTGGACTGTTCCCACAAGGAACAGGGTCAAGACTGATTTGCATATGGCTGGGTCCAAACTGGGGTGGTGTGGTGAGCAAAAGAATGATGGATTAAACCAAGATCCTTGTGACTGGGGGTGAATAATTGCATTGTCCAGCATTCCGTCCATCAATTGTTTCTTTTGCATATGTCGCCCTAAGTGGGAGAGTATGCCCAGACTTGGGTCCCGTGCTCACTTCACCACTGGATTCAATCTAACCTGGCTGATGAAGGGTGATGCCCTGAAACCGGTCCCAGGATGCTTGTTTCCGGTCCAGGGAGGACCTGACTTGGCAGTTAGGGCTGGACCGTTGCCACTAGGAACAGGGTCAAGACTGATTTCCATATGGCTGGGTCCAAACTGGAGTGGTGTGGTGAACAAAACATTTATGGAATATGTCCAGATTTAAACATTTATTTACGGAGGTTTAAACATTTGCTTACAGAGATAAAGGTGTTTAGAGCTATACCATTTAACATTTGGGTACAGAGGTATAAGTAACCATTACTAGTCAGTTACATCTGTGGGTTGTGACAGCACAACCTGGGATGCAAACAAAAGGGTATGTGAAAGCGAAAACATTCATCATGAAATTAGCATTTATCAAAGTCGATACTGCTTAGAACATTTCTGTATGGTCGTAGACTATTCATAAAGATATGTATATATACATCACTCAATTGGATTCATCTTAGTGGGAACTTCCTTTAAAAAGTGATCTTTTTGTTGTTGAATTCAATATTATTTTTCACAATGATATGCTGGTGTGGGTCAGCAAGCAGATGGATGCCACTCAGTGGTAAGCGGTATTTCATCATCAGAGCGAGGCAACGTTTTCTATTCTTTTGCTTTAGTTTATATTTTAAGTCAATATCTCATTCACTACTACAGTGTACACGTTGCTTACTCTTTTATTGCCCTCCAGCTTTCTTTTTCAAGGCACTACCTTGTAAGCTTTTAAGCCCTCGTCTATTAGCTTAAAACCTGCAGTCCTTTCATTTATTTTTCCTTTGTACTGCATTTTTCTCAAGGTTCGTCTTTCTTGTGACCAGACCTGAACATACTATTCAAAATGTGTTTTCTGTTTCAACGTCTGTAGTGGAATACTAAATTTGGATCACGTACTACACATTTAACTTGTTTCTTCTGTCTTGAGATGACACTATCCAAACATCCTTTATTTTTCAACAATGAAAGGTGTTGCCAATGAACTATCCAAACTTCGTTGATGATGTCGACTTGATAACAGGGGCGGCTCTTCCGTTCATTCGAAGGAGCATCGCCCCACTTATGCCCCCGAGATGAAAAATAAAATGGTAATTCATCAGTTTCAATATATTTTTCTTCCTGACATCCTGTCCTGAACAATCATCAGGACAGGGATGGGGCCGCAGCGGAATGACAGCAACAGAGACTGGGAGGCGAGTGCATTGTATGTGCACTTTTCAAAGTGCGCATGTCTTTATGGCCGGCCGTCTTGCGATAGCCAGCCGGACTTGCGCCCTTTGAAATCTCTAACCCAGCTGTCTTAACACAGCTGGGTTAGAGCAACTGCAAGCCTCCCTAGCGCTGTGGAGTGCCGAGGCAGGCTGATCTCTCATCAGGGTGCTGCTCTCATGCTTGTGAGAGCAGCACCCTGATTGGTCAAGGGAGTTTCCCGGTGGCCGGGCTGCAGCGTGACGAGGTCTGGAGCAGGAGGTCCTGAAGTCAGGTAAGTATTTCTTTTAATACATTTTGAGTTTATATTTGCGTGCTCCCGTTTATTCTGATATTTTTTTATTTTATTTGTGCGCAGGCGCCCGCCTCCTCTCCTTCCCGTTGATGCCAGCCGCCACTGTTATTCAAGTATTCAGAAAGAAATTAATTATGGAGATGGATTTATCTCAATTATAATTCATATCTATCAGAATTAAATCATCTAAGCTATTCGGACCTTTAATCTATTTACGGCTCATAAAACAGTGTTGCTGTTATTATCTGTTCCCCACTAAGGCTGACTAGTAATGTTGGAGGAAGGACTCAAAGTACCTTCCTTGGCTTTAATACTATAAAGACAAATCCTGATTATGCTTGGCTGTTCTATGTTGGTGATTATAAAGAAATCGACTGCGCTAACAGGAAACAATTGGAAACCTCCGAAGATTTTAGAGTATGGGAACATTTTATTAGCTGATGTACCTAACAGATCCTTTGTAAGTGATCCAAGGCATGAATTTGTCAAAAATGTAAGAACGAACCTACTCTTCAAAGGTGAGGATTATACTTCAAAAAAGAACTTCCATAAAAATAATTAATATCATAACATATCCAGCCTGCAGATGCAAATCTTCACTAGTTATTGGTTACCAGCGTAAATACAAATCAGAATTGTTTGCATAACCTACACAGCGTTCTTAAATAGTAAGACCCAGAGGTAAATGTTGGGATACAACATTGAGATCTGACAAAATCTTCTCTTCTGGATGGCCTACTGTGACTTCAAACTGGGCTTGTTCCTGCGAATGACGTAAATAATAGCTTATGGCTTCATAGCCACAGCCTTTCAGTATACACTATGCCTCTGCGAAGGTGGTATGTAGCATGCTATAAAATGCAGTACTTGGAAACATTTTTTTTTCCCCAAAAAATCTTAAAGCCAACACCAAAAAACTGAGGGTCCTGCAAAATTTGGCAGCAACTTCAGTTTTCAACCTACCAAAAATTGCAAATCTTGCAAACCCCAGAGAAATGCTATTGTCTGTTTGTTGGATCCTTGACATTGTTATGTAAAGCTGTTAATAGCAGCACACTGAACATTCTAGCACAACAATTTGCTTCTTATGTTTCTAGTAGGACTCTGAGATCTTCGGATAAGAGGTTCCTTATGCCACTTAATAGTGTGCGAAATAAAACTAGTGCTAAAGCCTTTCCAGAAATAGCATACCTGGATCAGATTATGCTTCCAGATTGTGAGGCATCAACAAAATAATTTTATGTTGGAGAATTTAGAAGAATCAGTTGTGCAGAGGCCGCATTCTAACTCGCAGTGCTTTTGTTGCCAGGCTTTACTTTAATACTATCTAAACTTCATGACTTATTGAACATTAACTTAGCATCATTATCCAATTAAGTTTAAATGTGGCTCAATACTAACTGTTGCTCAGGTTAACAAATAAAAAATCGTGAAGCGCTGCAAGCTAAGATCTAAACCATCCATTAAAGTTTATAGATTCTATACTTTATATAATGCAAACACTCTGTTTTATGTCTGGCTATTGCTTAATAACTTCTTTCTCTTTGAGCTAGGTATTGGAATTAGATTTTTAGCACAAAAGTTTCACATTTAATTAGAAGATCAATGACATTCTTATTTTTCCTATTTTCGAGTCAATGCTTCCAGATATTCCTACCCATCTGAAGTACACTTTCTTGTACTGCCTGATCGCTCATGACACTGTTCCCGAGTTTGTGTTAAAATTAGAGCAGTCCTCGTTTAATTGCAGATCAGCTCTATATAATTGAGCTAGTATCTGGTAGTATCTGAAATTATTAATTAAATGTTATTTTTGGAACATACCTTCCTATATGTTGTTGACCAGCTCTTACTCTATATGTAGGTCTCTAAATTAAATACGCCAAAGACTTGTGCAGTAAGACCTAAAATATTTATATTACCGACTACTCAATAGCTACTCTCTACTTATGGGTCATTCTAATTTTAAATTAAAGGAATGCTTTTCTGGGGTTAATAACTTTGGCCCCTTTGACCAGTCCGCACAAACCTTTCCATAAAATGTTTTCGCAAACACATTTGATCAGTTGATCATTTGTTGGAAATCCATCTCTTGATTTACGTTTTTATTTTTTTATCCTGAGAAAAGTCCTGGAAGACCATGCTCTGTAAGCAGTGCCACCACATGACCATACTATATGGGATACTGTGGACAGATGTTCTTCTGAAGAGTATAACAAGCTCACACAGTTGCTGAAAATATCTATTGAACAGATTTTTTTGGTTAGAGTGCCAAACCTCAAGAACCCTCAAGTTTGTCTTTATGGTTAGATCAACATCAATAATTTGCCAGATTCTGAAAGCCGTACAGTGCCTGTCAGGTGGAAGAAAGGCCCTATACAAATGCAGAAAACATAACGTACCTCCTCAGTGTGCTGCTCAGGACCGTAAAGGTCTTCACAATTTACATCAGTGCTGATGGTGCTGACAACATCATGGATGACATCAACCAGGCCGTAGGCCATACCCTGCTCCCATGTACTTAGTATAGTCAAGATATGAAGGCAGTCTGTACCAAAACTGCGGCACTTGGTAACATGCTTAGCTGCAGCAACTAGGATGAATCGATAGGTTAAATATGCGCACTGAGATCCTGTGATCTACTGTGAAAGTGGATCCTTGCAAGACAGGCTCAGCCTTCTACCCATGTCAGATAAAAATGAAAAAAGAACCATAGGAGTTGGTCAGTTCAGTGCCATTACATCTGACAAATAAGACATCTGTTATATATGATGCTTAGAAATGACAGAAATGCAGTATGATTCTCCATATAGAAAAAAGTTTTTTTAGCTGCGTGTGTACGATTTTCACAGCATACTGGTTACATGACTAATTTAATGATAGAACATTTCCAAAGTGAAGCCTTTGAATAACTTTGCAAGTAGCTGCTGTGCATTTTTAGGGAAACTGTTTGACAACCATATGCATTGTAAGCCTAAAGATTTGTAAACCAATGAGCAGCGATTGAATACAACATTTTTAGGTCTGAGCTAGACACAGCCTGAGTTGATTTACCTGCCTCATGCACTGAGGAATCCTTAAATAAAATATAGATTCGGATCTTTGGTTCAGACATCTTCATTCATTGTTGGTCTGTTTAGCTGCCATTCACATTTTGTTTCCGCACACCACAACCTGCAACATGGGACAGTGGGTCAGTCCACTTCATCCATTGGCTCTTTTGCACTTTGAGTGATGGCATTTGTTCCTTATCGTGTATGTGGAGCTGCATAAACAAAAGTGAACTTCAGTTCCAAGGCTGGTGTGTTTTTTCCCCAATAGTTTTTCATTTCTTTTGGTCATCCCAGTGTGTTTAAACAATGTATTCAATAATTCAAATCTAGTAGTCCTTTTCTTTGTGCTAAAAAGAATTCGATTTTCCTAGGATGTGCATTAAAACAAAAATAGTTTCTGTACCTGGTCTAAGCCCACTTGCCTGCTAGATAGCACTCAAACTTTTCTCTTGAAATTATATTCAATTATTACATTTTTTGTTTAATTTTTATATTGCTGCCACATTTAGGTGGTGACATGTTGTTTTCCTTGTATTTATCTTTCCAGCATATTCTTTTAATCAAAAATGAAGCAAAATGTACCATCACTCCAGCTTGTCAAGGATAGGCTCATTGGCTATGCCAATGGTCGTTTTTAGACTGTATTCAAATAGTTGGATGTCTAAAGGTTATTATTAGTGGTTTTATACACCAATACTAGCTTTAACTGAATATTTAGTCAGACATGTTTGTTAGAAAGGGCCTGACATTCCCTTTCCTGTCACACACATCAGCCCTCTATAGTTTGCTAAGTAGGTTTGCATGTTTTATTTACCAGTGTAAATATAGTAGTTATAGTAGGATATTTTTTGATTTGAGTATATTTTGGGAAATGTGTTGGAGCATTCCAGCAATGTACTACCTTTTAACCTTAACGTTTTATTGGAAATGTTCACTTCTAACTTATTTGCAAAATGCCTCACTAAGGAAAGCTACTTTTATTGCAGATGGAAATGTGCTTCTGATTTAAACAGCTTCTCAATGGCTTCTAAGAAAAAGCGGGAAATATATATATTTTAAATTGAATAGTTTTTGCCTTTACTAGCCTACATGTTTTCTGATCACCTGGAAACAATAATGTGTGAAGAGAAAGAGCAGACTTGGTGTTCCAAATGTTTCTTTCAGTGGCAACTCCTGCAACGGTGCAATTGAGCCTTCTCCGCTGTTAAACTGTTTACTTACAGAGCACAGAAGCATTTATTCGTAGAGGAACACATTCCTCAGAAGAGCAGAGCAATTATTGACCAAATATGCGATTCTGAACTTTTATCTCCTGTGCAACGTAATCCATGGACTTTGTAATTAGGTTGCACTGAACTGTATTCAACATAGATGCATCGCCCATAGATATCTGTGATGGCTCTATCTATATTGAACACGTTATCTCGGAGGAAAGAGGTCAAACAACCATTATCTGGAAGAGAATGTAAAGCGTTTCTTAGTTTCCAATTGGCGCAGAGGCGGTTTGCAGCTCTCCTGCTGGCGAAAGCAGCTCTCATGATTTTCTGGCTGTGAACAGGAAATGCAAAAATGCAGCTTTTTCTACCTAATATTTTGTGTCCAACTAATCATTTGCGAACACAATGAGATGATGGACGGAGCGCTGAAACTTTTCAGACACTCACCCCCAGTCACAGATCTGGGTTGAATCCATCATCGTTCTTTAGCTCATTTCGCCACCACAGTTCAGACCCAGCGATATGCAAATCAGTCTTGACCCTGTTCCTCAGGAACAGTCCAGCCCGAACTGTAAAGCCATGTCTTCCCTGGACCGGCAAGAAGCATCCTTGGACCCGTTTTGGGGTAATACCCCAGCCAGACAGGCTAGCTTGAATCCAGTGGTAAAGTGAGCAAGGGACCCATTAAAATGCCATAGCTGTCTTTTAATCTCCATGGACATCTTGAGCAACAATCTCCATTGTCATCTTGAGCAACACGCCAAATTGTCGTGCATCATTCGTTTCATGAGAAAATTCCCATGAGGCAACGGTCATGAATGCACTGCCTATGGTAGGCAGTTATTAAACGGAAGTGCACTTGTGATGCCCATGTCCCCATTACAACCCACCCTCCACAGAGCAGGAATGTCCATGTCAAGGTGAAGGGCACTGCCACACTCCAGACCCTTCTGATTGCTTAGAAATACTTCCATGCTATGGCTTGGCAAGCTTCTTTCAGCTCAGCCCCAGTTATCTGTGTTTGTCTTTAGGCTTGAGCGCTACCTATTACTTGACTCCTTCACACTTGAACACCTTAGCCCCAGAAAAGAGCCTTGAGTGTGAGACCTGTGAAAACGGGGAGCCGAGAAGTGAATATACCCTGCTTCCGTGTGCACACATGCACTCTTATGTCGTACTTCATCAAGAGCTTTCACTGGATTTTCGGCACACTACAATGCACTTTTTAATAGTTTTTACTCACTGTAAAAGAAAATTCTTCATGTTTATCTAGTAGCACTAACAGTGGCGGCTGCCAGCTATGGAGGGGGGCGAAAATATCTAAACTAAATTCATGCCGACATGCATTACATTATCGTTTTAAAGCTAAAATGTTTAACTTTAAAACAGGAATCTAATGCATATCGGCGATTTAGGACAATTCTAAACTTAAAATATTTTTTTAGGAAATAAAACACACTTATCTTTCGTCACACCCTCTCTAGATCTTGGTAGTCTTCTCTCCTCAGGCCCAGCAACTCCCATAACCAATCCTGACGCTGCTCTCAACCATCATGAGAGCAATGCCAGGATTGTATGGAGAAGGCTCTCTCAACCTTCCAAAAAGCACTGGAGGCCTTTGCTCGATCTCATAGCAGCTGTCCAAGGCAGCTGGGTTGAGAGGTTTAAAGTTCTCATGTATGGCTGGTAGTTGTAAAACAGCCAGCAAAAGAGACGTGCACAGTTTAAAGGGCCTAACCCATCACTCCTCTCTGCTGCTGACTCTCAGCAGTGGCCCCACCCCCGTCCCAAGAGTTGGCTCGGGACGTGAGTTTGCTGAGTCAACGTAAAATAAAATGGTAGTCATTTCTATTATCATTTTATTTTTCATCTGGGGCATTTAAACTAGTTGAGCGACGCTTCTCCGCCTTAACAGAGGAACTGCCCCTGGGCACTAATGCAAATCATGAAAAATGGGCAGTCACGCACCAGTCACTTTAATTAGCAGGCATCACTTATAAGGCACTATGTGCGGGTACCTTGAACTGTCTAACCCAGAATTTGGTCATCTAAGGCTGCCAGTGCCACCTGGCTATTACGACAATACCACATTTGAACTATTTAAAAAGAAACTGTAAAATGTGTTATTTCAGCAATTCTTCTCCCAATAAATGAAAGGTGCTTCAGTGTCAAGTAATTATTCCTACCACTCCTAAACAATCATTTCCAATGCAATCGGTCTCGCCTTTGGGACCTTATATGTATTTAGCTATGCAGCACATTAGCCTGGGTGCTGAAACATCTACTGTTCTTTAACATGGAGGGAAGGTAAGCACCAAACTGCGTGACACGCCAGGTATGGGAACACATGGAGAGAAATAGTGCCTTTCAGCTGGAAATGTTATAGTCCAAAGCTCTGTTTTGAATATAAAATCAGGGCCTTCAGTGGTCATATCACTGAATATACAAGAATTGAAAAAAATATTATTGTCTACGGGTGCTCGTGGAAGACAATTTCTATGTACTGGAATCTAGAGAATGCTACAGTGATTCTGGTATTTTACTGACCTCTGCTGGTCGTTTTCTGTCAAGACAGTTAAATAGAGGCAGTTGAACAGAAAAAAGTCCCTAAGCGCAAGCAGACAAGTCCTAGGGCTGATCTCCAGAGCCCACAAAGTACATACACATATTAATATATAATAAGTATATACTATATACAAGAGGTCTCGAATGCTCAATCAAAAAAGGCTCTGCTACCATTTTTATTGTATTGTGTAAAATGTTTATGCATGTGATTATCTCCTCCTCTGTACTGAATTATTACTCTTTGTAACCATGACTTATGAGGTTTCCTTTTTTTCAAACATATTATGTCTGATTGCTACTTCTAACATGCCTGCATGTGTTTAACTAGGAGAGTAAATTATCCCCCTGTTCATCATCTTCAATAGTAACACTCTGAAGGCCCTGGAAAGTCGCTGAATGTGATCCAAATAAAATCTCTAGCCTCTGGTAGTACTGGCATTGAGGTAGTAGTAATTCCTGGGAGTCCTTCCAGACTAGCGGCTGCGCCTTAGTTGTTTCATGATGAGACATTGGCCGAGCTCTAACTGAAGTAGTCTCCGGATCCTGAACAGGCATCAGGATTGGGTCTTAAATCGGCATCTCCAGAACAGAGACTGATGTCTGAGTGGTCGGTACCAAAGTGACTTTTGGCGCAGGTGTGGGGGTAATGGCCAGCTGGGTGCAGGCACGGGCCCAAAGGTGTCAGTCAGGCTGACGTCATTCCCATGGAGGCCCCTGGCAGATCAAGGGACCTTACTGTGCTCCAGAGACAAAAAGTTGATCAGCAGAGCACAGGATCTGCAACAAACTGTGTTGATAGAAAGGAACTGACATCAGCACGCAGGGTTGACGACCTATATATGACGCCTTGACAGGACTTCTGGAGGCGGTGCAAAGCTGATAGCACCATTTACCAGTGCACTGCACACTTTCACAATGCCACCAGGTCTCTTTTCTTTCCATTTGAATACTTCCTCAGGTGTCAGACTGCAACCAGAACATTTTCAACACTACCCCTATGCGCCGGCAGTGGTGTCGAAGGCTCGACATCGACATAGTTCCGTGTTGGATCGATGTGTGTGGACCTACATAACCACAACCCTTTCACACTGACATTAGTTCCTTTCTTTCTGTGTCAACAGACGCTTATCTGAAGCTACCCCTCATCTCACCGAGGTTCTAAATTGTTCTTTATTTCAGTGTGCAAGGGACTTATGCCACCTCCCAAGTCTATAGGTTTTAAACCCTGTGGATAATGTTACACACAAATGTCTGTGTCTGACTCACATGTGGTTTCCCTGTAGTGCGTAGGTTCAGATCATGACTCTAAGGCCTGCAGTGATTGTGCCTTGATGCACTATAAGGCCATTTGAGATCGAGAACCTCACCAGGATCATTCGAAGACTAAAGGTAAGTCCCGACCCTGCTCCAGGGGTCATTCTTCTGATGAGTCTTCCTCATGTTCTAAGTCCTCAGAAAAACGCAAAAAGACTGGCAAGAAGCCCAAACAGGACTCAGCCCTGTTCCGCCACTTTCTGTCCCCTGAGAAGGCACGAAGACATCATTGTGTCTCCATGTTGGGCTCCCACCAAAGTTGGTCTATTTCGGAGTCAATTCCGTCCCTAGTTCCTCAGCAACCAGACTGTTTGGGCCTGTCACCGATACTGCAGAACGTTGAGCACTTTCACACTGCCATACTGCATCTTTTTGGTGTTTTTTCGGGCCCATCCTCTGCACCTGTTGGGCTCTCTGGATCCACTCAGGGCCATCGTCCCATACTAGACCATCACCCTCTCAATGCCTTTCTGAAAAGAAACAAGTTCAAGATGCTCACCCTTGCCCAAGTCTTGTCTGCCATCGAGCCTGGAGACGATGGTGCCACTGGACCTGCTGCATGCTTATTTTTACATCCCCTTCTTACAGGCCCACAGGTGTTAACTGCAGTTCACTGTAGGCCTTGAGCATTTTCAGTTCACTATGCTCCCGTTTGGCCTTGTCAGCACCCCTCGAGTGCTTACGAAAGCAATGCCACTGGTTGCAACACACCTTTAGAGATCTGGGGTCCCAGTCTTCTCGTTCCAGGCAAATACTGTCAACGTTCCAAACTCACACCTGACTCCTTTGTAGATGCTCTTTTTCACTGGAGCCATTCTGGACACTGTGCACTTTCACACCTTTTCCCCAGAGTGGAGAACCCAGGACATTCGGGCTATGATGCCTATATTTTAACTGCTGTCTTGGATCTTAGTGAGGTTGACTCTGCGGCTGCTGGACTCATGGCCTCCTGTATCCAGCTGGTCAAGCACGCAAGGTGGCATTTGTCGACTGTTCAGTGGGATCTGAAATCCTCGTGGGCCCAGCACTGGGGGATCTTTCCGATCTGGTCCAGATTTTAGAGGAGAGTGCAAAAGATCTGCATTGGCAACTGTGAGACCGGGTTTGGGTCAGAGGGAGACCTTCTCCTTACCGCACGCAGAGCTCACAGTGGTGACCAATGCATTGCTTCTGAGTTAGGGGGGATATCTGTGAGAGGTGAAGATCTGAGGCGTCTGGTCTCCAGCAGAGGCCTGACTGCATATCAACCTCTTGGAGTTGAGAGCCATCTGCATGGCGTTGAAAGCCTTCCTGCTGTCCATCAAAGTGACTGTATAACAACACAGGGCTGGCTTTAATCAACCAGGCTAAGCCTTGAATCAAAAAACAACAACGAGATCGCCAATGCTGATAACTATTTTAACACCTACCAGGTAAAGGCGCCAAAAAATAAAATCAAGACTACCAATCCATGTAAGTGAGTGGTTTGTCTTTGATGTTGTCTAACATTTGTGCATTCTTTTTGAGTCATTCACGGCTCTTTGAGTAAATTTGTTGTTCTTGGTTTTGTGGTATAGGGTGTTAATATGTTCAAATATATGAGAAGTTGCAAAAATAAATCAATTCTCTGATATAAATTAAACACATGTTCTCGAATTGAATTCGAATAGGTAGTCATGATTTTATTTTTTGGTGCCTTTACCTGGTAGGTGTTAAATAGGTATCTGCATTGGCGATCTCGTTGTTGTTTTTTGTTTTTCGTCCATCAAACTGAAGCTTATGTGGTCTTTGGTATGATCAATATAGAAGCTGAGGGATCTTTTCGGATCCACTGTTGAAGCCTACAACCCTTTTTTTCACTTTACTCCACTCTACAACAATTTACTACACTCTGTTATACTCCACTCTACGCTGTCCCATTCCACTCTGACACAACACAACACTCTACTCCACTGTATACTACACTACTCCACTCTACAACACTTTATGCAACTCCATCTATGCCAGGACCCGCCACCTTACTCAAGTCGCTCACACTACACCACTCTACTACACTATGCCACTCTACTCCACTACACCACTCTATTCTGCTCCTCTTTATGCCACTCTATTCTGCTCCACCTTACGCCACTCAATTCTGCTCCTCTCTACGTCACTTCATTCTGCTCCTCTCTATGCCACTCTACTCTGTGACACTCCACTCTACAATACACTAGAACCCACTATTCCACTGTATGCCACTCCACTCCAAGACACACCACTCTACGATACTCCATGACCATATGCTTGGTGACACTCCACTCTACTTCACTCTTTGCCTCTCCACTCTACGACAGAGTACTAACTCTACATCACTCTACTCAGCTCTGCTCAACTCCCTGTATGCCACTTTACTCCAATCTTTGCCACTCTACTCAATGACACTCTGCTTCTTGCCACTCCACTCTGTGCCACTCCACGATACTCTACTCCACTATATGCTCCTTCACTTTACGACACTCTACTCCCTGCACAACTGTTTATGCCCCTCCTTTCTACTCCACAACACTCTTCCTCCACTCTTCGATACTCAATGACACTCTGTGCCGCTCCACTCTACAACACTCCACTGTATGACACTCTACTCCACTCTACCCCCTTCCACTGCACTCTACTCCCTCCATGACACTCTTTGCCACTCCATTCTATGCCACTCTACTATGCTCCACTTTATGCCACTTCACGACACTCTACGCTACTGTGCCACTCTGACATTCTACACCACTCCACAACAGTCTACACCACTCCATGCCTCTCTACTCCATGCCACTCTCCTCTACTTTACTCCATTCTACGCCACTTCAATACACCCTACACAACTCCAGTCCATGATACTCTACTCCACTCTGTCACTCTCTGTACCCCTCTATCTATGCCCTTCCACTCTACACCCTCCAGGACACCCCATAACACTGTATTACACTCTACGCCACTCCACAGCACTCCACTCTGCGCCACTACGCTCTGAACACTCCACTCCAGTCTGACACTCCACTCCATGCCACTAACTTTTATCCATGCCAAACAGCAGCCACGCTTGTGTACAACATGGCTAAAACACATTGGCAAAGCCAATAGCTTTTGTCATTGGTGCGACCTATTGGCTTTGCCAGTACTTTTGCCCTCCGGTCCCTTGTATTTCCGCTGCTCAAAGTGTTTTTTTTTTGTTTTGCTTTCCAGTGATATTAAGAACTTTATAAAGGACGTTTGTTCGATCTAGAGATTTTGAATAAGATCACTTCTTTCAAGATTAGTTTCCATGTATATTCATGCTACATGTTTTTTTGTTCAAAATCCTAATAATTATATGTTTAAAAAGCATTTGATGACTCCAACAAGATGAGTAAATTGAAAAGATTGTTTATCGGTCGAGATGTTGCCTGGGATGGCTACTAAATGGTCTCCTAAAGCGAGGGCAGAAGCCTCGTTGACAACTGTGAGGGACGAGTCAACATTCCATGAAGCGTTGGGATAGAGAGGACACCTTTCCTTCGTACCTTGGGGGGCGATGGGGAGCAGTTTTGGTGGTTGACTTTGCTATCACGGTCAGCCGTTTAGTTTGGGGCCAAAAGCCAACATTGGATTGCATGTCTTTATATCCGTGGTGTTGGATGAGTTTTGTATGGGGGCTTCATATATGCTGTGCATTGGCATAACAATAGGACCTCAAGCACTGTACACGGACGGTAGGCCTCTTGCCTGAGAGCTCCTGAATGGGTCTGGGAACCACGGGCCCCCCTCCATGTACTTTGCAGGGGGGCCCCAACAAATTTCGTTACGCCACTGATTTGTCGCACTGTGGAGCGCTTTGACGGCTTCTGGGCAGCCGGGTCTATTGTTCGGACCCTAGAAAAAAGTGAGCACTTTTGTGATGAGATGTGCCCATTCCAAGCCTTCTGTGAGGATAAAGGGCTTTACTTACTCGTGCCTCTTCATCCTACAGCTTTCTCTTGACACAGCGCGCTTGGTTGCTTGCCCCGCGTTAGGCATTTTGACATTTTAAATTGAAGCTTCAAATCAAAGCTTTCTTCACTCACCTCCTCACATCACTTCCTTCCAAATTCGGCCTGTATTCATGATAATAATTCTGGCCTAAATTGTGCTCTCTCTGATAATTGTGAAAGTTTAACAAGGCAAAGCTCCATCCGCTATACCAAACATCAGGAAAGTTTGGATTTTAGCAATTATTGCAGTCATTTCCCTCGGCGTACTTATGGCATATGATGTTGCGTTAAACTCTGGAATAAAATGTAGCATTAGCAACAAAATCAAACGGCGATACTAAAAGGATGGAAAATTCTGAGTAAATGGCCACATTTACATGAGCTCTTTGATGTTAAACTCTGCCACACATCAGAGAACTGTTGCCTCTTCCCTGCAGCAAATTAAATATACTTTCTTTGTACTTATTCTATACTCCTGGCCAGCTAATTAGAGCACATCAGTCACTGTGAGTTGTTGTCTGGTAGACTTGACTTGCTGCGATTAGCGCTTCAAGCTCTTAGCCGCCTTGTGGAACTGTTTAATGTGCCGAATCTCTCAAGAGTGAGACCTGCTGACTGCACTGTACATAAACAGTATGATTGTCTGTTAATTTCCTTTTGAGGGTATCATGAAAGCGAGAGACCGATCTCGCTTATAAGTTATGGTTCCGGTCAATAAGGATGTGGTGTGTTGACTGTTGTGTGACGAGACTTTGGGGCACCTCTTGTGATGAACAGAGGTTGTGGATGTGAGTATCTTTAATGGATGTTCTCCATTTAAGTGCATGGATGAACCTGAACCCAAATTGTCAGTATCCTTTAAATCCTTCAAGAACGCCATCTGATGGAGACTTCTAGCTGCAGATTCCATACCTAAGAATTCTCTCCAATCGGCAGACTGGATCTGGAATTTTTTTTGTGATCAGCACCCCTGTGCGCTGATAGGTGGCATCGCTCAGCTTCACATGGCGTCTTCGCCGGAAGTGAAATGCGCGGTGCCTTTGTAGGCGCCACTCCAGCACGCTGACATCAGTTCATTTCGCCCAAATCAGAGCAGAGCAGTCAATTTTTGAGTGAACTTTTTTGACTTTTTGTCGATGTCTTTATGAGATTTTTCTCCTGGTGTGGCAGAATGTCCTCTAAGAAGGCTGGCTTCAAACCCTGCAGTGCCTGTCATGAGCAGATGTCAGTGATGGACACGCATATTGGTGCCTGTGGTGCCTCAAGCACAACCACGACGACCTGCTTCTTGAGGGAGTTCTCCCTCAAACTCATTGCCTCCGTACGTGCAGTGCCGCTACAGTCTCGATCCGGGTCTAGAGAAAGGTCCGGGGATCGGTTGCAGAGCCTAAGGTCCTTGTCACAATCAATCAGTCAATCAACATTTAATAAAGCGCACAGGTGCTTCAAGTGGAAGCATCTCGGCACTCAGAGCAGACAACGGAAAACTAGCTGTGATATCATAAGAAACTAGACAGTATCAAGCAGCTAGGCTTTGAGTTTCCTCTTGAAAGTGGCCAGTGACTTAAACCTTTGCAAATTAGATGGCAAGCTGTTACATGATTTAGCTGTAAGAACAGTGAAGAAGCTTACTCCTTGGCATGTCTTCAAGTATTTTGGAATCCGTAGCAAGTAATTGTTGTTAGACCTAAGTACTCTCTCTTGAGTCTACGGGGCCAATCTATTCTTCTTGTAGTAAGGGGCATCTCTGCAGAAGCTCTGAAAGCCAGAATCAAAGGTTTACATTTAATGCATTGTACCACCGGAAGCCAATGCGGTTGTCTCAAAGGGGAAGAGATATGTTAGCGACGAGGGACTCTCCGGCTAAGTCTGGTCACTGCCTTCTTGATTATCAGTAGTCTGCATATCAGATTCGCAGGAGGCTAGGGTGGAGACTGTTCGAGTACTTTAGAAAAGAGTTTACCAACAAATGGACTACCATTTTTCGGGTCTCTTCAGGGACCAAATGGAGAAACTTCTCTAAGATTTACATTTTCATGAACCAGACCGATGAGATTCGTTTGATGTGAGTGGTGAAAGGGAGAGTAAAGTAAAAAATGATGCAGAGGTTTCTAGCAAAAGGAGTCGGTGTTGGAGGAGGATTAAATTCAACAGGCCACGAGAGAGTGGACGGAGGCAGCTCTCTCTTTTGACTGAAAACCATAGCTTCTGTTTTATCGGAATTTAGTTTCAGGCAATTTGCCTCCATCCAGGCCGCAACTCCTTTGAGGTATTCTTTAAAGTTGAAAAAGGCTCCCTTCGCATTGTCTTGGAAGGAAAAGAGCAGTTGAGTGTCGTTGGCTTACAACACTACCTTTACACCCCAGATTTCCATCAAATCTGGAAAGGTAGAGGTTGAACAAGAGCAGACTCAGGGTTGATCCTTCCGGGACTCCACTCAGCAGTGATTTGGGTGAAGAAGAAAAAGGGTGTAGATACACCAGTTGGGATCTTCACTCCAGGAAAGATTTTACACAAGAAAGAGGCTTGCCCTGAATGCCTAGGTGACTGAGTCTGTTAAACAAGAAGGAATGGGACACTGTTTCTAAGGCTGCCAACAGATCAAAAAGCAGCACCATGACGGGTGTGCTCTTATCAAGATTCTCTCTAACAAATTCTGCAACTTCCAGGAGAGCCGTCTCCGTGCTATATCCTGCACAGAAACTCGACCTATAGCTGTGAACGATGGAATTGGCTTCCACAAAAGTGGACAATTGTTGATTAACCAATTTCTCCAGAAGTGTGGAGGGGCCAGGACAAGAGATATTGGCCTGTGATTACCCAAAGCGCCGGGAAACCCATTGAGGGTAGCTGCGCGCAATATAAGTTTAAATAAATAAATAAAAAATACATAAGATTCTGATCTTCTTGTCAGAGAAGACCAAGAGTTTTTCACAAAGTTCGGTTGAAGAAGTGATGGCAGGTTTGGCCCCTTCGGGGCAGACAAAAAAATTCTCTATTTTAAACACTTCCTTAGAAGATTTAGCTGCCAACTCAATCTGATGTGCAAAGTATTCCTTTATTTCATTATGCGTTTTCTTGCAGAAGCTTCTAAGCGCCTCCTTATACAGAATCTTAGCATTGGAGTTATAGGAATTCCTCCTATTTCGCTCTCATTTTTTGCATAGGTTTTTCTCAGCCTGTAGGGCACAAGAAAACCAGGGAGCAGAAGGCCTGCATCTTTTTGACAATTATTTTTTCAAAGGTGCAAGATGGTCTAGGGAGTTAATGATACATTTTGTCAAACAGATATATATCAGAGTCGACTATCCCTTGAATTATCAGTGGGGAAGAGCTGAGGGACTGGGGAAAAAATTCTGCTGTCAGGTTGTGCCATTTCCTTTTCACCTCCAGGGTACAGGGGGAGGATCCTAATAGGTGGTGAGGTTCCCTGAAACGTTCTGGGTAAGTCCCACCAGAGCAACAAGAGTAAGAAGTCAAAGGGGTCTTCGACTTCGCCCCGTCCGTTGAAGTCATAAGATGAAACGAGGGAGTGTTGTCATTCAGGCCTGGCTCCGCGGTTGAGCCTGTGTCTGGGCCTCCCTGAGTTCTGGAGACGGAGCGACCCCCGCCCAACTCCATGAGCTTTATAAGGCCATGCACCTCATATTTGGGTGGCCCGTCCCTGCTGGCGTGCCTTCGGCCCACGGGTTCAGGAAAAACCCTCACTGGTTCTCTGCCAGTGTCTCAGCCCCCAGCTCCAGTCGGGCCACTTAGATCCAAGGTTTGAACCCGGACTGGAGTTGTTGTACCACCTCGACCTTCACCAGCGCGGGTCCCGATGCCAACACTACCGGCGTCCCCATTCTCATCCCCGAATCTGGCATAGAGCTGGAGGGGTGTAATCTAACGCTGACTAGAGCCTTGCCTTCCAGGCTGAAGCCTGCACCCTATTCTTATGGGCTGAGGTTTAGGGAGCATTGGAAGGGGTCATTGGACCCTGAAGAATACCATGCCCTACACCCCAACATGGACTCGTGTGAGGAATTGACGGATGCCAGCGAACTGGATACCTCTCTAGATACTGGAATGCTCTATCCCCCTACCGTAGCTACAGAGGAAGGGGCTTCTTTTGCTATGGTCCTGGAACTTAACATACTCTCAGTGGCAGTCACGACTAACGTCTTGATGGAGGTGCTTCAGATGGAAATTACCCCCTCCGAACCGCTTCTCCCATTCAGTGAAGCCCTCAATGGCGTCCTGCTGGGAACTTGGTCTAAACCCTGCACAGCTCGTCCTGTGAACGGGACAATTGCCCGCCGCCAAAGCTCCGCCCAGGGGACCCCACTTTCCTCACGCAAGACCCTACCCCAGATAACTGGGTGGTCCAAGCCTCCCCCTCACTTGTAAATCCTGGTGCATTCCCTACCCCCCCCCCTCCCCCCCACCACCACCAGATAGGGAATCCAATGGACTTGGACACCTTAGTAAAGAAAAATGTTTTTTTCCACCAGTATGGCACTGTGGTCCTGGAACACTGCATGCATTTTGGGCAGTTACTCCCAATCCTTGTGGGATACTGTTGCGCAGGTTCTGCCTATGGTCCCGGAGGAGGCTCAGGTCATACTCAAGTTATGGCTAATGGAAGAGATGCAGCTAAATTCACGATTCGATGTGGCTCCATGCCTGGATTAGAACAACTGGCTTTTCCGGCGATGTCCAAGCGTCACTTATTGACACGTCTTCTGATGACTCCCATCTCTTCGGAGACAAGGCAGACCCAGGCTGAAGCGCTTCAGGTATAGTAAAGCTACGGCCATGTCCATGGGCCTTTCCATGCCCCTCCCCAACCCCTGTCCTCCTTTCGCTCCTTTTGTGGCCACAGAAGAGGCTTCCAGATGCATCTTTACCAGCCCAGTTACCACAGCATGCACCCACCCACTGACCCCGTACGTTGGGCAGCCAGAGGTCGACCAAGTCCACCACTCACCCAGCAGCATCAGCGAACAAATTCCTTGAGTTTGCTCGCTTACCTTCATGGGCACCCTGTGGGAAGCAGGATACGCCATCACCTGCCCGGCTGGAGGTCTATAACATGAGATAGCTGAGTTCTTCAGATTGCCCAGAGGGGCTATGCCGTCCCCTTTGTGACTACCCCTCCACCCACTAATGTCAATGAAGGACCATCTCTCTTGCTCTGCCTAGAAGTGATGGCCCTCTTGGCCAAGGGAGCCATAGAGAGGGTGCTAACCCCAGAAGTAGGTTGTGGTTGTTAATCCTGCTACTTTCTGGTGCCCAAGTCGGAAGGAGGCCTTCGTCCTATCCTAGACCTGCGTCCTCTCAATCTCTACCTCAAGAAGGAGAAATTCAAAATGCTCATGCTTTCTCTGTACAGACCTGGGAGACTGATGATAGCATTGGACTTGCAGGATGCATACTTCCAGATTCCCTTCCTGTCTGCCCACAGGCATTACCTGCAGTTCATAGTGTGGCGGGCCTCTCGCTGTGCTCCCTTTTGCTCTTACCAGTACCCCTTGGGTGCTCACCAAGGAGATGGCGGTGGTTGCAGCTCATCTGCGGAGATCAGGGGTGGCAGTCTTATCCTATCTCTACGACTGGCTGTTGAAAACCGGCTCGCCCCAGGCTGTCATATCCCACTTCCAAACTGCAGCAGACCTTCTGCACTCTCTGGGGTTCACTATCAATTTGCCAATGTCACACCTGGCTCCCTCTCAGACGCTTCCTTTCATAGGAGCTGTTCTGGTCATGGTGCAGTTTTGGGCCTATCCTCCTGAACGGCAACGGTTCTTTGTGGTGCCACACCCCTGGTGTGGAATGTCACGAGTAGAAACTGACGTCAGCATGCTGGTGTGACACATATATAGGTACCGAGCACGTCGCTTCTGCCGTGGATGATGACGACAATGCCACAAGGAGCTGGACTACGCCACCTACTGAGGCACAGGGGTAGTGCTCATTAAAACATTTCGAGATACGGTCTGAATCCTGGTAAGGAATCTGCGACTAGACACACTTTCTACTAGATATAGTGTTACCGAAGGTAAGTAACTTGTTTTGTAGGCCTATCAGCTCCAAATCACCTAAATCAACTCTGTCATTGAAGAATCACTGAACCAGTTGTCTTTGCTTCCTAAAATTATGATCTGTCTATTAAGCATCAGTTTGAAACTTATTACCCAAGCTGTTTCTCAGTTATGTCTCTGATGAGTCCCAGAAGTGATCCCAATACTGTACTGTTCTGTATTTGTGATTCACAACATTGGAATTGTACCGTTGACCAGATGAGCAGCAATGGTATGACACTGTTTTGTCTATAACTTGTATTTGCTGTGTTGTAGTATCTATGCTATACAGTGCTCTGATATCTCTTATGCCCAAGTTTGCGCTGCAGAAGAACATCAGATAAAAATAGAATAATAATAAATAATATAACCAGTCATTTATCCGTAAACTTCCATGTAGCCATGTTTACTCACAGCGTAGATCATCCCATGGAATTTGCCCCCTGCAGGCCTCAGTGAACATAAGTAAATGGAAGAATCATTAATTTATTGTGCTGAATTATCCATTTGTCTTCAAAAGGCTTCATTACTTGAGACCATACTGCATCCCTCAGTGTATTTGATGCAAACATTAAGGTCAGCGTGTGTTTCATTCTTCATATCTTGACCCTCCAAAGATCCTCTAGAAATCATGTGTGTTTAGCAAGTTGGGCACTCGAGACCTACAAGTCGCTAGATTGAAGGGGTGGCTGGAGAAACTTCACTTGCTCGGATCGGCATGTTTCAGAAGAGGTTTCTGAACCATGGTGAATCCTTTGTGTACAAGGTAACCCAAAGCGTATTCTTTAATTTCTTATTTACTTTAATTACTTATTTACCTCACTCATATGTTTGCCTAAACCTGAAACTCCTTGCACAGATTTGGGCTAGGTGAACTACGTTTGCTTAAATAACTACGTTTGCTTAAATAATTGAAGCTTGATAATGCAGACATTTTACTGATTTTCTCCTCTGGGTTTGGATTGGAGACGTGGGTGCCGGAGCCTTGGTTTGTGGTGTGAAGACATCCCGCTGATAATGTGCTTATCTGTGCCACTTTCTGTCTAACGTGAGGACTGGGCTTGTCTTGCTTTGCCTTGCTTTGATGGTGATCTACCTGAGTAATGCGAGTTTTGCTTTAAGGCAGTTTGCATATCCAGGGGTGCATCATGTGGAGAGTCTTGGTTTTCGCCCGAGGTAAAGTAAAGAACACTTGTTGAAGCTTATGTTTTACTTTTGCTGCAGATAATCCTTCAATAATAGGTTCTTTTCATAGTCTTTAATTATACAACTTAAAAGCCAACGCATGTTTTGATCAGGGTATTATCCCCAGTAGCTTTCTCAAGGTTAAAACGTCGCTGCACTGTTTTGTTTTGCCTGTGTTAGGGTCAGATTGAATAATGTTATGTATAATGTAGCAACATATATACTTGGATCAATTACACTATCTAGCTGAGAAACGTGTTTTTTGTGATTGTCATCAGCTTTGTAAAACACACAAGATGATGGACGAATGTTGCACAATGGCAAAACATTCACCCCCCAGTCCAGACCGAACTGCCAAGCCATGTCTTCCCTCGACCGGAATCAAGCATCCTAGGACCGGTTTCTGGCTATCAGCCGTCTTCAGCCAGGATAGCTTGATTCCAGTGGTGTAGTGAGCACGGGACCCACGTCTGGGCATACTCTTCCCACATAGGGTGAACAGCAAAACACACAAGATGATGGACGGAATGTTGCACAATGGCAAAACATTCACCCCCAGTCACAGATCTGGGTTTAATCCATCGTTATTTTGCTCGCCAAGCTACCCCAGTTCAGACATGGCCATGTGCAAAGCAGTCTTGACCCCGTGCCTCATGGGACCAGTCCAGACCGAACTACCAAGCTATGAGGCACAGGGTCAAGACTGATTTGCATATGGCCATGTCTGAACTGGGGTGGCTTGGTGATGTTTTGTCAGTGTTATTGATGGTATGGTGTATGATATTGGTGGTGGTATTGTCAGTGTTATTGATGGTATGGTGTATGATATTGGTGGTGGTGTTGGTGGTATTGGTGTTGGTACTGATGATGTGTCTTATTGGTAGTGGTGTGATACTGGTTGTGTTTTTGTTGGTGGTAGTGATGGTGGTGGCATTGTGCTTTTGGAATTAGGAATTCGAGGAGATATTAGTGGTAGTGGTGCAACTGGTAATGTGATTTTGGTGTTAGTATATGTAGTGTTGGGGATATTGATGGTAGTATTGGTTGTATTGATGATGGTATTGGTGGTGCTGGAGTTCATGGTTTTGATTGTGGTAGATGGCTTTCTGTATGAATTGCACATATACGATAAAGAACTGAATGTAGGAAAAGGTGTAATTGATGAGGGTACTATTTAGATGTAAACTAGTCTTTTGTGCATTGTAATTCAAGCCCCACACTGGGATGTAGAATGATACACCAAACAGCCAATAGCCTGAAAGTAGGCAGTAGGTCTTGTGGAGACCTGTGTAGTAAACCCATATCTAAAAAGGGCTGTGCCCAGATTCATCTTAGATGTAACCGTAGGTTTACTATATAGAAAACGACAGGGTACCGATTCATCTTGGCTATTAGAACCGCATGTGAGGAAGTACAGTGCTAAATGCTTTCTGGAGATGTATGTTGGTGTATGTACACAGTATTGTATGGACTAGATTAATTTCCTTTTAACATACCATAAGACCACCACGTACCTGACTAGGTTGGTGGCTGTAATCACTTTCCCATAGGTTTTGAAATCAAAGTCTCATACCCCATGCTCGGATGGTAACGCATCTCCAGACCCCTTCAAGTTGTAAAACACAAATGTAATCTTGTAAAATAACTGTCTCTAAGTCACCTGGCGTTCTTGAATAACCATTTTTGTTTAAACAAACAGTTAAAGCAGTATTAGATTCCAGCTGTGCTTCCATGGCCAGCTGTTTTTGTGTTAATGCAAACAAACTTAGGCTCTATTCCTGTTTGCTAAGAGACCAGTGTGAAGAAAAGTAATACCCGTTTGTCTCATGTCAAATTTGTTGAAAGAAATAGGATATGCAAGGAGCTGCATGTGAGCTGTAGTTTTGTGTCATATCATTACTGTGCATCGTGCTGGGCCGGGTCTCCAGTACTGAAAGCTATGATGATGGAAGTTGCATATGATGGCTTCACTTTGAAATCTTGTGGATATTTAAGATATGACTTATGCTTTATCACTTAAGGGGTATACCACATGTCTGACTCTCACTTACTCTTAGATCTCTGTCCCCCCACCTCTCCCTCGCGCCTCAAGTCCCTTTGTCTATCTAGGGTATGAAAATAGGAACATTGGCTTGTAATCCTATTACCCTTCATCTTTAGTACAAGTACATAACCATGCACCAACATCTCTTTGAAGGCCATCCTGCTGCTTTGCTTGGGGTGGATGTTGTGTTTTGGAACCAGGACATCACCAAGCGAGAACACACCATAAAGTACTGAGACCACTACAAAGAGCCATTTTGCAGCAAATTCGGTGGAAGCTATAGGTCTATAACGTTTATATTGAGTATATTTTGTTGATTCATAAGAGCCATGCATGCCCTTGATACTTTACCAGAGTGGTGGATTGCACAAAACATTTGTGTACCACCTTGAATGTCTAGTACTCTAGCATCAATGCCCATGGAATGTCTGAAACACAATAGACCTTCCCTGGAGTTGCTGTGAAAGTCTATCTTAAGGTGCACCGTTCTGGGCAGGTTGGTGTGTTTTATACTTATACAAAATCATATATGCTTATTGATAAAATGGAGAATGCATACATTTCATTTCAATATCTAAACACAGAATACGTGAGAGAATTGGCTTTTCAGTTGATACTTCACCTTCACATTTTCAGTTCCCCCTTCACTTTTTTATTTGGACACCATCTCCATGGGGCTTTTTAGGTCTCGCCTGAGACAGCGCATGCGCTGTCTCTTTGAGACATTTAGTAAGTGGCTTTTAAAAGTGCCACCAGAGGCTTTTGCTGGCCTACAGCTTGTGTTCACGAGCTTGTGCACGTGCACAGCTGCCATCTGTGTTTTTATTGCTGTAATCAGGCTCCTCTGCTTGCACCACTCCCTCCCTTTTCCCCTTCCCTCCTGGTCAGCTTCATTTGTGTCTTCTAGGTGTGAATCATGCTCCTCTGCTCGCACTCCCCCTCCCTTTTCATCAGTTTAATTTGTGTCTTCTATCACTGTGAATGCTCCTGCTTACCAACAGGCACACACACCACCAGCCGTCAGTGCACGTTTCCACCAGGCATACACACCACCAGCCGTCAGTGCACACTTTCACCAGGCACACACACCACCGGCCGTCAGTGCACACTTCCACCATGCACACACACCACCAGCCATCAGTGCACGCTTCCACCATGCGCACACACCACCAGCTGTCAGTGCACGCTTCCACCGGGCACACACACCACCAGCCATCAGTGCACGTTTCCACCAGGCACACACACCACCAGCCGTCAATGCACGCGTTCACCAAGCACACACACCACCAGCCGTCAGTGCACGCTTTCACCAGGCACACACACCACCGGCCGTCAGTGCACACTTCCACCATGCACACACACCACCAGCATCAGTGCACGCTTCCACCATGCACACACACCACCAGCCGTCAGTGCATGCTTCAACCGGGCACACACACCGCCAGCCATCAGTGCACGTTTGCACCGGGCACACACACCACCAGCCGTCAGTGCACGCATCCACCGGGCACACACACCATCAGCCATCCGTGCACGTTTCCACCGGGCACACACACCACCAGCCGTCAGTGCAGGCTTTCACCGGGCACACACATCTCCAGCCGTCAGTGCACGTATCCACCAGGCACACACACCCCCATCCAACAGTGCATGCTTCCACCAGACACACACACCACCAGCCGTCAGTGCATGCTTCCACCAGGCACACACACCACCAGTCATCAGTATACGCTTCCACCAGGCACACACCACCAGCCGTCAGCGCACGCTTCCACCAGGCACACACACCACCAGCCGTCAGTGCACGCTTCCACCGGGCACACACACCATCAGACGTAAGTGCACGCTTTCACCGGGCACATACACCACCAGCCGTCAGTGCGCGCTTTCATCTCGCACACACACCACCAGCCGTCAGTGCACGCTTTCACCAGGCACACACACTAGCAGCCATCAGTGCACGCTTCTACAAGGCACACACACCACCAGCCGTCAGTACACACTTTCACCAGGCACACACTCTACCAGCCGTCACACACTACCAGCCGTCGGTGCATGCTTCCACCAGGCACACACCACCAGCCGTCAGTGCACGCTTTCACCAGGCACACACACACACACCACCAGCAGTCAGTGCACGCTTTCACCAGGCACACACACCACAAGCCGTCAGTGCACACTTCCTCGAGGAACACACACCACCAGCCATCAGTGCACACTTTCACCAGGCACACACACCTCCAGCCGTCAGTGCACGCTTTTACCGGGCACACACATCACCAGCCGTCAGCGCAGAAGGCAGGCTCTACTCAGAGTTTCTTGGTAAATATGTGTTTGATGCCTGGGAGGGAGTGGGTCAAGTTTCCTTAAACCATGCTGAGTGTGCAGGTGCAGTACATGAACTCCACACTTGTAAATTGCGCCTGCACCAGGCTTTTTCTCATTTACAAAGTTCGGCCCATGCGCACAGCTAGGCAGCACCCACACCACCGGGAATGACTGCTTCCTACAACCAGAATGGAAACAACATTCAGAGCAATGAAAACAAGTTCATTTGATGCAAAGAACTGTTAACAAGAACCATGTCCAGCTATTGTAGATCTGGCAACTTAAACAAAACAGCAACCAAAAACAAACAAGCATTGGCATAGCCAATAGGTCTCGCTTTTTGGACCCTATAAGTATTTAGTTATGCAGCAGAATATCCTTGGTGCAACAACACCAACTGTTGCATGGCTAAACACTTCTAAGGTCCCAAATGCTAGACCTATTGGCTATGCCAAGGCTTGTTTCCTCATGCCAAGGACTTTGGTTTGATATTTGATGCCACTGTATGTTTACCCAGAAGCTTACCTGCCTCTTCTACTCTGGCTATGTAGGAGACAATAAGGTGGATGAGCTTTCCTTTTATGGGATCACATCTCGGGAGCAGGGTCAAGATTTTAAGAAATTGACAAAAGGCTTACAATCAGTAACTCTTGGTTCATATTTACAGTCAGTACACTTTTCTCTTTAAGTATGGTCTCTAGTAACTGAGCACCCTTGGACTGAAGTTATCCTCAAGTATCCCACAGAGAAGCCGATATCTGTGCCTGCTCCCAGGCAGGTCTAGTGTGCACTTGAAGATGGTCTCAAAACGCTGCAGAGCATGTGGCCCTCCATAGCCACTCTCTGAAAGTTGTGTTGTATCTGGTCTGGAACGCCTTCCTGGCTGAGATCAGGCTGACTATATCTTTGCTTTATCTTCTGCTATGGGCGTTCCCACCCTCTCTTTCTATGTTAAAGTCTAGAGGGTCCTTTTGACTGGTAGTGAATCTGTACTGTACTAATGCTGATGAACATGGTGTCATCGCCTTGAAACAAACACAAAACACAAATGTCTCCGTTGTGGTGGTGCTACCTCAAACATGCATTCTTCCATGGTACACAAAATGTTTAACGATCATATTTATTTATTGGTGTTTTATAGAGAGCAAACATGCCCCGTTAGGGCATCAGAGCTCTTTACAGGGATAAAAAGTTGTAAACAAATACGACGTAGGTAGGGGGGGTGGAACATTCGGGATCAAAACAAGTGCCATAAAGCCCTAGCTAGACACGTTGCAAATGATTCTCTTTTTCCTTTGGTAGTCATGTATACATTCACCATGTTCCTAAAGAGTTTCCATCGGAGCCTCTGTCGAGGGGCGGGCGGGGTGGGTGTGTGTGTTCCTTTCAATGTGTGAGTTTTCTGTTTTTACTCGGATGAAGTCATCGGGATACACTTCGGTGCTTTTTCATCTGCAGAGCCTTTATGTTTTTCTAATAATTGGCAGCAGAGGTAGCATTCTTCCTGCCATCCCCTCTACCCCGCCTTCTAAGTGATGAATACTTGGCCGCAGATCAAAGCCGAGCCCTTGTGCTTTTCTGGCTGCCACAAAAGGGCGTTTAAGTTGGCACTGCGCCCAGCCGCGCTTAGAGATAGGCATGTAAATGAGGTGCCAAGGAGAGGGGTCAGTGGCAAAGTGTCTGTACACGTTCTTCATCCGAGCTAATCTCCTTTCCCTTTGTGTGTCTTTCAGGCCAACATCAAGTTGAAGCAGTGTGAGAAGGAATACTCGCAGAAGCTTGCCAAGTCCTCGCAGGTGAGCCACGTGACCGAAAACTGAACAGTCTGATATGGTGGTGCACACAGTAGAGTAAAAAAGCTGGAGGTTCCCACAGGCGGAGCTAGTTCTTGTTTCCGACGTGCAGCCCTCGAGGCAACAGTGTCCGTTATTTTAAATTATTTAATGCTACCTTCAAGAAGGGCCTTCCCTAGTGAGGTAGTGTGAGAACACTGAAAACCATGGGTGACCTGATGGGGGCATGGGGCAGAGATGGTCAGACCACGGAAAATCTAGGGAAATCAATGGGACTGAAAATCTCAAGAGTCTGATGAAGGGGTCTGCTAGAGAGGTGTGGAAATAAAACGAGCGAGGATTAGATGGGCGCAGGGATATGTCACCACAAACACACTCATCCTCAGCTTGGATAACTTCAGCAAACTCCTCTTACATCAAACATTCACTTCCTTTCTTGTGTGCAATAATGGACAAAAAGTGTAACGATGAATACTGCAATGTGTCATTTGGAAAGGAGCAATCTTAGACTATACTTAGGGCACCGCTGTACGCCTTGATGCCATTTTAGCATAATAGTTTGGAACGGCTTTCCATGTCAAAGAAAAAGTTTGAATTCTAAGATGGCGCTAAATTCTTTAAATAACAACAAATACATGGACACTATACACAAAAGGAATGTGAAATCCATAACTAGAGGAGTACATCTCAGTAGAAGTCTGAAATATATAATTATATTGTTAGAGTTTAATAACGCAGGTTAAGGCAAATTGCAGAACTGTATGAAATTCACAAATAGGACCAAAATTCCTGCAAATATGCTTAGCACACATATATTTTTGAAGGAAAGTCTATGTTGTGACTGGTATATACAACAAATCTTTCAGCGAGTCTGATTTCTTTAGGTTTTGCCTACCAGACAGCGTAACCATTCTGGTTCTTAAAAATCATATTGTCAGCTTACAGTGGGCTTAGACTTGTTATTCGAAGGGAGTGGGACTATCTTCCTCACAAATTTCAACCTTCATCAGACGCAGGCACCCAACCACTATACCAGTCCTCGGGACACTCAAAGAGCAAACATTTCTTTCTCCCGACCATTGGAATGAATGCATTGTACAGACCTTGCTCACTCTCATTATAGGACGAAGCATTACACACACGTATCTAGCACTGATGTAGTCTGCTGTTACGCCTACAGTGTATAGACACAACACGTGTTGGCAAGTGAAAAGTTTAAGTATAAGGGTGAAATTGAATATTAGATTAAATTATATATTTATATATATATATATATATATAACAACATTTATAAAGCGCGAACGAAGGCCCTAAGGCATCTCAGCGCTAGATAACTGCGATGTTTAACCCTTGGAGGCACTGAATACAGAGGATAGTGGAGATCAAAGATTGAAAAGCCATGTTTTAAGGCTTTTACGGAAAGACCAGAGGGAGGAGCTGGTCTTAATTGAGTGGGGGAGTGTGTTCCACAGTTTCGGTGCAGCGACCAGGAATCGTCTGTCACCCCAGTTGACAGTTTTAGTTCGGGGGACCACCAGATCAGAGGAACTAGAGGAACGCAGTGTTCTAGACGGGCAGTAGTAGGTTAAGTTCTGAGTGAAGAACACTGGTCCGGCATTGTGTAGGGCCTTGTATATTAGACATAATGCCTTAAACTTAATCCTCTTTTTCACCGGGAGCCAATGAAGTTGTCTTATGGTTGGTGAGACCGATTGGTATTTAGAGACGCGCCCTAGAAGCCTTGCAGCTGCATTCTGGATAACCTGCATTTTAGCTAGCACTCTCTCCTGAGCACCTAGAAACAAGGCGTTGCAGTAATCTAGGGTGGAGAGAACCAGGGCGCTCACCAAGGTTTTGGCAAGATGTTCGGGTAAAAAGGGCAGAATTTTCTTAATGAGCCGAAGTTTGTAAAAGGCGGAGGAGGAGATCTGGTTAGCATGAGGTAGGAAATTCAGATGATTGTCAAACATGACACCCAGGTTCCTGACCTTATCAACCGGGTTTGGAGGCTGGCCCATAGACGAAGGCCACCATGAAGAGGACCACTCCGGGGAAAGATTGCCGAAAACTACAACTTCTGATTTTTCAGAGTTTAGTTTCAGGCAATTGTCGGCCATCCAGCCGCTAATTGCCTGCATGCCCTGATTAAGCATATTGGCTTTTTGTGGCCCATCGTTCTTAACAGCTAGGACCAGTTGAGTGTCATCTGCGTAGGACGTCAGGCTCATCCCATGTGCCCTGATGACTTTGGCAAGGTCCGACACATAAATGTTAAAGAGTGTCGGACTAAGGGATGAGCCCTGAGGAACTCCACAAGGTAATGACAAGGGAGAGGACTCGAAAGGTCCCACAGTGACAACCTGGGTCCTGTTAGCCAGGAAGGAGGCAATAAGATTTTTGGCGTTGCCTCGGATACCCATGCTCTCGACACGGTCGACTAGGGTGGCATGGTCGACCGTGTCGAAAGCCGCCGATAGGTCCAGTAGGATCAGGATGGCTGAGCCTCCTGCATCCCGGATAGATCTGATATCGTCCGCCGCTTTGACCAGGGCGGTCTCAGTTCCATGATATCGGCGAAAGCCGAACTGCGATTCATCCAGCTTTTTGTTCTCCTCAAAGGAGAACTGTTGATACCATGACTTCGACATCTAATCTTTTTGTGTGCTTGGTTAACATTACAATTCGGTTTGGATTTTCTCTGGTAGAGGAAGATTTGGTGGATCCTCCTCCTCCAGAGCACCAAATGAGATATGGACTCTTGTTGTTTGGACTTAGCTGTTTATCTACTTCTCTTACTGATTAAGTTGTGGGCGCCCACATTCCCATCCACCATTCACGCTTTGGTACAGTGGGCTTAAGGCCCACCGGTTGCTTACCATTGGATGGCTTTATTGTCACCTTTATTTGTTTGCTTTTGTATTTGTTATCTTGTGTGGTCTTTCCTTCCACTTCTTATGTCTGTCCCTCACCTAGAGCAAAGCCTCATTACTTCTGTCTTTTCACTGCTTTTTTTCAGGCGTTACTTTTTCTTTCTGGTTAAGCACTCTGTGAGATTGCATATGTTTTCCAGTTGTGTCCCTCGTGTGTTTATCTTCCCTCCTCTTTTTCACTCTATGTTGATCTCGGTCGCCTATGTGCTTCTCTTCTGCCACCTATGTGTTGCACTTGTCCTTGCAAGTATCCTCCCGCATCCCCACCCCGCGTTGCTTTGTCGCTGGTGTGTTTCTCCCTTGATTAATGTTGTATTTATTTACCAATCCATCTCTGACTCTCAGACTGGGGAATGCAAAAAAAAATATGGCACACTTGTTGTTTTGTAGGTGTGCATGCATAATAGATCATGCAAAATAACACAGCCACGTTCTCAAGGTTTAAAATATATATATATTTTAGACATGTTGCAGAGCATTTTGCCAATGCCTTACAGCATGACTAAAAGGCATTTACAAAGTAAATAGGTCCCAAAAGTGAAACCTATTGGCTTTGCCAATGCTTTGTATTGTGTTATAGTCAGTTATGTAATCACATTATACTAACCTTCATCATGTATTTTGATACAAATAGTTTTTCATATTGAAGAGAATGGCATACGTTTTAAATATACTGCTCAAGGGCATCCTCATATACGATTTGGATTGACTATTGAGTCAGTAACTTTCTCCTTTCAAAATGTGTTTTTTGTAAGGTCTCAATCTACAGCAATTTCAGACTGTGTTTTGAGTATCCAGCTTTCTTTGTGCGTTTTCAACTAGAGACTCTTTTTGGTAAGGGACAAAACTGATCTGACCTTAAACATCACCTCCAATTCCAGAACTGGACTATCTGTTGAAAATGTTTAAATACAAAATGAGATGAGCTCTGGGATGGACAGACCAGCAAAAATGATAAACTCTGACTCTATTCCACACTTCATTCCCCTTGTGGTGCACACCTTCCAAGTGGTATCCAGTTAACCAATAGAGACCTGATCTGTTCCTGTAATCACCTAAATAGCTCAAAGTGGTTGATGGAAATGTTTGTATCAACATGAACCACTGGCATTACTTTTGGCACGGTTTATGCCACTCTATCTGTGAGGCCCAATAATTGTATTTGGGGTTGTGTATGTTCTCCCAGGATATGTGACCTAGAAGTTTCAGCCAGACAGTTTCTTTTTGGGTTGGGCCAAGGTTGATTTGTTCATGGCTGGTCGCTGTCATGACAAAGTGGAGCTAAATAATGATTTAATGGAATACTCTTATGGTAATTACCAGTGTGTCAGAATACCTCAAGCATTTCCACCCATCACCCGTGCACAGTTTATTTATTTTTTATTTGTAGAGTTTTATATAGCGCTGGCTAGACCCAGAGGTATCGGGGCGCTTTACATGAGGATTAGCGAGATACAAAATTACAACTGTTACAGAAGCCTAGTTTCACATAGGAAACAAAAACAGTGTTACACAGTAACAAGAGTTACTATAGCATAGAATAACATATACACATGTCATACGGTAATAGACGGTATAGGGGGAAAAGTAAAAAGGGGTTTGGAAGAAGATCAGGCCAGGTAGAACCGGTAAAGGGGAAAGTACTTCAGGGGAGCCAAAAGTCAATGTGAAAGGCAAAACAAACCGGCTAGGAGATCAGCAAACATAACATCCGGTGTATGTAACCACACACTGGCCCTGCCTTCAGGAGTCTGGAGATTTGACACTTATTTGGAACAGTAAAGTGTATCCAAAAGAGTAAAGAAATGTGCCGCTTCCCATGGAGTAGGGCTTTCGGGACGTTCATGTCACATCTTTGAGGACACATGCTCTATTGTGATTTTTTTGTGTTAACTGTTCCAGCTCTTCATAATCTTCACAGCAGACTGAGAAAGTGCACCAGTCTCCCAGTTATGACTGGATGGGGTTGAGGAGCAGGGTAACTCTTACCATTTTTGCCCTTTGAAGCAGCCATCTCACTCATATAATCAAGTAATGTCTAATTTGCCCTCAGGCAAGCAACCGACAGAAGAAAAAGCTGCACTTCTTGCACTCTTTTGGCTTCAAGCTTTTAACTATGTTTGGGATTTGAAGGATGACGATTTGGCCTGGATGCAGGGCCGGACTGGCCATAGTGGGCACCGGGCATTTCCCCGGTGGGCCGGAGAGGTTGGGGCTGGTTTTGTTGCTGGGGGCTGGCTTTGCAGTACTGCTGCAATATTGGCCCCCTGTAACAAAAGCGTGAGCTGTGTTTCTTCCCAGGATTGCCCGCCCCCCTTGCTTCCAGTTGGTATCAAAAAGGGGGTTTTACCCAATGGAATCCACATGGGACCTGGGTGCTAACTAGTGTATAAAGAAGGGTCCCTGTGAACAACTATGTCATCATTTGTTTTTATTTTAAAGAGAATGTAAAACACATCTCCGCACTGTAAATTAATCACAATGGGTTAAACAATATACTTGGTAAATAACAGTGCCCCAAAGGAAGGAAGTGAGGTAGCGTGATGCTGTGAGAAGAGGGAAAAGTGAAGGGTAGAATTAGTGACATTGAATAAATATCAAATTTCATTCTAAATACAGTCGATATTGTGGAGGCTTCAGAACACTGAGCCAGAATAGGGGATCAACACATATCCCATGGTACTAGAGAAAGTCTATATTGACACAGGAAAATCCAAATTACTGCGGGCAGTGTCAACTGAAAACCAGAAAAAGAGGTAGCCGTCGACGTTTCGACCCCACGCTACAGTTGTAGATATGATTGTTGCCTTACATCGGGGTCTTCATCAGGACATAATATATACTGGGTGCACTACAATTTCTGTAAAGATGTCAACAATATAGTATAAGTATGAGGAAACGGACTGTGAATGTCAAGTTACCGTGGAGGGCGGTAAACAAACCATTTAAAATATTGCCATGGTGCTAAGAAGAGATTTACTTGTTGCAATGTAAATCTTAAATTCATTAATACATTTATCAAAGAGAAAATCATGTTTTTAACATCCGTATTAAATACTTGGAAGAGATTTCTGAGGACCAATGAATGATACCTAATTCACCTTTTTTTTAAAAGACAAACAAACAAACACACAAGCACTCCTGACTCAACCAGAAGAAACCAAATCAAAGTCGTAAACCAGCATAATATCCTAGGGCAGGTTTGAATTAGTGGCATGGCACTAGAGTTGACAAATACTAAAGTTCAGTAAAGTACAATTAAGGCTTGGGTCTCTTCATGACCCAGAGGAACCTTGATCTAATCATAGGAAAGCTAGCTATACCCAAATCATTTAGAGCGTTTGATATAGTAAGCTTCAAAGGCTTACCTGTCACCAAAGGCGACAAAAACTATGATGATTCACTGTGTATAGGTCCTAAGATTATAAGGAATTCTGAAACAAGTCCAAGAAATGTGTACAAGTCGTAAGAAAGAACATCATTCAACATGTGGTATATTAATCAATAGGACTACCCGCCCACATACCTGCTGGCAAGGGGACTGGGTACGTGTCAATAAATAACGTGTTCTCAAACCGTCGTATCTGTAGGCAACAAATGCGACTATCAGTTATCACCAACAAGATAATTGGGAAGTCAAAAGGAAGCGCTACACCAGGGACTGGTCTTACCTATCAGTCGGTGTTAATACCGACTCGATCAAAGAGCTCCACTGAGGTCACCCGAAAGGTATGGATGAGCCGATGAAATGAAACCCAACATGGAAGTAGAATCAGATGTGGGGTACAGGGGGCACCCCTAGTAGACCACTGCACACTGAAAGGCCATACTCCTGATACTCTACAGTGGCTAGTACTAGAGAAAATAAACCTGGGACCCAGGGGTGGAGATATGGCACGTATCTTAACCCTTAGAGAATCGAAATGGATGACAATCATGGATACTATTCATAATGGGTTAAATGAAGCTGAAAGCAGCCATGCTCAATTGGCTAACTTCGGCCGGTGAAATGTTCCATACAGCGATCTTCACCCTCATGTTTGAGAGGTGCATCTGCATAATGTTTTCTCCTTTAATCTACTGATGTATCTGCTATTGCAATGTGTAGTCATATAACCTATGTGAAATATAATATATTGTACTACAAATTTGCTTTTGACCCTCATGTGCGAGAGGTCCTTGGCAAATAGATTTTGCAAACACATCCACAATTATGGAGTAACTAAATGTCCGATACCTTGTTGCAATGTGTCTGACAGTTTCCTACAATGTAGTGAACACCCCGACCAAAGGTTCGCGATTTTTGAACGCATTAATCTGTTGTATTACATCTCCAGACTCAGTACACTGCTAACCACGATCCTGAAGCAATTTGTTCTTGTGAGAGACATTCTTTAGAGAGACATCTGCCACATTCTTCTTCTAAAATTAACTAATGTAATTGCTACAGAAACTAGCTCTAAAATACCCTATAGTTTAAATGCATTATATAGTATTACTTTTTACCACTGTGTGTGATAGGTCCGCAGTTGTCAGTGCAGACTTATAACTGTTGAGCTACTATGTACTGGTTGCAATGCCTCCAAGTTCTTTAATTGAAATGAAACAAGGCGCCCAGTTAGTGATTAACGATGCCGGGGTGGTTTGTTGACTCATGCGTTTCACCGTAAACGCCCGTAAAAGTTAGCATACTGTTGCCCGGAGCAACGACCCGGAAGACATTTGAGTCCTTCCCCCATTTCCACGTCCAGACCAAACGCTTCTCTGGCGAGAGGCAGACACGAGACGGCTGGAGTTAAACGCCTACCTTTTCACATTGCGGGTAAGGCATGTTTGAACTATGCACGTTGCTAAACATTTTATTCAGTGAGCTGGGTATTAATTAATCCCATTACCGCCCACAGAACTGGATACTCGGTGCGATCGTAATCGACGCACGGTTGGGTTTCATTTCATCGGCTCATCCATACCTTTCGGGTGACCTCAGTGGAGCTCTTTGATCGAGTCGGCATTAACACCGACTGATAGGTAAGACCAGTCCCTGGTGTAGCGCTTCCTTTTGACTTCCCAATTATCTTGTTGGTGATAACTGATAGTCGCATTTGTTGCCTACAGATACGACGGTTTGAGAGCACGTTATTTATTGACACATACCCAGTCCCCTTGCCAGCAGGTATGTGGGCGGGTAGTCCTATTGATTAATATACCACATGTTGAATGATGTTCTTTCTTACGACTTGTACACATTTCTTGGACTTGTTTCAGAATTCCTTATAATCTTAGGACCTATACACAGTGAATCATCATAGTTTTCGTCGCCTTTGGTGACAGGTAAGCCTTTGAAGCTTACTATATCAAACGCTCTAAATGATTTGGGTATAGCTAGCTTTCCTATGATTAGATCAAGGTTCCTCTGGGTCATGAAGAGACCCAAGCCTTAATTGTACTTTACTGAACTTTTGTATTTGTCAACTCTAGTGCCATGTCACTAATTCGAACCTGCCCTAGGATATTATGCTGGTTTACGACTTTGATTTGGTTTCTTCTGGTTGAGTCAGGAGTGCTTGTGTTTTTGTTTGTTTGTTTGTCTTTTAAAAAAAAGGTGAATTAGGTATCATTCATTGGTCCTCAGAAATCTCTTCCAAGTATTTAATACGGATGTTAAAAACATGATTTTCTCTTTGATAAATGTATTAATGAATTTAAGATTTACATTGCAACAAGTAAATCTCTTCTTAGCACCATGGCAATATTTTAAATGGTTTGTTTACCGCCCTCCACGGTAACTTGACATTCACAGTCCGTTTCCTCATACTTATACTATATTGTTTACATCTTTACAGAAATTGTAGTGCACCCAGTATATATTATGTCCTGATGAAGACCCCGATGTAAGGCAACAATCATATCTACAACTGTAGCGTGGGGTCGAAACGTCGACGGCTACCTCTTTTTCTGGTTTTCAGTTGACACTGCCCGCAGTAATTTGGATTTTCCTGTGTCAATATAGACTTTCTCTAGTACCATGGGATATGTGTTGATCCCCTATTCTGGCTCAGTGTTCTGAAGCCTCTACAATATCGACTGTATTTCGAATGAAATTTGATATTTATTCAATGTCTCTAATTCTACCCTTCACTTTTCCCTCTTCTCACAGCATCACGCTACCACACTTCCTTCCTTTGGGGCACTGTTATTTACCAAGTATACTGTTTAACCCATTGTGATTAATTTACAGTGCGGAGATGTGTTTTACATTCTCTTTAAAATAAAAACAAATGATGACATAGTTGTTCACAGGGACCCTTCTTTATACAACCCTTGCTTCCAGGGCAGATAGAGCAGCAATCTGCCAGGGCTGGTTGCTGTTCCCAGTCCAGCCCTGAGAACCTTGCTTACACCACCATTGTTTTTGTCTCCTACTGTCTGTTGTGAATGGCCATCAAAGGAACTACACAGCATGCTCTCAGAGTTCTGCAATCCAGAACGCACCTCCACCTAAATATCACATAAGGACGTCTTCTGTGAAGCAATTGCCAAAGAGTTTGTCTCCAGAAGAAAGACAACTTGAAGACTACCTCAGTTGCATGATAAACAGCACCCACTCTGCAAAGAACTTGAATAGCAAAAGAAATGTTAAAAACAGACAAATATCACAGATTCATATGAGATACCAAATTCAATGAACAGATAAAGAGAAGCAGGCTTCTGGCTTTTCCTCAGACACTTTGCTGGCACAAGTCTCCAAATACATCTTACCACATCTGTTATCTTGTCGGTGAACTACATACTTCCTATTACACTAGATTCAGGGCCTTTCCCTTCTGAACTCAAGACCTCCTTCATCAAACCACTCATCAAAAAAAGAGCAACAAACTGAATTGAAATAACTGCCTTCTCCCTGACGCCCAAATTCTTTGAGAGAACAGTGTACTCTCAGACTAGCAATTTAGTTTCTTCGAAAGGCAAAGACAGTGATTCTGCCTTGAAATTCATTTGAGATTATCTGGAACTGATAGAGGGCAAGAAATTGAATAGATGCACTACGAACGCTCATCCCATTGTCGAATTTTGGTGTTGTCTGAGCTTAGCATACAAAGAAATATACTAAACTGAATCTACTCCTATTTACGTTGCAGGCAAAGTAAAATCTCACCTGTTCAATTCATCTCCTCTAACTGCACATTGTGCATTCCTCAATGGGCTCTTTACATTTCCTTTCAATCTCTACCTCACTTCCTTAACCACACCTTATCAGTTCCTTCTGCCTAATATTCTTTAATTACGCCGATGTCACACAGATACATTTAAAACGGGAAGTCCCTAAAGACCTGGAGTAGTCTAGATATGACAAGTGTCTCCGTGCTGATGGTATATGGCTGCTGTTCAACCATCTTAAATTCTGTTTCTCAAGAACTGAGATTATGACAATGAAGTAACTACCAACCTACAACCATTTTGTCCTCAGGACATCAGAGTTTGTAAGAAATATCTAAGTAATTACAAAATCCAAGCTTCCCTTCATCCAGCAAGGAAGCAACGTCACAAAAAGTACCTTCTACACAATAGGAAAACTATGTTGCATGTTCTCACCCCCAGAATATTCAGAGAAACTACTTTTGATTAGGTTGATTATGGAAATTTGCCTTGGCCCAAAAGTGCACCTCTTCCTGCTTCACAAATTGCAAAAGATTTAAGTTGATGGCTCAATGGAATCACATTACACCAGTGCTTAAAGCACTTCACTGGCTACTTTCAGTAGATGCTCTGCCTTCAGGGCTCCCAGCATCATTCACGGGACCATCCAATGGAAAGGTCAGTTGTTCTTTCAAGCTAAATATCAGAGATACTTCCAGAGTAGAGCATTCTATTGTAGACTAGTCCCTCGCTTGTCTAAACACTCCTACAAGAAGAAAAGCATTGATGAACATAGTTTAAGTGCAGACACCACAATTTTGGAATGTCTTACCAGCTAGGCTACAAAATGCTCAAGAGCTTCTGAAGTTTAAGAAGGAAGTGAAGATTTGACCTTTCTCAAAATAAAGTGCAGAATGACTCTTGCATGTAGACACGTCATAAACTGAGCATTCTCTGGAGATCAGTCCCAAGTTGGAGAAGAAAGTTACAAGAAAGACTCAAATAAAGCACTTACCCTGGCTTACTATAACGAATGGAATCCATACACTATGCATATGGTGCTCATGAGTTGTTCCGAAAAGTCATTTATCGCAACTGCCTTTAAGCAATCTAGCATAAATGTTGAACCTATGTCCCTCATGAGCTGATCCCCAACCAGTACATGCCATTTGAATCGCCCTTCCGCACATGTAGCCACCCTTCATTGATTCAGAAATATTTGTAAATTATTGGAAGGTGACATTTATCCAGCACATGAAAAGGACTGACGCCTATCAACCCTGATTGAACACATAAACTGTCTAGTCAGAGTATATATGATAACTACCTGTATATTGAGGGCACCATGGGATACACCTTCTGTTCACTGGTGGGAAAAATAGGGTATTAATGCTGGCTGGCTGTAACTATTACATGCCATATATTGCTCTTCTGCCACCAGCAGGCCAATCGTCTCTAGTTCTCGTGGCCTCAAAGTAATCAGAAGCTGTTACCCTGGCTTTCCGTAATCAGTGTAGCCCTACACTTCACCCATGTATCACTGCTGTGTGGTACCCAAAGAACTTTCAGTATGATGATATGTCTTCCTGAAGACCTGCCTCCTTGTCTCCTGACGGTACCCTCAAGATCTTTCACTAAGTAAGGCTCCTTATGGTCTATTCAGGCGGGTTCCTCGTGTGTCGCATGTCCAGGGACTCTTTAGCGCATTGGTTTTGACTGCGGAATCCCGTACAGGTTGAAGGATGCTCAGCCATCCAGAGCATGCTATAGAAACCTGCAGAATATTAGATTTATTGTTGCAAAGTGTGTGCATGTGATCTCTTGCACTTCTTTCTACTATTAAACTATTAAGCTTTGAATCCTAACCCAGGATAGGAGCACCACTCTGGTCACTCACGCACAACACCACAATATTTCCTACATAAAGCACATTGCAATTCATCACCCTTCCAACTAAACACTCACCACAGTGTAGCTACTTCTTGTCAACTAAGGCACATCAAGATCTTCTGAAGGATTATTGGCACCATACAAAAGCATCTGCACTATCTTACCATGGCGGGATCAGAACCTGACACATATCACTTTATCTTCATGGGAAGCCTCCTCTGCAGATTTTAAATGACCTACCACTTATCCTTAGTCACTGCCTTTATACCCCTGAGGTTGTAGTCCCTTCCAGGCAGTGGGCCCTGCAGAACACCGTCATCCTTAAGTCACATTTCCAAGTAACACAGGAGCATCGAAAACTTTAAAGCCCCCATAAGAAATATAATCTGCAGACGAAACCAGAACCACCCTTGTCATTCGTGACTGAGAATATATTCAAATAAAATATCATTTTCCTGGAGAGGCCCAATATTTCCAGTTTCTCGAAAAAGCGAAGTTAAAGAGGTCGTGAAAGCTGATCAGAGCAGATTAAAAAGTGTCTTCCCCCAGGCATAGGACAAGATCATGTGCAGCAGTCGGGGCCAGCATCCTGAGCTTTTAGGCCACCAAGGAGTTGGCGTTGTGCAGGCTGAGCACGTGGCTCTTCATTTTGAAGGTTAGGGAAGTTTGAAATATGTTGCCAAGGACCTTTGTCGGTGCCCTAATGCTTTTCAACCTTTCTTCAATTCCAGCTCGGCAAATTGCATCACTGCCTGCCTGAACTCCATCAGGGCATCGTTTAATAATGAATGAAGAGCTTTCTTTGTAGTCTGAGTGTTATTGTGCTTATGACAGATAACAAAAGTCTTTTTCCAATCAGATATGTATGCTGTGACCTTTGGATTTTTTCAGTGGATTTCAGCTGTCCAATTTAATAGAACATGATTTCAAGATCTGTGTATATTTGAAATGATCCCCCTTCGGTCAAAGTGCTGCACAGTAGATCATGTTGCACATAGGAAGAGTGAAAGGCAGGCTGGTTAACTACCGGTATATGAGTAATTGAACATAGGCATGGATACTGCAATTAGAGATGATTGCTGCCAATATTTACATATATTATTATTCCATTGAGCGTGAATGTGATTAAAGGCCAAGGGCCTTCGCTGCTTTGTATGGGTATCTCCCTGGACTTTGTCTACAGACAGTACCTTGGTTATGTTAAGTGTTAAATCCGGAAAACGAATGTCATCAGTAGTGGCACATGATTTGTAAGCTCCCTAATTCTAATGGATGCTTGCTCCTGCAGTTTCCCTTCCTATACACAAGACTGAATCCAGAATGCTCTTCTGTTTACAAACAATAAGTGGTGCTGTAGCGATATTGATAGTGTGGCAGCAGGGGCACCTGGCACAATGTCGGTCTGGATATACTAGGTACCACGATACAGCTGACGTTAGCTCATTTCTTTCTGTACTTTAATCTACACAGGGCTAAAAGCCCCAACCAGTTAATCAGTTATTTCTTCAATGCTTCTTGACGTAAAAAAATTCTCTTCATAAATCTTGCATCTTTAAGCCATGGATGCCTGGTAGGAAGCAGATGTCCATGAGAGATCCACACAATGCCTGTTTCTGTTGACTGGGAAAGTCACATGACACCACATTGTGCAATATATGTACTTTTATAACCTAAAGACTACCAGGGAATGAGAGGGGAATGTGATGATGGTCTCTCCCAAGGAATCAAGCTCCAAGTCTCCTCCCAGGTCAAGACCAGCACGATCATGCTGCAGTGTCCATTCAAGGAGTCTGTGTCATCATAAAAAACACAAGAGGGAGCACCATTCTTCATTCATTAAGCAAAGGAGTTCCAGTGAAAGTACATCATCCTCTTCCAAACCGATTCTATTACTTCAGAAAGTCCCCTAAGTTCAGATGGAGCCTTTCAATATTTGCTAAGCCAGCGTCTGATGCACTCTTTGGAGCCATCAAGGTGACATAGACATCATCGACTTCATCTGACGGAGTAATGATGGCGATTACAGTTTTAGCTCCAGTGACTACTTCTGCCACTATGAATCCACTTCTGAAGTCAGTGGTGGTACCAGCTCCACAGTCGGTGCTAAAGTTGATGCTGTTCATGGCGGTGGCTCCTAAGGTTCTTTGCCCTGGGCATTTAGATGCAGAGATTTTCCACATGGCTAAAACTAGAACTGACTCACACTTGAAGGCGGCTAAATACCTTTAAATTCCAAGTGTGACCCAAGAGAAATGTCACTGATTTCATCTCAGACTGTGATGCTCAGAATTTCCCAAATTTTATTCAACCTGAGGATAAAGGTGACTCAGAGGGGGTGGCAATTTGTTGCTTCAGGGCTAGGCTCCCTCACATTTTCTGATGGATTTACTACACACCTGTTTTCTAGACTCTTCTCCAGAATCTGCTCTTACTTTTCTGGATTGTCCTACTTTTGTAGATTGGTTAATGTAAGAGCAACTGGAATACTCAAACGCCCGCCACATACCAAACAAATAAAGCCTACATTGTTCACTGGAATTCTGGAGAAGTAGCTGATGTATTTTTGCCCTTCAGTGATGGTTTACCGGCTGGGTAAACGACCCCTTTGGAAAAATTATAGTCCATAATTGGAGTTCCTTACTCAGCTTTTGTGTAGAATTCTAGGCTCCATCTTAGGACTCCGCCTACTTCTCTGCCCATCCTTTACCAGAGAGTTCATTAGTTCAGCCTGATGGGGAATGAAATGGATTAATGCGTTGGGAAAACAATATTTTTTCCTGGGTAGATTGGCTTTAAATATTTTGCAGATTAGCTATTTGTTTTCCAAATATACAAAGTCAACTTCCAGTGCAAAATGCTCAGCAACAATCATTTTGATCTCTGCAGTGATTGGGGGTGCAGATATGGTAAATACCATAATCATATTCTCCGTCTTCCAACTCCACAATACACAAACATCTCTGACATGTAAGGTAGCTGTAGGAACAAGCATCCAAGATGATTCTTGGAAGCATGATGATTTTTTTGTTATGAGACCAGTATCAAGCTTGTACCACAGGTGGGTAGACATATCAAAGTCCTAGCTGCTCATTTGCATATTAAGAAATGTTTAGTCTGTTCTATTTTTGGAAAGCCCCCACCCAACCCCTTTATCCATTGTCCCCTTCCCCTCTCGTCCCAAACGCAAATATCTTGATGAAGGAGGGTGAAGCTCCCCTGGTGAAAGGTGCCTATGAGACTGAGCCCCTGTTTTAGAAGGGTAGGGGTTTTATTCCAGGTATTTCTTGGTCCCCATAAATCGAATGTGGCCTTTGTCCTATTTTGGGTCTAAGATTTATGAACACGCTTCTTAAGATTGAATAATTAAAGATAATGCCAATACAACAAGTAAACCAAGTACTGGAGTAGCAGGTCTGGCTGGTCTTGCAAGACTCATCTCCAACCAGGACGGGCAATGCTTGGCGTTTATCGTCTGGACTGAGCATTACCAGTTGGCTGTCCTTCCTTTCGGGATGAAGTGATCTCCAATGGTGTTTGTAATTTCATGGAAAATTGTTATGCGCTCGTAGATTCATCTCCAACAGATGTTTTCCATGTCCATTCTTTGCTGAGTTGGCTGAAGTGTCTGCTTTATAAAGATTAGTTCCAGTTCAGATCTGTGAAGCTACTTGTCCCTCTGTGCTCACTGGACATTACTGTTAGTAAGTGTTTGACAGGAGCAAAGTACATTTGGCAGAGCTGTCTTTTAGCCTTTTTATCTAAATTGGTGAATAGATATCCTCATTCCTTAGCTCTCATCCTGGAAGGATACTCTGGGAATAGTTAATGTAAGGAATCTGTCGGAACAAGCATCCATTATAAGAACAAGTTATTGACCTTTGGTAATGTTCTTTCTGATGGATGGTTCAGTGCCCGCAGATTTCTAACCATCCTTTTGCCTCACCTCTTGAAGATAACCAGTTCTGTTAGTTTGTATTGCCTCTACGTTTGTCTTCTGCATGGTAGCCTTGTTCTGGGTGCAAAATAAAAGAATGAAAGTGATGTCACATATATCTCGACTGACGTTACATCCAGTGTCCTTGCAGCCTCCTCTGTTATGTTGTGACAGTGCCGTCTTCGCCTGTGACCTGCTGAGACAGAATCAATTTCTTGACCCAGTACCACATCTTGAATGGTTTGTGTAAGCAATCTGCAGGCACTGTGCCATCTATCAGATAGAATATTCCTTTATTCTGTTGCTAGATAGTTTTCAGGGTCTCTGCATATTTTTTCTCCAGGTACGCTGCAAATGGGTTCAATTTATAACCCTTACATGTGTATTCTTACTGTTGCTCAATTTATCCCTTATATTCGTAACAAAGAGTTCACTTGTCTGGCTTTTCGGGTTTATCATGATAGTGGTATGAAGCTGGATAGAAGTAATACCAGTTAATTCAATACCTTGGGTCTATACTTTTTTTTACATAAAATATATTACATAAAATATATCACATAGAAGCTACTCATCATTTTGTTTCAGCAATCTTTTCCTTAAAATCTAACTATAATTTTGTGATCATTAGCCAGTTTCTCAAAAACATTATAGAAGATCAAGCCTTGTAAAAAAAAACATTCACTATTCTTTTCAATGAATATGGCCCCAGACTGCAACTGCTGCTATTCGGTGCAAAAATATGAAGACCATAGACGTTGCAGCATATTTTAGCAAACAATGACTGTTATCATCTGATGGTCCAAGGCTTATGACCTAAATAAGGAATTTAAAAAAGGCCTTTTGTTGCGAGTGGGGCTGACGCAAACGTTTTAACAGATGGTGGAAATTACCACATTGTGTTCACAGAGATTGATTTTGTGGGCACACTGTGTAGTTGTTCTAATACACACATCGTAAAGTACCTTTTTAAGGGAATTGGAATGGTTAAACTCTTAATGGGACATGTTTAATGAAATCTCATCCTTTCTTTGCAGTAGATCCTTAAGTTCCCTATACCCATGACTCACCAAAGACGCTCATATAAAATTATTCCATTTGTGGCGAATATGTAAAAATATGAAGATGTGGTGTTGGATGGGAAACCTGTTAATATAAGAAGTTCTTCCAATTTGAATGAAATTACTTTACCCAGGTTCAATTTACGCACAACAATTTTGTGAGAGGAAGAAGAAAAAAATATACTGATCTTTGGCTTGGAAATGTGGAAGGCAGACGCACATTTTGGAGCTCATGACATCATCTCCAATTGTTGAATGCCCAAAATCACATTGTAACATATCTGGCAGAAAATGGAATTGTGTAAAGAAGAAAACTGACAAAAGAGAGCAAAATATGCATTTAGGGAAGTCCATTGTAAACCTACAGACTAAGTAAGAATACCACATGCTTTTGTAGGCCTGGTCCCCTTAATTTTTAAGTTAACATGCCTAGTGTATCTGGCTGGGTGGATGAGCACTAGAGTCAGTTTGCTTTCAGTGGAAATTCTGCAGAGAGCCACATCCTTATTGGAGGCTCAGCTGTGGGTAACAAGGTGCCAAGGACCTTAGTACAAGCAAGGACAATGAGCCGTATGGCTGGATATCTATTTAGTGTGCATTGCACCAATAACCGGACTGGCCAAATCCCCTACAGGAATACCTCATGGGCAGAGGGGCAGGAAGGAGTGAGCTCTTACCAAGAGAGGTTCTCACAAGCTGTCTGAGAATGCCGGCGGCAGATCATTCTCCCACCTCGCCGCCAAGACGTGGAACACCCTCCCCATCCGCCTACGGCAGACCGAAGACCTTCTAACCTTCAAGAGACTCCTCAAGACCTGGCTCTTTGAACAGTTCTCAAGGCTCATTCCTGAGTAAGACTCTGTGTTACGGAAGATGGGGGACTAAGGAGAATAACGACAAGAGCTGGCGAAAGCCATTTTCTAAAGAATCGGAAGCCACATCTTGGCTTTTTCTACCGATAGGATCAATACTTAACAGACGCCCCCAACAGAAACCCATTGCAGGTTGGAATTATCACCGCATAATATATACGACCGATTTACTCAGGAATGAGCCTTGAGAAAGTCGTGGGTTACATTCCCAATATGACGAAACACGTGTTGGCTGTGAAATTCCAGAAATAAAACTTCAAAAGAATCTACCGGACCTTATGAACAAGAGTCATTTATGAATGCAAGAGTGACGAATGGTGGAAACACTGAGAAAAACAATAATCTATAACGTGTGCTAGGGAGCTTTTTTAGGGTGAGGGGTAGATTGGGACAGGATAGATACTGATGGAAAGGGATAGGAGGGAGGGAGGGAGATAGAGAGGGGGGAGAGAGAGACACACACCATGGGAGGCCGAGGGTAGCAGACACTGGTAGGGTGAGAGGGTAGACGGACAGGGATAGAGGTTGTTGGACAGGGAGAAAGAGAGACCATGGGAGGGGGAGAGGGGAGCATAGGCGCATTGAATGACTATACAAGGATAGCTCTTAGAGTAGAGAGCGCCATGCAGGTGGGATGCCGAGTGCGCAGCCCCCCTCACACTGCCCCACCTGCTCTCTGCAGCGGCTCTTCCTCCTGGCTCCCGCTGCCCTCCGACGCCACGGACACCCCCGCAGTGCGGAGAGAGAGCAGGTGTCACAGTCAGCCCTCTCCCCGCCCCTCCCACGGCAGGCCCTGCCCTCCCCGGCACCGGCAGGCAGCGCCTGGAGTGCGGCAAGGGTGAGGCGCTGGAACAGGACGGAGGCGCATAGACGCGCGCTGCAGGGTACCTAAGGGCTGGGCACACTGGCAGCTTTCTTTGCCGGGTGGCATTGGAGCGCATTTGCGCGAGCATCTGTTACACTACATGGGTCACGTTCATTTGTAGGCTCGGGGAGATGAAGCGATTTGCCGAGATTCACGGGATGTTGAGTCGACGCTGAGACTCGAACCTGGGCTCGCAGTTCCAAAGTCGGCATCTCTGGCCCTGGCGCCACATCCCCAGCCTGTGCATTCCTTCATCAAGTGCACTGCAGCCATGTTGCAGGATCCCCTCATAGGGCAGAGCCGTGTGGACCCCAGCACCAGAGTACCCGGATGTAACAGAGATACCCTCTCCTGGGAACAACCCCACCTCGGATCTAATAAACCAAAGAGCTGCGGCAAACACAGCTAAGCAAGAAGGAAATGTAAAGATGTTATTTCATAATAATATTTTCTACTTACTGCCAAAAACAAGCAGTGGGAACAACAAACGCCCCAAGCTCGCGCTCACAAAAACAAAATGGCAGCTGCAAACGTCTGAACATTTTTGGATTCGGGGGCGTGTTTTGGCGTTCTGAGTGACGGGTAACGTCACAGTCGAAAGAATGCAAAAAAACACGCGCCCGAATCCGAAAGAGACGGGGCTTTATTGGAGTGACGCCTGTCTCCTCCAATAGCTGGCCTCCGTTTAGGAAGCCAGCCAATGGAGGAGAGAGGAGGAAAGAGGCGGGTTCAAGCCCCCATACTCCAAATCATTAAATCTCCTCCAGGAGACTGCGCAAGCGCAGCCTTCGGTCCTCGACCAAAAAAAGTGATATGATGCGGTCAACACTGGCTGTGTCATACAGCTTTTTATCTTTACTTTCAGCCATGTTGCAACATAGCTAAGAAACAAAGTCAATAGATCTCACATAGGTGCGACCTATTGGCTTTGGCAATGCTTGTGTTTTTTTTTTTAGGCACTGGGAGATTAAGCGATTTTGAACAGAAGAATAGAAAAGAGTATGGCACCCTTTACCTTGCATCGTTAATTGCATTTAGTGGAAATCCCCCCACATTGCTAAATCAGTTGGAAGTGGTCATTAGCGTGTTATATCTGGAGTTTTTGAAAGTGCATAATCTAGTGCATATGAGTATTACTTATTTGGTGTCTTTTATCTGATATTATCCTAATAAATGTAAATGATATGTTTCATTTTACAGTTTTTTTAGTAGTAAAGGTATAACGTGTTGTGTTTTTATTGTGTATGTTTTAATGCCGCCTGCCTTTTCTTTATAGTTGCATGCCACTTTTTGGCAATTTCATTGCACGCTCACCTTCCTTAACGTCCCTGCCCGACCAACATCGTTTACTTACATTTTCTTTCCTTTTTTCATCCTAACAAGCAGTATCGTGATACGATAGTAATTTGCACATTTTTTTGTTCAGCACAAGATCTCATAAGAGGAGCACATTCCACGTTGGCTTCATTGCATTCACAAGCTGCCATTCCCTTCCGCCTCTGTGATAATACCCTTGAGCTCATTTCCGGGATGCCTGTCGTCGTGCAGCTGTGTGCATTAGTGATGCCCCCAGCAATCAGCCTCAATTCGTTTCTTAGTTAAGTTTTCCCATTGCAGATTCACAAGAGAAACTCCAAACTTCGTGACCGATAAGCTATTTGTTTAATAAAATGGCATGAAAGAAAAGTAATGTACGGTACTTTCCTGAAAAGTAATTTTCCTCTGAAGTTTGTCCTTTACATTGAAACTGCTTTTTTTTCGCATTGAACTTTTATCATTGATTTTGCCGAATTCATCATTCTTTATGCTGCACAGTAGGTTTTCATGATGGGCAATACCAAACTCTCCACAGTGACGAATCCCAATATTTGAGCTGCTGAAGTGTCTCATCAGACCCACTGCCACCTCCAGCAGACGTTCCTGTAGCATCCTCGGACCCCTTCATAGCCTCCATTGGGCCCTCCCAGAGCTTCTAACCGAGACTGCCGTAGGCCCCACACCGAGGTGTTTCATAGTCCCCACCCAGCCCTTCTGTAGACTGCACCTGCCCATCCTATGGCCTGCACCTGGCCATCCTATAGCCAGCACCTGGCCATCCTATAGCCAGCACCTGGCCATCCTATAACTCTCAATCAATTCTTTCATCTCCGGCAGCAGGGTTGGATAGGGATAAAACATCGGCCCGGGCACACCAAAAAAAGTGGCCCACATTTGCGTATTGCCTTTCTGCAAAACACTGCTCTGCTTCAGCAAAGTTGTAGGACAAGAAAGGGGGTGGCGGGCATGTTTTATTAACTTCACTTAGATAAAAAAAATGCACAGATTCGATTACACTGCTGAGCCACCCATGAATGCAAGTGAGACCACCTCTGCTCAGGCCCCCGGACCCTGCTCTATCAGCATAGATTAATGGGCCGGCCCAGCGAGAGAAAGGGAGTGATACCTCTGCCCATCTGCCTCTAGAAAGGCCACCCAGGCACCCACTGGGCCGCTGTCGGCATCCTAACAGTGCTGCTGACAGCCCCAGGCTGCCCAAAAAAGCAGCCCACAGCTAGAACTCGGCAGCTGGCTCTTTGGCCATTTCCAGAGTGCCCACGTTACCAATCCGACCCTGTCCAGTTTCATTGTTCCCCGCCCGCTTCGCCCAAGCCCCGTAAACCCCTCCCACAGTTTTCACTGCCCTATTCAGTAGCTCCACAAAGACTTCTCCATAGCCCCAAACGACACTCACAGCACTCACCAGGTCCTTGTATAGCCCCAACAAATTACACTCATCTAATACAGCACTAGAGATGTTTCTAATCAGCACTGCTATATCCCCATATAATACATGGGATTCTATAGTCCCTGTATAAATGCCAGTGTCTAATTTCTTTAGAATCAACGACTTGTAACGCACCCAGTCACTGATGATAAAGAAAAGACGTTAGAATTCGATTTTAAGTTATAACAGTAGAGTTTTGACTCAAGAGCCAGCAACTGAGCTGAAAGGCAGGTTGGGTCATGGAGTATAATTGAAGCAGCTGTTTAAAGCAACGAAAACAGAACATTACTTTTCCTCTGCTCTATTTTTTAGCTTACAATGACAAGCAGAGAGAACATGTTTTTTTTTTTGCATTCATTAGCTAGTTAGAGAAAGGTTTAAATCTTTCCACACGTTTCTACATATTAGAGCTAGTGCAGTTTTTTTATTTTATTTTTTAATATGACGTCTATAAAACTACTTCTGATATCTGTTTGAAACAAATGTTTGATAGTTTTGCACTAGAGGTTTTATTTTTATTCCTAATGCTTGAACCTACTTGCTCGTTCACATGAAAGAGCTAAAGTTTTAAGTGGTTTGTGGGCAAGATGATGGTGTTACCATGTATTATATGGGATAAAGCACCCCCTGGTGTACATTAGCAGTATATTGCAAGTCATCTTGGGGTTGCATAACCTTATGAAGGAACTCAGGCTTTGGCCTTGTTCCTCTATATGTTTATGGAACTCCTCGATGACTTGTAATATTCTTATAATGTACTGCAGGGTGTACTTTATCCGTTATCCAGACCCAAGTGAGCCTCATGTGCCCTTTAGGTTCTACTACAGTTGCACCTAACCTGACACATACCGATCATTTAAAAGCCCCTCAGTACACACTCCTATAGCCCCCTTGTTCTTCCATGTTTTTAATGAATGCTCAAGTAACCCCGTTTTGACCCTGTAGTAGCCCCTACCAGATTCTCTTATAGTCCATAACCAATATGCCTGACTCTACCAATAGTTCATGATAGTGCTCTCATCCTCATCAAAATCTTTATTCGGTCTTGCGAGTAAAAAAGACCATTGAAGTACATAAGAAATAATGCACATAACTGTGAACACACACTCAAATTTGGATGATAGAAATGTAAAAATATTTGAAATACTGGTAAAGGACATACAGTGTGTGAAACAAGACACAAGATCAGTCCATCAAGTGCCCAGGGTGACATGAAATTGAGACCATGCATTTACATACAAATATTGCACACAAAATACATCAGGCATCAAAATGTAAAAAGAACCTAGGGTATAAAAAACATATTCTGAATAAAGTGCACTGTTTATGGACTTAAGGGTGAGAAAGTGTTTACAGCACCAAGAACGGAGAATGGAGACAGGGCAAAGACCTTAAAAGGTTCCACTACGCGCTCCTTCTACCACCCGTTAATGAAAAAACCCTGCTCACCTACTGAGATAGGTGTACTTTACCAAGCTACCTATAAAAGATTGTCGGATTATTTCAGTATAGTTTGTCTGGGTCTGAGTGCAGCGTTCATGAAGGCACAGACGTGGGAAACAATTTTGGGGCAAGTGAGAGATTTGACGTTATTGGGATACGATTAGGTTCAGTGTACAATTAGGGTATGCCAAGGGAGCCAAAAGTTTCACGTAAATAGCTCAGCCAGGGTATTACGGAAGCGTTATCCAACTTCATACAGTCGGAAAGAATGTCCTTACTAAGTTTCGCGGCTGGATTCAACCAGATGCTAACCCATAGTAGGAGCGGTGCCATCTGGATCGTGTCCTCAATAAAAACCTGGCTTAGGTCCTTGTGCACTATAAGGGTAGGAGTAGATGAGGATGCACTTAATTACCTGCAGTGTGTTGGACCCGGCCCTTTGGGCAGGTTCACCCCTAGACTTTTTGCTTTTTCCTAGCCTGTTTATGGAACCTGGTAGTGGTGATTTTAGGCCTCTGCGCACTTTTTCACTGTGGTACAGTGTAAAGTGCTTGAGCTCTCTGTGAATGAGTGGTGAGTGACCTGCCCTCCCATAGGAATGAATGGGGAATATGAATGCCCATGGTAGTTCCTGATGTGTGGGGAGTGCAGGGGCGAGTTTGGTATGTATGTACTCGTGAGAATGAATGCTGCAAAATGATATATGCGGCATGACTGTGTCTAGTCTAGAAGTACTACTTTTGGAAGTTGGCATATTTGTGTAAGTTGGTGCTGGCGTGTGATTGGCTGGTGAGCCTGGCCCAGAGTGCCTGGGCCTGCTTGTGGATTGACTGTCTGGTTTGAGGATGACAGGGGCTGGAGAGCCCAGGTGGTTGTCTGAAGTCAGCCCATGGATGAAAGGCAGCATCTGCTGCCAGGGAAGTGGGAGGAGATGGCACCTGATAGTGAAGGGCTGTGCCTGCCTAACTACAAAGCTGGCTCCACCTCCCGCTGGGCGACTGTCACCTCTGTCCCTGATACTGAAGGGACTTCCCTATAACCAGTTCTAGCTGGTTCTCACACTGCCTGCTTCAAAGGACTTCAAAGGACTTCAAAGACTTTTGGCTGTATAAGAAGGGGCTGTGTCCCCTTCCAAAATGTTCTTGTTTCTAACTTGAATCTGCCAGGGGCATGCTGCTGCTGGGGCCCAGGGGAATCCCTGGGCCCTGCCCAGCTCCTGGACACATGATGGACTGATGGGGGACTCTTCCTGACTGTCCCCCTGCTTACTGGACTCCTGAAGGACTTATTACTGGGACCTGCTGTGTGCTGTCCTTGCTGGGGGCTGACTGGACTCTGCCCCCTTTGTTCCAGGGGGGACTTTATTGATGGACTTGCTGTGTCCGTGGGACCCTTCTTGATGCAGGGGTCGTTCCTGTGGGCTTGTCTATGCCCCTAGCGCCTTGAGAGCGCTCTTTGCGATATTACGGGCGTTTTTAGCGTCTCACGCCCGATGCGTGAGACATGGCAGGTGCCTACCCTGCGATGTTGCCCGTATTTGGATTATCGATCCTGCGAGTGCCCACCTCGCTTATTTTGGATTTATTGTCCTCTGGCAGGTGCCTACCCTGCCAGGGACCTTGCCGCGATATCGTTTACTTTCCACGAGGGAGCCCACTCCTCAGGAAACTGTACCTGCGCCTGCCTGTCTAAGGAAGGGGGCGCCGCGCTGCCCGCGGCGACCCGGAAGCGCTTGGCCGGCTAGCCAATCCGGTCGCGGCCGGCCGGAGGTCCCGGTCCCGCAGCGGAAAGAAGGAGAGAAGCTGCCGGGTGAGGAGGACGCCGCAGGAAGAAGGCGCCCGGGAGATGGCGGCTGGTGTCGCCGGTGCAGGGCTCCCATTGCTGAGGGAGCCCTGGAGGAGCGGAGCGGTAGCGGAGGGGGCGCCAGGCACATTGCCGGTGCCTGCCCCCGCCGCAGAGAGAAGAAGTCTGGCGCTTTTCACGAGAGCCCCGCCTGCTGCCGGTGAAGTGACCCGGTCCCAGGGAGGGAGACCGGGCGAAGAGGAGCCCCCGCCGAGAACAGCCCGGTGAGTTAAGAGGGCTGGGGGGGCTCCGTGATGTTGCTGACGGTGCCAATGGAGGCAAAGTCAGGGCGGCCCCGGTTGGCAGTGGGTCGCCCCAACGTGTGAAGAGCCCTGAGAGGCTCCATGCCCGCAATTTTGATTTACGAGCCTGCGAGGCTCGTGAGGGCATTTGGTTGTGTCGAGTCCCCCGTGAGGGACACCAACGAGGCGGCAGTATGAGGATTGGAGCCCGAGGCTCCTGGTGGCATATTTTGATGAGCCCTGCAAGGCTCCCCGCCCACTATTGTTGAGAGAGCCTGTGTGGCTCAGAGGGGCCATATTTTGTTTAAGAGCCTGTTTGGCTCCAGCGTTTGGCCATATTTAGTTAGAGGGGGCATCGGGGCACATTGCCGGTGCCCGCCCCCTCCTGCCTGCAAAATCTTTTGTTTAGAGCCTGAGAGCTCCAACGTGGGGCACGTGTTATGCCAGAGCCGGTGTGGCTCCAACATGTGTAGAAGTGAGCTCAGCGCCTGTGTGGCTCCAGCGTGGCACAGTTTGCGCCTGAGGGCTAGTGAGAGCCCTTCCGCAGTTCTGCATCCCAGCTGCCCAGCAATTAGGGGGCAGCTGCACCGTTTAGGTTATGTGATTCCAGGTGCCTAGCAAGTAGTGGGCACCTGCTATGTTTAGGCTTGTGCTTGGACTGGCGCTGCATGGCAGCGCCCCCTGACATTGAGACTCAGGGCGTCTGAGCCCCAACAAGGCCAGTTAGCCTAGGGACTGCCACAAGTGGTGGCTTATGTAAGTTATGCGCAATGTGATTCCTATGCTTTTAATAGTAATTGCCTACTGTGTGTTTTTGCGCTATTGACTTATGTTTTGGCACCTCTGAATGTGTAGGTTTATGCATCATGTGTCTTCCTTTCCATGCGCTGCACCTCTGAATGTTTTAGGCATCATGTGTCTTCTTGCGCTGCACCCCTGAATGTATTTTATTGCATCATGTGCTTTATTCTTAACACCTCTGAATGTTTTAGGCATCATGTGTTTCTCTTTATTACTCCTCTGAATGTGTTTTATGCATCATGGGTAAGGTGTTCTGGTTTATACCCCTAAATGTGGTTATTCTTAGGTGGTTGTCCTTTTTAGTACAGGTGGTCCTAGTAAGGTCCTGGTTCCTGTTACCAGTGGATACTGGTTGTGATCTTTGTGATTACCATTTTAGGTTTATTATTTCTTATTCTAGAAGTGCTATATCTGAATCTGACAGTGGCCCATGGGGCCCTGTCTTGTGAATAATCCCATGTGAATATTGCCCGTGCCAGTTGGCACAATGTATATGTGTGATTTTTATCTGATGTGTTTTTACAATACTAAAGTTATTTTTATAATAACCTTGTGTGGAGTCTCTTTTGGGGTGTGCCTAGTATGTTGTTGCTGTTGTGCGCTGGCGCAAATGCTTTACACATTGCCTCCGAGTTTAGCCTTACTGCTTGTGCCAAGCTACCAATTGTAAATTGTAAATTGTAGTGTCTTGTAAAGCGCACTGCTACCCGGAGGCCTCGTAGCGCTATAGACCGCTGGGGAACCCGTCCTGGCTTTCCCTGTGAGATAGTCCCTCCTGGGGGTCTCCAAGGTGAAGCCAGGCATCCCCGGCGTTTGTGTGGGGCCGTTGTGGAGATGAGGCAAGCTAATGCCCAGAGTTGCCGAGTGTGATCTCTGGTCGGAGTAGGCACCGATGCGAGAATTATCAGTCCGCTGATCCTGGTCCAAGACCCTGCCGCGTCGGGAATCGAACCCTGGTCCCGGGCCGTTCTCTGCACTCGGGTCTGCCGCCTCTAACCAGTGAGCCACACCTCTCCAAGGGGGTGAGCAGGGGTTATCTTGGCGTGTGACTTCCTTGCCCTGACTAGAATGGTGGTTTCTGCCTGGCTTTGGCGTCAGCCTTAGCCTACCAGAAATAGCCAATTCTAACACAGAGGAAACAGTTTTCCTCTGCCTGAATGGTGCCGCATTTGCTAAAAACCCATAATCTCGCTCTGTGAGTTTCCACACCAATGCATTGGGAATTAAACACTTTCAGAGGTGTCAACGTCCCTCTAATTTGCAGTCTGAAGAGGTTACTTACTATCCATGTGCATTTACTTAACTTGAAACAGACCATAGCACAGTGGGGTTTCCATGACCCAGAGGAACTAAGGTTTAGTCCAAGGTAACAAAAAGCCATGATGGATGGCAAAACATGGTTGTTAATACTCATTTTTTTTAGTTCTTAGTTTGCCTGTGCCACAAGACATAATATGCGATTTGGAGTAATTATTCCTTAGGTTCAAATTGTGCATAAAAGAAAACAAACATTCCACCTGGTGTCTCAGGGCTTTTGGGGTGAGGGCCAACAAAACGGCGTCGTCCGTGTATAACAAAGCGGATACGGGGCAGCCTGCTATTCTAGGTATGTCAGTGTGGGAGGAAGCTAGATGGGCTGTTAAACCTGTGATGTATACAATAAATAATAACCCTTCCATTATGCAGCCCTGTCTTACCCCGCTCCTTAACTGGAATTCGGAAGACAGTTCCCCGAGTGATGTTAAACGAATCCGAGCGGGGAGTTCCAAGTGAAAACAATATTAAAAGTTAACCAAGGGGAGATCCACACCTAGATTCAGCAACATCAACCAGAGTTTGGTTCTGTTCACTGAATCAAAGGCAGTGGATAAATCCATAAAGGCCATATATATGGGGGCTCGCTTAGCCTTAGTATATTTAGTGATAGTCAAGGCTAGATTTAAACATTGTTTGTTTGTTCCTAATTTGGGGGTCAAAACCCAAATTGAAAAGGAGAGAGTATGTTATTATCAGCTGCCCATACGACCAAACGATCGTAGATAACTCTACCAATGATTTTAACTATGCTACCGATAAGTGAAATTGGTCGATAGCACTTGGGCGCCAATCGGCCTCCCTTTTTGAATATGGGAATAATTGATGCTGAGGACCACGAGGGAGGGATGGAATGTGACAGGGAAATATTAATGATATTCATAGTTGGAGGGCCCCAAATTTCTGGCATGGATTTCACCAGATCTATCGGAACCCCGTCTGGACCTGGGGCTTTCCCTCCCTTGCTGGACTGTATGGCCGACTCAACTTCCTCCAGGGTTAACAAAAGCTGGGGTGAATTCTGTAACAGAGTAGAGAGAGGATCGAACAGAGTAGGCTCCTCCACAATACCGTAAATAGAGGAAAAATGAGTAAACCAGTCCGCGCCAGAGATATTGTTTTGGAGCGAGGGATAAATGGGAAAGTTCCTTGACCGTATTAGTTTAACTGTGTCCCAGAAGGATTTACTGTCCTTTTCCTGAAATGCACGTTCCAAAAGTTCCCAATCTTGGGTATATACTTCCCTTTTCCTGGTTGCGAGGGCAAATTTATATTCAGTGCGCGCTAGGGAGATTTCAAATCTATCCCTGGGGAGAGCATTTAATGCTTTCCTCAGCCTCCTATTTGGCAGGGAGCAGTCCCCATCGAACCATCAAGAGTTCGTATTGAGGGGACGCATTGGCTTTAGCATAGAATCCCTAATTGCGAGTGTTATCTGGGTATGTTTTTAATAAATACTCAAGTAACCTCCTTTTGACCCTCTAGTATCCCCTACCAGATTCTCTTACAGTCCACAACCAATATGCCTGATTCTACCAATAGTTCATGATAGTCTCTCAACAAAGTGCTTATTTGGCAAACAGACCATTCCCTTGACCCCAACAGATTATGCTATTGGCTCAAAAAGATCACGTTGTTCAACTAACAGAATTTCACATTCCTCTCAAAAGACTATTATGTATTGTTAACAGCTGCATAAAATGGTTAGAGCCCAGTCTTCAGTTTCACAAATATCAATTAAACCCCTAATATTGTGACCTTACTCAAGTCTACAGATAGAAAAGATGCATTAATGGCACTTTATTTGGAATATATTATATGTTGTGATTCTCTGAAAACATTCTCGAATTGCACAACTTAAAATTTAAAATGTATGAGGTCCAAATGTATCTCTGAGTAAAAACACATATCCACTTACAAATATTAAAACCCAATCCAAGTTTCTTTTTAATATTAAGCAACCAACTTTTCCCAAAAAGAGCCAAAGCACCCATACTGTTGTTCGGAACATATCCTGGTGTGCAGACCCTATTAATTTGGGCCCCGTGCTGACCTTTACAATTAGCACCACAACTCGAGCACATTTTAAAATCCAAATTCAGTACAATCTTGACTGAAGCCAACATCTTTTTCTCCTTAAACAAGCATTTGAAATGCAATCAGTCTCACCTTTGGGACTTAAAAAGTATTAGCGAAGCTGACGTTTTTTGTCATGCGCGCTGCAACGTTAGGCTCGACCTAAAAACAAAACAGATGAGCACTGCTGTCTTCTTTAATGTTTATAAACCCTCTGACGAATGTACTGGGCTAAGCTTCACTTTGGATAGCTACTTCAGGGGTACTCATGAGCTTCCAGTAGATTCTGAGCTACTCTTTGGAGACTAATGGTTTAGGGAAATCAGCTATCCCTTTTCCTCAACCCTAGCAAACTGGACTGGTGCCAAGCGGGCCAAACAGACCCCAGGAAATAATGGATTCTATATCCCAGATCTCCCATTAGCTTAAATATGAATGGACAGGCCTCAAACCAGTCCATTTCAAATTAATGAAGTTCCTGAATCCTCTGAAGTTGTCCTTCCTAATCCAAGAGGATTTACATACCTCACATCCAGGTTTTCCTGAAAAAAGGCCTGATCCACAGTTTCTGCTCCATGAACACTTTTCACTCTGGAGGTTTGTCTGTGGAATACGTTGACGTGGCGGCCATTTCTGAATGCAGACTAGACTTATCCTCACAATAAAGCAATTTTTCAGTAGTCTTCATAACAAAGAATAGAAATTGAATTATACTTGAAAAACAAGTTTGAATAAGAAATACTTGAAAGCATCGGGATATTCCTAATAGTTTTTCCATCCTTTTCAGAATCGGTACATCAGGCATATAAATATGCTTCTTATTTGAACGTGGCTACCACGTTTCATATAGTAGATCGTGACTTACTCAAGTCTTCGGCCCGAAATGGTTTGGGAAACAAACCAGCCAACTTTCCAAAACAAAATTGAGGGAGGTGTTTCCATAAAGTTACGACACCACTGATCATGGCGATGTGTGGTGTTTCCTAGCCCCAGGCACTAAGTGTTTCGTATCGGGGTTAGACAAATGCATATTATTAATGAATGTTTATGCTGTGGTGTAAGCTGTATAGGGTGATCAGATGCCCAAAACAACAAGCATTTGAGTGTGTTTATCGCAACTGGCCGATCATCTGCCAAAAATGCGTGGGAAGCATATTTCTGACCAGAGGACTTTTACAGCCAGCATGCATCGTTTTAATATCTGATGCAAACAAGCGGTCACAAGTGTCCCGGCAGCTTTGAAAATGAAAGCGCGCTCAACACGCTGAATATAAACAAAGCACATTGCACCTTTGGCACGCATGCGTACTATATAAGGCACTATTTTAATAACAAGCATTTGCAATGCAATAGAACTCGCATTTACGCGATTCTTATTGCGTTTTAAACAGGAGTACAGGCGGGCAAAAAGGCACGAACAGAAGTGCCGGGGGTGGTGGTGGGCCGAGTAGTCAAGAACTACGGGAGGGGACGGGGGAGGCACGGAAACCAAATAGTGTTGGCAGTAAAGGAGCCAATAGCCGTGGAAGGAGACAAATGATGACATGGCCTTCATGAGGAGGGACTAACAAGCTTCAAACCAATCGAAAGGCATTATTTAAGACAAAAGCCAATGAAAAAAGTGGGCAGAGCTTCCACGAAGCTTCCACGCTATACTGTATACTGCATGTCTCAACGAGACAGCGCATGCTTTGTCTAGGCGAGACCTAAAAAGGCCATGTTTTCACACAATGCAACAAAAGCAAATAGTCTCTCTACTATGCAAAGGAAACAGCTGTTGCCATCTAAGTATGGTTATTCCACAAAATTAAGTTAAGCAACTCTAAAACAAATAAATACATTTTAAAAAAGCAGCCACCTAGAATGTGTCGGAAAAAGATGGGACAAATTAAACGTGCTTTGAAAAGTCTACCCATTGAGCAAAGTAGAACATTTGTATTGCTTCACTTGGTTCAGAAAGAATTAGGAGGGGAAACCCGTTTGTGGACAAAAATCCACTTGCACTGCATAAAAAGAGACTGAGATCGAGTAAGCTAAACAAAATCACATAAGGACACTCCTTAATCATTTGTGTCTCTAGCCAACTATAGCATGTAATTGGCTCAGAAACCTGCAGTATTTAGTGCCTTGCACTTGGATCTACTTATAGATCGTCTCTCCTCCATTGGAATTAGGGACAGAGCTTTAACTCTTCTGAAATCTTTTCTTTTTGATCTTGACCAATCTGTGGCCTTAAAGGGTTTTACATAATCGTTTTAACTGTCATGTGGGGTTCCGCAGGGCTCGTCATTTAGCCCTACTAACTGGTAAGTTTGATCAAATCATTTGGTTACTCATTGGTGTCCTAGGCCGAAGACACCCAGATTGTGGTGTCAGTGACCAGTAGCCCACAGGCCATCACCATTAGATTTCACAACTGTAGGCATCAAATCGGGAGATGGATGGCTGACAACTGTTTGAAACTGAGTTAGGCTAAAACTGAGGTTCTGCTATTTGTTAGAAACATGTCTATCTGAAAGAGACACGTTAGTGATAGATTCTTTACTTTAGAATATCCCCAGGCATCAGACTGGACCCAGAATGTTTTGCTTAGCAGTACCCCTGCGCGTTTTCTCTTGTGCGAGTAGGGTTGCCTGGATTTAAGTCCTGCGGGGCCTGCTGTCGCAATATGTCGGTGGCGGACCCCCACGATGTTTGTCTCTGCTGCCTGGAGACTGGTCACGAATCCCGGGCTTGCCGGGATTGTTGAGCCATGGCCCCAAATGCCTTTAGGGAGCGGCGCCGGAAACTGCTGGAAGCCCGGCATTCGTCCCACTGATGCTCCAGGTCAAGGGACCTTTCCCGGGACCGCTCGCGGGGCTGTAGTCGCCGCTCCTCGGGCTCCAAGTCTTCGCCCTCGGATTCCAGTAAGCAACAACATAAAAAGAAGTCGAAGAAGCGTGTTTGCTCTCCGACGTCCCCCCGTCGGTCCTCAGCTGCGGACAATTTATTTATTTATTTTTTATTTATTTATGCGTTTTTATGTAGCGTGGACTTTACCCGAATGTGTCAGAGCGCTTCACAATAGGAACAGAACTGATACATGAGGAGAACATTGCAAGTGAACAAATTACAAAAGCAAACGTTAAGTTACATGAGGCAAAAATGACAATTGTGAGCAAACAAAATACAAGAGGTAGCAACTGGTGCATTACAGGAGGAAAAAGTGACGTGTGTAGGTTACAAAAGCGTACAAAGTACAAGTAGAGGTATAGTGCTGCAATATATGGCAGACACTCAAACACAAGAACAAACGTTAAGTAGGCAGTGGTGGCACTTGTGCAAGTATCTAAAGCAAACAAAATATAAGAGGTAGCAAACAGTGTGTTACAAGAGAAAAGTGACGTGTGCATGTTACAAACGAGTACCAAACACAGGTAGAAGGATAATACTGCAATAAATGGCAGAACACACTGGTAAGGCACTTCCATAGTCATGGAGAAAAGGATTCTCTATAGTGAAGGGTCTTCCTTCAGATAATAGAGAGGGTATGAATTACATTTGGAAGTGTCTTTGAAGGAGGAGAACTTTGAGGTTCTGCCCCTGCGGCTCCCTGGGAGCCTGGGAGTCCCGCTGCCTACCCGCCTTACCCGGGTCCGTCGGCGACTCCCGCACAGGTGCCAGAGTTTCTTGTTGCCATGGACCACCTTTTTAGGCCTCAGGCTCCTGCCGGCGCGCCTTTGGGCCCCGCAGTCCTGTGTACAGATCCTGTTGGCCCGCCGGCAGATCCAGCTTCGGCGCCACAGGATCCTGCACCGCTGGCTCCAGCTCTGCGCCACGAGGTCCAGCTCTGCCGGCTCTGGCCCCAGCGCCGCCCTCGAGTCCGCTTCCGGCACCGCAGTGGGTGCCATTCGTTCCACCCTTGCCCCAGTTCCAGGACCATTTTGTTCCTACCTGGGATCCGCATTGGGATGCTGTCCCGGCCGACGCCGTTCTGTCCCTTCTCCAGCTCTGGCTCTTTCACCGCAACCGGCTCCTCCTGTGGCCGAGGTGGAGGAGGATGGGAGGAGTCCGAGGACCCTTTTGCCCGGCAGTGTGACTCCGAGCAGGACTGGGTGGACGATCTGGAGGACGTAGGCTACCTCAATGTCTCTTCTGAGGTGGGTTTTCCTCTCCTCCGCCCACGATGGAGGAGCAAAACACACAAGATGATGGACGGAATGTTTCACAATGGCAAAACATTCACCTCCAGTCACAGATCTGGGTTATTCCATCGTTATTTTGCACTCCACACTTCCCCAGTTTAGACATGGCCATATGCAAATCAGTCTTGACCCTGTACCTCATGCAAACAGCTATGTGGGTAAAAAATCCTAGGACATCAGCAAGGAAAATGACCAATTTTTACATAACCAGTGGTGTGAAGAAGGAACGAAAATGGACTGTATGTAAATATATATTTAATAAGTATGAATAAAAATCATATAGCGAAACAGACTATATGATGGGGTTAAAATGTATAATTCATAAAAAGACAGACACAGGTATTATAGATCAATACATATCCTATAAATCATACACATTACAAAAAACAATACATTTAGATGGGTCAATGGCATAAAAAGTACTAGAAGTTTTAATCATTAAAAACTTGACGCGCGTTTCGGCAGAAAACCGCCTTCTTCAGGAGTCTCTGCTGATAATATTGATCTATTTTTTAGAAGTTGGTGATATCTTCATAGATACGAGTAGTCAGAGCCACTTGATAAAGGCTAATACCTGAATTAACACTGACATCATCATAGTTTCATCATAGACGGCTGATAGCCAGTAACCGGTCCTAGGATGCTTGATTCCGGTCCAGGGAAGACATGGCTTGGCAGTTCTGGCTGGACTGTTCCCATGAGGCACAGGGTCAAGGCTGATTTGCATATGGCCATGTCTGACCTGGGGTGGTGTGGAGTGCAAAAAACGATGGATTTAGGCCCAGATCTCTGTACTGGGGTGAATGTATGACATTGTTCTGCATTCTGTCCATCAACTGTTGTTTTTGCACGATGGAGGAGGGCGCTTCCAACACGATGGTGCTCCGTAGGGCTGCTGAGGTCCTAAACCTCGATATTCCTACGGGGACCCTCAAAACTAACCTTCCCACCGAGGTGATCCAGACCGCATCTACTTCGCTGGAGAAGGTGCTGCCCTTCAATGACGCCCTCACCGATGTCCTGTTCGGTACCTGGTCGCGACAGGCCACAGGGGCCCCTGTGGATAAGAATGTTGCCAGGCGTCACAGCCCGGCTCCTGGTGACCCCGCCTTTCTGACCACTCACCCTACGCCTGAGAGTCTGGTCCTCCACGCCTCGACGTCTCAGAGTGCCTTTCCCACGGCTACGCCGGACAAGGACTCTAAGAAGTTGGATCAGTTCGGTAAGCGGCTGTTCTCTTCGGCCAGCTTGGGGCCTGGGGTCGGTGAACACTGCCTGCTATTGGGCCATTATTCCCATGCGGTGTGGGATATTCAAAGGTAAGGAATCTATCACTAACTAATGACTCTTGCAGATATATCGCTACACAAGTAGTAACTTGTGCTTTTGGTCCCTAAGCAGGTGGTCCCAGTAACTTGCCACTCTTCCCAGTCTAGTCCCGAAAGTAAGGTCAGATTAACTCTATCACCTCCTGTTCCTTTTTCTTGCCTAAGGTACTGAGGAAAGTCCTTCCTTTTATCACAAGAGAACTGCAGAAAGGCTGTGGTTTCTGTTTCGATGACTTCTAAACAGGACTATTGCAATGCTCTTTACATAAATATACAGAAAAGGTTCTGAAGCAGACTACAGATTCCTTACAATGCGGCAGCCGGCCTGCTTTTGAGAATTCCCAACCACAAGTCTGGCCTCGCAAGCCTCGACCCCTTTCCACTGGCTTCCTGTCAAGAAGCATATAGACTTTAACCCCTTCCACGCTCATGACGAGCTGGGTTCGTCATGGCGTAGCCTCCTCGCACGCTGATGACGAGCCCAGCTCGTCATGTAAAGTGCATTTCATAAAATCTCAGCGTGCGAGCAGAATAACGCTAGCGCGCATGAGGTTAAGGCCCTATGGATTACTGTTAAGGCCTTGCACAACTCTAGACCTGAATATCTGAAATGGTGCATTCAACGCTATATCCCTTCTCAACGTCTTTGTTCTTGGTCAAACTTTAATCTAGTCGTCCCCAAATTTAAAATATCCAACTGGGTGGTGAGGAGACCGGAACTTTGTGACCTCACATCCAAGTTGAGGAACTCTATGCCTCAATCAACTTTTCAATCAGTAAAACCTTGTATCTGGTTCACTCTCCATTTTGCTGAGTTCTTTTCCTTTCCTGAGTTAGCTTATAGACACCTATGGATAGTATCGCCCTTTATACATTTTATTTTCATTTAATCTAAAGTTCGTAAAAGGGGTGATACGTTTATTATTCCAGAAATCCATCTCTTAAACATATATATTTCCCGCAAAAAATGTTTGGTGATGTCCTTCCCATGTTTATTATTTCAGAAATCCATCTCTAAAACATATATATTGCCCGCAAAAAAATGTTGGGTGATGACCTTCCCCAACACTTAGTTATTTGTATATCACCACTTTCCTGCTGCTTTTACCTAGTATCATATAGGGTAGGGTATAACATAACTCAAAAACATAAATAAATCGTCAACAAATAATTGTGACACAACTTCACTTGTGTCCGATATGGATGGCCTTTTTCTGTCAGGTAATAACATTGAGGTATTTGCACTACTCCTATTGACAGTTGATTTATTTTAAAGGTTGTATGTTGATCATGCTTTTTGTTGTAGAGGATAAAGGGGGTTCTTGGGAATTTTGGTTAGCATAAGCATAGAGAAAAACGTTGATACTTTGACTCAAAGGGATTCCTTTTCAGTGAAATTCCAGGCACCGTCTGGAATATTTACCTCTATTACCTCACACCCGTAATTATACATTATGTCCAGCATTGTAACACATGGTGATGGAGCTCTGCTCTATGTAAGGTTCTACAAAGTTACCAGAGCCGCAAGAAATACAGAGCACATTTTTTTATCAGTACAGTGGAAAGGAGTGACATGCCTTTTTTTGGCTATTGCCTCGTCATCCTTCGTTTCTATTGTAGACTTAGGTTTATCTGCGGGCCACATGTTAAATTCTCTTTGGCCTATGGAACCCCTGCGCAACTGATCTGTTTTTTTGTAAGAAGTATTTCTGGTAGTACCAGGAAACACAGCAACAAATACCCCAGTTTGCGCATTTGACTGCCAAAGGAGGGGACCTGGTGAGTACCTTGAGGGCCCAAAAAGTTATTGGTTAGATATAAACATCTCAGGACATATTTATTCAGCAAACATTGCATAAAGGAAAACAATAAACAAACATTACGTTTGCTCTTTGAAAATTGTTATAGATCTCGGCATGACTTGGCATGCTTTTCATCCCTGTACAGAGTGAGCTAGACAGGATTAATCCTAACAGTCTAAATTATTCCCATGTGCATTTTTTGTGAGCATGTGGTCTAACTACTTCTCCTGTCCTCTCTGTATCCTAGCAAACCAATCCAAGCCTCACCCATAATTTTGGAGGCTAACCAAAATTTAGATTCCTCTGCGTGTCCTAAAAGGGGGAGCCCAATTTGCTCTGATGAGAACTTAAGAAAACTATGCCAGATGCATTCCCTGGAGGATCCCGGAACACAGAAGAGAGAATGACCAGGCAGCTGGTCCAAAACCTGACCCCCTGGCACACACCATATGCATCAACACCCCAAAGAGTCAGAAGAATGTAACATCCAGTCAAATGGAGGCCAGAAACAGCTGCTGTGGCATAATTTCCCAACCCATCTGAATAATTAAGGTTTCCTACACCCTCTTTGAGGCGCAGATGAAAAAAGCAAATTATATGTAACATTTTATGAAATGCTTAAATGAATCTCACTGCCAACCGTGAGTTCAACCTGCCACAGGCTGGTGTGGTTCACCTGTCAGCTGGCTCCCTCCAAGCAATGCCACAAACTGTGCTGCAAATGACAAGGAATTGTATATCTAATTACTACACCTGTTAATTTTAATTATGGTGGGTTCCGTACTAATACTCCTGATAGGATTGAGTGTCACTTAGTTTGCGGCCTGAGGGGAGAGAGCGACCCCCTGTAGTCACACATTCGTCAAGGGTGGTGCGCTTCTGCTCAGTTGTCCCTCCTGGTACAGGGATCCTACAGTCCTGACGAAAGCCGGGGAATAACGGATTCCGGCTGGGACATGTTGACCTTAATGCAGAACGGAGGGGTGATTGGAGCTTAAATACACTTACCTCACCACCATCCTTAGGTAGGGAGATACCTTTTTAAACCTAGTTGAGGAAGTCCAGGAATACAAATGTTATGAGGACATCCCTTGGTTAGTTTTAAACTTAACATCTGCACTCATTATTTCCTGGATCCTTTCCTTTTCTTTGTAATGTCTAACCCACCCTATTGCTCCACCTCTAGCGCTGGTCTGGGCAGAGGTGTCATAGCAGCCCTATGATGAAGCATGCCACAATTCATTGTGAGTGAGGGCCGTTTTTACAAAGTATTGTTGTTTGCCACTCCTTATATCTTATCGAACAACTGCTATTCCTTGATTCTTACTTCTTTACGTGTTAAGAGGTGTACCCTGAGGAGGTCGAAGTAAGGGCATATCCTACTCCCCCCTTTTATTTTGTGTATATTTTGATCCCGAATACTTCAAAACTCTTGCGCACCAGTAGGAGGATAATGGCTACATTAGGACACCAGAAGTGGCGTCAGGTGCCATCACCAAAACCATATTATGCCTGACCCGCTCAACGCCTTCAGTTTCCTTCCATGTTTTTCAAGCAAGGTGAGTTGATGGACTGACATTAACAAAATAGTGCTGAATCGAAAACAAACTGGGATTTTAACTGTCTCTATAGCACATCTGTCAAATAGTGAGGCAGGCAAGTTGTTGAGTAATTTGCAGGTAGATCGAATATCCACCAGAAATATCATTACTGCAGGTGAGTACGTTTTTCTTCTAATGGATACTTCTACCTGCAGATTCCTCACCTGTAAAACAAATTCCACAGCCCCTCAGAGCAATACCTTGATCATGGAGAAGGTTTGATAGATGATGGCAACAAGGAAATCCTGCAAAACAGATCTAGCAAAGTTACCGTTTCTGCACACTTTGGAATCCAGGCAGTGATGCTTGGTGAAGCTGTGTAGGAATGCCCATGTCGCCACACTTCAGATCTCCACAATGGGAACGCTTTAGCCTGGTGGAATGGGCTTTGACCTTCTCCGGATGGGCCTTTTTGGTCAAAATATAGCAGGTCTTGATACAGAGGATGATCCAGATTGAAAGGGTTCATTTCTGCAATGCTTTGCCTCTTTTTGGCACCACAGTATCCAGTCTTATGTCCTCGGTGCAGTCTAAATAGTCATTGACTGACTGCCTAGGATCCAGCTTGTGCAGCCGCTCGTCCTCCTTAGTGGGACGAGTCAGGTGGTGAAAAGTTGGAAAGGTTATGTACTGACCCGGACAGAAAGGGGTCACCACTTTTCGCAGGAAAGTAATGAAATGAAATGAAATGAAATGAAATGAAAAAGAAATTTCTAAAGCGCACTGCGGCCAAACGGCTTCCTGGCGCTGAGGAACACAACAGATTCTACAGAGGGTCCCATGAGAGGTTAGTCGGGGAAAGCCTGAAGAAAAAGAAAAGTTTTAAGGGCTTTGCGGAAGTGGGAAAAAATGGGGATAGAACGGATGGAGAGAGGGAGATTGTTCCAGATCTGGGGGGCCAGGACAGAGAATCGGGTGCCCCCGGTTCGGGTTTTGCGGAAGCGGGGGACATGAAGAAGAGAAAGAGAAGAAGAACGGAGAGAGCGGCTGGGAGCATGGGGGGAGATAAGAGAGTTAATGAAAAGCGGGGCAGAACGAGCGTGCGCTCGGAAAGCAAGGCATGCTAATTTAAACCGGGACCTGAAAAGAACCGGAAGCCAATGAAGGGATTTGAGGGCTGGGGTGATGTGGGAGAATTTGGGAAGACAAAGGATAAGACGGGCCGCCTGGTTTTGGATGGCCTGGAGACGGCGAATTTCGTAGGCAGGGATGCCTACGTACAGGCCGTTGCCATAATCCAGGCGGGATGTAATAAGGGCCATGATGATGGTTTTGAGGGCATCAACAGAAAAAAACCGGGAAATCTTGCGAATGAGGCGGAGGGAAGAAAAACAAGAAGACACAACGGAACTGATTTGGGCGTGGATGGATAGATCATTACTGATCTTGATGCCCAAAGTCCGGACTGAGGGGACAGGAGAGGGGGGGGGGGACCAAAGGAAAGGGGCCAATGAGCAGAGGACCAGGGATTAGATGAACCACCGGTAAGGACAAGCTCTGTTTTATCGGGATTGAGCTTCAAATGATTGAAGCTCATCCACTGGGAAATGAAAAGAAGAGTAGAACAGAACTTAGGAAGAGAGTCAGCTGGGGAAGAAAGATCGAAGACGAGCTGGAGGTCATCAGCGTAATTATACACAGAGACCCCCAGCTCGAGAAGAGAGGAGATGAGGGGACGGATGTAAAGATTGAAGAGGAGAGGGGAAAGGGAAGAACCTTGAGGGACCCCACAAGTGACCGGGAGTGGGGGAGCAGAAAAATCAGAAAGGTGGACTGCCTGTGACCTGCCTTGGAGGAAGGACGCGATCCAGGAGAAGGCGGTGCCTTGGATGCCCGCTGCGCTGACACAGTCGAGAAGGATGGCATGGTCGACAGTATCAAACGCAGCGGACAAGTCCAAAAGGACCAAGGCCTGGGGGAGGTTGCTGTCGGCCTTGCCCTTAAGTTCATCGAGGACCGCGAGGACCACTCCCTCAGTCGAGTGGCCAGGACGAAAACCCGCCTGGTGGGAGGCCAGAAGATGATTCTCCTCAATGTAGGCGGAAAGGCAGGATGTTACGTAGCTTTCAAGAATCTTCCCTAGGTAGGGGAGAAGGGAAATCGGCCTGAAGTTAGATGGAAGGGAGGGATCGAGGCCAGCCTTTTTCAAAATAGGAAAAACAATAGCAGATTTAAAGGAGGGGGGAACACAGCCCGAGACCAAAGAAGTGTTAAGAAAAGTGAGGGGGGGGCCGGACAGCTAGTGTAAAGAGTTCTGAGGATCCGTGCAGGGACACAATCTGCAGGAGAACCGGACTTGACCTTGACAAGCAGGTCAAGGAAAAGCTCAGGAGAAATGGGTTCAAAATGATCCAAAACAGAAGAAGATAGGTGAGAATGATCAGGCAGAGCAGGAGGGGACACAATGGGAATATTAGCTTTAATGGTGATAATTTTATTGATAAAATAATCGTTCAAAGAATGACAGAGGGATTGAGAGGGAGCAGGGGAGAGACAGGCACGATGGGAGGTAGCAAGACTGTGAACAAGTGAGAAAATTTCACGGGACTTGTTGGCTGACAGGGCCACGCGCTCATTAAAGTATTTGGATTTGGCCGCTAAAATGGCTTTTTTGTAGGTATTAAGGAGGGCTTTATATTTGAGACGGAGGGTAGGGCAGTAGTTGCGACGCCAATGACGCTCCGAGCGCCTGAGCTCTAATTTCAGGGATTTAAGGTCACTCGAAAACCACTTGTGGGCGTCATGGGGGCGAGCCGATTTAATTTTTTTGAGAGGAGCGACCTGGTCGCAAGCAGAAGAAAGCCAGGTGTTAATGGCGTGCGCCTGACTTTCCAGAGATAGGTGGGTCAGGGTAGGAGCGGATGAAGACAATAAAGATGAAAGGTTATTAAGATCAGTCTTATTCCAGCTTCGGGCCAAGATGTTTTTAGGCAGGGGAGCTTTCTCAACATGACCTAGATGAATAGAAAAGGAGATCATGGAGTGGTCCGACCAAACACAAGGTAAAATAGAAGTGGGCGAGAGTTGACAACGTAAGGACCAAATTTGGTCTAAAATGTGACCATGAATGTGGGTAGGGGCCAAAACATGAGGTAGGAAATTGAAGCACTGAAGTGTGGCAGAGAAATCTTTGGAAGAGGAATCTTCCCTCGGATCACCCGGCCAGTAATTGAAGTCACCGAGCAGGAGCAGCGAGGAATTATTTACCGCCAAAGTGGCCAGAAGATCCTGCAGGGTGGACACAAATGAAGGCATGCTTTGGGGTGGGCGGTACACGAGGACCACCGTGAGGGGTACCGGAAGATTGAGAGAGCGTGCCACCAAGAAGTCAACACTGGATATGCGGGGGTGCGGAAGCAGCTGAAATTTCATAGAAGAGCGAATTATCATCGCCACACCCCCTCCAGTTTTTCCGTCAGGGCGGTCAGCACGAAGGGCATAGTGGGTACTAGGAAGAATAGCGAGAAGGTCAGGGAGTGAGTCGGAGGAAAACCAGGTTTCGGTGAGGAAAAGAAAATCCGGGGAGTCAGTGTCCAAGAGATTGAAAAGGGCAGTTTGATTTTTGGTGGCGGAACGGGTATTAAGAAGGATAGCAGAGGCGGCTGGGGAACCAGAAATGATGCCAGTAGCATAGGGCATAGAAGGGGTGGAGGGTGAGGAAATGGGAGAAGCCGGGGAAGGACAGGGAAAGTGGGGAGCATAAATACCATGCGAGGATAGGTGTTGAACTGCAGAAGGAGAGAGAGGAGCAGAGACAGAGAGGGACAGTAGCTGGGCAGAGGAGTACGACAAAGGAAGGGCAGGGTCTATGGCCCTTGGTCCCGGCCCGTCGCGGACGGGCGCAGACGGGCTTAACTTAGGCGCAACTTCGGCGCGCCTTCGGCGCGCCCGCTGCGCTCGTCCGCTGCGCTGCCGGGACTGGCCCACCATTATGTGGGGACACATGAGAGGGAGTGGCTAGGGGGGAGGGGCCCAAACGCTGCAACGCTGACCCAGAGCCGCCCAAGATGGAAGCTCGCCCGTCTCAGGAGACGATCAGCGGGAGGCGCTCTGGGTGGCGTGCAGAAGGGAAAGAATGGAGGCTGCTAAGAAGGGTTTGCTGCCGTGCACGGAAGTCCAGAGCGCAGCTGGTGGCAGAACAAGCGCTGACCAGGTCGGTAAGGGCTTTAAAAGAAACGTTGCTCCCGGCGAAGCCTCGGGAGTTCTGAAGGCTGATGTGTGTAAGGCGCGATGACCAGCGAGCGCCTGAAGTACTTGTCTTGGGGGGAGGGGCCCAAACGCTGCAACGCTGACCCAGAGCCGCCCAAGATGGAAGCTCGCCCGTCTCAGGAGACGATCAGCGGGAGGCGCTCTGGGTGGCGTGCAGAAGGGAAAGAATGGAGGCTGCTAAGAAGGGTTTGCTGCCGTGCGCGGAAGTCCAGAGCGCAGCTGGTGGCAGAACAAGCGCTGACCAGGTCGGTAAGGGCTTTAAAAGAAACGTTGCTCCCGGCGAAGCCTCGGGAGTCCTGAAGGCTGATGTGTGTAAGGCGCGATGACCAGCGAGCGCCTGAAGTACTTGTCTTGGGGGAGGGGCCCAAACGCTGCAACGCTGACCCAGAGCCGCCCAAGATGGAAGCTCGCCCGTCTCAGGAGACGATCAGCGGGAGGCGCTCTGGGTGGCGTGCAGAAGGGAAAGAATGGAGGCTGCTAAGAAGGGTTTGCTGCTGTGCGCGGAAGTCCAGAGCGCAGCTGGTGGCAGAACAAGCGCTGACCAGGTCGGTAAGGGCTTTAAAAGAAACGTTGCTCCCGGCGAAGCCTCGGGAGTTCTGAAGGCTGATGTGTGTAAGGCGCGATGACCAGCGAGCGCCTGAAGTACTTGTCTTGGGGGGAGGGGCCCAAACGCTGCAACGCTGACCCAGAGCCGCCCAAGATGGAAGCTCGCCCGTCTCAGGAGACGATCAGCGGGAGGCGCTCTGGGTGGCGTGTAGAAGGGAAAGAATGGAGGCTGCTAAGAAGGGTTTGCTGCCGTGCGCGGAAGTCCAGAGCGCAGCTGGTGGCAGAACAAGCGCTGACCAGGTCGGTAAGGGCTTTAAAAGAAACGTTGCTCCCGGCGAAGCCTCGGGAGTTCTGAAGGCTGATGTGTGTAAGGCGCGATGACCAGCGAGCGCCTGAAGTACTTGTCTTGGGGGGAGGGGAAAGTAGCTTTGATTCACGACTTTGTTGCGGTAAAAATAGGTAAAAGGGGGGAGGGAGCTAAGAGCCTGTAACTCACTCGGCCATCTGGCTAAAGTGATAACCATGAAAAATACCATTTGTAAAGTCAACAACTGTAAGGGACAACTATGCTGGGGCTGTAACCGAGTACCCATTAGAAACTCCATAGCCAAATTAAGGCCCCACTTGGGCACAACAAATGCCATTTCAGGCTACATTTTCATAAATTAATGTTAAAAAAATAGGATATTTTTTATTCTTAGTTTATATTTCTATTTTTTTTTTACTATTTTAAATAATTTAATTTATTTTAAACATTGTTTTCTATAGGAGGGTATTGCCATATCAGTGATTGGCCACATATAGTACTGTATCTATTACAAAAGTGTAATTTACTGCAAAAGTGTTAAGTTACTCAAAAAGTGTAGTTTGTAAATTCCGAAAAGTAGTAAATCTACTTGAAAGTAAAAACTTACTTAAAGGTGCAGTTTTGTAAAGTAAACCTCAGTAAAAGTGGCCTCTCGTATATCAGGCGTAACCAAAATGTCCAGGCCAGTAGAATCCTTAAAAAAGGCAAAATTGATGCTTTGCGAATATGCACGATTGTCCTTCAGGTACTTGCTGATAACATTGATTCCCAGGCATCATCTCTAATTGATTTTTTCCCCAGTCCCAGAGTCTTCATGTAGGCCATCCTGCAAGTTTGCACATCGTTCATATTTCAAGGTATCTTATTTAAGATGGACATTAGGACACAACGGGCATGAAAGCAATGTGGGTCGAACCATGTGACCATTCTTGCCTTGCAATGTTGTTGGAGGACACTCATCATTTCCCTAATCGCCTGCACAAATTACCATAGGTTTTAACAGTATCCCCACTCTCTGCATCCCCGCCCAGATATCACTTGAGTTCGGCCAAGTTTTTATACACTTAGGGCCAGGGCTCGAGTCGGGGTACCACGCAGGTTAACGGAGTCCCCCCACTTATATCACCGGGTGGACTCCGTCCCCCCTGCCAAACAGCTGGACTTCACTCTTTGGCCTCTCTGGTACGAGATCGGGACTCACAGTCACAGCACGTTGCTCACGCACTGGCTTCCCAGATGCAATTGCATCTAAGAGGTGAGCGAAAGGACTTGTGCCCTGTGTGTGTATTCATCCTTGTGTGTTTCTGTGTGTGCAGGTCTCATTCTGCTCTGTGTGTCTACATACCCGGGCGCGCGCATGTGTTGGGGCATCTGGCGCGTGTCTGATTCTGCTGTTTATTTCTGCAGACCCGCGTGAGGAGTTCCTATCTCTCTTGCTGTCTGTGTGTACTTCACCACGTGACACGCTGTTTGCCACAGTTCACTCGGATCACAAGGGCTGAAATCTCTTACTCACGATAACCATAACACCGTGGGCCGCGTCACGTCACCTCCCAGGGTCCGGTCTGTTGTGCTTCAACATCCCTTCCCCTCCCCCCCCCCCCCCCCCCCCCACACCCTCTCCCACCCACCTTCAATCTCAGATCAGACCCCACCTCAGGAAAGGCTTCACCAAACCAGAACGTTACAAGAAGGTGACAACGACCGCATCGCACAGTTACAAAGTTTGAAGCGATTTTTTCAAGAGCAAAATAACTTTTTGTAAGAAGTGTTTTTTTCTCTCCTGCAATCCCAACTTTTTTTGCGGAGTGTTTCATCTCTGTTTTTTTTTACCACAACCCCTCTAGCGCCTCAGCTAGCCCCAACGTCTTGTTCGCTTTACAACTGCTATATTCTGAAGGCTCAAAAACCAAAACGAGCACCAATATTGCCAACTACTTTCTACTAGGGTCTGAGATGACCACTCGACCTACTGAGCTAAACAGTAAATCTCAGGACACTTTTTTCAGTCCAGAATAAATCAATTAACTTTAATCTCAAATTTCATCAGAACATATTTAGAAAAGATTCACATAATTAGAAAACATTGCTTACTTCACTCCACACTTACTCACAACAACAATTCTCACATTCAAAAACTCTCACTCACTCAATCATACAATCTATACAATACATAAATACACTTTACATCAGTTGATACAGAGAATTATTTACAACTCAAATTTACACAAGAGACCAGCTTAGGAAAAACTTTTCAATTTTTAAAAATTTTTTTGTTTTATGCACAACAGTCCTAATGCTGTATGAAGAAGGTCTACGCGTTTCGATAACCCTTTGTTTAAGGGAAATCTCATCAGGACCACGTAGCTCAAAGGTGCTCGATTTCTTTGAGCTTGGGCGAAACTTCGCTTTCAGACAGCCTATGGCTCATAGGGAGTGAAATTTGTGGTATGGCGTGTTCCAAAACCCAGCGTTTGGATGAGGAAGGGCGGGCAGAGTGTCGCTCCTCTGTTGCTCAATCGATGTAGCAGTTCATATGTTCACGCCATAAGCCTCCGTGTCTTTCTTCAGAAGACTCAATATTCTAAAGGAAACATGGACACCTGAAGTCTCTTTCTGGGCGCAACTGCAACTGAGTGCAAACCACCTTTCGGGACGTCACTTCCTTTCGTGACGTCAGCGTCTCCCCACTTCTCTTTTTTAGGACTTGTGCCCTGCTTATGGCCTAATTATCCATTTTTTATGCACATATCGGAATTACAATGTAAAAGGTATGTATTGTATCCGATAATTATCAGATGCATTAAATACCTCTAAATTCATTACATTTCAGCAAGTTAAACCTGTCGAAATTTAACAGGGAACATGTGTAGGATATTTACCGTACCATGCGGATATTGGTGCATTAAACAGCAAATCTGCATTTTATTCTCCACAAGCTTGTAATTGCAGGTATTTATTGCACCTGATAAATAACGTACCCCGTAGTATCTTTATTTATCAAGTGTGCTAAACAGCGCCTACACGCGTAATCAGGGCCTAACCGGATAGGAGGTCTTTCTTGTCAACATGTCCCCTTTTAATTAAAACTCCCTTGTTTTTTATAACCACTAGCGGGACTAATTTAGCATATGTTTGCACAGCAGAACAACCCCAGCGAGATATATTTGACAGCAAATTATGATTGTCAAATAATTTGTCAAGCACAACGAATTCGTAGATGTAACCATTAATATCAGTTGGAAAAACTATAAAATCCATAATGTTAGCATGGTCCTTCCCAGTAAAAGTTGGCCTTTGGGAGAAACCACTAGAAGTAATATCAAAGGCAAAATGCAAATAATGTTTTGTTTAGCAAGTAGATGATTTAAATCTTCTCCATAGGCAACGCGAGAAAAACGAGCCTGCAGCGATAGATTAAAAAAGCCACAAGATCTGTTTGAGGATGAATGTGAATGACAAAGACGGATGTTAAAACCGCCAACCCAAACTACTGGAACATCACAATTGTGACTATTAACGTAGGTAACTTTCGATCTCCTGATACAGGGAATGAATACTATCAGTGTTTGGTGGTATTGTTATAAAAATATCATCGTTTTTCCCTAAACTCAGAAGAATTGATAAGGAGGGGACTCTTAGAGAAGGTGAAATTAAGTGATTTACCCTCAAAAGGCAACTGAGACCAAAGTGAGCAATTCGCCCCGAGCGGTTCCCAAGTGTGTTGCAATAGCGAGAGTGTGGTACGAGGTTTAGCCTTCAATGTATAAGGGCCGAAGACCCAAGTTTCTTGATGGAAGTTAACTCTAGCCATTTGATGAACTGTATCCATTTAGCATTATTGGCATTTAACCCAGCTTCATTCCATGTATCAATTGCCGCCGCGGTGCGTGCATTCTATAGAGTGGGCGGGGCTGCGACGGCCTTCGGCCGTTCCCAGGACCAGGGAAGTCGAAGGGAGCACGTAAGGGGTTAAAGAACCTTCCTTGAAACTGGCGGCAAGCAAATGATGCTTGCACCAGCATCGATAGTAAGAGATTTGGGGATGGATCAGTGTCAGATTGAGCATTTGCAGGGTCAGACTGCCTTCAGTATTTTTTCAAGGAAGTAAACACCTTAATGGCACAATGCCAGTGCGTCAGTCATGGCATCCAGCTGGGCCAGGGGGCATGCATATTTGCAACCAATATAAACTTGTAAACTGGGAAATTCAGCAGCTTCAAGTACTTTAGGAGTGTGCCATTCACTAGCAGGGGTGTAACGCAGACCCCTGCGGGTCAAGGGGGGCCCCCAAAGCTTCAGGGAGACACACCAGTACTTTAGGGAGCCCCCTTTCAGCCCAAGGCTAATGAATATCTGTGAAATATGGGAGACTCGGAGGCCCATCAACACATTCTGCTGAGGGGTGAGGGGGGCATCATTCTGCGTCATGCCACTGGTAACTAGATTTGAAGAGTACCCCAAGTGAAGCGCCTTTAGTTTGCTATAACTTAAGAGGGAATATTAAGCCTCCTCAGAAGGATGCCTGTGATGTGCTCTTGTTAAGTTAATATAATGCGATTATTTGTCAGACTTGTGCCCAATTCCAATCCAGGGAACTCTTCTAGCCATAATCATTTCATCGTGCAAAGGGCTCGAGTCAACAAGTCTCTCATTAGCCCAATGAATGCATTTGTTTATCAGTTGACCTAATTCTTCACTCTGTGATGGCCGTAAAGATGGAACATCTTTGAGTACAATAACTACAGAAGTTGCTTCAGGAGGTAAAACAAAGGGGAGTCAATGTTTTCTCCAGTGTCAAAGGCACATTGTCAGAGGTGCCGTTGAAATTAGATAAAGGGGCAAGGGGTACAATGCAGGACTTGTTGTGACGTAGTCTTCTGGCTTAAGTGTGATCTATTAAACCGCAGGCGTCAAAGCAAGAGCCAGGAAGTTGCAAGTCACATGGAGTAGAAGTGGAGGCATCCTTGATGTGATCTGTCTTTGGTGAATGATCAGTATTGTGTTTTTCCAAGCTAGTTTTCTCAATAACTTTTAGTCTCCCTTTCCAAAAGAGTCAAATTGCTTTTCAACCTGGCTCTCCAATCTAGCCAACTGAGTGACAAGCATTGAGGATTCAACCCCCCCAAGTGTTCCTTTATCATCAGCACTATTGGCAATGGGATTGGTGTTACCCATGGCTTTATCGTTTGGCTGCACATAACGTACTGAGTCCTTTTTAGGTCGAGCCTAGCGCAGCACACATGCACATGGGAGGCTTCTTGTGAGCACTCCAAACTTCCCCAGACTTCTCTGTGTGCGTCTAGCAACTCCCACATATTCCATTGGCTTTTGCGTGTGGCTTTAAATAATGAAAGCACTCATATGGCCAAAGAAGGGTGCATGTTCCGCCTTTTCTCTAAACGTTCACTCCCATGGCATTAGGGTCTCGGGAGCGAGCAGCGGTGTGCAGGGTGGCAGCTGCATTCCTCCCTTGTTGTTGTGGATCATGTTAATAATTAACACAGCTCGGTCGCTTTCACTTTCGCGGCCGCGCTTGTTTTCTGCCTCCATGATTTTTGTCCTTGTGCATATATTGCAAACGCACGTGTTTCATGAAGAAATCGCATGGAGTAAACAAATAATTAATTATTTTTGTTGTTATTTGAAAAATGTGCTCTGGTGCTGCGATACTTACAATAGGGTCTGTTTTTATGTTTTTTTTATTTGGCGAGCGGCCCCAGGTGGTGCGGTGGGCTTGCCACATGGCAGGAGCATCTCTTCTCCTCATGCTAGGGACGCACAATGCCTCCTCTGCGGAGGCTGCAGACAACTGCTATGGGGCATGCAGCGTTCTCCTCCTGAGTGCGATGGTGGCAAACTTTTACTAGGGGGCGTGCAGCGATCTCCCCGGCAGTCTCTGCTTTCACTTACAGCCACGGTCTCCACTATACCATGGGAGACGGGGAGCTGTACGTGCCACTAAATACATCTGGTGAGTTTGTGCGGGGGCAATGTGGCTACAGTTTAGGTTAGTTTTTACTTTTACATTTGACAATCTTCTAGTCTCAGCTGTTCCGGGCAGAGGCATGAGCCTGGAGCTTCATGCCTGGACCCCTCTAGCCTGCGGGTTCTGCTGCTGCAGGCAATGTGTGACAGCGCGGCGGGCCGCTCTCACTGTCTTTGTGTTTTTAACTGCCTAGGTTGTGGGCGAGGGACGCTGCAGGCTCTGTGATATGCCGGGCGGCAGGGCAGCTTGTATTTACAAAGGTGTTTTAAACTCTGTCGGGACTGCCTCTTTGAAAGTCACTGTCACCATGGCTGGGTGGGTTGAATCGAGCGACTGCTGCGTGGTGCTGCAGCCACTACTCCTCCCAGACCAGGGCAGTCTCCCTGATGCTGAGGGCCAACAGGCACTGGAGATTCCGCGGTGCTGTTTTATTCAATGCTGGTGCGGCCTCGATCTTTTCCCCTGTTGGCGGGGTACCGCAATCGACTGCTGCCAGAAGACCTGTACGCCGGAGCGCCTCTCATCGTACCTCTGACTACATGTGGGCCTCGTGATGTTTTGCATGACCTCATTACGTGGGTGCTCCTCCCTCCTCCTTTAACTGGGGGAGATGGTGCAGGTGGGGGCAGCTTACTGGTGCCTCATTAGGTAGGGGGTATGGCATGTTGTGGGCCCCATCATACCTTGATGGGCCAAAGTGCCTTGGTCATCGGCGTCCTGCCGATAGCGCTGTATGTGTTTCTTTGTGCTGCCCTCCAACTCACACAGCCCCTCAGCAGACAGACAGCAGCTGTTGTGGGGAGGTGATGGAGGCAAACGGGCACTAATTCTTCCCTTAAGAGAGGAAAAGGTTCACTCTCTTTTTAGGACAATGTGACTTCTTCACTGAACAGGCAATTGCAGCAGTACCGATGTATATATCCTCCTCCAGCATGGCAGTTAGCAGTAGGGCAGCACGATAGGGATCCGTCTCAGCGCCTACTTTTACTGCAGGTTACTGAGCATTGGCAGGACCAGGCCTGCTTAAAACCCTGCCCCGGAGTATAACACACGCTGTGCTTGATCAATTAAAAAGGCATGTTGTCAAACTGGATTTTCCGCTCTGTTGGACGAAACTGCAAAGTAGAACAAAATCTTTCATTATTAATTTCAAATAAACATTCTCACTCTATCGTTCAACGTTTAAATTAACTTCTACTGTGTATTTTCCCTCAAAACTCGCCGTGTGACAGGTTTTCGGCCAACTCCTATGCGTGGCCTTGTTTTGCTGCACCGTACGTGTTTCACTAATGAACTGGCTTTTTAGGTCGAGCCAAGAGTCAGCCTAGCTCTTGCCAACCATTTATAAGGTCCCCAAGGCGAGACCTATTGGCTATGTCAATGCTTGTTCTTTTTAGCTGGTGGCGAACCAGACAAATCACATGCTGTTTTTATGCTGTTAATGTCCAATATATCAATTGTGAGGATTGCGTTAGAAACACTGGAGTTGATCCTCTTCCTACGGGCTCTTGCTGCCATTGGGTCAGGCAAAATAATAATGCTGGAATGGGGGCCTTCAAGGTCCGTGGTTGGCTCAACGTTGAGCTTCCATTAGGTTCGCATTGATCTTTTAACAACACACAGCCTATCCTCCACAGAGTTGATACAATGGTTTGTGTCCCACATAACACTTAAGGGAAATTTCGCAATAGAGCACATTAATTCCTTAATACCTGTAACCTTTGATGTTCTTTTGCCCATGTCATTCAGTTAGAAGCACAATTAAATTACAGACGTCAAGGGGGTGCCCCAGCCTGGCCTCTTTTGGGCTCTGACAGGTGGAGAGAGTCCCGGTATATGCCCACGGACCTCCCGTTCAAAAGTAAAGTATATAAATGCAAGGGAAGCCTCATACAAGTGAGTTTTGGCCCTCGTGTACACAAGCACTCCTCAAACACCTCTTAGACCCAGGGGAAGTTATGGGAGTCCAGCACATGTCACCCTTTATGGATTTACCAGGCAGAGCATGTAGAAAATATGCCAGCTTGGGGTACATGTAAAAATACCTATACCCCACAACTATTAGCTGCCATCTAGTGTAAGGTTCTTCTCGGCCAGGACATGTAGATGGCAGTCACCCGCGTTAGGAAATATACCTTGAGTGGACCACTTCATTTAAGAAGGGAATAGAACAACAAAAATACCAGATTAGGTAAAGGTATTGGGAACCACAGAATGTTGAAATGAGGATCGGGGTCGAACTCGCGCCGGACTGGCTGTAGCGGGCATCGGGTATTTCTCCGGCAGGCTGTAAGGTGGGGGACCGGTTTTGCAGCGGTGGCGGCTAGTTTGTTACTGGGGGCCAGTGCTGCAATATTGGCCCCCAGTATCAAAAGCAACAGGGCTTCATACTTGCTATCCCCCTGCCCCGTGGTAGGGATTGCCCACCCTACACTTCAACAGAATGTGGTAAATATGAATCAGTCTAGAATTTACTGCAGACTGAGATTTCGTTTTGATAACATGGTGCAGCTAGTGTTACTTAGAAGCCCATGAGTGAATTTCAGCAAGGTTAAAATGCAGCAGCCTGTTTTTTGGCCTCACCTGGTAGCTATCTGTAACATCCAGCCTAGTTATTTAAGGGCCATCATTTGAGTGAAGTGACTTCTTATTGGGCCTGATGCGCGCATCAGAAAGCCTAAAAATAAATCAATAAAAATATATAAATGCACTTTTTGTTTACCATTATGTGGTATGTATGGATTGCTGGGGCACAAAAAAGCTCTACTGTTTAAAAACAAAAACAAAAGTATTTGCACTATATGATTCTTTTATAGTAAGTAATGAGTAAATGGCTTTTGCACCTGGGAAATTATTTCTCAAACTGATTTGACACTATTGTACCGTTTGTATAATACAAAATGGATAACATATTTCCCATCCTGGACTGCCAGGCGAGACCCCTGCAGAAGGGAATACAATCAACCTAAGGCCGGTGTCTGCCTTGTTAGATTTTTTTCAGTAAGTGGTGAATGTGATCCCTTCGCAGGTAGGTGGCCCCTAACATTACATGCCACAAGCGAAGATGAGGCATGTGGCCCGTCCTGTTGCAAGGGAAGGAGTCAGTAGAATTTCACTTTGCATAAGATAACAGTAAAGCACCAGTCCTACTTGTGTTAGATGACTTAGAGCTAGTATAGTGATGTTCCACAGCCCTGTGACTTTAGTGCTTTTTGGCTTAGGCCTGGAGAGAAGATCTTGCCAAGAGACCTGGCAATAGATCTAATTACTGCTCTTCTCAGTTTTGTACTATGGACAAGTACTTATATATCCTAAGCAGAGGGAAGAAACACAATGGTAGCGCCAGCATCCAAACGAATGAGATATTGTAACTTTCTTTCATCCCCTTTCAAACCACAGATGTTCTTCATTGTATGGCCTAAAATATTAAAGAATGCTGCGCTAGAGATGCATTCCAAAAAGCTCAGGTTCAGGAGATTTCTACATTCTACCATGTGTTCCTCCTTTCATTGGCAGCAGAAAAATCTGTGCTTGGAAGTGTGTAATCTTTACCTCCCTTATTATACATCAGAGTTTCTAATTTCCCTCTGATTGGGCGTAGCCAGGACTCCACATACCCACATAGGTACAGGTTAGCTATATTGACAAACTAAGGGGAAGAAGAGGCTAGAATTGGGGGATAGTGCAAAAGGCGAGATTGAGAGTGACGGTGAGGAAGATCTCGGCTCTCCTCAGCTCAGTGTTTCTGCTGTTCCTTAATGACCTGGCCACAGTCAGGGCAAATTACAAAAAGACACAAGAGGCTGTGCACATGATAGTAGGAGGTTCTCAACATATTGCTAGGGCTAGGGAGCATATAACAAGGACGTATTCCTCCCAGCTCCTGGGCATACCAGGGTTGTAGGACACCGACCTCCAGTCATGAATTATGGTCTCCCCTAAAACTATATGTCCTCTGTGATTATATTACTTTAAGTCTGTACAACCTCGCCTAAAAATGTACATGTCATGGATACAGAGAATAGCAAAACACACAAGATGATGGACTGAATGTTGCACAATGGCAAAACATTCACCCCCAGTCACAGATCTGGGTTTAATCCATTGTTATTTTGTTATTTTGCCATCGTCCATAAGAAAACTATCCGCATCTCAACCAGCTCGGACGCCAACCTCGCCAACTCCGAACACCTTCACTTCCAGATCCACATCGACCCCAAGACCACACTCAGAGGCACTCTCCTCTACAGACCACCAGGACCGCGCGCAAAATTCAGTGAAGACATCACGGACTTCATCACTCCACACGCGCTCCCCTCCAAAGACTACATCCTTCTGGGAGACCTCAACTTCCACCTTGAAAAGAGCAACGACCGCAACACCGCCACCCTCTTGGACAACCTCGCCAACCTCGGACTTAAACAACTGGTCACTTCCCCCACCCACATCGCAGGTCACACACTCGACCCCATCTTCACCTCCAGCAACCATGTCTCCTTCAGCCACACTACGGATCTCCTCTGGACTGACCACAGCTGCGTTCATTTCACCTACAACAAGCCGAAACCCACCATCCACCTTCAACCAACTCTACAAAGAAACTGGAACAAAATCACCACAGAACAGATCTCCACATCGCTCCTTCAAACCTCCCCAGCCCTCTCTTCTAACGCCAACGAAGCCGCCTCCAACCTCACCCTTTGGTTATCCAACACCGCCGACAACTTAGCACCACTGAAAAAACGTCAACACAAACCTGGCATCAAAAAGGCCTCATGGTTCAACGACGACCTCAAGAAGTCCAAGAAACTGTGCCGCTCCCTTGAGAAGACCTGGAAAAAAGACCCATCCACCAGCAACAAGGACGCCTTCAAAAGCGCCATCCGTACTCCCCACCAACTGATCCGAAAAGCCAAGAAAACAGCATTCAAAGATCGACTTGACAACAACGCCCACAACAGCAAGGAACTTTTCAACATCGTCAAGGAATTTTCCAACCCCTCGGCCAACTCCAACGACATCACCCCCTCTCAAACCCTCTGCGATTCCCTAGCTTCTTTTTTCCACAACAAAATTGCTGACATCCACAATAGCTTTGACAACCAACCCGGAAGACAACCATCAGCTGACCATCTTCCCCCCGTTAACACCCTTAACGCCTGGAACCCTATCTCCACTGAGGACACCATCCGCCTGATGAACTCCATCCACTCTGGTTCCCCCACAGACCCATGCCCTCACCACATCTTCAACAAAGCAGACTCCGTCATAGCTCCGCACCTCCGAGACGTCATCAACTGCTCCTTCAACTCCGCTACCTTCCCAGAAGACTGGAAACACGCTGAACTCACCGCCCTTCTGAAAAAACCAACAGCAGACCCCACCGAACTCAAAAACTACCGCCCCATCTCGCTTCTTCCATTCCCGGCCAAAGTCATCGAGAAAGCTGTCAACATCCAGCTCGCCGCCTTCCTCGAAGCCAACAAATCACTCGACCCCTCACAATCTGGCTTCCGAGCCAAACACAGCACTGAGACCGCCCTCATCGCAGCAACAGACGACATTCGAACTCTACTGGACAATGGAGACACAGTCGCCCTCATCCTCCTCGACCTCTCTGCAGCCTTCGACACAGTCTGCCACAGCACCCTTTTACAACGCCTCAGAAATATCGGAATCCAAGGAAAGGCACTGGATTGGATCACCTCGTTCCTCACCGGAAGAACCCAGAAAGTTCGCCTCCCACCATTCAAGTCCGAGGCCTCTGAAATCATCTGCGGCGTACCACAAGGATCCTCACTCAGTCCCACCCTCTTCAACGTATACATGAGCCCCCTCGCGGCCATCGCCCGCCAACACAACCTCAACATCATCTCTTACGCGGATGACACTCAACTGATCCTATCCCTCACCAAGGACCCCAGCACCGCCAAAACTAACCTACACGAGGGAATGAAAGAAGTCGCCGAATGGATGAAACAAAGCCGTCTGAAACTGAACTCAGACAAAACAGAAGTCCTCATCTTAGGTAAATCCCCCTCTGCATGGGACGACTCTTGGTGGCCGGAAGCCCTCGGAAAAGCACCCATCCCGACAGACCACGCACGGAACCTAGGCGTCATCCTGGATTCTTCACTCTCTATGAACAGACAAGTCAGCGCCGTATCCTCTTCCTGCTTTAACATTCTTCGCATGCTCAGAAAAACATTTCGCTGGATCCCCTCCGAAACAAGGAAAACAGTCACCCACGCTCTGGTCACGAGCCGACTGGACTACGGAAACACCCTCTACGCAGGTACTACCGCAAAACTCCAGAAGAAACTACAACGAATCCAAAACGCCTCAGCCAGGCTCATATTAGACATCCCACGCAACGAACACATCTCTGGTCACCTTAAAGACCTCCACTGGCTACCCGTCAATAAGAGGATCACTTTTAGACTGCTTACCCACGCACACAAATCACTCTACGACATCGGACCAGAATGCCTCAACTCTCGACTGTCCTTTTATACCCCCTCCCGCCAACTTCGCTCCTCCAGCCAAGCTTTCGCCACTGTACCTCGCATCAACAAGACCACCATGGGAGGCAGATCCTTCTCATACCTGGCTGCCAAAACATGGAACTCTCTCCCCGATTACCTTCGCCTCACCCAGAATCACCTAGCGTTCAGAAAGCAGCTTAAAACGTGGATATTTGACAAATAATCCTCCTCCCCTTCCTTAGCGCCTTGAAACCCTCTGGGTATGTAGTGCGCTATATAAATGTTATGACTTGACTTGACTTGACTCTCCAAGCCACCCCAGTTCAGACATGGCCATATTCAAATCAGTCTTGACCCTGTGCCTCATGGGAACAGTCCAGCCAGAACTGCAAAGCCATGTCTTCCCTGGACCGGAATCAAGCATCCTAGGACCGGTTTCTGGCTTTCAGCCGTCTTCAGACAGGATAGCTTGACTCCAGTGGCGTAGTGAGCACGGGACCCACGTCTGGGCATACCTTTCCCACATAGGGTGAACAGCAACTTATATATATATATATATATATATATATATATATATATATATATATATATATATATATATATATATATATATATATATATATATATATATATATATATATATATATATATATATATATATACACATATATATATATATATATATATACATATATATATATATATATATATATATATATATATATACACATATATATATATACACATATACACACATATATATATATATATATATATACACATATATATATATATAATAAAGAGAGAGCCCAAACCTTTGAGGCGGGTAATCTCAGGAACCACAGCAGCAATCACAACACCCAATACAGCGTTGGAAAGGACAGTTGCAGCAGAAGGACATAGGCTATGCAGACGCCCACCATATACATTTAAAAGGTAAAAGAACCGTGCCAGCAAAGTAGTCCCTTGTGGGCGTGTCTGCGTTGTGCTGTGGGCGTGTTCTGGGGGCGTGACAAACGCTAGGGGCGCGTGGTAAGTTCCGCCCTTCATGCCATGTCTCATATCGTGTGCTAATCCCACCCTGCTCCCTTTAAATACCCCTGCACCCCATAATCATAACCCACCCTTACTCCTTAAAATACCCCAACACCCTTAAACACTAACGCATCTTAACCCTATAAATATACCCTGTACCCCAAAACCCAAACCTATCCCTAAACCCTAAAAATACCCCTATACCCCAAAACCCAAACTTAGCCCTGAACCCTATAAATACCCCTGTACCTCAAAACCCAAACCTACCCCTGGACCCTAAAAATACCCCTGTACCCCCAAACCTAGCCCTGAACCCTAAAAATACCACTGTACCCCAAAACCCAAACCTACCCCTGAACCCTAAAATACCCCTGTACCCCAAAACCCAAACCTACCCCTGAACCCTAAAAATACCACTGTACCTCAAAACCAAAACCTTGCCCTGAACCCTAAAAATAACCCTGTACCCCAAAACCCAAACCTAGCCCTGAACCCTAAACATACCCCTGTACCCCAAAACCCAAACCTAGCCCTGAACCCTAAAAATACCCCTGTACCCCAAAACCCAAACCTAGCCCTGAACCCTAAAAATACCCCTGTACCCCAAAACCCAAACCTACCCCTGAACCCTAAAATACCCCTGTACCCCAACACCCAAACCTAGCCCTGAACCCTTAAAATACCCCTGTACCCCAAAACCCAAACCTACCCCTGAAGGAGTCCTACTAATGGTAGTAATGGCTTATAAAGCGGAGTCTCAAGCGACATTCATTGAATACATTGCATGCAGGTATGTGCCACTGTCACCAGCAATGGGCGAGTTGCTCTTGGTTTGGATCCTAGCAGTAACACACGCCTAAGTGCTGGAATGGATATTGGTCCTGTGTCTGTATTTGTCTCCCCAAAGAAGCATCCCGCTGGCCAACGCGAAATCCACTGAAGCTGGGCTGCCAGAAAGTATGCTTCGTATGATAGGACTTAAAGGCCTCCTCGATCTATCGGCAGCTGCATTTTGGTAGGGCTACTCTCCTGCACCCGCTGTCTCAGATTAGGATGCACAGGAGAGTGTCAAGCTCTTGAAAAAAGGAGCGAGGAGGGACTACCAGGAGATTGGCAAAGTAATAGAGCAAATGCGGGACTAGCACCATTTTAGCCACCATTATTTGACCTATGAGGGACAGGGGTAGGGACCTACAGAAATTTACCGAGGACCGGGCTCCTGCTAACGCTTTACAGTGATTGCACTCTTATATGTCCCGCGGGGAGCGGTATAGGTGCAAGCCTAGAAACATGAAACGCATGCACTCCATGCAAGAGTGACTCCTCTGATGTGCACTTCGAGCAAAGGGAGATCTGCGGAAAGTGGGTATATTGCGGATTTCGCCTAATTAACTCTGAGGCCAGCCACTTTCTCGAACACCGCCAGTGCCGCAGAGATGGGGGTGAGGTCAGACGTGATGTCTTGGACATAGAGTAGCAGATCATCTGCATATAGTGATATGCTATGAATGGTTCCTCCCAGCTGAATACCCCATTGCCTGCCCTCTTCCCATAGATGATCAAGGATTTTGTCCACCGCATTGGGATCTGTCCAACTAGGGGCGTGTATAAGCCTGCATAATAAGCGTAGAATGCTTGCATAACGTCCGTTTGGGAGTGGACTGTCGTCCCCGCTGTATTTGTCACTTTGTTTATGGGCCACGAGGCAGTGTCCTGCCTTATCAACCACGCTAGCATTGTGCCTGTTCTTTCTCCTTCCCCGTGTCTCTTAGCTGTGTATGCTTTAAAGTTGTATCGCCTGAGGTCTGCAAGCACCTCTGTGAATGGATTTTAGCATCCGCTAACTGAGCCAGTTTCGCCTCATTATTGTCCACCACCTGTGACAATGTTGCCAACCTCCTGTCTTCCTCGACTACATGTCATTCTAGAGTCTTACGTACTCCTGAGATTTGTCAGATACATATCACCCTTATTACAACCTTAAATGCGTCCCATTCCAGTATTCTCATGGTGGCTGTCTTGGTATTTTACAGGAAATAATTCTGAATGTGTGATTGTTGTTCATGTCTGAATACCTGATCCTCTAGGCATTTACGAGATAGTCGCCAGGTGGGGACCAGCGACGGTGGTTGTTGCCAAGTTAGAGGGAGCGTGTGTGCGTCATGGTTGAACATAATTCGTCCTAGATAGTCTTTGTCTTGGACCATGGGGATTATGTGGGACGTGCATAAGAATCGGTCTGGATGAACCCTGAGATTGTGTGGAATAGGGTGAAATGAGTATAGTTTGGTTGTGGGGTACTTACTATGCCATTCATCTTCTAGAGCCCAATGATCAATCCAGGCGTTAAATCATTTTGCTTGTGCAGTGGTCGGGGATGCTGGATGTGGTGGATGTGATCTGTCCAGACTTAAATCTGGACAGATTATTATAGTCCTCCCCTAAGATCCTAGGGGACATAGTATACTGGGCCAGAGTGTGGGATAGGGAGTACCAGTATTTCCTCTGTTCCGTATTTGGCGCATAAATACTGCCTATCAGGATGGACCGACCGTCTAGTAGTCCCTCCAGGAGGGCATAGCGACCTTCCGTATCAATCGCTCTGCGCAGCTCTTGGAACAGGGTCCCTGGTTGTAGCCAGATAAGTGCTCCCCATGCAAATGCTGAGTACGTGGTTGCACAAACTGTGCCCGCCATCTTTTATGCAGTTTGTTAAGCTTTCCTGCTGTTAAATGTGTTTCTTGGAGCAGTGCTATTTGTGCATCATTCTGTCTTTTAATGGAAGCATATACCGCATATCTCTTTAGGGCTGTGTGCATGCCACGCACTTCAAGAGTGAGGACGCTGATATTGCCTTTATGTGTCATTAGGGATTATGAGGAGTGTGACCTTAATGTCACTGGAGAGAGGAGAGGGGGTGTGAGCAGGCGCCTCCACTTTCCTGTCTAAGGAGCCATGCATGGATATACTATGCTCTTCCACCTGATAGCATACATTAATTGTGCGGGTGAATGACAAATGTGTGGAATTTTAACTGGGTGGGAAATCTTCCCAATACTGGGGACTTACCGCAATGAGCAATGCATCCAAACTGTGCATGTCTCTTATACTCTAATGTATTGCGGGCTTAGCCAAATGCAAGCCTAGGTATGTTCCACAAGTGGCTTTTGCAGTATCTTTGTATGCGGAGGGGTCTAGTGTCCATCTGTCATGTTCTGTTTGTGATCTGAATATGTTCAACTCTTAGTTGCGTATGTATCAAAAATGTGGTGCAAGCATATGTATCAAAAATGTGGTGCAAGCATATGTCCAGTAGCTGGCACAGGTCTTATAAGTGTGTCTGCAGTTTTGTGGTGTTACCAGCAGAGGGGTCACTGAACCCGGTAGGGATTCGGATGCGTCGCTGTCTTCTTCTTCCGAGGTGAAGATGTGTGGGCCTCTATTTTCATCTGTTTCTGTAGATTGCCGCCCGAGTTCCGCTGCTGCCTCTAGAGCTTTCCTGTGCTCAACTATGATTTACTCCAGGTCTGGGGATCTCGCGATCTGGGTGAAAGTTCTGGGCTTGAAGTGCTTGCTGAGTTTCTTGGGACGGCAGCGTCTGCTTTTGGGTATTTGGGATTGTTTACTGTGTTTTGGAGTTGGGTGTGGACGGTTTTGGTAGTTTTGTGCCATCGAGTCATAGGCTGCCGCAGGATCTGTGAAAAACGTAGTGGACCCATCAAGCATGATCTTGAGTCGTACTGGAAATAACAGCGAATATTGAATGCCTTCCTGGCGGAGTTGGTACAAAAGGGGGTGGTAATGGACGGAGCATCTGAACCAATCAAACACTCACACCCAGTCAAAAGATCTGGGTTTAATCCATCACCGTTCTTTAGCCCACTCTGCCACCCCAGTTCAGACATGGCTATATGCAAATCAGTCTGACTGACCCTGTGCCTCATGGGAACAGTCCAGCCCGAACTGCCAAGCCATGCCTTCCCTGGACCGGAAACAAGCTTCCGAGGACCGGTTTCTGGCATTCCAGCCGTCTTCAGCCCGGCTTGCTTGAATCCAGTGGCAAAGTGAGCAAGGGACTCACGTCTGAGCATACCCTGCCACAGTTATGGCGGCCAAAAGCGGTACAAAAGGGGGTGGTAATGGACGGAGCATCTGAACCAATCAAACACTCACACCCAGTCAAAAGATCTGGGTTTAATCCATCACCGTTCTTTAGCTCACTCTGCCACCCCAGTGCAGACATGGCTATATGCAAATCAGTCTGACCCTGTGCCTCATGGGAACAGTCCAGCCCGAACTGCCAAGCCATGCCTTCTCTGGACTGGAAACAAGCTTCTGAGGACCGGTTTCTGCCATTCCAGCCGTCTTCAGCCCGGCTTGCTTGAATCCAGTGGCAAAGTGAGCAAGGGACTCACGTCTGAGCACACCCTGCCACACTTATGGCGGCCAAAAGCGGTACAAAAGGGGGTGGTAATGGACGGAGCATCTGAACCAATCAAACACTCACACCCAGTCAAAAGATCTGGGTTTAATCCATCACCGTTCTTCAGCCCACTCTGCCACTTCAGTTCAGACATGGCTATATGCAAATCAGTCTGACCCTGTGCCTCATGGGAACAGTCCAGCCCGAACTGCCAAGCCATGCCTTCTCTGGATCCGAAACAAGCTTCCGAAGACCGGTTTCTGGCATTCCAGCCGTCTTCAGCCCGGCTTGCTTGAATCCAGTGGCAAAGTAAGCAAGGGACTCACGTCTGAGCATACCCTGCCACAGTTATGGCGGCCAAAAGCGGTACAAAAGGGGGTGGTAATGGACGGAGCATCTGAACCAATCAAACACTCACACCCAGTCAAACGATCTGGGTTTTATCCATCACCGTTCTTTAGCCCACTCTGCCACCCCAGTTCAGACATGGCTATATGCAAATCAGTCCCTGGTTTCGTCATCCTAACAACAGCCTCAAACCACTCGTCCGAGCAAGTAGGGTCCGTTTAAAAACTATACATTTTTTGCTTGCTTTGCCTGTTCAGGGTTGGTTTATGTTTTTCATCACTCCCTGCCTGCCCCTTCACAGTTTCACGTGTCAAACTACTAAGCACTTTTTCTTCTTTTGTAAATGTTATACCCCTCAGAGTAGGCAGTTGATCCGTCCATTACTATTAATAGCAGGGATTAGAACTCATGAATTGGCAATGGATTATTTACTCTCCCTGGGAACTACTGAGATTATATATGGTATTTAAAACTATCTTTTTACTGTTTTTAAGACTCGTAGCAAATACTAGGCATCTCTATTAATCTGTATTTTATTGTTTATGTCTATCTGTTTTTTTTGTTAATGAAAATGTATGTATGCAAGTTTTTTATGCCTCTTTTTGAGTCGAATAAAGTATATATTGATTGATTGATTGATGTGGCAAATGCATGCCTTCATAATGATGCAGTAAATGTAGTAGCAAGAGAACAATCTAATTCTACTAGTACTCACTTTTGTCCTACTTATCTATTCATTAAAGGTAAACAAAACCTAAACTTTCATATTCCAATCAGTGCCTACTTTTAGCTGCATCTTTCTATATGTTGGTTTCTCTGGATGTATGTCTTATTTTGTTGCCCAACCGCATTTTACATGAATCACTTAGAGGGTATCATAATGTGAAAATTCTCTGCTGCTTAAATTATGCATCCCAAGTGAAGACACTGTTGCATATCAAGGCCAAAAACCTCAATGATAATGCCCTCTGCGATGTTCACTGCTGATAATAGAACACTCGCTGTTAGCAGCAATTATTTAGAAAAGTTTTTCTGTTTTTTATTTTGAAAAATCTGGGTGCTTTTGCCTAAGGAATTTGCAAAGTATTGTCAACTTAGGGAATAATAGTTTCATTGAAAGAACTATACCAAAGCAGAAAATATTGTTAGGGGCATTCTGATTGGCTGGGGGAACATTATTTCATCTCAAGCTTCGGGTCAGTGGAAAGCAAACCACGTCTTCTAAGCAAGTTGATTAGCCTGCCGAGGATGAGTATGCCATAGACATTTGAACCTGATGTTTCATTCCTCTCCATCAGGTCATCGCTGAGCTGCAATCCACTGTTGCCACCTTGAGAGAGGAGAGCAGCCGGCAGCAGCTGTGTTCAGAAAGACGTCTCCAAGATACCATTAACAAGTTTGAAGAAGAGAAGAGGAAGCTCATTAGAGATAATGAAAGCACAGTCAAGGTAACTTAAAACAGTTTGCTCAAGGCTTAAAGCTTCCTTTTCTTGAAAGATTGTGATCAGATCTTATTAAAGAAAATCGCTACCAAGCTATTTTGCTAAATCAGTACCCAAACATTGACATGCTCCTTATTTGAGTAGCATTTTTGTACCTGGAAAACAAACAAGACAAAGCCTCCCCCTGCAGTCTCATACTACTAAATCACTCCATAGCCTATAAACAGTGGGCCACATCACCTATGGACTATAGCCAACATCTTAGGCCACATGCTAAGTTTCAGTCATTTCTGCCCAACCATCCATTTATTAATACAGAGCATAAAGCTAAGATACATCTCTCCAACTTCAATCACACTATTCAGCGTGTCAGATCCCTTATGAGTCTACACATTTACCCTAGCTGAACTTCCACTTGCACAGAGACAACATAAGAATGTGTTTGCATGTCACAACCCAGCAGAACTGGTTCTTAAACTGGGTTGGGGCTTTCAATCAATCAATCAATCAATCAAGGCATTTATATAGCGCGCTACTCACCCGGAGGGTCTCAAGGCGCTTGGGGGATGGGGGATCTGTTACTGCTCGAACAGCCAGGTCTTGAGTTGCTTCCTGAAGGAGAGGTGATCTTGGGTCAGGAGTAGGTGGATGGGAAGGGAGTTCCAAGTCTTGGCTGCCAGGTAGGAGAAGAATCTTCCTCCCATGGTGGTTCTTCGGATGTGTGGAACAGCGGCGAGGGCGTGGCTGGTTGATCGTAGCTGGCGGGTGGGAGTGTAGAAGGTCAGGCCGTTGTTGAGGTACCTGGGGCCCAGGTCGTGGAGGGCCTTGTGTGCGTGGGTGAGGAGTCGGAATGTGATTCTCTTGTTGACGGGGAGCCAGTGCATGTCTCTCAGATGTCTGGAGATGTGGCCGTGTCGGGGGATGTCCAGGATGAGACGTGCGGAGGCGTTCTGTATGCGTTGGAGTCTTTTCTGTAGTTTGGCTGTGGTTCCAGTGTAGGGGGTGTTTCCATAGTCCAGTCGGCTGGTGACTAGTGCCTGGGTCACCGTCTTCCTGGTTTCGGTGGGGATCCATCGGAAGATCTTTCAGAGCATGCGTAGGATGTTGAAACATGAAGAGGAGACGGCGTTGACTTGTCTGGTCATCAAGAGGGAGGAGTCCAGGATGAAACCCAGGTTGCGTGCGTGGTCCGTTGGTTTGGGTGCGCTGCCCAGGGCCACCAGGAGTCGTCCCAGGCAGAGGGTGATGATCCGAGGATGAGGACTTCCGTCTTGTCCGAGTTCAGTTTCAGGCGGCTGTTCATCATCCACTCGGCTACGTCTTTCATCCCTTCGTGTAGGTTGGTTCTGGCGGTGGCTGGGTCGTTGGTGAGGGAGAGGATCAGTTAGGTGTCGTCGGCGTAGGAAATGATGTTGAGGTTGTGTTGGCGTGCGATGGGGCTCATGTAGATGTCGAAGAGGGTGGGGCTGAGCGATGATCCTTGTGGTACGCCGCAGATGACTTCGGTGGCCTCGGATCTGAACGGGGGTAGGCGGACTCTCTGGGTTCTTCCGGCGAGGAACGAGATGATCCACCCTAGTGCCTTCTCTTGGATTGGTCCAGTCGTTCCTTGAATGCAGTCTTCTTGGTGGTGTGGATCAGCTGGTGGTGTTTGCGGGTGGCGTGCTTGAGGGCGGTTATGTTGTCTGTAGTCGGGTCTTTGCGCCAGGCTTTCTCGAGGGTACGGCAGTTCTTCTTGGATTTCTTGAGGTCGTCGTTGAACCAGGAGGCTTTCTTGCTGCCAGGAGTGCTGGGATGGTTTTTCAGGGGTGCGAGGTCGTCAACGCAGTTAGTGATCCACTGTGCGAGGTTGTTGGCTGCTTGGTTGGGGTCCGTTGAGCTGGCGGGCGGGTTCTGGTTCAGGGATGTGGTGAGCTGGTCCGTGGTGATCTTGTTCCAGTTCCTGCGGGGAACCTGTTGCGGGTGGTGGTGAGTCGTGGTTCTTCTGAAGCTGAAGTGGACGCAGCTGTGGTCTGTGCGGTGGAGTGGCTGAAGGAGATGTACTTGCTGGAGGAGAAGATAGGGTCCAGTGTGTGTCCGGCGTAGTGGGTGGGGGTGTTCACCAGTTGCTTGAGTCCGAGGTTGGCGAGGTTGTCCAGTAGGGTGGTGGTGTTGTTGTCGTTGTTGTTCTCCAGGTGGAAGTTGAGGTCCCCTAGGAGGATGTAGTCAGGGGCGGCGAGGGCGTGCAGGCTAATGAAGTCTGCGATGTCTTCGCTGAATTGTGCGCGAGGTCCTGGGGGTCTGTAGATGATGTTCAGGGGCTGAGAGGGTGTCGTCGGAGTTGGTCGTGATGCGAATGGTGTTCTTGTGGATGATGGCGATGCCTCCTCCTGTCTGGTTGACGCGGTCCTTCCGGGTGATCTTGTATCTGTCCGGGATGGCGATGGCGATGTCGGGCGCTGAGGAGGCGTTCATCCATGTTTCCGTGAGGAAGGCGACGTCTGGAGATGTGGTGTCGAGCAGGTTCCAGAGTTCCACGGCGTGTCTGTGGACGGAGCGGGCGTTTAGCAGGATGCACTTCAGGTGGTTGCTGCTGGTGCTCGGCTTGGCGGGTGCGGTGCAGGTCCGGATGCAGGAGAATTTGCAGGATTGGCAGGCGAAGGGTCCGTGGGTGCGTCCGGGGGTGGCTCGGTGGCAGCCGGGGATCATGCCGGTGTTGAGTGCGTAGAGTGTGGCGGCGTCGTAGGTGCGGCGGGTGGGCTGGGGTCTGCGGGGGCCAGGGGTCCTGGTGCTGGGCGCAGGCCAGGCGCAGGGCGGGCGCAGACGGGCTTGCCTTCGGCGCGCAAAGGGCGCGAACGCTGCGCATATGTGCGGACTCCGCCATAAGTGGCGTAGTGGGAGGGGCGGAGTGGGAGGGAGGAGCAGCTGGGAGGCTGGAGCGGGGTGGCGCGGGGAGGGCATCGGGCAGACGGCAAAAGGGGGTGCGGGGGGGCAGGGGAGCAGCGAGGAGACGGCCCTGTGAAGGGAAAGAAACAAGCTCAGGGAAAGAAACACTGGAGCGAGCAGGGACAGGCAAGTAGGGAGACAGAGGAAACAAGCTCAGGGCACCGGGCACACTCACGGGGAGGCGCACGGCGGGTGGAGCGACCGTCACTGACCAGAGTCAGGTCAGGGCTTTGAGACGATCAAGACCAGAATCAGGCAGTACCACCCAACGGTTAAGTGTGTTTAAACAACAAATCCTAGTTATAGCCTTACCATCTTTTTCATATTCGTTTTCTTGGCAGTTTAAGGTGAAAATCATACATCATTCATTGTACGTTTCATAACAAATGTAATTCTCCAGGTCTGGATCTTTCTTCTATTTGCATATCTGAGTAATGACTATCTTCAGGCTGGGAATCCCAGCTCACGTAAGTAGCAGCAAACAATGTTAAAATAGCAAGAGGCCTCACCAACAGTGTTTATGCAGTAGCACATGCACCTAATTTTACACAATTCTAACTTCAGCCAAATAATTTGGAAGTAATGAGCTCTTCTACTGCCACTAGAGGCCACCATAAATCAGATTTCTACCACATGTCATGAGGGAGTCCCGAAGAAGAGTTCTCTGTGACCCTATCTTGCTATGTTCTTGTTCTTCAATGGACTTAAACCAGCTCTGTGTTCATCTATCAGCATTTTGTTAATTATTTTTATGGTAGACCTGTGGAAAATCTGCACTTTCTAAACCAGCAGTGCCGTTCCCTATCACCACCTGTCATCATGACTGAGAGAGAAACAGATCTGCTCTTTCTTTGTACAGAGGAAAATCTACTCATGAATAGACCGTTTATTGACCTTATCCAGTGCACGAGGCTTCACGTGGCACTATTTGTAAATCCATTGCTTCCTAGACTCTGAAGGACAGGAAGCAGAGGTAGACACTGTACTTGCAGGAAAAAAAGATATGTCCGGCTTCTAAAGGGGTTGGCATCTCTTCTGGGAATGATTTTGGGAAAAGTGCTCCATCAAGCAATTCTATGAAGGTAGAAAAAAAGAGAAACATGGTGTTTCCAGAGCTAGATTTAATATCTGAAGCACCTGTAGTCACCACCCCAAAGGACAAAACTTGAGTTTCCTCAGGAAAACAGTCCAGAAAGGGTGAAGATCAGCCTGTGCAAAAAACGTACATGAAAACCCAGCTGACTGGAAGCCCTCACAGAACTCCTATCCCTTCTGCTGATGGCAAAGTCGTCGACTTGACTTAGAAGAAGGAAACTCATCGTGGAGGACCATCCCGTTTGTCAGAAAGCACCAAACTCTTTGCGGAGGCAGTATTGAAGCTGGTCCCAATCGCCCGCCTCCCAGTGTCTCCGCAGTAAGCTGAGTACACCAGCAAGGGGGAAAAGGGGAAGTGGAAGAGAAAGAAGAGACACCTTGAAAACGGCTGCCACCCACAAGCTGCTTGATCTTGCAGTATTCTTCTGCTGCCTGTCCAATGGCGAGGGGTGCCTAATACACAGAAGGGATAGAGTAAACACAACAACCTACCTTTGCTACTTCTATACTCTCTATACAAATAATTAGTCTTCTCCTACCAGCTGTTTCCAGGGCCTTGGTACTCTTCTGTATTTATAGCGAAATTCTGTCAGGTGCTTTTTACTGAAAAGAGGAGGGACTTAATTACTAAGGGTTCAAAGCGATTAACCACCCCTAAACAGAATTATCTTAGTGTAACTACCTGAAAAGCTTCCTGTTTTAGATGTACAAATTCCTTCTGGTGAGTAGTCAAAGCATTGCTTCTGATTAAGCAGTCTTTAGGCTTGTAATCCTTCGAGCGCGCAAAAAGGTTCAAGGAAAGGTACAGAGGGGAAGAAGAGAAGAGGGCAAGCGCAAGAAGGGAAGGGAAATGTTATCCTAGTATCGCTGCAATGTAGAAGCAAGCTGAAAGTCTTACTGTCTTTTCTTTGTATATTCTTGGGCAGGTACTTTGAACTCTGGACTTAACTTCGAGGAAACTGCTGTTGTTCTCAAATGCTGCCTCTTTGTTGAAGAAGACGTCACTGGTACTTCAAACGTATCCGTATTACCAGCTGCAGTCTTATGTAAACACGCTCACCGATTTTCAGACTTAGAATCTGCGAAAGCGAGTTCACTGAAATTGTTCCGCAATATTTTCTCAAAATACTATGAGGAACAAACTACTAAACTCTAGGAATTTCTCTAGGAATTAACACACCAAGTACGCTCCCGTCATGAGGAATAGACGCGGAGCTCGGGAATCGTGCTGCTGTCTCTTCACGAAAGCCGTTGAAGTGCGCAGTTTAGAACTCGCGCATTCTTCAAGAGCACTAGAATGTGCGGACTACCAGGAATACTCTAAAGTCCATGGTGGCGGCCATCTTAGGGGTAGAGAAACTATGTACACTTATTAAGGAACTAACTCTACTAAATGGGGACTAAATTCTAGTAGCTGAAAATCCTTATGAGGGGCAGGGGTACCAAATGTTTGCCCGCTTGAGTTGGGACATTGTCAGAAATGCAAATCGCCACTTGGGAGCACAGATGGTGGCGACTCGATGAATCCTGACAGTACCCCCTCTCAAAGACCGATTTATCGGTCCTTGCTTGGATGGGTAACGTGCATGAAATCTTTTGAGCAGAAGTGGGGCATGAAGATGAACTACAGGTTCCCAAGATCTATCTTCTGGGCCATACCCCTTCCAATCTACTAAGTACAGAAGTTTCCCTTTCTTGTATTTAGAATCTAAGATGTCCTTGACTTCATATTCTGAGTGACCTTGGATATTTAGTGGTTCTGGAGGTTTATTCAACCGCATTTGAGGTTTAGTCTTTTTCAATAAAGACACATGAAAGACAGGATGAATACCTATCTTAGCTGGTAATTTTAATTTCACTGTCACTGGTCCCAAAACCTTTTCTACCTGGTAAGGACCCACATATCTTGGTTGTAACTTCCTGTTTCCTCTTGGTAGAGAGCCACACCTGATCTCCCACCTGATACTGTGGGGCTGACTGTCTATGCCTGTCTGCAAACCTCTTGTAAGAGGTCTTAGCTTTTATTAAATTGTGCTCTGCCGATTTATCAAGGGAGACTAAATCAGTGATCAAATTCTTTACTGCAGGTACTTCTAAGTCTTCCTGAGTTACAAAGAAATTTGGGTGACGACCGAAATTCAAATAAAACGGAGAGTAGCCTGTAGAAGCACTCTTCGCATTATTGCAAGCGAACTCAGCCATCCACAACCGATCTGACCATTCTCCGCCCTGATCGATGTTCTAATTCCTGGTTAATTCTTTCCGTCTGACCGTCAGATTCAGGGTGGTAGCTAGTGGACATTCTACTCTCAATTCCCAAACCCTTAAGGTAAGCCTGCCAAAAGTGGGAAATAAACTGAGGGACTCGATCTGATATCACTATCTTGGGAACTTCATGAATCTTTGCGATATTCTCGCTGAATGCTCGGGCCAACTCAGGAGCAGAGGGAGTCCCAGTCATAGGAATGAAATGACTCATCTTAGTGAAAGTGTCAACGATAACCAGGATAGTATCAATCCCCTTACTAATTGGTTAATCTACAATGAGATCCAGGGATATTGTATGCCAAGGATGAGTAGGAGTGTAAAGTGGTTGCAAAAACCCCTGCGGAGCCTGTCTACTCGGTTTACTTCGAGCACATAACTCGCAGGATTGCACATATAGTTTGACATGAGAGGACAACCCTGGCCACCAAAAATAACGCTGCACCAACTCCAAAGTCTTGGAAATTCCTTTATGTCCTGCCAATGGATGATGGTGGAGAAGTGTGGCTCAATGGTTAGAGTGGCAGACCCTGATGCAGAGGTCTAGCCCGGGACCAGGGTTCAATTCCCCGCCTCGGCGGGTCTTGGGCTCAAAAATTCCACGGACCTGATAATTATCGCCTCAGTGCCTATTCCAATCATGGAGTCCCACTCTGCAACTCTGGGCAATAGCTTGCTTAATCTCCACAACGGCCCCCACAACGCTAAGGATGCCTGGCCTCCACCTTGGGGGTGCCCAGGAGTGGACGCCTCACAGGGAAAGCCAGGATGGGTTCCACAGCGGTATTCGTACAAGCGCCTTGAGACCCTTGCGGGTGAGTAGTGCGCTATACAAGTATCAATTTACATTTACATTTACATCGTGGCAACCTTGTAGCGCCTTCTGTTGAAGAGTTGATGTAGGAAGATACAAAGCCTCCTTGTAGTAATGTAGCTGCTGATGAATACGTCTTCCTTCTCCAAGCTGGACCCACTGTTGAACCTCTTCTGGAGACAAACTCTTACGAACTTCATCCTGAAAGTTATCTAAAGAAAGAGTCCAAATTATCTTCTCTTCAGGAATGATAGATCTCAGTTCCACAGAATGTTCAGATTCTTCGGTATTCAAACAGGACAACGCATCCGCTTTCCCGTTCTTAGGGCCAGGACGATAGGTGATTACAAAATCAAAGTCTGCGAAATATAATGACCAACGTAACTGCCGTGGAGTTAGAGTTTTAGCAGTCTTTAAAAACTGAAGATTCTTATGGTCAAAAAATACCGTAACAGTATGTTTGGCCCCCAGGAAGTAGTGCCCCCAGTCTTCGAAAGCATCCTTCACTGCCAACAGCTCCTTTTCAGTGATGGTGTAATTCGACTCGGCCGGATTAAATTTTCGGGAACGGTAGGCTACCGGATGAAGTTGTCCAGTTTTAGGATGTCTTTGAGAGAGGACTCCACCAATTGCCTGATCGGATGCATCTGCTTCCACAAAAAAAGGTGTTCTGCAGGGTCGGCATGCAACAAAATGGGAGCAGTAATGAATTTCTTCTTCAAATCCAGAAATGCTTGTTCGGCCGCAGTTGACAAATCGAACTTGACCTCTTTCTTTAATAATCGAGTAATTGGAGCAATTAGCTGAGAAAATCCCTGAATGAAACGCCTGTAGAAATTGGCGAAACCCAAAAATCTTTGAATTTCCTTGATATTATGTCGCGCTGGGCAATTCTCCACTGCTTGCACCTTTCCAGGATCCATGGTGATTCATTGAGAGGAGATGACAAACCCTAAGAACTCCACCTGTGACACATGAAACACACATTTTTCCAATTTGACGTACAATTGGTGAGACTGCAATCGTTCCAAAACCAACCTGACGTGTTTGGAATGATCCTGTGGGTTCTTGGAGAAAATTAAAATGTCGTCCAAATAAATGATGGCAATCTTGTCGATCAAATCCCCCATGATATCATTAATGAAATGCTGGAACACTGCAGGCGCATTTCACAATCCAAAGGGCATCACACAATATTCAAAGAGACCGAACTTAGTTCTAAAGGCAATCTTCCATTCATGTCCTTCTTTCATTCGGTGGTAAGCACCCCGCAGGTCGAGCTTGGTAAAAATCTGAGCTTCTTTGATTTGATCCAACAAAACTGATATCAATGGTAATGGGTATCTGTTCTTAATAGTTACTTGATTCAGGGCGTGATAATCAATGCAGGTTCTCGAGCTTCCCTCTTGCTTCTTGGGTATAAAGAATAGGGGAGAAGATACTGGCGATACTGAGATGGCCTGATAAATCCATTGGCGAGATAACGATCCTGGTATTCTTTTAGATGATCATTCTCAACCTCCGTCAAAGCATAAATCCGACTACAGGGAAGGACAGCCCCAGGCTCTAAATCAATGGTGCAGTCGTACGAACGATGAGGTGGTAACAGCTCAGCTTCTTGTTCACTAAAGACTGCACAAAGTTCTCGATACTCAGAAGGAATTTCACCAGTACTAATGACCCCAATGGACTGACCTCCAAACGAAAGTAGTGATGCTTGAGAAGGTTCTTTTACATCTACCTTAGGACCAAAAAAATGTTCTAAACAAAATTTAGACTGCATGCTGACAGAACGATTTTCCCAATCAATGGTCGGATTGTGCATGGTTAACCACGGTAATCCTAAAATCAATTGAAAATGCGGGGCGTCGATCAGGTTAAACTGCAAAATCTCCCAATGTCCATCAGCTTGAATCAGCTCTAATTCTTCCGTATGACTGGTGATAGGGCCGGAAGTCAAGTTAGTTCTATCCACTGCATGAATGGATTCTTGTCTTTCTTTCTTGATGGCTCGAATTCCCATTTGTTGTGCATATTTGATGTCACAGAAATTACCAGTGGCCCCGGAATCTAACATAATAGCCACTCCTAATATCTGGTGCTCTCGAAACTTCAACGTCATATGAAGATTCACGTGTGGGGTCAAAGTCTGAAGAGTATTTAGAATCAGATGAGATTCTGGAGTCGACTTTTCTTCCTTCACCACCAGAGCGACTCTGCCTACTGATGCTCGCAACGTTCCCCTTAAGCGGTAATTTCGGGCGCTTGGCACATTCTTTCACAAAATGGCCTGAACCTCCACAATAAAGACATAACTTCTTCAATCGTCTCTGTTCCTTCTCTTCTTTACTCAACGGACCTCTTACTGCTCCAGTTTGCATGGGCTTGGGGTCTTTACTGTTCCCTTTCTCCATTCTCATTCGATCAAAACGAGGAATGTTAACGTTCCAATCCTTTCTCCTTTCTCCTTTACGTTCCGAATTACGAAAATCCAATTCCAACACCAAGTCAACCAATGCAGACAATTCAGTTGGCCGATTTGGGACTTTGGTTAAGGTATCCTTAATCTCATCTCCCAATCCCCGGTAGAACAAAGCCGCTCTCTTCTCTTCAGGCCAATTAGTTTCTAAAAGGAGCTTATTAAATTGAGTAAGGTAAGTAATTAGATCCTTTGAACCTTGACGCAACTCCAGCAACTCGTTGTCAGTGGCCGGGGAAATCCTTCTCCGATCAAAAATTCTAAGAAATTCACTCTTGAATTTGGCAAAATCATAAAGAAGAGGATCATCCCCACTCACCAATGGCATTGCCCAGTTGGCGGCATCCCAACCAAGATACGATAAGATGAAAGCTACTCTAGACTGAGCATCCGGAAAAAGTGTAGGACAACACATAAAGTGTAAAGAACACTGAGTTAAGAATAGTTGTGCTTTTTGGGGATCTCCTGTGAATCTTTCTAGGGCTGCTAGAGGGATCAAAGGAGAGACTGAATGAATTACTTGTGCCACAGTCTTAGGATCAGACCTAGGATTACAGAACTAGGATTACTGGTACTAGGAGCGGGAGAACTCTTAACTGGGTTTCCCATAGCTAACCCATCTACCTTCAGTGCTAAGGTTCTAGTCTCCTGACGAGAAGCTACTAATTCCAGTTTAAAATTTTTATTCTCCTCCCGCACTGCTCCTATTTCTCTCTGAATTCCCTCAAGCATATTTCCCAAGACCTTTAAATCCAACCCTTCAGCCATACTGCCCGGGTGAAGTAACACCGTGGGCACTTCAATCTGTCAGAAGGCACCAAACTCTTCGCGGAGGCAGCATTGAAGCTGTTCCCAATCGCCCGCCTCCCAGTGTCTCTGCAATAAGCTGAGTACACCAGCAAAGGGGGAAAAGGGGAAGTGGAAGAGAAAAAAGAGACAACTTGAAAACGGCTGCCACCAACAAGCTGCTTGATCTTGCAGTATTCTTCTGCTGCCTGTCCAATGGTGAGGTGTGCCTAATACACAGAAGGGATAGAGTAAACACAACAACCTACCTTTGTTACTACTATACTCTCTATACAAATAATTAGTCTTCTCCTACCAGCTGTTTCCAGGGCCTTGCTGCTCTTCTGTATTTATGGCGAAATTCTGTCAGGTGCTTTTTACTGAAAAGAGGAGGGACTTAATTACTAAGGGTTCAAAGCGATTAACCACCCCTAAACAGAATTATCTTAGTATAACTACCTGAAAAGCTTCCTGTTTTAGATGTACAAATTCCTTCTGGTGAGTAGTCAAAGCATTGCTTCTGATTAAGCAGTCTTTAGGCTTGTAATCCTTCGAGCGCGCAAAAAGGTTCAAGGAAAGGTACAGAGGGGAAGGAGAGAAGAGGACAAGCGCAAGAAGGGAAGGGAAATGTTATCCTAGTATCGCTGCTATGTAGAAGCAAGCTGAAAGTCTTACTGTCTTTTCTTCGTATCTTCTTGGGCAGGTACTTTGAACTCTGGACTTAACTTCGAGGAAACTGCCCTTGTTCTCAAATGATGCCTCTTTGTTGAAGAAGACGTCACTGGTACTTCAAACGTATCCGTATTACCAGCTGCAGTCTTATGTAAACACGCTCACAGATTTTCAGACTTAGAATCTGCGAAAGCGAGTTCTCTGAATTTGTTCCGCAATATTTTCTCAAAATACTATGAGGAACAAACTACTAAACTCTAGGAATTTCTCTAGGAATTAACACACAAAGTACGCTCCCGTCATGAGGAATAGACGCGGAGCTCGGGAATCGTGCTGCTGTCTCTTCACGAAAGCCATTGAAGTGCGCAGTTTAGAACTCGCGCATTCTTCAAGAGCACTAGAATATGTGGACTACCAGGAATACTCTAAAGTCCATGGTGGCGGCCATCTTAGGGGTAGAGAAACTATGTACACTTATTAAGGAACTAACTCTACTAAATGGGGACTAAATTCTAGTAGCTGAAAATCCTTATGAGGGGCAGGGGTACCAAATGTTTGCCCACTTGAGTTGGGACATTGTCCGAAATGCAAATCGCCGCTTGGGAGCACAGATGGTGGAGACTCGATGAATCCTGACACCGTTGATGACATCTGCTTTAAAACCTATGTTAGATATAGGCCGTGACAAAATCCTCGTCAGTGACTAAGTCCACGTCTATGACAATGACGCCTTCAACATCAAGGCCATCGTCGATGACAACACTGTCAACAATCACACCAAAGATGTCTCTCACCCCTCCATTGAGAGCCCTGTTGATGATGAAACCATCAAGCCTCTATTTACTTTCAACAGCAAGACCAGTACTGATGCCCAACTCCTCATCGAGGACACTGCCAATGACCTTATCAAGGACACCTTCAACAACAAAATTTGATATTCCAGACTTTTTTTCACCATTAAAAGTGACAGCAAATTTTCCAACTCAGATTTACAATCTGATATTGAGGTGGAGGTTAGTGACCAGGAGATTGCCTTGGATGTGGCTTGTAACGCTAAGTAATAACGTGAATTATCTGCTGAAATTTGAAGAATACGCTTTTGAGGAAGAATACTAGGAATACGAATATCATCTGTAGACTTTTACAGCTGAAATCCTCCACCACTGTATGTTCTCAACTTACTACTACACTAAAATGTAACAGATTATAAAGACCTTTCAGAGATGACTTTCTCAACAGCCCATTGGACAGCCATCATCTGTCCCACTTTTGGCACCACCCACATCTCCACCATCACCACCACTAATATCTACTCCACTGCGACAACCTCCACCACCTTCATCTCTTATGATACTGGAGACAGGTTTTGGTGGGTTCCAACCAGTTCTAAAATATGGAACATGAGAGTGAGCTCCTAGAAAATCAAGGCTTTGGATGGGGACAGGAGATTTAGGTGTTCAACGTCAACTTGATTCCACTTCGGAGAACATAGTCCTCTCTCAAACACTTATGTTCAGGGCGGCTGAAAAAGCCAAACTTCCTATGGCTTCAGTAAAATAGCAATGTTTTCTCTGGCTTCAAAGAGTAGCCATGCAAGACCACAAAGTTGATTCCCATACTGGATTTTGTGTGGCTGGAGGATATCAAACTTTTGGAAGACAAAATCTACTGTTCCAGCATTAATGCCCGTTAAAAAAAAAACAATAAAAACTACAGGGCCCGGGGCCATATGCTGGCATATCTGTAAAAGAATTCCAAATTGTGGACACATCACAAATGCAGTTGAAAAACTGGATCATGCTAGCTTCAGCAACTCCTAACAGAGACAGTGAGTGAGTAGATAACCTAGGAGTTTGAGTTTGTTTTTATGGTAGCACCCTTGATCAACGCCACAAATGCTTTGGCAATTCTGGGCCCTTACAATCATCAGATGTGGTAAACTGTTTTTCACTGAGCCATCTCATTCCGGAGGACAGCAGAGAAGAAGCCAAAACAATACTGAAAGAAGGAACAAATACATCTGCAGCCATCATTGATGCTGCAATGGATGTTTCTAATGCACGTTTCCGCCAATTGGCGGGAGCAGCCATGCTGAGAAGGCAAGAATGGCAGCTTTCCATGGCTTTCTGCCCAGAAGTACAAGCCAAAAATGTTTAATATGCCTTTGGCCGACTTACACTGTTTCATAAACACATAGGCGATGTTTGCAATATATAAAAATGGTCATGGGCACTACAAAATCCCTCAGGGCTTTGAAGTATATACGCCCTGGATCAACCAATTTTTCGTGGCTCAAGATGATCACAAACATACAGGGGAGGCGGCTTCAATGAATATGGAGGCCAAAGACTACCATATTAACCCAGAGCAGGGTGGAAATAAGCCAAAGACAAGGCTCTGGCAGATCTTCGGAAGACTAAAGAGCACTACTCAGTCATGCATCCAGGACAACCAAAAAAGCACTTGACTCTTCACAACTGCCCTGCCCCTCCATCCCAAAATCATCAGATGGATGGGGAGAATTAACCTTTTTGTCCCCGTATGGTAGTTGATAACATTGGACAGATGGATGCTACAGATTGTACATTCAGTACACACACTCAAATTTGTGTAGAAACTACCAGTTGACCCACCTAGAAAGGATTAACATCACAACTTGGTGGAGCTACAATAAGACATTCTGCTCCTCCTTCTCCTGAAGGGAGGAATAGAGTCTGTCCCATATTTCCAGAGAAACCAGGTGGCCTATTCCAGATTCTTCTTAGTAAAGAAGAAAATAGGACAATGAAGCCCTGTTCTGGACCTCAAGGAATTAAACAAGTTCCTGAAGAAACAGTTGTTTTGCATGGTAACACTTCAAGAAGTCCTCTTGATAATTCAGGAAGGATACTACCATAGCTTCCTGGATCAATCAGGATGCCTATTTTGACATACCTATACACTAAAACTACAAGAAATACTGATGCTTTACAGTGACGGGGCAGCACTATCAATTCAAATCACTTCACTTTGAGCTCAAGCCTGCAGCTGTTGCTGCCTACCTGAGACAACAACGTTACTGAGTATACCCATTCTAGGGCGACTAGCTGGGAAGAGGCAAATACTTCTATAGCTTGCTGCATCCACATGTTTCACAGAGTAGGTTTGACACTAAAAATCGAAAAATCTTCAATCGAGTCAGTAACTTGGGAGCAATCCTGGGCTTGCATCTGGGAAACACCTTTCCATCATCTGTAAGAGAACTGATGCTCCAGGCCAGGGCAAAACCTTTTCATCTAAGCGAACTGTGATGGTCAGACTATACAAATATGTTCTGGGTCTGATGTCATCCTGGATAGAGTTAATACCTGTTTGCTGGCTCAGAATGAGATGCCAAGAACTGTACAATCAATGCAATCAGATAGACAGCTTTTGGGATGACATGGTGCAGGTGAAAAGAGGAATCAAGCAAACGCTGCTGTTTTAGAGGTTTTCATCATATCGAAATGGAGGTCTCCCATTTTAATCTTCATCATACAAAATGGTATTTTCAATGGGTGTATCAATGGAGGGCTGGAGTGCACCCACATGCGGTAGCTAACAACCAGAGGTCTCCGGTCAGACATGAAAAAATGCTTCACATAAATGTCCTAGAGCTACAGGCCATAGAGTGGGCCAACATGTATTCCTTCTGAGACTAGCCAGACTAGCAGTTCTCCTTAAGTCAGACAGCATGAATTCGATGTATTACATCACAAGGCAAGGATATAACAAATCCCATTCACTGTCAGAAAAGGCACAGATACTGTGGGACTGAGCCATCTCCATCCAAGTGAACATCACAGTGGAGCATCTCTCATGATGCCAAAACAATCAGGCATACACACTTAGTTCAGCTCTATCAGACTGACAAGAAATGTAGAACCACCAAAACCATTTGAATGATATATTCTGCAAATGGGGCTGTCTCACACTTAACCTGTTTGTGACCGTGGAGAACGACAAAATGCCAGTACTGTGCCAGCAGGTCTGGCAACTAAGTGGGAATCTAGTGCCTTTTCTATCAAATGGTCAGATGCCTTTGCATACGCCTTTTCTCCGTTTTGTCCAATCCCTACAGAACTGATGAAAATAAATTACTGTTCACTAATTCTCATTTCCCAGCATTGCCACACCAGTACGCATACAGCAAACTTTTAAGGCTTCCACATATCCAGCAGCGCCACTTCTCATCTCCAGCCACAACAGCGAGATTCTCTACCACAATCTCAAGTCACTCAGCTTGACAGCCTGGTACCTTACCACCTAAAGTTCACTGCAGGAACAGCCAGGCGCAGGTACACAACAAGAAAGGCTTAACATGTATAGTGAGAGTGTTTCTGTGCATGGTATAAAAACAAGGGCTTCCATCCAGTTTCTGTGCTGACATTTAGAATTCTTACATACTTGCTGGATTTAGCCCGTAGTTGCCTTCAGTCTTCTTAAGTGAGAGTCCATCTATTGGCGATATAAAGAGTTAGATGAACAGAAGACAATTTATTGTAACTGCTTTTGCAAAGAATCAAAACTGATTTTGAAGGGATTTTTTAGGGCCTTCTCTCCTTTATAGCACTCTCCTACAACTTGGGAGCGGAACACAGTATTAAACCAACCCCGCTGCCTCTCTTTGCTCCCATCCTTGAGTGCATCTGAAGTTAGTCTCTTAGAAACCGGGCTTGCCTGCTTGCCCTCACATCAGCAAGTAAAGACTTTGGCCGACGGGGGGGGGGGAAGGGAGGCATTCACCATAAAGGATCCTTTTTTCTATGGTTTGCTGAAGACAAATTCGTTCTATGAATAAATCCAAGGTTCTAGCCCAAAGTCTTTAAAGGCTTTCATCTAACTGAACTTGCCATTCTACATTCCTTTTCCCATATTCTTTGTACTCCAAATGTAGAAACATGAATTCGATTTTGCATGGGCAAGACAAAAGAGTTACACACTTCTGACCAACTGTTTGAGTCCTTTGAGTCCTTTGGCCACCCAGGAAGAGGCTGACCCCATGTCCAAGCAGAATATAGCACGTTGGCTGTCAGCTGTATCACCTTCTGCCACAATAAGACAAATCCCCCACTCCAGGGTAGAGTGAGAGCCTATTCCCCCAGAAGCATGGTAACAACTGCTGAATTCTGTGCTGCGGTGCCTCTGCCAGACGTACCTTGTGCAGCCAATGTGGATGAGCAGTCACAGGTTCACCGAGCACTGCTGCCTGGATGTGGGTGTAGTAGCGGATTCAGCAGGTGGGAAGGCAATCCTCTGCAACCTGTTTCAGTGAAGGCGAGCATGTATCTTTCTTTGTCTTTTTTGTTACACACTGCTTGCTATTCTGACTCAAGCATGTGACAAAATAAGTATGTTATGTTTTAAGTCGCCCATATCCTGTATGTTTTTTAAAGTGTAACATGACTTATTAGGCCCCCCCTTAGGCTTGATTGTTTTTTGTGCGTTTTTAACCTTGTTCCATTTGATAGAGTCTACCATGTAACTGCTCAATTCTCCATTCTTTTTGCCCTTGTCAGTCAGGGCACATGCACCAACCTGACTGGCAAGACAGGTAAGAGCAGAAGTTCAGTCTTCCTTGTAGCAAATTAAACTGCTTAAAAAAATCTGCTCCTCTCGCCCTTCAAAAACCACCCTTTGGTTTTTAGTAAAGCAGTGAATTCCTCTCTGTAATAGCTTAAAGCAATTTTTAAAAATCAAAAATACTGCTATGGATGACATATTTGGTCTAAGAAAACACTAACCAATTTATCATATCTGTGAAGATTACACTGGACCCCTGTGGTTGCCACACTTTCCTTTAAGACCTCCTTTCTGTAGAAGGTTCTGACACAGCTACCTTAAAGTTAAGAATACACTGCCCTACCAGCTTTCTATTTCCACAGAATGGTAACCTATTGGTACTGTCCCGAATAAGACTGACTAACTTTTCCCTTGATTTCTCGATGTCTCTGGAATGACCCATGTATATGCATCCACAAAGCACCCGCCTCATGCAATTCAGGATGAAAATCATAACACTTCTCTTCTGCATTGGTTGTCTAATATAAAACAGCCCACCAGGCTTATGTAACCTGGTAATCAGAAACCCAGGCCTGTCATGCAAACAGTGCTTGGTTTTCTGCCTGTATGACAAGCTAACGAGCAGTGCTTGTATTACGGAGCCATTTTAGTTCAACCACGAACTGTAGCTTTGTGTTGATTTCAATTGCAAGTTGCAAATGTGCTTAGTAGCTAAGGGTGCTGAAAGATACAAGACATAGGCCGTGAAAATGTTCTTGAAACACAAGAGCGTGTTGTTGGATCTTTATTCCAGTCGGGGGGATTCCAGAAATGTGCACCAGGAGTTTAGAGGCAACAGTCTCTTTTTTTGGAGAACAGAGCTTGATGAAGGCTGGCTTTCCCCATTCAGATAGGCTGTGAATTGATAATTTGTGCAGCTCTGTAGGATGCATCATATTTTATATTTTAGTAGCCATTCTTTGAGTATCAGAGATATGTCTTCCCAGTGATTCTTGTTCTCAACAATTGAGTATGAGAATTTTAAAAGGTTTGCAGGGTGAGCAAGAGTATGTCCAATCAGCTACTTATGAAAATAAAGGATGCTATTTTCTTTAGTATTTTGTGCATGAAATTTTAAGGTTTTACAACATAGTCTATTTTTTTTAAGGAGTAAGGGATTTATCTATGTGCTGCATATGTTTGTAGCTCCGGGTGCTACAAAATATATGAGCTAAGTTGGTGTGAGTGGACAAGGAGGCAAATTCTAGAGGCTTTTTTCAACTGGAGTAAAACAATTGTTTTGTCTGCATTACATTTTAAGAAACTTTGGGAAACCTAATGTCCGATTTTCCCTGCAGTTGTAGATAATAGGATGAGCAGCAGCCATACATTTCACTGTTACTTGGGTAGGAATGGTAACACTCAATAATTGTGGATAAGGGAAAGTAGAGGTCTGGTGTAGATAGGACAGATGAACGAAGAGCCATGAGTTCAATGAACGCGAGTGAGTGTGATCGTCCTCTTAAAAAGTCTGTATCAGGTGATAGATATTACTAGATGTCCTAGGGCTGATGGCAATCTTAGATTGGTATCTTCTCTAATGTACGTTATGCCATCATAAAATTAAGAAGATCGCCCTCTTTGGAAACCCATTTCACATTCTTAAACACTTGACAGCTTTCATTTTAATCCAATGACCCACTGAATATTCTGACTTCAATTTATGGGAACGGCGAAATCTCTCTGTCGATCCATTGCCAACTTACAGCTGCTTCGCATCTACAACCAGTGGCACCTACACCTACTGGTATCTGTGCCACATCCCACCAGCACCTGGATCCACAGACTCCTACACCACTTTTGCGCCCAGTACTGTGACCCAGCCTCTCACGCCCCACTCCCATCTGCACCACACCTCTCGCACCCCCCCACCCACCTGCACCACACCTGTGCGCAATGACATCTACAGCCACCTTTACATTCATCACGCCATTAGCACTTGCACCCACTGCCTCTCTGTAGCAGCTTCACCCACTGGCACCAGCACCCACTGCCTCAGGTGGCACTGCCACACACAGGTGATTGCACCTCATTGGTGTACATTAGCACCTGGAAAGGACATGCTACTATTCGCAGCTTCCCTGCATGGCATTGGCACTGGCACTGCAGCTGCCCTGCGCTTGCGCCTATCAATCGCTGTTCTCACTTGCAGCCGCACAGAGTACCAGCAGAGACAAAATACTCAGATGTTGGGACGGGGAGACTTCAGGACACAGAGGGACAGCACACTGGGAAGTGACGACTTGGGGAACGTGGGCGGAGAGCCAGGTGGGCTTCAAGTGCCCAGCTCAAAGGAACACCGCAACAGGTGAGCACAGTCAGAGTTAGGGCTCTGGGGACGACCTTCTCACTAGTAAGATTTGCATACTAGTACCACTCGCACTCTGAAGCTACTCACTCTTGTGTGACTCATACCTGAGCGAGCTGCACACACACAAACGAGAGAATACTCACGGACGTTGAGGGAAAACATTGCAGGCGTGGATAACATGCAAGAACTGAGGCACTGAAAGTGGAAAGAAGAGAATAATGGGGAAACGTGAGTAGACACACACACACACACAAGGCGAAACAGACAGACAGACAGACAAAACGTTGACATAGGGAGGCATTGGAAGACGCACATCCTGAGATATGAAAACACTGGCGAACGCAGGCTCAGGGAGGACCTGGACATGGGGGTAGGTGGACACAGACCCAATGGGAGCAAGGACAGTTAGGCATGGACATGAACTTAGACCTCAACCTGATGAACCAGGCACAGGCATTGGAGACACCCAAAGGAAACACATACACACAAGGATGTGCGCACTCGTGATGAACCACAGACACACGTGAGAGCCATGTATACGTTCCCAATAGTGTAATATGACAGGTCAGATATCCTGGTAGTGTTCCATTGCAAAGGGCAAGGCCTGAGATCTCACTTGGCGCACTTTGTCAATCTCTGGATGAGATGTCTCACACAAAGCTGAAGAAATGGTGGTGGATTGCAGTGGCTAGCCAGAAACAATGTTCACACTAGATATCTCACGAGGAAGGATGCACGCAACACACTTGTGTGCCCTAGAGGTGGGAGATGGATTATACTATGGACAAAATTAAACACTGTTCGACTATAACTGTGTGGGAGGCCGTGGTCTTTTTCTGATCTTGCCTGGGCAGAGCACGAAACATAAGTGACTGTTTCGAATCACTTTTATTTTTTGGCCCTTCCTTCCACCTTTAGACCACCATTGCTGCCTTGAAAGAGGAGAACTGCCGACAGCAACTTGCTGGAGAAAGACGTCTCCAAGACACCGTTCAGAAGTTTGAGGATGAGAAGAGGCAGCTGATCAGAGACCATGACAGTGCAATCAAGGTAACATAGACCAATAGGAGACAATGCATTAAATAAACAACACTGCAAAGTATATTTTCCAAAGACTCTCCCTTGATGGTGTTAACCGAAAAAATCAGCATCATCCTTCCAGTAATAGACTTCTCTAACTGTGAAGCAGAGAAATACATCTTCTGAAGGCATTTTACATGAAATATAATTTATAAGGACATCTTACATGTATTAAAGTGGCTGACTGAGATTTATTCTAGCATTCCTTCCATCAAGCTGTTGTATGTTGGATCTTACATTTATACCTGTTGACTCTTATTAACCAGAGTAGGACCAGGACCGTAAATTGCCCATCATTAGCAAATCACATAGCTAAAGCAAAGACCTCCATTTGAAAATCAGTATTTTTATCAACTTTTAAGGATAAGCTATTTGGGTGTTTTGCAAGGTATGGAAAAACTGCATGCATTTGTGTTTGCTTTGGGCAATGTTTATTTCAGAGAAATCAACAGTTAAAACTGGCCCACCAGCCATAAGCAGCCCAAAAACAGCCCATACACTGTCCTGTCAGACCAGCCCTTTGGGCACTGCAATATTGCCATATAGGCCAATCTGACCCTTCTCTTAACTCAATTTTGTTATATTCTATTTTCAGCGTAACCAACTTATTCCCTGTGTAGATTTCAATGGGGTCACCCTGTTAGGAAGATGCATTACCTCTTAAATTACTTCTTGCCTCAGCAGTCTGTAAATGGGTTGCATTACCAGGAAATCTTCATTAGTGTCTTTCTAATTGTTTTTCTTAGGTATGCTAGTTAGGTGCCTCTCTCCCTCATTTCCTGTGTTCTGTGGTGTCACTCTTAGGAGGAGGATGTGGCCTAACGGCCAGAGCGGTCGTCATTGAAGCTGACAAACCCGGGTTTAAGTCTGGGCAGGGAAGCTCAACATTCTGTGACTGGACAAATCACTTAATCTCCCCTTACCTACCAAAAATGAATGTGTCTATCTGTAACGTAAGTGGTGCTCATGTACAGCACTCTGATTCCTTCGGGTCGGGTTGCCGCTATATAAAACTCCTTACATTATTATTTTTTTTAAAGTAATAAGTGCTTGCACCTCTCCTTTTCTCTTTTTGAACCGCCTCCATCACATTGTTGATCACATTTGTCTTCCTGTCATTGAAAAGCGATTATCTGAATGTCTCTGATATCCAGCTCTTAATGTCCTCCCAAGTTCTCTCAACCCCAGGCTCTCCATAATAGATTTTCGTTTCTGTTGTGCCCTTTGTCTCTGTCTTTCTCAGTCTATACCATTGATCCTATTCCACCCTGTTTTACATATGGCCACCTATGATCAAGGCTTCGCCTTTTTAGGTCTCGTAGAGAGACCTATTACTGTCAAACCAGAAAGCTAAAACCAGGCGGATTTTGCCGAGTGCATGTGTGTCCGTGCACGCGCTCTCCATTTGCTTCCCGAGCCGCCTGCCTGTGCACACACATCAAAGCCATCAGCCTCCCTCCCACCTCCCCCCTAATTGCTTTCCCTTATCACGGCCACGAGGCCGTGAGTTACTTCAAAGGGATCTGCTCCCCGCCTCCCCCCCCCCCTGCCACTTGTCTTGTCTATTGAGCCTTTCTCACCTCTCTCCTTATCTCCTTTTCTCTCCCACTAGCTTCACTTCTGTGGTTTTCTGCTGTCAACCCTCATTTCTTCCTTCCACTTTATTCCCTCCTGTCTATCGTTCTCTTTCTATGTATATCCAAGTCACCTGCCTCACCTCTGCTATTTTCTTTTCTCTTTTTTCCTACACCTATGTTTCTCTATCCACTCTACCCCCAGAATTTTCCCACTCTATTTTCTTTTCTAATCTCCTCTTTTGTCTAATCGCCCTCAATCTTTTCACCTGCCTTTCTCCCTGTTTCACCCCTGCATTTGCTTCTCTGTCTGCCTTTAACAATTTATTTTCGCTTTTACTTTCTACATGTAATGGTCTCTATCTCTGTGCCTCTCTCCAGACTGCCAACCCCTTGTTCTTTCTGTGTCTCACTCCCCGCAGTCACTAACAGCCCTGGCTTATCGTTGCCAAAACTGTTTGCTATCGAGTATCCATTTCCAACCTTGCATCCAGCAACAGGCTGTACTAGAGTGACGTTTTATAAATCACGCAGCAATTTGTTTAAAAAATCCATGCTGTGTTCATCCCGGTCACATTCGGTACTTTTAACTGGCCTGTCCGGCTTCACGGCGGTCCCTCCAAACAGCCCTTTCTTGCATTGACTCAGGGGAGTTCGCATAAACACGTTGCTTAATCAGCTATTGAGTGCATGTGATCTCTGGTGGGGCCTGCCTGCACTCTCTGCCTCCATCACAAGGGTAGATGGCCTGTCTCTCTATTTGCGTGACATTGTTTGCCTTCTCATTGGAAACAGTGCAGCCCATTATTACGTTTCTCCCAGTGGTATTTCTAGCAGCGACCTCCAAAGTGTTCACTTTCCCATGCACACAGCACTCTGGTGCCAAAAATTACTTAGAAGACTTTGGAGGCAGTTAGACTCCCACGGTTAATCAATCAAATCAATCAGGATTTATAAAGCGCAGATGCCCTTGCCTGGTGTTGCTGCAGTTTGAAACATCTTGTCATGGAGGTCTTTTTATTTATCTTTATTCAAGACTTTTCAGACATCCATGCCTCTTCAGTGGATAGTTTGTGATTTTAAATTCGAAGTTTGGCTGTCGCTTGGATGCAAGTTGCATAGAACAATTTACATTAAAGTATAGTTCTGTTTTTATTATGCTCTGGCAAGTTTAATGTGTGGGTTCATGTAACTATTATTGAAGTATTCTGCTTATGAAGCTGCTGGTTGTCAGACCTAAGTTGTGGGCTATACTGCATGATGTGTTGCAGCAACTGTGTGATGTTTATTCCATGCCAGAGCCCCTTCAACCAAAACTGTAAGTAAGATCTAATTCATATGCTTGTAAAGAGTACATTTCTTTCTGGTGGTCTCTTAACCTCATTACTGGAACCACATATTTTCACTCCATAATACACGGGTAAAATACATTGTCTGACTCTGCTTCCTGCTTGTTTATCTCCAAGTCTCTCTTTCCTTCTCTCTCTTTTCAGTGTGATTCTACTGACAACACTTGTGCACTAGTCCTACTAGAGCACAACTGCCGTTTTATTTTTTTTCTGTTTTCAGTGTGATTCCACTGACAGCACATCTACCATTCTGCGCTCCCTGGCAATGGGTCAATGTGCTAGTTATAGAGTACTTGTGTGTTCGTACACACACCCCCCACACAACCCCCCACACACACACACCACACACATACAACCCCCCCACACACCCACCCACCCACCCACACACACACGCACACACAACCCCCCACACACACCAAACACACAACCCCCCACACACACCTAGACCCCCCACACACACAACCCCCCACACACAACCCCCCACACACAACCTCCCACACACAACCTCCCACACAACCCTACCCACACAACCCCACGCACACAACCACCCAAACACACAACCCCCACACACCACACCCCCCACACCTCCACAACACCCCCACACACACAACTCGACACACAACCCCACACCCACACAACCAACCACACACACAGCCCCCCACACACACAACCCCCCACACACCCCCACCCCCACACACACACACCCCACATACAACCCCACACACACACACACAACCCCCCGCACACACACAACCCCCCCACACAACCCCCACACACAACCCCCCCCACACACACAACCTCACACACACAAAACCCCACACACATACAACCCCAAACACAAGCAACCCCCCACACACACAACCACACACACACAACCACAAGCACATACACAACCACACTCAACCACACACAACCACACTCAACCACGCACACAACCTGCACACACAACTACCCCCCCACACACACAACCCCCCACACCCAACCCCACACAAACCCCCACACAACCCCCCACACACACAACCCCCCACACACAACCCTTCCACACAGTCTATCTATCTATCGCCATCACTCTATCACTCTATCTATCTATCTTTTGCCCTCACTCTATCTGTCACCCTCACTCTATCTATCGCCCTCACTCTATCTATCTATCACCCTCACACTATCTATCTATCACCCTCACACTATCTATCGCCCTCCCTCTATCTATCGCCCTCACTCTATCTATCTATCTATCGCCCTCACTCTATCGCACACAACCCCCCACACCCACCACAGAATCACTCAGGGGCACCACAACATCACTCAGGGGCACCACAACATCACTATGCACTACCACAGCATCACTGAACGCCACAGCATCACTCAGCGCCACCACAACATCACTCAGCGCCACCACAGCATCAATCTGTGCAACCATTCAACAACAACTGGTTTAAATATGTTCTCTCAATGTTTCAAGCTTTATTACAAATGTCACAAAAAGATGTTAATATTTCACTTCTGTTCTTGGATTTTCGTTACAATAAAATACACTGAACATAATCTTCACAAACGTTATTTACAAAAGTTAAAGCTATTGCCATTATAAATTACAATAACTTTTATGTAAGTATTAATTATTTTAAAAAAATTAAAAGCCATTGTTATTTGTAATATCAATACATCTAAGTCACGTAAATACAACACATATTGCATTACAAATACTATAGGTGTCACATTTGCGAAAGTTAAAACCATTGGCATTGTAAATGACAAAGCTATTAATTTCGCTATTTTCAAAACCAACACATAAATAAAAGATTTGGCATTTACAATACCAATAGCTCAAACTTTCCTAATACGAGACCTATGGCATTGCAAATGCTTGTTTTGTCTTGAGTGTATCCACCCACATCTCTTTTGAGTCGTCCGTCTTTCGCTTTGTTTTTCACTATCAGTAAGATTTTCTCTTTCATCTCTTAATAAGCACAAATGACTAGTTTACCGCCAAGGCTAGTACTTGTCTCTTGGTTGTACTTCCTGTGCATGCCCTAATTTCCAGTCAGTTTGAAATGCTGTTGTTTGTCTAATATTCCATCTATCATCTCCTGTCCAATCCTGCCTCTGCCTCCCTCGGCTGCTTCCTCTCTCTGTTTGCTTTACATTCCGCTTTATGCAATGTGTTTTTTTAACCCTTTCGATGCTGATGACGAGCTCAGCTCGTCATCACCCACGGGTGTCGTGTGCTGATGACGAGCTGAGCTCGTCATAGTGCCACTAAAATGGCATTTTCCAGCACACAGCGGGAAAACGCCTAGCAGCCAAGAGGTTAATCTCCTTGCTTTTGGCCTTTTTTCTCTTTACTCTTTCCTTCATACATCCAATCCCACACTTCCTGTGGTGCCGAACTGTGGAAATTTGTTTTGTTGTTTTGGTCCCCCTCCTTTCCATTGAAACACACATGAAAGCAGTGTATCTTTCCTATGCCTTTCCTTCCTTCCCACCTCATTATCCTTGAGCTCTTCATTACTTCCACCATTCGGCTCTGATGCATCATTTTCTCATTTCTATACACTGCTGTACAAATGCCAAGTGTTATACAGTACAGTTGGCAGTTATGCAGAAATCTCGCTCTAAACTAAATTAGTAAATAAATAGGTCCATATCAATAGACTTCATCTGGCTTGTTTCTTCAAAAATCTGTATGAAACCTTTAGACCCTTGACACTAATGCAGGCACCCCTTACACAACAGGCTTCACCATCATCGCAGTGTTGAACCAATGAGACATTTGCTGCAAGAGCTCTCCTCTTCGTGTGTCCCTTTCTCGCCAGGATCTCAAAGCACTCTAAAGTATCCGAAAGAAGAGCTGTAGATTCCCAAAATACGACAACAAATTAAACATGCTACCGATGCAGGCACTACACCTCACTGCAAGCGCCTCTACTTTACAGACAGGCACTGCATTAAGATCAGCGACATGTAGAATCCTACATATGAATTCACAAGTCCTTGAAGAGGGACTATAAGAGACAGACCTGTCTTCAGAAAGGAATCCTTGCATTCGAGAAGTGAGGTCATGACTGGAAGCAGTGAGCATAACAAGCAAGAAGGGCACCAGGACCGTGATCATGAAGGCGTTTAATCAAATGACCCCAGAATGTGACATGGCAGTGCAGAGTGTCAGGGAATATTAGTTGATTTGAGGTGCACAGCCAAAATGCCTAGCCTATACAACAAAAGGTGGTTAGGGTACCATTACTTTATTTTTCTTTGTCATGTAGGCCGCTATATGATTGCTTCAGAGCGCTGAGGAAGTCAAGGTAAGGCAAGGGGTCAGATAAAGAGGCAGGGCAAAAAACAAGCAAGTTCAGAAATGTGGGATCTTTAAGTGTGGCAGAACAGATGGGTATTCATCACTCTGTGCATCATTGCTGAGGCCTGTCTTGGAGAATTCTGTCTGTTTCTTCAGGCCAAGCTCCCAGAGACAGTCTACAAGAAATTATAGTGCATGGTCTTGTATATTACACCGTTGTTGGCATGGTACTAAGACACATTTTTGTGCAGCTGTCGATTTACAGTAATGCAGTAATACCACAGGTTTGCACCGGCAAAAGACTGATGGATACCAAATCCAAGTGCATGCAAAAAACATACTGTGATTTATTTATTTATTTTTGCAATTTTTTTGACATGTCTTTCTGCAAAACTCTTTTGGTTTCATACAGTGCGTAATGCTATTATCTTAGATTTAGCATGGACCTTTGAGCAGGGCTTTAATGGAAGGAAACGTCCACTGACCTACTGGATGGGGGTTGTATGGTCGAAAGACAAGTCAATGTGACTTTATAAGAGTTTTGCGCCTCTTTTCTGGTTAGACAGGTTTGAGTTAAAAAATCCGTGCCAGAAGTCTTCTGACGAGTGCTTTTTAGGTCTCGCCCTGGAATTCGCATCCGAAGGATGCGTCCAGGTTGGAGACTTATAGTTATCTGACTCGGGGGAATGAGGACAAGAAAGTGTTACGAGCTTTTGAAGGCAGATTTGGGTGCGCGAACGTTCCGTCCCCCGCCGTGCACATGCGCGCGCATATACGCAAACAGCAGACAAGACACTCGCTCACACACACCCCCTCTCCCCCACACAGTCACACACACAGACTCCAAGACACATACACACACGCACGCACGCTCACACACATACACAGCCCCCGACCGCCGCACGCGCACACACACATGCCCCTCCACCCTTGCAGCTCAGGCGCGCATATACACAAACAGACAGACACTCGCTCACACACACCCCCTCTCCCCCCCACAGTCACACACACAGACTCCAAGACACATACACACACGCATGCACGCTCACACACATACACAGCCCCCCACCGCCGCACGCTCACACACACACATGCCCCCCCGCCCTCGCAGATCATCAACAAGGCGAAGCCACCCTCACCGGCTTCCTTGGTGCGGCGGCGGCGGCTCCTCTCATTGGCAGCTGCAGGGCCCGGCAGCAGGACTCTTCCTCACTCCTTCGGCCCCGGGGCGCAGGGTAGGCTCCTGCCTGCTCCGGTGCTCCAAACAGCCGCGGCTCTTCCGTGGGAGGCGGGGTAGGCTCCTGCCCTCCTACTTCCTGTTTCCGGTTGTCCCGCCCGACCTGCCTGACTTCCTGGTTGCAGGCCGGCGGCTCGAGCTCTGGACGGACTGCAGCACGCGCTCTCGCGAAGATTTCCCTGCCCTCGCAGTTGTTGTAAGGTAAGAGAAAACTGCAATCCGAGTGCTCGGCCTTTCTTTTTAAGGCCTGCTAAATGAAGTGTCACGCCTTATAAGCTGTGAGGGTTTTCATTGTGACCTATGGAGCCACATTGTCCCTATACTTCGACTGATGTGTATCTAGAGCATTCATCCCTCATGAAGGTGTAAAAACTCAAAAAATGGCCAACATGCCTTAGTCGTCCAAGTCGTGTTTTTGTGCAGCTTACATTAGAAAGTGCTATTGTACTGTAACATTTATGTAGCACTTACTAGCCTTTCGTGGACTGCTAAAGCCCTTACTGGCACGGATGGTAAGCTACACCATGTGGGAATGTGGCTGGGAGGGTGCGTTCCTTGTTTTGAGCGTTTGTGGGAAGTAGTTGTAGGTTGTGCAGGATGAGTACCAAAGTGCAGTTATTGAGTTATTAAGGATCGTGTGCTTAACATTGTGATGGAATGGAATGTGAGAGTTAAAAGCACACCTGTAGATGTGTGGTATGTACGCCGGCAGTTCTGGTTAGCTCTGCATTTCCCCATATGATATATATGTTAGGCAGAGGTCTAAAGAAGGGGAACCAGTTGCATTTTATGATAAATAAGATAATAGATTTACAGAGGAGTACATATTGCATTACAAATGCTATAGGTATCACATTTGCGAAAGCTATAACTATTGGCATTGTAAATGACAAAGCTATTAATTTCGCTATTTTCAAAAACAACACATAAATAAAAACTTTGCCATTTACTTTGCCATTTACAATACCAATAGCTCAAACTTTCCTAATGCGAGACCTATTGCATTGCAAATGCTTGTTATGAATATGGCATGTTGCTCACCAACAGACTCTGTTGGGAGATCAGGATCCACCCTGATTGGTATTCCATTTACCTTTGGTGACAAAGGCACATTTGACCACTCTTTGACATTACTAAATTGTCGGCAGATTATAGTTTTGCAATTTGAGTCTTTTTATCTGACTTCAGGGGGCATCGGCATAAAGGACTTCGCTTGGCAATCCCTGTAGTATGTACAGGCTTGTTCACCTAATTCCATCTGAATATGTAAGGTGGGTTTCTCATTCTCATGTTGCCCCTCACCCACAGATGTATGTTTCCCTGAAGATTATAGGATGCTCAAAAGGGTTTAATGATAGTTAGTGTGTACTATCTCCTACCTCTTTTGCATGTCCCCTTGCTCTGCTCCCTGGATTTCCTCTGCTTCTCGAATTGATTGGGAAGCCGAGTGCATATGTCTGGCTTTGGATACATAAAAAGTGAATGTAGGATGTGTTTTGCTGCACTGGACCTGGTGCTAAATCCGGCCCAACAGCTTGTGACCAGGCCAAACTAACACTTGAACCAAGAAATGTCAAAAAGGCATGGCGAAGCATGTACAGTACTTACAGGGAAGATGGGCTGCCTGTCCCACCATCACATTAAATGCGTTGTGTGTCTGTCTGGAAAACAATATTCTAACAAAACAGGAGAATAATTTCATCTCAAACTGAATGCCAAATGTGGTTGCCATTGAATTTAATTGGACAGTTCAAATGGTCCAACTGCCCAGGGACAGGGAATAGGATCCCTCTGCAGGATATCCCCCTTTAACTCAAGGAGCTCTGACGTGTGTGTGGAGAAAGGCGAAAACCAGAGGCAGCATTCTTGGCTCCCATCCTTCATGGGATAAGGACTGTACCAACAGTACTTGGAGGAACATGTACTGCTTCTGAAGGAATCCCGCAGGTGCACGCACCTCCCTGCACGAAGAGTATCTTCCCTTTTCAGACCGAATCTGAGTTAAGCATTCTGAATCTTGCCATGAGAAAGTGGGAGAAACCGCGCTCAACTGCTGCACAGCACGACACGCATCTTCTCTTCTCGTGCCCTCTGCTCATCAACTGGACTCTGCGTGAGAACTGTTGAGTTTGTGACACCGTATGTGTGCACCCTTCGCTTCCATGCTTCTGCACTCAATGTGGTGTGTATGATAAAGTGCGGCAGTGTGCCTGCACCCTCTATTGCTGTGCACCTTTGCCCCATGAAGCGCCAGTGATAGGGTGAGGTTCTTGAGCTTGCACCATGCATGCACTGCAGTGCTCTTTCTGCGGCAGTGATATCTGTGTGAGCAGGGTCAGCCGCCATGGTTTGCGGGTGGCGGGCACGCAAAAGGGCGGAACGGTGGCCAATTAAAAAAATGTATATATTTATATATATAATTTTAAAAAACACCTTGCTGCGCCGAGTCCCGTGTCTTCTCTCCCTGTCAGACAGGCACAGGAAGAGTACAGCCAAGCTCCCCTGGCCAATCACAATGCTGCAATGCAGCGTTGTAATTGGTTTGGCGCGTCCTGGTTCGACGCTGAACCAGGGAATGGGAGCCTTTGGTTGTTCTCCACGCGAGCTGTAATGCAGCCTGCATGGAGACTGGGGAAAGTACGCATGACTGGTTTGGGCAGCCCGAGAGCACCGACCAAACCGTCACTGCGCACTTAGGAGTGAGCAAACCACTCTTTTCCTGCCCTGCTCCGAGAGAGGAGCAGCCCCGCCCACCTCCCTGCCCGACTGCGAAGAGGCAGGAAACCTAAAATGATGATAACTCTTATTATCATTTTATGTTTCTTTTTCCTCCCACTGCTTAAGAGCAGAGGGGCGATGCTCCTCCACCATAACGGAGGAGCCGCCCCTGTGGCTGAATCCAAACCGTCACCACTCTGCATCCGTGCACATCTTTTATTGAAATGACGTTGATGACATGTGGGGCACGTTTACTTCTTCATGTATCATGCACCTTTTGTTCATGAGAGGTAGATGCCCATGTGCTGCCTGAGTCCTCCACCACTTGTACTCTAGTTGCAAACCTCACCCTTACTGAACAGTCGTCGGTGCCTTCTGCCACTGCACGCTGAAACTGCTTCTCTTCCTCCCAGGTACCCTTATCCTTAGTAAAACTTAGGATTCGTCTTAAGTGACCCGATAACTGTGCAGAGCAACCATGGGCGTCCGCAGGTAAGGGGGGCAGGAGTGAGCACTTAGGGCAAGGGTGGGCATTTGCCTTGTACCCCCGCACCCCCGTCCTGGATTTGTCCCTTGCCCTTTAATAACTATGCTCCTGCCCTTTCTGCCCTTTGACAATGTCAAAAAAGGGTCATAAGATGCATGACATTAAACTTATGCTTTGCCTCTTCCACCCCTCTCCCCACCAAACCACCCTGGGAAAAAAAGCGGGTGCCCATGAGTGGTATTACTTTCAGAAGTGTTCTTAATGACATAAAATGCACTGAACAGTGGCAGCTGCTCCCGGGAAACAGTAGTGGGGCGGGGAACGGGGGAGGGATTAAATAAAAAAAACGTCTCTCCTCCTTCCACTTCCTGGCTTCTGTGCGGGCAGGAAGCAGCCTGGCTCCCTTCAGCCAGTCACAATGCTGTGTTGTGATTGGTCTGAGTGCCGTGTTTCAGCGCTCAGGCAGGGAATTGGAGCTTGAGCATGTTCTCTACCCCGACTGTTATACAGTCGAGGTGGAGAACATGCAAAGTGCGCAGACTGTTTGGCCAGCCGAAGACGGCTGGCCAAACAGTCATGAGCGCTTAGAGAGCGCCACCACTCCTCACCCCTGTGTTGCCCAGTCCCTTCCCGCAAAACTGCCTCAGCACTGAAAAATAGAATGATAATAACCTTGTGTTATAATTTTATTTGTTCTTGTTTGCAGTGCTGAAATGTAGTGGGCCGATGCTCCTGCGCCTTAGCGGAGGAGGCGCCCCTAGCACTGAAGTTCTTGAGTAGCTTCTTAATAATAATACATGTGTTGCATCTGGAGCAGTAGAAAGAATAACACTGCTTGCATGTTATATTTATTACATGAGATACATGTGCTGATTGATCTATAGATTCTGCCCCACAATCACCCTCCCAGAGGAAGCCTTGACTATTTGCCTTCAATATTCCCTGGGCCTCAATGCCATTGATCTGTTCAAGTTCTGGTCCATGGTCCTGGAGAACTCACCTGACTGACTTCTGTGTATTTTGGCAGAAACTGTGACGAGACCGGAAGGAGACTCTGTTTAATTAATTGAGGAGTGAAAAAAAAAACAGTAGGATAGTGGGCAAACGGGGGTGGGGTTGGGGGGTTACAGTTATTGAAGTCGAGGTGTGTTTTAAGAATAAGGGGTCATCATGGCATACGTCTTGACAGATGGAGGCGCGGAAGTAACTAAAGAAAGCTGTTTTGAGGGCTTGTTGTCAAACACTTAAAAAAAACTGAGTCTGTTAGTAGTATGAGAGCAAGGACCGAAATAAGAGCCTGTCTGCCTGTCCTCTCTGTTTAGGTCTCACCTAGCGTAGCAGCGCATGCGCTGCTCGCTGGCGATATATATTGTGTATGAGAACTTTTAGAAGGGGGCTTAAAGCCCCGCCCCTCATTTCCATTGGCTGGCGTGATTGTTTATGCTAAGCGGTGGGCTGCCATTGGAAATGGGGTTTTGTAGTCGCTGCCCTGTTTCCTTTTCAGACGGCCCATCCGGACAGGCTTGTCTGCTTCACGGCTGTCGCGAAGCAAATTCTTATCTTTGTCGGGGCTATCTGGGTATAATTAGCAGTCTCAGCTTACTTATGTTGTTTTCATTGCGCGTCCGAGTCTGAGCGCGCAGAGGCCATCTGTTTTTTCGCGTCCGTCCGTGTAATGCTTGTTTTTATGACAGATGTAAAACAAAACAGGGTACTAGGACAGACGCTTTCGCTTTTAAGTTTACTGGGGCCAGTGCAGTGAGTGAGAACGAGGCGCATTGACGTCAATGCAGAGTGAGGGATTGGCCGAGGGGGAAGCTGTTTCCGGTGAAGGGGCCTTGCTAGCTGCTGAGAAGAGCCACCTGCCGGTAGAGAAGGTACAGAGGCCTCCCATAGCCAACCCCAGTACTGGTAAGTGCACTCTATAACAAGTCTGTGTGAGGCTACGGCCCTTCCAGCCCCGATCACTCGAGCTCTTTTGGGCACTTGAGAGATGGCGTCATGGGAGTAGGAGGCGGTTGTGTTGTTCCTTCATCAGTGTCGTAGAGAACTCAGTGCTGGGGTTGCTCATTGGTATTGATCGGTTTTCTTCTGTGCATGGTATTTGCAAGAGGCTCCTGTCTGTGTTTCTGTGGGGTATGGTTGTGCTGCCTAGTATAGGGAGTTCTTGTGTTACAGAAAATGATTACGTGTATGGGTTCAGGGTCTGCTGGGCCAGTTCATTGGGCCTCACGGGGTGTGAGTGCCAAGGGTGCTGAGAGTTCTAGGTTTGCACAGGGGCCTGTGGCTATAGCGCAGTCTTAGGTTTGCATAGACGAGGTGATTTTGGTCTTATGTTTGCATAGGGCATATGTGGGTGCACATCCTTTTGCATAGTGTCACATATATTATGAGTACTTTTTTTTACTTGGGTCTATCAGTATGAATGCAGTTTTTTCTGTATTTGTTTTAAGTCCTAAGTGCTGCGGTTCTGCTTTTGCAGAGGAAGGTAGTTTGCAGAGAGGTCTGCGATTAAGGGGCTGTAATATTTACACTAAGGCACACGTGCGTAGGAGTACCGCATTTTTTGAAATATCAAAAAATTTACATATGCAAAGAATCATTTGTAACGGCTTCATGTAAGGTTTTGGGTGGAAGTATATTTTTGCAAGTGAATGGGTAATTGTTTCTTCTGGAGTACACGTTTGGTTCATGATTGGCACATTTTTCAGTAGATGTAAATGGAAACATAGTGTTTATTTTATGTAACCAGTTATTTTGCCTTAGAGGGAAATGAACGTGATTGAAATATATTTGCACTGTGAAGCTTCTCATAGAGATTAGGTAGGTTGCAAGTCGTGTTTTCCGCGTGGCACATCACTAATGACACTTCTGATGTATATATGTTACTAGAGCCGTGATGGGTAGGCGTAGGCCAAGTTGTGTACATGTTACCTCCTACCCTATTTGTTTTCTTTTGAACTTATTTTTTTCACAAGGTAGTGGTAACAGGTTAGTTGTTTATCTGTTTGCTTGGGCTTTAGTGGGGGGGCTACAGAAATCCGAAAAGGTATGTGAATGGGGATTTTGATATAAAAGGAGACTTTGCTGTGGAGGCGCAGGTATGCTGAAAGACCCGTATTTAGAGCAGCAAGCATCTTAGCAGGTTCAGTGTAGGGTCACTGGATAGCTTTGCTGTTTTGTGCGCTGGGCATGTAAAGGTGCAAAAAGGCAGTATGTATGTGTGAAGCGCATTTGCAGGAGTGTGTGATGAACCGTTATGTAGAGGGTCTTGTGCTTGAGTATGGTTGCTAAAACCCGTGTGTGATGTTTTTGAAGGGTCGACTTTGATGTTTTTTGTCCTTAATGGTCATTGCTAGGTGTGCATTGTATGTGGTGCCTCTGATCTGCTTACTCTAATATGTATTAATTGTTAACACATTGAGGGTACATATACATCACTGTCGCCAGGACTGTATCCCCACCATGGCTGTAAATCCATGGTGTCATATTTGTTATCATGGTTGCAGTGGCGGCTCCCCCATTGGGGCGTGGGGGCGTTTCCCCTCTGCTTTCTCGCGGTGGGAGAAGGCAGAAACATAGACGATAAAAACTACCATTTATGTTTCTGCCTTCTCGCATTGTGAGAAAGCAGAAGAGCCTCTGTGCCTGGATGGGGCGGGCCAGTGGGGGGGGGGGATCCTGCTTGAGGGCAGGGGGGAGTGGCTTGCCCACTGTTGTGGGTATTGACTGTTTAGTCGGCCCTGGAGCCAACCAAACAGTCAGTACCCCACAACAGTGGGCAAGCCACTCACCCCCTGCCCTCGAGCAGGACCGCCCACTCTCCCTTTTCTCTATGCGGAGAAAATGTCCTAGCTGGGGCGCTCGCCTGCTGCGCCTCCCGGCGTTGTGATTGGCTTGCGTTGCTTAGGGGAGGGAAGCTGACTGCTTCCTGCAGCTGGAACACGCGGACCCATCAGTACAGGCTGGAGGCGGTGCGGTATTCCGCACTCGGGTACGTTTTATTTTAATTGTAATTTGTTTTATTCCCAACCGCGACCACCCCAACCCCTCATTCCCTCCCTCGAGCATGCCGGCCGCCGCTGACAGAAATGCCCATGATTTAGGCCTGAAAACATTTTCAGCAATAACACTCACTTAATAGGGCGCCATCTTCTGGTTGTAACTGTCAGTCTACTGCAAAGCACGATCACCTGCTATCATAATCCGTGCTTACTGGATCAAGATAAAACATCTCATTTAATGAAAGAAAATTACATTTCAGTGACAAAACTGTGACGAAAGTTCTTTAAAAAAAAATTCGAATTAAATGACAAGTGTAGTTGTGATTTAAATAGTCTCCAGTTAGACCAATGGACAAAATAAATATGACCACACACTCGATAGTAAAATTAAATGTGATTGATTTCCCTTCTCTGTACTGCAAATGTAGGGGTAAAATGGAAACACAACAGACACGTACTTGAGGTTTATTATCCTAAATGCTTAATTGTGCACTGGGTTCTCAACTGTGTCCCTTGTACCGTTGTTTGCTGCAACCCGGCATGTATTTCAAACGGTGCTTTAAAAGGGTAACCAGGTAGAATGCCGCTGCAGGACCATCCATTGTACCAAAGGGGGGGGGCTGTATCCATAACGGGAAGGTGCAGGACTGTGGACGGGGGTGTACCCAATTAGGATGGAAGGCGATTGGGGTTCACCTCTTCAGTGCAACATACACATGCACTAACTAGGTTCAAAATACACAGCTGAGGGCTGGAGAGGAGGTTAGACACATGGACTATGGCGGTGAGGGAAGAACAGGAGGCAGTGCAAGTGCCTGGGGTTGTGTCTGAACCTGAAAGCGCTCTCTCGCCCTCGAGCGCGAGGAAGCCAGAAGGACATGAACAATCGCTGTCCTTTAAACTCGGGTGAGCTAACCTCCAGATATCAGGACCTATCTAAAGCCCCCTGCCCCATATACTGATGAACGTATGATAGCAGTCACCCCTTCACCAACATCAAGTCTCCGCCCCCCTCTCCCTCCCTCACGCATGCCTGCCGCCGCTGCTGCCTACACATAATAACAAAACAATCGCTCCCCGCGGCAGGTGAAAGATCCCCAGGTAAGAAGATTTGAAACAAAAGTACATCTGCAGGTTACATAACAAACACCCTGATCACCTAGAAATGCAGTTCATTATTGATGACTCTCGGGGGGGCGTGGCCAGCCATCCATTATTGTGGACGCGAACCGCTAGCTCTCCGACATAAGACCCCTAATTCTCCTGAAGTTTATCCTCTTGAGGTGTCTCCTGTGATCACACTGAACGGGAACGGTGAGAGGACGCAGCGGGGAGACTGTGAGGCCCAGTGGTTCCCGATCGGAAGGCGCAGGAGAGGAAACTGAGGACCGGCAGCAGCGGAACGGCTATGGTGGCGTAGGAGCGAAAAGTGCTCTGGGACCCAACAGTCACTGGTAGGGCCTGTGGTGGCGCTGAGACACTGCAGAGGACGCTGGGAGCTGCCCTGGTGCCGCTCCGGTGGTGCCTGGCGTCCCTGCGAGGCTGACCGGGCGGTGTGTCTTGTGAGATCGGCAGGCCCGCTGTCCTGGGCTGCCCACGGCCGCTATCGGGCGCTGTGGGGAGGAGCACGCCCGGAGAAGGAGGCGGGCGCGCGAAGGCAGCGAGACGTCAGCGGAGAGGCCCTGACCTGCGGCCGGTGCAGACTGCCACGAAAGCTACGTCGGGATCCGTGAACCAGCGAGTGGCAGAGCATCTACGTGTGGTGCAGCGGGGCCTGAACAGTGAAAGTGTTCTGAAGTGGGAGAAGGTGCTGGTGGAGGAACTGGCTGCCCCCCGGGATTTACGGCGGAGGCACTGAGGACTGGGCCCTGTGTCACTTGAGCGCTGAGGCTTGCTAAGAATTGCGGGCCCACCCTACCTGCCACAGCGTGTGCAACCCAAGGTGAGGAGTGAGGCACAGGGGCGGAAGGAGGGCTCGTAGGGAGACCGGGGGGCCGAGGGAGACTTCCCAGCTTGCCAACCCCCCCCCCCCCTCCTCCCCCCCCCCCCTCCCGGCAGGCAAGTAAGTGAGGCGCCGCACTGCGCCTGGTGAGACACTCGAAGGGCAACCCGCTGGTGCAGGGGGATCGTGACTTTGGTGTGTCGGCAGTGCCAGGAGGCGCTGAGGTAAACCTAGATGGCGAGGCCTGAGTGACTGTGCCCTGCCACACTGAGACTAGGGCGCCATTCTGTAGGCAGCACCATCTTGGGCAAGACTGCAGTCGGAGTGGCATGCCCCTAGCGTGAGAGCTGCATTGTATATGGAGGAGGCCCTGGGCGGCCAGAGGTGTCCTCGGTGTGTGGTGCCCATCCTTATGTGGAACCGAAAGGCCCGCCGGCCGAGAGCGCCAGGTGGGGTCGAGTGGCATTGGACGGAAGGGTGAGAGCAGCAGGGTGGCGCCTGGCGAAGACGGCGGAGAAATACCCTGGTGCCACAAGGGGCAGGCGCACTGCAAACTAAGCAACCCTCAGGGCCGGTAGCTACTAAGGCACGACAGGACCCCCTGATAGCGGCGGCGACCACCCCAGGGAGGGTTTCTCCCCCCCCTTTTTTCTGCTGACAGCGCTGCCGCAGGACTGACACAGCCGATTTCTCCTCTGTCCTCAAGAAGAGGCCTTGGTTCCGGTGACCTGTAGTTGATCGCACTCGTCCGAGCCAACGACCGTCTGCAGATGCCAGCGGTGCAACAACTAGCGATGTGCCGGCTGAGGGACAAACCGAAAAATGGACAGCAGAGGACTGACAGTCTCGACCCTCCCTCGGGGGGCCAGAGTGGAAGCATGGAGCCCCAAGCGGCATCCCTTGCGGCCAAAATGGACACTCTGCTAGCAGCGGTAGAGCGGATCGGTACCACCCTGGAGCAAACCAAAGAATCATTAGAGACACGAATCGACAAAGTCACTTCGGATTGCACCCTTCCCCATGCCGATCATTGCAAGTTAGCAGAGTCGGTTGCCTTGCAAAGCCAGACACTTCAAGAGATTCAACCTGTGGTGCAAAACCACACTATAGCGCTCCAAGATATGATCAACCGAGTCCATGCGCTCGAAGACTGCATAGAGGATGCAGAAGGGCGCTCTCGGCGCAACAATGTCCGCGTGGTAGGCCTTGAGGAGGGCAAAAACCCGCAACAGTACGTTGAGAACTGGTTGCGTGATCTCCTGCCCCGGGGGGATGCTATCGCCGCAGTTTGTGGTGGAGAGGGAGCACAGAGTGCTCGACTTCGTCCTTTCTTCTTCAAACTCCTTAATTATCGGGATTGTGACGTGGTGCTCCGAGAAACCAGGAAACTGGGCAACATCATTGTGGGAACTGGTCGGGTGATGCTCTTCCCAGACCGTACAGCAGCGGTTCAGAGACGGAGGAGTACCTACATGGCGGTGAAGCGTCAACTGCGGGAGCTGGAGTTGCCTTAGTCCCTGTTATTCCCATCTCGCCTCAGAGTGGTCTCGAAGGAGGGTACCCGCTTTTTTGATGCCGCATCGGACGTTTGGGACTGGCTGGAGGAGACAGGGCAGTGGAAAAGAACAAGACCCCCAGACCCGGAGGATGGTGGCTGGCAGGAGAGGAGGTCGAGGCGGCGCAGACGACGGGGGGCTCGCCAAGACATGGGGCTGGGCCCAGTTGCGCCCAGCCCAGAGAAGATGAGACTGGAATGGCAGGAAACTTTTGAGGCGGTGGCGACCCTTGGGACAGTGAACAACAATAGCCGCGTGGAGACCCACACACTCAGTGACCCGGGAACTAGTGGTTCATCATCCCCATCCACTGTGTTCTCCGAAGACTTGAACATGCCAGTAGTGACACCTCAGACGGCCGACCAGATCATGTGATCGAGTGGTGCTATGCTGCATCCCTCCACGGGCCACACACATGTGTACACTGCATCTCTTGGGTATGTCCGCGCACATGCTGCTGAAATGTGATATACGCTAGAAGCGCTTCTGTCAATCAATGTAAATGTGACGGGGCACGGGGGCCGAAACCTCAGACTACTGCCGAATGGTGGACAGCCACACCTCTTTTACCCTGCACCTTGTCCCCACAGAATACATCAGCATCGTGGACCGAAGAGGACGACTCAGTTTGGATTCCGCTTACTAATTCGGAAGGTCCCTTTAAAACTTCTGAGCCAGGTAACGAGTCTCCACCCCCTGAGGGCGTAGCGGCGTCAAAAGCCGGAAAGACAGGATCCTCAGCGGACGGCGTTTCCCAAGGAGAGGAGGCACACGTGGAAGACGATAGGAGGTTCCAGGACTCGGAGCAGAAGGAGAACGACACGCCAGGAGGCCAACGGTTTCACGCTTCGCCCCGCCACGTTCCCACGGGAGGAGCGTGGCTCCAAGAGGTACGGGGCCGGGTAGCGGGTTGGGTCGGGCGGAAGAAACAGCAGTGAATGTTTCTGTAGAAAAGCCCTCTATCCTCCACCCCTGCACGAGCACTTCCTTTCCCCACCTGTTAGGGGTAGATTAAGTAGTGCGCGAGCCCACGACGGTTACTCCCTCACTCCCGGTCCCTTGAGAACGTATCACAACATTATATTGTCCTGACCCTCGTTTCCTTTCCTTTGCCGGTACCGGAGCGGAACCAAAAGACGACTCCCGGTGTGGACCCCGACCACCTGACGTCCCGAAGCCAAAGAGTCAACGCAAGAGGATTATTTTTCTTTGTCCCATTTCAAAAGACTGTGTTTCATGAAAAAGACTTACTTCACAATAAAGCCTTCGTCAAAACCGTTACTGAAGGCGCCTGTGTTCCTCTTTTCATCAGCTCTTCCGGTAGAACCAACAGCCCCCAGTTCAAACCCCAGCGTCCCAACCACCTCGGGACAACTGGTGTCAGAAGTGGGATCACCATCCGTCTGTAAAGAAAAGATGGAGGCCCTAATTGACCATATCATTAAAGGACAGGAGAAATTGGAAAAGGCGATGGAAAACCAAATGACGTCCGCACAGGCAGACCGGGACATGTTCTCTACCACGATAACAGCTCAACTGGAAAGTCTAAAGAGTATAACCCCTGCGCCACAAGTCGTCCAAGGGGAGGTTAGAGTACACACCCCCCATCCCCCAGGGGTGGCTCTCCAGAAATACGTTTCAGGTGAAGATCCGGACGCCTTCCTGATTAACTTTGAAAGGGCGGCACGTGCACTGAGTTGGCCAGAAGAGAAATGGCCGTTTTTCCTAGCACCTCTCACCGGCGAAGCCCAGTCTGCCTATCAAGCTGCTAATCCCCTCGGCACAACCCCTCACGCCACCATCAAAATGGTGATCCTGGACCATTTAGGTTTGGATCAGGAGGCCTATCGTGTGCGATTCAGGAAAGAAAGAGGCATTCCAGGGGAGAACCCAAAGACTCTTTTTTTTAGGCTAAAAATGTCAGCCGACAAATGGTTGCGCCCGGACCTCTGTAGTAAAGAGGACATTGTAAAGAAAATATATTTGGAGCAGTTCATGGAAGCCCTGCCTTACGCTACACAGCGTTGGTTGCGCCAACATGTGGGACTTACTGTAGAACACGCAATCGAAAAGGCTTCCCAATATGCTAGAGCTCAACCAAAAACCCTCACGTGGGAGCCGGAAAAAACTCAGAAAGTGCTTCCGCCATCCAAAATAGAGAAAAAACCTAAGAGCGGAGTAGAACTGCCCCGACTGCTACGCCCCACAAGTATGATCCTTCCACCAAACAAAGGTCCTCAGTGCTTCGAATGCGGAGAGTGGGGCCATATCGCAAGAATGTGTCCCAAACGTAAGCCACCAGAGGAACCGATGGAAGTCGGCTATCTCCCGAGGACAGTGATGTACTCCGCCGAAATGGGCAGCACCTTCTACGTGAGTATGAGGATGAATGGTTACTCTGTAAAGGCCTTGCTAGATTCAGGGTGCAGACAGTCAGTAATTCAAACCCGGTTTGTTAAACCAGAACAGATGAATCCAAAGGGGCCCGTTTATATAAGGTGTGTCCACGGAGATGTAAAACCATACCCGTAGCATCTATTACGATAGCCCTTCCAAATAGGGAACCTTGTAAGGTGTGGGTAAGGGTGGTGGACTCACTTCCTGAAGACATGATCTTAGGAACAGACAACCCTGAGTTCTTGTCCCTTTTCAAAGAGACCCTGTCCCAAACAAAACAGAATAGTAGCCTTTCTGCATACCTGTCCCCCGAACCTTGGGTTATTGATCGAAACTTCCGTTTTGCTCAGAGTGAGGACAGGACCTTAGTCAATGCATGGGAAGCTGCCCATACTGCGGGTGATCTAGCCTCTTCCTCCTATCCGCGTTTTGTGATAAAAAACGACCTACTGTATAGACAAAACAGAGCGGAAGGAGAATTACAACTGCTGGTACCCCAGTCCTTTAGAGAGCAGGTTCTTTTCTTTGCGCATGCACATTTGACGGCCGGTCACGCAGGAAAAGAAAAAACTACGGATAGCATAACCCGACATTTCTTTTGGCCCGGGATATATAAAGACGTGCAGGAATATTGTGCGAAATGTGAAGTTTGTCAACGACAAAATACACGTCAACCACCCATGGCTCCCCTACAAAAGATGCCCATTATTGGAGTACCATTCGAAAGGGTCGGCATGGACATCATAGGCCCCTTGCCAAAGTCGAGCCGAGGATACCTGTATGCCCTAGTCATAGTTGACTACGCCACCAGGTTTGTTGAAGCCTTCCCGCTGCGAACCACCACCACAGCAGCCATCGCTGAGAAATTTGTAGAATTATTTTCAAGAGTGGGGTTTCCTAAGGAAGTACTGACTGATCAGGGAACACCCTTTACTTCCAAATTAATGAAAGAAGTCTGTGCTTCCCTTGATATAAAACATCTAAAGACCTCGGTGTACCATCCACAGACCGACGGTCTGGTGGAACGGTATAATCAAACCCTCAAATCAACCCTGAAGAAAATGTTGTCTGCCGAAGGACCCTCCTGGGACAGGCTCTTACCCATAGCCCTATATGTTATTAGGGCACAGAAACAAAGCAGCCTGGGGTGTTCCTCCTTTGAACTCCTATATGGAAGGATGCCACGTTCCTTGTTGGAAATAACTAAGGACATGAGGGAGAGTGAAGAAGTAGAAGAACAGAAATCAATGTTAGAGTACACAAGCCACTTAAGATCCAAGCTGGGAAAGCTACAAGAGCTAACCTATACTAATCTGGAAGCCCAGCAGAACAGGTACAAACAAACCTATGATAAAGGAAAGAAGTTGAGAACACTGAAAAAAGGAAGCTGGGCCCTTGTACTCCTCCCTTCTAGTATGAAAAACAAAAACATGAATGGCAAGGACCATATCAGATAGTTGATACCATTGGACTTACTACCTACAGGTTACGAATGTCCCCATCCAAGACACAAACCTATCACATTAACATGCTCAAGGAATGGCTAGGACCAGCGCCACGGGAAGGACATTTGGTCGCACAGACGGCTGTGGCCCAGACGTCAACCCTGGACCATCTAGTGGTAAACACAGAGCTGACCAATCGAGAAAAGGAGGAGTTATCAGAGACACTGAAACCCTTTTCTGACCTCTTTTCCGACTTGCCCGGAAGAACTAATCTTGCTGAACATCGCATAGAGACCTTACCGGGTAAAGTTGTAAAGCAAAGACCGTATAGGATCCCAGCTGCCCGAAAAGATGCGGTCCGTAAAGAAGTCCAAGATATGCTACGACTCGGTGTCATACGGCCATCCCAGAGCCATTGGTCTTCACCCATAGTGATGATCCCCAAACCGGATGGGTCCAAACGGTTTTGTATGGACTTCCGTGCTCTAAATGCGGTGTCACATTTCGATACCTACCCCATCCCCAGGGTTGATGACTTGATAGAAAAGATAGGTGATGCCCGTTACATAACAACTATCGACCTCACAAAGGGGTATTGGCAAGTGCCCCTTCGGGAAGAAGATCGGATGAAAACGGCCTTTGTAACAGACGATGGAGCTTACGAATTTACAGTTTTGCCCTTTGGGTTGCATGGGGCCCCAGCAACCTTTCAACGTTTAATGAACCTGGTGCTACAGCCCTACACTGCTTTCAGCTCGGCCTATTTAGATGATATAGTTATTTTCAGCCGAGATTGGAAGGAACATCTTGTGCATCTGACAACCATCCTTTCTGCATTAAAGAAAGCGGGACTGCACATTAATGCAAAAAAATCAAGAGCCGCCTTTCATACTGTAAACTACCTGGGGTATGTCTTGGGTGAAGGGTCCATAGCTCCCCAAAGTGAGAAAGTAAGAGCAATAGCGGCCGTTCCTTTTCCTTCTAACAAAAGAGACCTACGAGCTTTTCTGGGACTGGTGGGGTACTACCGTAGGTTTATACCTCACTTTGCCGAGATAGCAGCCCCTTTGACCGACCTCCTTCGGAAAGACACAAGGCCTAGTGAGTTTAAGCAGCCCTCACCTGAGTCCTTAAAAGCCTTTCAGTTCTTAAAAACCACCATGACTACGGCACCAGTATTGACCTCTCCTGATCATGCTAAACCATATATTCTAGCTACAGATGCCTCCAATGTGGGTATTGGTGCAGTTCTGTCCCAAGTCAGTAAAGATGGCATTGAGCATCCTGTATTGTATGCAAGTAGGAAGCTGTTTCCAAGAGAATGCAGGTATTCCACTATTGAAAGGGAGGCCCTGGCTATAAAGTGGGCTGTAGAGAAGCTTAGATATTATCTCGAGGGAAAACCATTTATCCTTCATACAGACCACGCGCCCCTGAGATGGATACATCAAAATAGTAGCCATAATCCCAGAGTCTTGAGGTGGTTCCTGTCTCTTCAACCGTATGCCTTTACCATTCAACACCGTAAAGGAAAAGACAATGGTAACGCGGACTTCCTTTCAAGGGTGTTTCCTCTCCCCGAACGGGAGAAGCCAGGGGGGGAGGAATGTGACGGGGCACGGGGGCCGGTACCTCAGACTACTGCCGAATGGTGGACAGCCACACCTCTTTTACCCTGCACCTTGTCCCCACAGAATACATCAGCATCGTGGACCGAAGAGGACGACTCAGTTTGGATTCCGCTTAGTAATTCGGAAGGTCCCTTTAAAACTTCAGTGCCAGGTAACGAGTCTCCACCCCCTGAGGTCGTAGCGGCGTCAAAAGCCGGAAAGACAGGATCATCAGCGGACGGCGTTTCCCAAGGAGAGGAGGCACACGTGGAAGACGACGGGAGGTTCCAGGACTCGGAGCAGAAGGAGAACGACACGCCAGGAGGCCAACGGTTTCACGCTTCGCCCCGCCACGTTCCCACGGGAGGAGCGTGGCTCCAAGAGGTACGGGGCCGGGTAGCGGGTTGGGTCGGGCGGAAGAAACAGCAGTGAATGTTTCTGTAGAAAAGCCCTCTATCCTCCACCCCTGCACGAGCACTTCCTTTCCCCACCTGTTAGGGGTAGATTAAGTAGTGCACAAGCTCACAACGGTTACTCCCTCACTCCCGGTCCCTTGAGAACGTATCACAACATTATATTGTCCTGACCCTCGTTTCCTTTCCTTTGCCGGCACCGGAGCGGAACCAAAAGACGACTCCCGGTGTGGACCCCGACCATCTGACGTCCCGAAGCCAAAGAGTCAACGCAAGAGGATTATTTTTCTTTGTCCCATTTCAAAAGACTGTGTTTCATGAAAAAGACTTACGTCCCAATAAAGCCTTCGTTAAAACCGTTACTGAAGGCGCCTGTGTTCCTCTTTTCATCAGCTCTTCCGGTAGAACCAACAGCCCCCAGTTCAAACCCCAACGTCCCAACCACCTCGGGACAGTAATGCATGTGGATGTCCGAGAGTTGCCTTTCTAGTCCGAGGGTGGGATGCGCTGCGAAGATGTTACATTCGCAAGCTCCTGCAGTTGTGGTCCACACCGAACCTGCAAGATTGACCAGTCTATGACTCACTGCACACCTCTTGCTAGCACGGGCAGGCTTGAGACAGGGGCGTAGCGCAGACTAGTTGCTGACATTACACACTCCCCACCTGCTACTACACTAGACTAGCTCTTCATCATAAGTGGTTTAACTTGAGGTTTGGACGCATGCCCTTTCGGAGATTCGCCCCACTAGTTGCATTGTTTGCGGTTGTGCTATGTTTAAGTGGTGGCACACCAATATGCTTCCCTTGATTTGCGCCTTCGGCCCCCCGAAGAAACCCCTTTGCCCCGCGTTGCGTTGACTTACCCGGACACATGACGCACACTAACATCGTGACTTGGAACATACGTGGTATGCACACGCAGTTGAAACGCTACTCTGTTTTTTCCTACCTACAGCGGCATGCGGTAGGGATCGCCCTCCTGCAGGAGACCCACATGACCCAGAAAGAGCTTGACAAACTCTGCAGGCATTGGAGGGGCAAATCTGTGGTACGGTCTTCTCGGCGCATGTGTGCGGCACCCTGATATGGGTAAGGGCGGGCATTCCCTTTATATGTGAAGAAACGAAGGTAGACCAAGAGGGCAGGTATTCCCTAGTGCAGGGGAAGCTGATTGGTCAGGAGGTACTATTAGGATCACTTTATGCCCTGAACGTAGACCAGCCCTCCTTCCTAGCACAGCTTACCCAGGCCCTCCACCCTTATGCTGGGCTTCCTTGGCGGAGACTTCAATATGGTGCTGGATGTGCTTCTGGACAGGTCCTTCCCCCCACCGAGCTGAAGCGGTAGCGTCCAATGCGCAGGCGTTCCAGCACTGGTTTACACACTGGGCAATACAGGACCAGTGGCGCACACAGCATCGGGAAGACAGAATCTATTCTTACTACTCAGCAGTCCACGACTTGCATGTCCGGTTGGATAGGATAGTGGGTTACCAGTCCCTGCTCCCACTTATTACAAAATCAGAGTACCTGGGTAGAATGCACTCCGATCATAACCCCCTGTGGTTTCAGATTAGTTGGGAGGCGGACCGCCCGCCAAGCCCTATGTGGAGGCTACAGCCTACTGCGCTAGAGGACTCAGAGTTTCGCTCATCGCTGGGCACGACCATCCTCGCGTATTTTGATGCCAACGAAGGGACAGCGGACAACGCCATGATAGAATGGAATGCACACAAAGTGGCCGTCCTGGGGCACTGTATGGGGGTCACATGGAACATACGCAAAGTGCTCTCCGCCTCCCTGGCGTGCCTGGAGGCTGAGCTCCTACAATATGAGCGGGAAGGGAAAGGGGAAGGAGGGTGCGGGCACTCACGCAGACTGGGGGACCTTCGCACTAGGCACGCAGAGCTTTTGGAGAGGTTAAGTAGTCACAACTATGCAGCACACACGGCCAGAACCCATGCCAAGGCAGACAGAGCAGGCCGACTGCTGGCCTGGTTTATAAAGCAAGAGGGGCGCGGTGCCCCAATAGGGGCTCTCCGCACAGCCGGGGGAGGGATGGTGTATACGCAACGTGAAATCCACCATGCCCTGATTGATCACTATGCGCTGATGGATCACTATGCGCAGCTGTATAGCGCCCACGCCGTCGGCCCCAGGCACATCTTGTAGGGTTTCTTGGACTCTGTCCAACTGCCCACGGCCTCCGAGGAACAAAAGGAGACACTCAATGCGCCCCTGTCATTGGAGGAAGTTGGGGAGGCGATCCAGTCCATGCCATCCGGGAAGACCCCGGGGCTAGACGGCTTGCCCGCCGAATACTATAAAGCGTATCGGGACACCCTGACACCGTTACTCCACAAGTTATACACTACAGCAGTGGAGGAAAGATCACTGCCCCCTTCTATGCAGGAGGCGTTTCTGGTTTACCTGCCTAAACCCGACAGAGATCCCACAGCCTTGGGCTCATATAGGCCACTGGTGATGTTCAACGTGGACTATAAGGTCTTTGCCAATGTGCTAGCGGAACGACTGGCACCGGTGGTCCCCCACTTTATACACACTGACCTGAAAGGGTTTGTCCCAGTGAGATCTACGTCACTGAACCTCAGGGGATACTTTAGGGTGGCAGCTGAGGCCACGCGGGTGTGGCCTAGGGCAGGGTGCCTGATATTAGATCTGGAGATGGCGTTCGACTGCCTAGAATGGGGCTATCTATCGGCAGTGTTACTGCGCTACGGGTTGGACGTAGAATTCCTCCAAATGGTTGACCTATTATACAGGAATCCCGTAGTCTGATTGCCATTGGGCCCTTACATCTCAGAGGCGGTGGCGGTGGGCCGAGGCTTCTGGCTGGGGTGCCCTCTGTCCCCACTACTGTTCGCGGTAGCAATTGAACCCCTGGCCGTCGCTATACGACAAACTCTTGGTGATGGTATCCCGATGGGAGACGCAGTCCATCAGGTATCGCTTTATGCTGATGACCTGCTGGTGTTTGTGACGGATGTGGGATGCATACTGGAACAGCTAGCCCAGCTGCTGCACACGTTTGCTGACATCTCTGGGCTCCGAGTGAATGCGGGTAAATCTTCCCTTTACGCTTTCAGTGACGGGACCCGATTCCCTGGATACAACCTCGAGGGCACACGAGTCCAATGGAAAGAAGACACCTTTAGGTACCTTGGGATACAGATATACCGTCACCCAGCTGACTTGTTTGATGGGAATCTTGGGAGGGCGGTTGCAGCGCTTAGGTCTCTGATACGCTTTTGGAACACGCTTCCGCTGACAACTACGGGCAGAGTGGCACTTGCTAAATTGGTCATGCTTCCCCGCCTTCTGTACTACTTTGTCTACTTACCGCTATTCATCCCGGCTTCTTTTTTCACTTTGCTCAATAAGATACTGCTTAACTTTATCTGGGGCACCTCTAGGCATAGGCTGGCGCTGGCGAAGCTATTCCTGCCAAAAGATCGGGGGGCCTGGCTGCTCCTTGCTTTGAACACTATTACCTAGCCGTTCAGCGACAATGCGTTGCTCGCTGGTTGGCAGACAGAGGTAGAGATGATACAGCCACGGTAATGCCACCATACTCCCTAGAGCGTATAACTAAACTTTTCCACCCCATAGCAGCGACCGAGCGCCCAACAGTGCTCCTCCTGGTGGTGGCATACAAGTGCCACCGGAGAGCCTTATACATTACCCACAGTACGGTTCTTTATGCGCCTGCTATACCATTGGAGGGCTCGCCTAGTGGTGAAGGGGTGCTCACATTCTCCATGCTCGCGGAGTGGCGGGAGGTCGACATACACACACTCTGTGATCTGTATAGGGATGGGAAGCTCACGGCATACGAAACGCTGGTGGCAAGGGAGGGGCTTCCTCCCGGAGGGTTCTTAATTCAATCGCTCGTTGATAGTGAAGGGGACTGCTAGATGGGAAGACGTAGCAACAGAGCCCAGGCAACATTTAACCATGCAGTATCTCCACGTCATTGGGAGGGGCAGACACCTGGTCCGCTGGTTTGCGGCATCATTAAGGGAACACGTGGCGATTAGTTTGGATCCCCTTAGAGGCCAATGGGAGCTAGACCTGGGGCGGCCACTAACAGACAAGGAGTGAGAAAAGGTCCTTAAAAGTCCTGTGCACATTCCCAGAAACATGCGATTTCGCCAGATACAGCTTTTTATTGTTCATAGGACCTACCTAATGCCAGAGTTGATTAACAAATACTTCTGCCGCGACAATGTGTTCTGCCCCAGATGTAATGAGCTAGGGGTGGGATTCCTACACATGCTGTGGAGCTGTCCTGGGCTGGGCACCTACTGGCGAACAATTAGTGAGCTGCTGAGGAGTTGCACAGACCGATCTATACCCTTCGCCTGGCCCGAGTACATCCTGCACCACTCCAGGAGACCCCCCAAAGATAAGGTGACATCCCGCTTTCTGGACCTGGGGCTAGTGGTGGCAAAGCGCCTCCTCACAAGGAGGTGCAAGGCGCATGACCCGCCATGTGCACGGGCATGGACTTCCTCATTCCAGCCATGGGCCAGGGCAGAGTGTACCGCCATACGTAGGTAGGAAGTGACGGGGCTCCAGAAGGAACCCATAGTGGCACGCTGGGAGCAAATGCTTGATGCATTACAGCAGACAGACAGGGAGGGAGGCACGGGTGGTGCGGTAGAGATGGGAGGCACACACAAGTGTAGGTGCATACCACAGGCTGTTCTCCTGCCGGGATAGTTTGATATGTTCAACTTCTGATCCAATAGGACACACAGACAATCACGCCAGTGCAGTCATAGATGAGGGGCGCACACGACGGGGTGGAGGGGGCGGAGGCCGGGGAGGACAGCCTCGGAGTCCGCATCAGGGCAGGCGTACTACAGTTCCGACAACACTGGACGAGCATCGCATGTCTTATTCATTACAAACTTGAATACTTGTAACATACTATGACAATGTGATAATGCATTTATGACTGATGTGCCTCTCCCACAGAGCTTTTATGAGTAATGCTTGTGATGTAAAGTGTAACTCTAAAATACTAATAAAATCAGATTTGACAAAATAAATTATTGATTACTCCCGGGATTCTGATTTGCATGCATGTTTCTATTTCATCTGTTTGAACAAAGTGACAGGCAGAAATATGGTAAATGTTAATTTTGTTAAAGGATTGCCCATATTAAAATGTGTTTAGCTGTCGGGGAGAATGTGGCCAAGCCTCAAGAATTTATATTTTACATTGTGTGTATATTTTTCGTGCCGAACATAAACAGGTTTCTGTGTCAGGCTCTTTTTATTTTTCATTTTTTGTTTGTGTTGAAATGGGTGTTCTGTGCACGACTGTTCTTAGTACTCGTCCTAAACACAGGGCTAAAATCTAACATGTTTTACCACATTTTAGCCTTCCTGTTTCTCACTCTTTAATCTGCTTGTATCAGTACTTTAGCACGCCTTTCTCTTTACCTGTCACTCAATCTCTTTGAGAATTTTTGTTCACTTCATTTCTCTAGGGCCCTCTTTTCATTTCACACTCTTTCTATCTTTATCACTCATGTTGTTCTATCTCCTCCTCTATACCTTTTGTACTCTATATCTTCCTCTCTCATCTCTTTCACCCGTTCTCTCTAAGCATCTCTAGAATTCTGTCTCTGTCATTTACAAGCCTCCATCAGTGGCGAAAGTTCCACTTTGCCACACACATTTGCTCATTGTCACCACCATGTTAGAAACAGCAGTTCACTTGTTTGCTTTGTGTAATGCTATTTGCACTTGAATTGTCTTTAAATTGAGCCTTCTCTGTCTTTCATGAATATTTGACTTTTAATATTCTGTTGTTGTCATTTGATGATTAAACAGTAGGATAAGCGATTAAAGTTTAGAGTGGGCCAGTTTCTATCGTTCAATGTATTTTCAATGAGCGAGAGGACCACATTGGTTGAGGAGGATGTTTCACATTTTCTGGCTGTGCAAGGGTTCAGCTATATTAACTCCAAGGTGTTAATATCTGGGTCTTGCAATTGCTGGTCAGTCATTAAATAAGTCATTCATATAGGTTGCACAGCTGCTTCCTCAATGGAAGAACTCTTTAAGAACTTGCTGTAGAACTCTATGTAGCCAACATGTGCTCAGCCTCCGCATATTTATTGGTGGCGCATGAGTCTGAGCTATGACCGGGATGGAAGGAAGCACGCCTAGGATAATACCTTCTCACTTTCACACAGCTGCATAATCAAAGCACCAGTCATCTCCTTCTCATCGCTACACCATAAGTTTTTGTCATTCCAGAACATCAAGCGAAGACAAGTTTAGACCCCACCTTTGGAGTGTATAAGGGTCTGATTCTAACCTCAGGCTGGAATACTTGTGTAGTGCTCACAAAGGGATGCTGTTTTAACTGCAGATTACTATAATGTTTAGAAAGCCTGGATTTTCCACACTGGACATGTATTAGACATGCTCAAATGTGTAGTAACTGCGGCCTAACTTTTTTTTAAGATACTTGAAATAAGAATGATCTAAGATACTGTTCTCTAAATGCAAATGGGGTTTGGCCTCTAGAAAGGAGTGTTATTAATACATTCCTGATATTCTGTAGATGACAGCTACTGAAAGCAGTATAAAGATCAGGACCCTGGGAATGTCATATTTAGTGGCATATTCCCTCACCAATTCAGTGATCCACTATCATTGGAAAAAGTTCTGTGGAATTACAGCTGCAGATCCACTCCAGAAACCTGAGCGCAAAAAGTAAACAGAACCTGACAGTCCACATGAGCCACACATCAATGAGAGGCAAAGAAACTCAATAATAGACCTATAAAAGAAAAGAGAACCAAACAATAGTGTAGCATGTAAAGAGAGAAAATTAGGTTCTAAAATAGCTTGACTACAAAAACTGAGCACTGTGCTAGTTCTTGGCTGCCGGATAAGGGGACAAGAGGACATCACAGTGAGGTATGTGATCTACGTGGCTTTCACTACTGTTCATGAGTGGTAACATACATGCAAATTGAACTGACTCAAGATGGGGATCCTTCTGTTGAAGGTAAGAAGCTAGGGCATAGGAAGGAATCACAGACATCGGAAAGTAAAATTCTGGTCTCAGACAACAAAGATTGCAAGCGTGGTGCCATCGTGATCTACCCCTGCTGTATTCATTCATGAGTGGATTTTCCGAGGATGTAGAAGGCAAGTGAGCCCCTTACACATTAGACTTGTGAAAGAAAAGCACACAGTGGCACAGATGGACAGAGCATGTGGTAGGCCGGCGTCTGATATGCATCTGATTAGACTGACAGTTTTGCCAGTCATTGTGTTTGTTAGAACAGATTCACAATTGCTTTATTAACCTTATGCTTTCTCAAATTTGCTTGAAAATCCACTCTTTTTCCAAAATTTTCTTGGGAAGAGCCTCCAAAACTCTTCGTAGGTGGTACGGGCTCGCTCGCTCGCCGCAGTGCACTAAGATAATTGTTTTTCGCCTCACCACTTTCAAATGTCACCAGCCTCCACTGAATGGTTGCGACGTTTATCACTGTAAAAGCAGGTGACGTTGCATTCTGATCATTTGTTCTCTGTGTATTTTTAAAGCATTCATTTAATTCACAATCTCCAGTGATGGGGGTAAAGAATGCCCTTGAGTAGAATACACCCAGTTTTAATCTTAGAACCCCCCTCCCCCTTGCTTTTCCCAGCTCACTGCGGTCGGCTGTCTTAGTTTCTGTTCATAAAAACCTTCTCTTCTATGTTCCGATTGTTGTGCTTTTGAAATGTGCTTCTTTTTCCCTCTCGATCTCCCCGTTAATTAGAAGTTCAACTTTTCCCTTATTTTCAATAATCAGCTATGTTTGCTTCCACCTACACTATGTTCTCTGCACCAGAAAGCTAGTTCTCCCCCAGCTCTATTTGGTGCACCTCTGTTCTGTGGTCTTATGCTGCTCCTTCATCTGTAGCACAGTGCATCCTGGCGGTGGCCTGGAGTCCACAGGTGTGGTCTACCGCCCCTGCCCTTACATTCACCACTTGTGTCTCTCTCGATTCCGCTAGTGCCCCTGCCTATCAAAAAATGATATTCAGGGTCTTCCTTTTCTATTCATGTCTGCTGTTTCTCCCCCTTGCTCTTATAATTAGGCCTCCTTTGTTTGTGTTTCACCCTGTATCCCCCGTTCTTCTGTTTCATCCTGTCTCTAATATTGTCCTTGTGCTTCAGCCTGTGTCTCTCTTTCAATTGTGCTACAGCCCACGTTTCTCTTTCCCTTGTGCTTCAGCCAGTTTCTCTCTTTCCCTTGTGCTTCATCCTGTGTCTCTCTTTCTCTTGTGCTTCAGCCCGTCTCTCTTTCCCTTGTGCTTCAGCCAGTTTCTCTCTTTCCCTTGTGCTTCATCCTGTGTCTCTCTTTCCCTTCTGCTTCAGCCCGTCTCTCTTTCCCTTCTGCTTCAGCCAGTCTCTCTTTCCCTTGTGCTTCAGCCCGTGTCTCTCTTTCCCTTATGTTTCAGCCTGTGTCTCTTTCCCTTGTGTTTCAGCTTGTGTTTTCTCTTTTTACTTTAATAAGCGCGGCGCTGTCTTCATGGACACCGCTCTATGCAATGCAATAGGTGTTGCTTTTGGTATTGTAAATAACGGTGTCTTTTAATTTTTTTAAAGGCATTGCCATTTACAATGTCAATAGCTCAAAATAATGTCATTGCGAGACCTATTGTATTGGAAATGCTTGTTTTATCTTGGAACGTCGGCACTTTCAAAGTGTGAAGTCATGTGGTAGCAGTGCTCCTTAGCCGTGCGCGTGGTGCCAGCAGAGCCGCCGCCATAGCCACGGGCTCCGGTACCTGCAGGCACACTAGCCTCGCGCACACAGAGCTCATTCAGCTCCACCAGTGGGCCTCGCCTTTGATGTGTATGGTGACTCATGCTGACTTCTCTCCAACACAAATCCGACGCCTGCCTTAAAAAAATGTTTTCAATTCACTTTGGCCAGATATTCGGAAATGCTTTGTTCTTTTTCCCGTGGCCTACTTTTCACATTTTCTAGTAAAAAAAAAATCTTGGTTTCATTTTTTTAATAAACATATTTGTCAGTGAAATTCCATCTTTTTTTATTTTATTTTAATGTTCAGATTCCAGGATAAATCTTTTTCTCTGACTGAGTTGCTGCATGTTCAACACGCTCATAAAAAGAGGCCCATGTTATTCCTGTCAAATAAAATGTTTTTAGCTGGAGGTCTTTGGAGGGTGGGGTTCATGCAATTAAATCCCCGCTCAACAGCTGATATTCTGATGTGTCCAAGACTATCCATAAGGTAGCATAGATGGTTGAGCGATAGCTGCTTAGATCTGTGTTTTTACAAAAATCACAGTTGTGAACCTTTGTGAGGCTGACGCAAACTTTTATTCTTTTTAGTCCATCCACTAAGCTGAATAATAACCCCTGTTTCTTAAGCGCCTAGAGGTATTTCAGGCTTAGTGTATGCTACATATTTTGTCAATATTGGTATCACTGTATGTAAGAGTGTTTATGCCACTGGTAAACTTCAAGGGGGTTCCTCATTCTCGCATACAAAGGAGTGCATGCGCAGTTGTTGCTGCTTTTCTTAATATCCCTGTGAATAACCTCTTTGCACTTTTTTCAGTGCAATTCTCAATCCAACAATGACAAACACATCCCTCCACATTCAAGTTCCTCAGTTTTGGGCATTCTGCCTTTGTGGTGGCGGCCTTATTCTGTAAAACACCTTCAAATTAGATTCTTTGATTCAGTCCTTCTCTGTGGTTCCCCAGTGCACCTCTTTCTTGTCAGTATTTACATAATCACCTTCCTCTAATCCGTTGGCTGGGAATCCTGGTAAATTAGGCTTCTTGGCAATGCATTGATGCAGAAATGGTACACCACCGTAGCGGGCAAATAAATAGGTCTTTAATGTTTTTTCTATATCTCAGGTGGTTTACAGGGTCTCAATAAATGGGCTAGCACGAGGAGGAACTGCTGTATAAACTGATCTAGCAAAATTCTGATGTTCATGTGCTTAGCATCGAACTGGCCTATAAGGCAATCAGACAGTGCTCAAAGGGCTGCTTTTTTAGCTGCTGTTTGTCGTTTTTTACTGTAGGCTACAGTAACTTACCCCTCCCCAGCGCCTTGAGACCCTCCCGGGTGAGTAGCGCGCTTTACAAATGCCGTGATTGATTGATTGATTGATTAATTGATTTCCCTAACATTACCACTTTTAGCTATCTACTCCCCTAATAGGGGCCACTTTTATTTTTCTGCCTAGGCCTATTTTGTGACCTAGTCCAACCCCGCATGGGCGGATGACGGCATTAAAGAATGTGCTGGGTCACAGCCTAGCTCTTTTCTATCAAGAATGAGGAAACTGTAATGTTAATAGCATAGTCAACTACACCCAAGATATTGAACCTAATGCATTTGCAATGGCAGCCAGTGAAGCACCCTGAGATTCCGAGATTCCTCTGGTGATTGCATTTAAGGGGAATTTCAAACTTTACTCCAGGAATTGTATGAAACTAGGGTAGACACTGATTGAATAGTCCAAACTAGAGACAACCAGTGCTAACTTGTTTTGGATCTGTAAGTGGTCTTGGTTGGGGAAAAAAGCTTTTGCGGCAAATTCAGATACAAAAAACAGTTTACAAGGCCATGAAGAGAGTGGCATCAGCACAAACCCTCAGATTCGTAGCCCTGGCAGTAGATGCCAGTAGAGTACCCAATAGCAGATTTCACATGTGACCAATTTTCCTAATGGTGTTTTCATCCACCAAAGAATCTCTTTCCCATTCATTCATTCAGTGGGCTTCATGGAAAGTGGGAGCCAGCTTTGGGTGGGCTTGAGGCGTTTTATTTCTAGGTTTACTGTAGTAATTTATAAAGAAGAATCCAAAATGAGCAGACCAGTTTGAGTAAAGTATGCAGCTATTGAAGATGATGTGGTAAACTGCTGACCCATGAAGGATTCCATAGCCCAAAGAACTGAATAGGATTGAACACGAGGCTGAAAATGGCATACATGCTCTAAAGAGGCTCTTAAAACTTAAATCTTTGAGCTTTTCAGAGGAGAACTATGTCACTGATGAAATTGAATGCTGCTGTAAGATCTAAAGTCAATGGCATCATCCATCGATCAAGTAATGCCTTCACCAGCACTTCTGTTTTCTTCAGAATCGAGGACACTATTTTATGTGTTAGAGATACATCCATATTTGTCTGTGTTTGACTGTCTTAGCAAATTTACTTGCATGTTTTCATTGAGTGAGAAACTAGGAGTATATAACATACAACTCAATCCAGTAAGTAACCGTGCATTTGTGCCAGAGTGTCACTTTGGCCATTTTTAAGTCTGCACCAGGCTTGTGATTTATCTAGAAGATCCCTTTACATTTTTTGATAGGACAGCACATTGAGAAGGTGTCATGGAAACTTTTTGAACTTAATAATAGTACTCGACAGTCCTATCAGTTATCATCTTGTGGTTTGTATTCCAAAATGTAAATTGCTAATGTTAACAACCCTCAGAATTTCCATTTTAGTTTAAGGATTTGCCTGTGACTTTTCGGAGTTGTCTGTGTTGATTAGGTCAAATGTAATAACTAAGTGATCAGGCTACAGGTGAGTGAGAGGGAAATTATCTTAATCAACTACTCTACAATAAACACTAAATCTAATGCGTGTGAGTACATGTGGGTAGGTCCAATTATGGTTTGAGGCAGTTTCTGTAGGTTAAGGTTATCAACTAGAAAATGCCCTGATCAATCAATCAATACATGTACTTCTGAATCATTTATGTTGAAATCAGTAAATGAAAGAAACGTTTTTGGCAGCACCTGCCAAATAATTGGCATCATTTGGGTGAGTCTTTCGAGAGGATCTGGGGTAAGAGGAAAGTGAAAATTCTACAAAGAATAAACAATATCTCACAGCGCAGATGTAGATGCACAGAAAATTAGCTGATTATCTAGGAATATTTCAAAATGTGAAAGTAACATAACTGTTAGCTGGATTTAATTCTCTGTCAAAATATGTGATTCTGTTATTAGCAGATCATCCAGTTCCAGGTCCAACAATCTCCCCCTAGGTAGATTTTCGAAAGCACAGGTATTTTGAGGATGCTGATACAGAAGAACATTCCGGATTAGTTGGTGGAAACATACTGGTAGTTGCATCATCTTTACATCAAGTTAGATGTTTTCACTTCATCACAAATGCACAGGTTAATGTCCCAAAATGTCCTACTTAAACCTATCCCAATATGTACACCCTAGGAGCTGTGCAGATGGATATTCTTCTATCTGAAAGAGACTATTAGTTATAGATTCCTTACCTTAGAATTACCCCCAGGCGTCAGACTGGATCCAGGGAACCAGGTTGGTGGAGGGTCTAAGGGGAAAATTATTTAAAGACCAAAGGACAGACAAACCCCTTATTCACAGTATAACAATACAAAAGGCCTGTCAATGGTCTGTACAACTAATGGGGGCAAAGAAAAATGTGACGGACTCTGTGTCTACCTATAAAGTGTGTACAACAAAAAGGAAATGAATCCCATCAGCCCACCCATATGGCAGAGCTTCATCATCTGGGATAGAACCAAAGATGGTCCGGTTAAGAAGCCACACACCTGCTGGAATTATGTGTTTCTCCAAACCCAAGGAACCACCAGTGATGGGTCGTATCAAAAGTCAAATCAGTTTGGAATGGTGTGGGATGTTAAATTGCAGTGAGAAAAAAGTGTGCAAAAAGAATCAAAAAGTGAGATGTAAAATTGGCTACCATGATTTAAGGAAAACTTTATTAGGGAAAATCATGGTGTCAAGATTAAAATGAGTGTGAGACAGTTTTACACAATAACTGCCTATTAAGGATGGTATTTGGTCAACATGTTTCAGCCATTGTAGGAAAGTGTACCCGGCTTTCGTCAGGACCTCTTGAACACTACTGCAATTAAGCTTGACCTAAGCTTAGTGAAAAAAGAAAAAATTAACACAAATTAATGATACAAAACATCCTACCATACATTGGATTTTCCAGACGGGGGATGTCTGTTTCATAAGGTATTTAGGATTCTTTCCTAAAACGGAAGATACACAACAAGGGACAGCAAATAGGTAGAACACAGACACACATTTCTATTATTTTTGCGCCATATGTTTCTTTAGGCCAATAGGTCATTCTCCAAAACGATAGAGATATGTTTTTTAATGTATTTTTACTCACCCAAAAATGCTTGGGAGAAAGACTCACCTCTTCCTGGCCACTGCTCAGGGTTGGAGGCCCGCTCTAATACGTGAGATAGAATAGTGGGTGTCTGGCCAGAATCTATCACAATACGCTTAAATGTTCTCTATTAGAGCTCCCTTACCTTATAGGAGCAGAAGCTTGGGTTTTTGTTTCCAAATTGAAGGCTCAATCTCATTTTCTGGAGCATTGATTTATCACCCACCGGAACCAAACTCTTCATTTTTATAATCTTTGGGGGATACCTTAGGGCCCCTAATTTTAAGATATTCAAATTTTACCTTATTGGGAGATTTTAACCTCAATTTAGAATGTAATAAGGAACCTGGAGTTAGAAATGTTTTGGACTCCATTGAGTCTCTGGGCCTTGAACAGATGGTGTTTGCCCCCACACATTGTGCCGGACACATCCTTGATGGAATTTGCTCTAATCTATGTTCATTAACCGTTAACTACACAAATCTGTTACCTTGGTCAGACCATACATTTATTCCATTTGGAATCACATGGCCTCATGCTAATCCCCAAGGTCACTTACCCCTAGTACGTCCAAGACAGTGTGCAAATGGTGCAACATTTTAAAGCACCCGGATCTATCTAATCGTGCATTGGGACTTATACCTACCTTATCAGACAACACCTCCCAAGACAACCAGAAATTTAATAATTGGATGACCACTCTTAGCAATATATTTGCCCCCCCCCACACCATTCCTTTGAAAATGAAATCGACCACTAAAGTATCAGCTCCCTTATATACTCAAAAACTAATTGAGTGGCATCTTCAATGTAGACAACTTGAGCGTAGATGTCAGAAAGGATACAACTCAGAAGACCACAGTTCAAAATGGCTCTGAAAACATATCATGAACAAATTATTGTGAAAAAAGCGTAATTGTACGAAATGAATAACAGCTGAATCAAATCAAAAAGTTATTTTTTAAATCGCGAAATCATTCACCTACCCTAAAATATTGAATCAAGACAACCTCCCTTCACAAACGTTATGTAAGAATATTGCCAACTTGTTAAACAAAAATTTCAAAAGCTACAGATAGATTTTAATATGGGATATGCCCCTCCCTTGGATATACCTTCAGTATCCCATAAGGCCTGTTCCAATCTTCAAAACTTCCATACCATTAGTCTAGAACAGTCACGCCAAGCCATCCTTTCCTGCAAATCCGGCTCTCCCTTCAACACATGCCTGACGGAAGTGCTACATGCTATCCTTGATGTTGTTAATCCGGTTATCAATTATATAATCAATTCTTTCCTTTTAACTGCAGATGTTCCCACTCATTAAAACTTTAAAAAAATGTTTTAACCTACTACCTTTCACGGCATGAAAAACAATAGCTATGGCCCTTATTACCTCACAATTGGACTACTGCAATAGCCTGAATGCATGGACCAATAGGACAATTCTTTAAAAACTGTAGATAGTACAACATGCTGCAGCTCGCCTGGTGTTAAAGCTACCTAGTCGCTCATCTGCGTCAGCAGCTCTCAAGTCAATACATTGGCTGCCAATTCATAGAAGATGCTCTCTAACATCTTGCTCATCACCTTCAGAGCGAACATAGCATCAGGCCCTTAATATCTAGCGGCCAGGTTCACTCCATACATCACTTCTCATCTGCTTGGATCTTCATCTGCAAATCTCCTCACTCTGTCCCTTTCAGATGTAAAACTGAGGGTGGGAAATCGGTAGCTGTCCTGGGAGCTAAAGCCTGGAACTTGCTTCCTGGCCATCTTAGACATTCTTATTTAGAACCTGTCTTTGGGAAATTGCTGAAAACATGGATCTTTGCGGCCTGGACTCTGTGACTGGACTCTGTGCCTCTATCTAAAATGATCCCTGTATAGGTCCATAGTAGCCTCGAGCCTCCTCTGTTGTCTTTTTCGTACAGCGCCAAGATGCTCCTTTGGAGCAATAGTGTCCTTTATTCATTTTTTATACATACATACAGATGAATGCTGTTGTAAATATGGTTTTCCAACTCAAGATGGTCCTTTGTGGTTTACTCTTACATCCTAAATCCGACTGGACTCCATTAATGGGTGTTATAATGAATTCTACAACGACTTTCACTGGTGCTTCGAATCTGGGTCTTATTGGCCAGTTCCATTGTTAAACTAAGATTATCACAAAATGAAGCCATGAGATACGATTTTTAGTGCTCATTGTTAAGTTCCAGTTGCAGTACTAATCACATGTGCGTTATAGACTCACTTCCACAAAAGTGTTGAAAGAAGGGAGGACCTTGCTTTACTCTAGTGGCACGTACAGTTCTTACACCTCGTCTGTTGTCTTAAGCCTAATTCCCGGAGACGGCTAAGCCAATGAACGTTGGGATTCTCTGCTTTTAGAGCCTTTCCACACATCAGATAACATCCCCAATCAGGTTAACTTTTTGAAGTGAATATGCCACTTTTACAGCACCTTGGGGCATCCTATTGCAGTGTAGTGAGCATTTACCCATGCTCCACTCCCCTGGAGTTATCTTGGTTAGCTCTGCATGGAGGCTACCTGCCATGATTACTCCAACCCATCTGCTTTGACTTGCATTACTTTCTGTGTCCGTCCTACCTCTTCTCCTGGCCCACTTTTGTGGACCAGGGCCTCTAAGGAATTACTTCACCAGGACTACCCTGCCCGCAAGCACCCAGGGCAAAAACAAATATATGCACCAGAATGCGCAGACTTAGAAAAGGTGAAAGGGCTGAGCAATTTGGAGGCGATATTGGTTACAGAGGGGCTTCAATCTGGGAGTATTTAACTAAGCATTCGACACTAGTTTTACTTAATAGTGCCACCTATGCAAAGGCCCCTTTGTGACTCATCTTGCAAATCCTGGCTCTCCTCTAAACTGGGAGCACATGAAAATGTGTTAAAAACTAAAACCAAAGTGGAAGAAAATAAGACTGACAGTGGGTATACATGTGTGTAGAAAGGAATACACCGGAGTACGAGAATTAATTAAAAACAGCAAAACAACTATTTTGCAGATGTTTAAATCGCGACAGGATGATAATACTTAAGAAATATTCAACTTGTTCAGAAAGCTAACCCAGCCCGCCTGCATGTACAGACCATGTGCAGTATGGCAGACAAGCTCAATAATTTATTTATTTGCAATTGCACGCTTCTTTATTCGTCGGGTCACTACAGATCTATCTGTCTTCCCTTTTGGAATCAGATGGGCATGTCCTGACCAACATCAGAAGAGCATGGCATGTTCTGCCGGATAAAAAATAATGTGCCTCTCATCTCAACTTCTGGGTAGCATCGGACATGAAAAGGCTGGTGTCGGTGGTGACAAGAAATAAGCTACGTAATCAGCCTTACAAGAGGATACCTGAGAATTCCCTCAGCCTTAACTGTGGTGGTCACACCACTCCAAAAGAAGGTGAATTTCTTACAGAAGAATCAACCAATGTAAGCTTGTTTCCATTATTGGCCAAAGCAGTATTGACCTGTGGTTCAGGCCAAGCTGGAGAACATCACAGATGTAAAGAACTGTAGGATGCCAACAAGAAGAGGCAGGGATTTTACCTGTTTACCTGTTCACCTGACAGGTTTGACTTTGGTGGACAATGGAACAAGCTTTCATTGTGAATAAATCTGGGGTATTTAGTATTACTAATTGTATCAGCTGTCTATGCTACAGAAAACCAGAAGATGGAAGTGGCTAGACCGAAGGAGTGATTGGTGTGGAAAGTTAAGGCCTTGGTGGCTGCCGTCTTTGAAGCTGGGTTATAACAGTAGAATATGGGTTTTGTACTCTTGGCCATGGGCATTAAGTTGCCGGAATCTAAGGGGTTACTTTTGTTCTCCCTACTCTTGAATGGATACTTGTTATTTTTGGCTCGGGCATCAGAGCGGATAACCTACATTTCAGATGCATGCCAATAATATCCAGGTATTGTGCATATTCAAAGGGAAGAGAAGCTGGACCAGTTACAGGGTTACCTTCATCTGAATTAAAAAGAGTAAGCTGACTGAAATGGGTCCAAGACTTCACAGATAATATGTCAATTGTGTGCATTTTATTTGTTGTTGAAACAGGAAGTCCAACAATGAATTACATCAATTTCTAGTAACCATTGATGCGTGCCTCCAAGCCTAATGTGGAGCCCTTTCCTATGACCAGTCATCTTGAGGTTTTCTGCTCAAACATTGAGTTACGGTTGGTTGCGACGCTTGTACTACTGTTTTTTAATGGAGGTATTCCCCTTTCACGTCCAATCTTTCGTCATAGTTTCCTGTATGTTCTGTCTCTTGACATGGGCCCTCTATTTTATATCTTGCCTCCCTACTTGCCCATCACTGACCTTGTATCCAAAAACATTTTTTCTTCTTTGTCTTCAAATCTGCGTCTTCCTTTGTTCTGCCATTGTATAAATATTCCTGGACCACATGTACTGTTATATTCTCTGGTTAGTGCCTACCTCTGATCTGGACTTTTCTTCACCAGTTGTGTACCTTTAAATAGGCTAATAACATTGGTTATTAACAGCACTTCTGAATGCCAGAAGAATAGTATAATACAGGGGTCGCCAAACCGGTCCTGGATGGCCGAATCCATGCCAGATTTTTAAAAAATCTACATGTATCTCAATGGGGATATCCAAAAAATCTGGCATGGATCCGGCCCTCCAGGACCGGTTTGGAGACCCTTGGTATAATATGTCCTTCTTATCTTCTGTGTGTTCCTTCTGGTCCAACCTTCCTCTTTCAATGCTATGGTCCTGTTGTTGTCTATTACCTTTTCTCTGGTCTCTCTTCTACCTTTTTCTTTTCATACTTTTTCCGTTTTTCCTACCAGAGAGGTGGAAAATGAATGAAATCCCTGCCACTATTTATTTACCAATACTGCTTTTTCTATCTCAGTGTCCTTTTTACCTACTTAGAAAATCAGTAAGGAGCAAAATATACCTTAAACTAAGTGCTTTCGATTGAGGTAAAATCACTATTGCTTTGAGTGCATTCTATATTCATAAGTCAGCGTTTAGGTTTCTGATAGACACTTCTAACAGCGGATCCCTTACCTTAGAATATTCCCCAGGCATCAAATTGGATCTGTAAAATATTTTGCAGCACCTCTTCGCACTTGTAGGCGCTGTCATGACATCCAAATGCCCATATTAGCGTCCCTCCGGCGCGCTGACATCAGTTCCTCTGTTTCTGCACCAACAGCGCAGATCCGGAGAGCAACCGTCGTCATTTTTTGACAAAATTATTTTGACTTGTTGTCGATGTTTTTGAGCTTTACGCTCCCTGTGTGCTAAGGACATGTCCTCTGCTAAACCTTCAGAGGTTGTCACAGGCAAATGTCTATGTCGGATCTTCACTTAGTCTGTCTATGGAGCTTGGGATGGAGACACGACCCCAAAGCATGTATAGAGTGCAGGTCGATGCACCCAAATGCTATTCATGAGCGGGCGCTGAAGCTCCTTCTGGTGCGGCAAAAGAAGCCTCCTCACTGTTCCCAGTCCAGTTCCCACTACCCACTCCTGTGTAAGATTTCGGGGCATTTATGATAATGACAGGCACAGATTTCTAATGAGAACAATGATCGAGTAAACAGTTGACACGGGAGAAAGACGAATGTAGCATTATAAACAGAATACCAGAGAAGTAGTTAAAAAATAACGAGCGCAGAGTTGCAATGGTACTGCTCAGTTCAGTTGCTGGGCCATCGGAAATAACGCGAAAAAATAAATAAACCTCGGGCAGGTGGCACTGATTACCGATAGGCGAGCAGGGAGTGAAGGGAGGCATGGTTGAAAGAAAGGATGAGTGTGGCAGTCCTCCCAATAAAAATAATTTTTAAAAAGCAAGGCATTGAGTCCAGTGTGAATTTGGACTTTTAAATTAGCTCACATCAAGAAAATGCAGTGGGATGAGACCAAAGCTGATGGATGGCCCTATTAGCCAGTGCTTACAGCCAGCTGAACAATAGTGGCCAATAGCAATTGGCCCTTCAAAGGGGCTGTCCGATAGCCTATTTATCGATCTGTCTTAATGTATGTGTCTGTTTTGTAGTGTATGTTGTAGGCAAGGCCTAAAGCGAAGGCTCTTGATACCAAATTGGCAGAATGTCTGCTTCTTTTATCAAAATAAAGTACTTTCCTGTTCACTCAGCATAATAAAATGGAGCATAGCGCTGTGAGATATATTAGTCTTCCTCCAGTGTTTGCTTTCAACAGGGAAAGGAGTGCATTTTTAAATGTTACTTGCTGCATAAGTTAGACATGTAACAACATGCAGCATTTCTTTAAACATTCACTGGGATTGCTTCAACACATGCAAGAGGTCATAAGGACTTATCCAGGGGTACCAAATGACAATCCAGGGGTAGCATTGGCTACCTCTGGCGACCCTTAATGAACGTCGATTCAAGAAACTGGCACGCTCCACCTATCATACAAAGATGCCCATCATCAGCTCTTTCCTAGATGATGTTTAAGATGTTGTAACCATGCAGGGCACGATTCCTAAAAAGAGAAGTTGGGGGGGGGGGGGGGGACGCTGTCACCAGAAGTGACTTAACGACCGGAAGTGACGTCCCGAAAGGTGCGCTCCGATCTCGTCCCAGAGGGGCCAAAGAGTGAAGTCCAGCTGTTTGGCAGGGGGGACGGCGTCCACCCGGTAAAATAAGTGGGGGAAGCCGTCCACCCGCGTGGTACCCCGACTCGAGCCCTGTAACCATGTCACTGCTTCAGGTGTCAAGGACAGTTTTACCGTGGAGTTAATTCATGGTGACCCTAAAAGATGGTGCTTAAAGGTCTGCCTGTAGCACAAGAAAGAAGAAATGAGGTGATTGTCTACTGTGCTGTTTTAGAGCAAAAAGATTATCCCCAAGGCTTTAAGTGGGCTGGGTCTCTCTGCGTCTCAGATCAGGTAGTAATTTTAAACAGACACTGAAATGGGTTCCCATCTGGCCCTATATTCATGTCCTTAACTTTACTGGTAAAAACCACTGACGATTTCTGAACAGGTAATGTAGAAAACGTTAAGGCAAACCAAGTCAGTGATTTAGTTCCTGTTTATATTTCAAATGTTTACTCAATTTTGCATTCCCCTAGAGCTTTAGTTGTTTCCAGGAAGTTTTGATTTTGTATTTTTGTTCAGTTTTGTATATTAGTCTTGTATTATACAGTCTTTGAACTGAGTCGCCTCGGGATGTTTATAACGACCACAATTGAGAGCACTGGAGTTGAGGCTAAAGGCAGACCGAGTTACTCAGTGCCTGTCAGTGGGTCAAAAAGAAGTTTGGAATACATGTTCACCCAATCCTTGGCCTCTCTGCAATGATGCACACAACCACTGACTAACCCATGTGTGTGTCAGTTGTTGTGTATATATCTGGATGCAGTAACTGAAAGTTCAGACAGACACCAATATACCGTCAGTTGACACACTAGGAATTACAGAAAGATAGTTTACGTCTTGAGCCACGTCAATAGTTCTATAGGCCACGCCCCTTTAGAGGTCCCCACGCACGCGGCGAACACACTCTTTTCATCCCACATTTAAAGTTCCGATTATCCTTCGCATGAAAGCGAAACATATCCAACTTGGAGACACGGCCTCCTCTTAGTATACGGGGAGCAGTACACGATCAGCAAGTCCGTTTCAGATACACCGGGAAAGAGTCACCTACCAAATAGGCCCAGTGTCTGACTGATGCCAATCAGCACTAACCGTTCGTCACCCTCATGACCCTCAAAATCGCTTATTCGCCCAATTTAAAACGCACAAGAAAATGAAAGGTGTTCTCTTCATAAAATCTGCCAAGAAAAGCTTTTTAAAAAGGTGCCAGTGAATTACGGCGGTAGTGGGTAGAGGTCAGGTCTTGTGCCGGCTTTAGGTGTGTGGTATTCAAACCTCGCGGTATCCTCTCTCAGGAATGAGAAATTGTGGATTAGCAGTGGCGGCTGGTGACATTTGAACCTGGTGGGGCGGAAAATGATTTCCGCACTGTAGCTCGCAAGCGCGGCGCGCGTGCCCGAACACCCCCACCCAGAAAAATGTGAAAATCGAGTGGACAAATGGTGCATTTGCAAGCAAAGTTGGCAGCTCTAGCCTTTAGGCCACAACCTCTCGCATAATAACTAAAGCATTTTCAACATTATCTACAACAAAGCCATAGTTGTATGTATGCATGTAGTATATTTATTTTATGCAACTGACAACCTTAGACAAAGCCAATTGTCCGGGCGTGTTGTCAGTGTAATGTTACTTGTATTATATATGTGGGGGCAATAACCAGAAGCAGCAAAATACCAGTTGGGTGGCCAATTATGCTGAGCACAGATTTTTTTAAAATGCCTGTTTTAAGCCACGACCTTAATGATATAGGCCACGACCCCTTTGAGAGACCCCAGTTTTTTCATCCCACTTAAAGCCCTGCATGCAGGGCCCACCCTCGGACTCACTCACCTGCGCACTTCACTTGAGCACCAGTTTCGATACATATTTGACCCATTTATTTGTTATGCACGGGTGGGGGTTGAGTGAATTGCCCAGAATCACAGGTTGTTGTGCGTTCCTGCTGCGACTCGAACCTGGTTCCCTAGTGAGGTACTAACCCAGCCCAACACTGCTTGGCTTTCACCCAGCCATTGCATGTGCTTACCAACCCAGGTGACGCGCCCACCAAGATGCAAGACTCGCCCTGATATTGCCCACACCAAAATAGGCTGCTCCCGCCACCGCCAATGCTGCCCGACTGCCTCACTGAGGTAACAAGCTGAAAGAAACAAGCTGCAATGTGACCAGCCCGCTGCAGTTGTGAATAGGATTAATGCAAGTTACCACAAAAATTAGCAGAAATACAATCTAATAATCACCATAAAAAGGACCAACCAGGGCAACTACGAAGAAATGCCCCCAGCAGGCGTACTGTTCAATTGGCATTGTGGTCAATAACACATTTTACCAAATGTGCGCATATATGAAAGAGGCTGTGATGCATGTGTAATGCCCTGGGCTACAGTAGTTAATTAGAAACCCTTTGGTAGATGACATCAATAACCATGTACGTGCCTCCCGGTATTACTGATGTGAGGGCCATCTTAAAACTTTATGCCCACGACTAGGGGTAACAGATTTTGATAAGCAACATCTATAAATGTCCAGACATAAACATAGACTTACTTCTGTCCCGATTTTTGCGTTGCCTTGAAAAGCTGTGTATTCCCAGCTACGCGGCGGCGTACATAACATTACCTATGGCACGTCCTTCACCCTGAGCCCCCCTCTGTCTCCCCTCTGCTGCCGCGTGCACGCAGCTGGCGACCTCCTGGGCCCCTGAAACAGATACATTACTTAAAGAGAGTATACCTTTCAACTCTCATTTGCAGGACGACCTGGCCTTTGTTCCCAAAACCATGTATTTTAACAATTACAGAGAACACCGGGACAGTCCTCTGAACACCGTGAATGTCGAGGCAAATCCGTGAAATCTGGTCACCCTACCACGACTCGCTTGCAAACTAACCAGGACACCTTCCTAACGAAATAAAGGCTGACTCAAATCTGAGCAGAAGGTGCATGGACCTACTGAGCTCTCATTCCTACATGCAGCTCTGTACAATGGCGGAATTACACATCACACTCGGGTGAGGACTAACGGCCGCCAGGTTGCACGCGGATGCATGCAGCAGATTCACAGACTCTTTCCCTCACTCACTCTCCTCCCGCCCCCCCTCAATTCCCTGCGCACTGTCATGACTTCAAGAGTGGCGGCAGTGGCACTAGTGAAAACATCAAACCGGCTGCCATAGGAGGCGCTGTATTTACAAAAAAATACTTACAGACCGAAACGATGCCGGATGGCCAAACCCGCCATGGCACTCTCAGGGGGGTACAGCTGTGGGATCATGGGTAATACGGAACGGGTGGGAGTTTGAAATAAAATTCAAAAGGGCGGTAATCACCACCATCACCATTGTGACTCACCTCAGTAGTTCTCCTTGTCGTGCCGATGTTGTTACGGTAGTAGTCCAGCTCAGGAGGCAGCAGGAAGAGTCACCATCAGGAGGACAGGAGGAGCACGCACACCACGTTTGAAGCGGGCAGCAGCACTGTGTGTGGAAGTGGCTGCGGGTGCGGGGTGAGAGTGACCAAGGAGGTGAGTGACGTCACGTCATCCCAGACGTCATCAAGCAGGTCAAGGGATGGATTGGTTAGAGCAGCCAAACTCCCCGCCCCATTAGGAGGCTGGGGGCTGTGGCATGAGGCAACCCCCGGTATGCAAAGGGGGGGGCTAGTGCGCATGCTCCAACCGGGCAGAAAAATGACCTGTCCGAAAGAGGACGCGCGCACTAGCGCCCCTGCACAGCCCCACCCCCCCTTTTCCCGATGGTTTCTGGCCCGGCCCGGTGACTGGCCGGCCAGAAACTAGTTGCTGAATAATGCACAATGTTTTATTTTACTAGGCACACTGGCGGTCCCGGATGGCGGCAGTGCGCATTGGGGGGGCAACGCCCCAACGCCCCAATGGACGCACCGCCGCTGTGGATTAGTGAGCTTTGCCAGAAAGAACCAGCTTTGAAAAAGCACTAACGTTGGGTGGGTAACCTGCACCGACAGATCGGCTCCAGCGCCCACCTCCATCTGTTGCTTTGGGCAGTGTCATTCGAGAAAGTGTCAGAATCCGACAGAGATCACAGGACAGAAGTGTGACGAATCCGTGTACACGAACATCAAACACTTTTATCCATCAAACGCTTCCTCATGAAAAAGCATGAGTGTGTTTGTTATGAAACTTCTTGAAGCAAAACTAAATGAAGTCTTTATTTAATGAACATTTCGCAACCTAGCTGCCCTGTGATCAAGTTCCATGCGATTTATAGTATGGAAGTGGAATCAGCGCGGCTCTTAACTCAGTGTATCTTGATGTATTAAAACCAAAGCTAATGGAAGGGATGCTTCAGAAAATACATAAATAGGGTTTTAATATACAAGTCATCATCAGTATAATAATCTGCAGGTTTTACCCTGAGAATGGTTATCAAGCACCATCTAGCACCATTTGTATCTGCTTTATTAACATTTTCACACGTTAATAGTATTTAATGCATCATTCAATGGAACAATTTGATGTAATTTGCAGCATAAATGGACTTTAAAATTGAACAGTATGCTGCATTGTTTGATTGGGCAGTTATAAATTGAGACTGAGTTACACACTTAGGGTCGATGACAACTATAGTACAGGGGCAACTGTGCTGCTTTGCATGGGGGAAAGGGAAGCGAAATGAGTGGCGGAGTAAACTCCGTTTAGTTTGACAGATCTTCCATTGTGTTATGTTGTCATCCCGTCCGTGAACCCATGCCAGGACTGTAGTTCCCATGTTCAGGGAGTATTTTATGTAGGATTCATTCCCTCAGGGTGTGCACTCAATTTCAGGAGTTCTCCTTTCTCCTGAATACGATAATATTTGAATGTAATTTTGGTCTGACATAAATGAAAGTTGTAGGTCTTCCCATTTCTGTGTAGTTGATCTCCTTGTTAGACTCCTTAGGTGTGTGTGTTTTGGATGTGGTCTCTTTGCCTGTGTTTGTGCCTCTAGTTGTGATTTAGCCAGTGCTTTCTGTCTCCTTTACTCCTCTTATTGTGACTTTCTCTAATGTGTTGCCCATTGGTTCCTTTCTTGTTGAATTCCGCAAGAAACTTCGGGCCCGATGTAGGTAAATGTAATTTACCGACTCTAAAATACAGAATTTTACTGATTCGGTATTTTAGAACCGGTAAATGCTATGTAGGTAAAAAATCTGTATTTTTTACTGATTCGGTAAAATTCGGTATCTGAGATTCTGTAATACCGAATCGGAAAGCAAGTAAAACTGAAACTGAATCAGGCAGCCAATCAGGTGCTACCACCATCCCCCTCCCTACCAGGAAGTGTCTACACAGGCAGCTGCAAGTAATTAGAAGGTTCTGGAGAGGCAGTTGGAGCTGAGCTGAGTGCAGGAGCCACAGAAAGAGTTTTGTACTTTTAAATTGTGAAAATGGCAAGCAGCAGTGAAAAGGAACAGCCAGAGAAGAAGAGGAAACACAAATTCAGCTCCATGGAGCTACAGGTCCTTGTGGAGGAGATGGTGAAGGAACATCAACATTTATTTGGCAAGCTGTCCCTGACTGTCCCCGAATCTGCCTAGAGAAAGATTTGGCTGCACATTCAAACAAAGGTTAATGCTGTTGGAGTGACTCCAAGGGACATAGAGGACCTAAAGAAGAGGTGGTATGACCTCAGAAGCCTCACCAAGAAAAAGCTCTCTGACATCCACAAACAGGCAAACAAAACTGGAGGAGGGAAGAACCGTGCACCCCCCTGACTGACCTGGAGGAGCTGGTGGGGTCCACCATTGAACCTGAGAGCGTCTGTGGACTGGGAGATGCAGACAGCTCAGCCAGAGCTGCAAGAAAAAAAGGTAAGATGCATGCACAGCAATCAACCCCACCCCATCAGCCTTCCCTTTTCCCCATGTGGCATAGTTCACCCCAGTCCAGTAGAGGTTGCACTATACCGGAGCAATGCATCATGGGACATGTAGTCAGTAAATGAAAGATCATGTCATTCAGCACAGCAAGCAAAAAGTCTGGCAAATTATGTCAGACAGAATGAAGCGCAGGCAACATATAAAGTGTCTAATTGCAAAAAATGTAATTGTAGTGGTTGTGAGGCAGTAACACTGAGATAATGTTCATTTATATGTCCACAGGCGAGGCATCTCGCAAGCACACCAGGGAGACGGAAGGCACGGCACCAGAGAGGGATGACAGCTAGGATCCAGGACCAAGTGCATGGAATGTCACAGAGGACACAGGTGCACCAACTACACAGCCACCATCCCAAGACACAGAAATGGCTCCACAACTGCATGCGTCCCCAGAACGTTCAGGATCCCCTCTGCTAATGTCCTCATCTGAACTGCCTGCATCACTGCCTCTGACACAAAAGAGCATGAGGCATGTAGTTGCCCCACTAGTTCAAATGGAGTCATCAGCAGGTGACATGGAGGGGGATGACACATAAACCATGGAAGGTGAAGGTAGCCCTGCAACACAGCAGTCCACTGCAGGGGTTGCCCGTACAGCTACCAGACGCCGCAGTCGCAGAGAAAGCATTGTACCAGCACATGTTGAGGGTACCAGTGTCTTCCATGGCCTTGAGGGGAGCATGGTCAAAATACAGAGTATACAGGGGAAAAGCCATCCTGTCTGTGCAATGCCAGATGAGGAACCTAAACACACATATGGAAGGAATAGGGAAGGGCATTAGAGAACTGGTAGATGTGAACAAAGAGATGACACAATCGGTGCAGCTTCTGTGCACCAAACTGGACCAGGACAAGGCAGCTAGGTGCAAGGAGAGGCAGCGTGCGCAGCAGCAAAATAGAGCTATTAACCGCCTGGCCACAGCCACTTCCCTGCTATGCAGAAGAAGCATTAACATGCAGGATGGACTCACACCCAACAGCAATGAGGTGCTAATTAATTCTCAGACAGCACAAACTGCTGCTCTGGATCCACAAGAAAGTGAGGAAAGCACCAGTAGAAGCAGCATGGCAAGCCCCCTAGTTGTGGAGACACGGAGGAGCAGCAGGCGCCATGGTGAGCCAGCAGCCCAAACGCAGAGTGAAGAGAGCCAGCCACTTACATCTGGCACTGGTAGGCGTGGGCGTAAATGACTTGTTCAGTAAAAGGGGAAGTAATCAAGGACTACCATTATTGCCTGGATGACGTTTGTGTTGCACATTTGTGCTTTTGACCACCTGCGTAGTGAGAAATATTAAACTACTTTGGGTGCATACTCCAGCTATCTATGTCTCTTTACTTACTTAAAAGTAGTTGTGTGTGATCTCTTCCCGTCTGTGTCTGCCATCTGTTGCTGTTGCTACTCCAGCAGTGTTTGGTTCAGGCAGTGCTTGTTCGTCATCATGGTCCTCGTAATCAGATAATTCCACCTCGGTGCCCTTCTTCATGGCAAGGTTGTGCAACATTGCACAGGTTGTAATCATCTTGCAGCAGGTCACTGGTGTATACTGGCGTGCCCCTCCACTTTTGTGGACGCAGCAGAACCTGCTTTTCCACAGTCCAAAGGTGCGTTCCACAATGTTCCTGGTAGATTTGTGTGCCCTGTTGTATCTCCTCTGGCTGGGGGTTGAAGGGTTTAGGTAGGGAGTAAGGATGAAAGACCGGACCCCATATGCACTATCCCCTATATGTAACAGAAAAAGACATTACTCATCCACACATACACATACATCTGCAATATGTATCAAGGGAGTGTCACACAGTGTTTTACCTAGCAGGTATCCTTCGCCAAATTTCCCCGCTGTCAGGCGTGTGTATATTCCACTGTTTTGAAAGATATATGAGTCGTGGGTACTTCCAGGAAACTTGGCAACTATGTCCGTGATGATGTACTTTGCATCACAGATTACCTGTACATTTATGGTGTGGGTAGACTTCCTGTTTCTATAAATGTACTCTGTGGCCCCAGGTGGACATATTGGTATGTGGGTGCCATCAATACAGCCAATTACTTTGGGGAAATGTGCCATTTGATAAAACTCTGTCTTGGTCCTGAGCTGTTCTGCGTGCGTTGCAGGGAAGCTGATGTAATAATGCATTCTCTGCATCATGGCCTCTAGGAATTTCCTAAAAAAAAGTGACAGGCAGTTCTGGGACACCCCACCTACCGCAGCAACCACACTCTGGTAACTCCCAGAGGCAAGCAGGTGTAGGCTACACAGCACCTGTACATGGGGTGGGATGGCGTGTGCCCTTGGGGTTGGGTGCTCCAAAAGTGGGTGGAGGTCCCTGATCAGCTCCAGGATGGTTTGGGGGTGTAGCCTGTACCTTTGTATGATCTCTGGCTCAGTCAGTTGGAATAGGGTGATTCTCTACCTGTAGACCTGCTCCTCCCTTCTCCAGACCCTCTCTCCTTCTGCCTGGAGCCGTAGCCTCCTCGCTATCACGCAGAATGCCGCCATTCTGGTCAAACAGTTGTATTTTAGGCACTTTTTTATAGCCTGCACCTGGTTACCACCTGATTTGAATCCATGGTAAATACAGACTCTTAAATACCGAATTTCATGTAAATTTGGTATTTTAGAGGTTACCTACATCTCAATAGTAATTTTTACCATTTCTTATTTACCAAATCAGTAATTGTACCGATTTGGTAAATTTTCTGATTCGGTAAAATTTCCGATTCGGTAAATTTTCCGATTCGGTAAATTTACAGATCCGGGAAATTTACTGATTCGGTAAATTTACAGATTCGGTAATATTACCGAATCGTACGATTTTGTGGCCCCTACATCTCAAACATCAAATACCGGTCGGTAACGGCCGAAATTCGGTATTTTTGGCCATTACCGACCGGTATTTGGTTACCTACATCTGGCCCTAAAGGCCTGCATTTTCAATTAACTCTGTGCCCTAGGCTCGGCTAGACACATGCCTATTCAGCACCAGGATACCTGTAAGGGTTATACTGTACTTTACGAATACTCATAACATGTTGAAACTACCCAACAAACATCCCTCACAGGTGTAGAGTTCCTTTTTAGGTCTCGCCTCGCGATGCTTCGAAGTGGGGCAGTAGATGTGCACAAGCTTAAAAACCCATTGCAGACAATGGGTGTGAACACGCGCTTTATTAGACATGGGCGGTGAACGCGCACGTCTGTTCTCACGCTCTCCCACGCTTTCACTTTCGCGAGGGAGTGCGCGAGCCGCAGACCACGCCGGTATTGTAGAGGTTAGTTAGCTCACTGTTTGCTACTTAACTCGCTGTTTTTTCTCTGCATGTTTTCACCTCTGACGGGCTTGTTTAAAAACAGCACCGCGCCCGCACACCGCTCCTGCTTCCCCAGCGCCACACGTCTTATCAGCTTCACCAGTCTGCTCTGTAGCCTTGCACTGTATATCTGTGCATACCTGGCTCTGATGCCTGTAACACTGAACCGCGCACACACACATAGATGCACGCGCTAGGCTTTGCATCCATAGTCTAAATCACTTTACTCCCTTCACCCACTCGGCTTTGCTGTTGCAGCCTCTTACCTTCCTTGCACCCAAGGCTCTGCCGCTGCGTCCAATCATAACCCGTTTCCTCCCTCTGGGCACCTGACTCCTCCCACCCACCCTAACAGTACACTACCCTCTCTACTCTACCCGTCCCAACCTTGTTCTGTCGTCTGTGCCAGTACTTTTTTTTGTTAGGTCAGGTTTTATTTAAGCAGCCTCCTCAGATGAGATAATGGCGAACATGCTTTTATTTTGTTTATTGCTTTTAATCGTTGTCAGCGGGTCAGGCCTGCTTTCACTTTAATAATAGCGTGCACACCATGCTAAATATGTAAAGTGGTGGCCGTACTTTTGTTTTCTTATGCGCACATCACCAAAAAGAACTTACAAACATTGATTTCATACTTTTTAACAGCGTGGCATACCGTACTTTCACTTTCTTTGTATCGGACCGGCTCTGCGCCTTACAGCACTGCTGCGTTCATGGACTCACATGACCCCCCCTGACCTGCCTCCACTACTCGGCAGCAGAAGCCAGAAGTAAAGGTGCCACAGTAAGGTATAAGGAAACAATGTATTGGTTGTGGCAAAACGAGGTCACTGTAGAGAGGCTGTGTAACTACAACTAGGGACAGAATTGTTTTTTGATCATTGGGTCAGTATGCGCGGGTCAAAGCGTGGGTTTGTGATTGGCTGTGAGAACCAGCATAGTCGTTCACTGTGTGATAGTTTTAGAGACAGTTGTGCCACTGGTCAGGACTTTGTAGTACTTCCCAGTCTTCCATAGGAGCGCCAAGAGGTAATCAAAAGCTCTGCAGCGACGTTGTTTCACCAGACGTCGACTCTGCCTGAAAAAGAGTTTGTAGTATAATCCGTTTCCAACACCTAGAGTGCATCTAAAGCAGCATCGATTTATTTCCCCCCCCCCCAGCGTACTGTAGTTCAGCACACAGACTGCAACCACCACAAAAGATATGACTGACATCTAGAACTGCACCTACAAGCCTCCAGTAGCGATTTATCGTTTCTTTTTTCCAACAGTACAATACATTTGTACTTTCACTTTTTTTTCAACTTTATGTGCGCAGCTAGCCTTTTCGCAAATTAATCTGTCTGGTTGAAACGCAACTGATGCTCATACAAAGCGCTCCGATACCTTCGGGTCTAGTTCGTACTATATAAAACTTCATAAACAAAACAAGCATTTGGAATGCAATAGGTCTCGCATTACCAAGAGTTTAACCTATTGGCATTGTAAATGACAATGCCTTAGACTCTAAAAACCAAAACATAAATAAAAGGCATTGTCATTTACAATCCCAATGGCTCAAACTCATGTAACTGCGAGACCTATTGCATTGCAAATGCTTGTTCCCTGTAGAGTCTTCTATCCCATCCCAGTATCGGCCTATCTTGAGGCAAGTCCTCACTATATGTGGAAATCAGCTTTGTCATATAATCATAGAGGCATGTCGGGTGCAGATTCATACATCTTGTGCAACTTTGTGTAGGTCAGGTATGCCATGTGTAGAAAGTTGAACTGTGTGTGTTTAAAGCCAATGTTTCTTGATACTTTGTACATGTAAATGACAATCTTCCTCCACTCTGTCATTTGATTCCATCTTCTGGTCAGCCTACCGTTTAGTTTTCAAATCATGCAGGCCTTCTTTTGCCATGTGAGGTATGCCTTCCGAACCAGGTTACCAGTCTCCTGCCGTATTGTTTGGTAATACTTCATGCTACTGACAATCGTCATTCGGCATTTTAATTTTCTGTGAAATATGCTTTGGATTACTCCATATTGTAGACACTGTCCTGCTAGGACGCCATCAACCTCAATCAGATCTTGTAAGAGTCTCAGGGTATATAAGTCATAGCATCCCCCACTGTTGTCAAATTCACCACAGTCAAGGTGCTCAGCTGGGCAGCCGTGTGGTAGCCAAGTTTCCTTGGAAGCCCAGCTAGTGGAAGCGCCAGAGCATAGACCAAAATCGCCCAGCTTCTGTAGATGAAACTATTCCAACACATCAGAGCAGTTGGCAGTCATCTAGATCACTCATTATCAAGCAGTTGACTTCCTACTAAAATATAAGTTATATTCCCATTATCTACTCTCTCTTCAGAGAGTCCTGTTTCTGCCCCATAAGCCCCGTCAAATCATCGTTCTATGTATTGCAGCTGAGCAGGTAGTCAGTAAAGTGCAACGGCTGTGGACAGTAGGCCTCACTCAGTTCCTGATAATCTGACCTCCAGATCGGATCAGACAGCAACTTGTCTAAATCTTTGAAAAATGGATTGGACACCCAAACTGAAAGAATGGAAAAGTGATATAGCAGGTGGCTGAGTCTAATTATTTTAGATAATGCTAGATAGTCCATGACTGTTATAAGTAAAGTTTTCCAGAATACTCCACATATTCCTAGGGCTGACACCAACCTCCCAGATTCTCATCTGTCAAATCCACTTCAGTGTCTTAGACCTATACCCCCAAATATCTGAAGGTTTGCAGTTCACAGGCTATGTCCAGGTCTGTGGGTGATGCAGGTTCAGTGATGTCATCTGCCCTGATTAGAATTGCACATGTCTTCTCCCACTTCATGCAAAGGCCAAACCCACATCAACATTTGGACAAAGCACATATGGTATAGTCTAGCCCTGAGTTGCATTGAGATCAAACAATATGAGTTTATGCATTTAAATCAGGACCATGCCTCTCACCCTGTCCTCTGCCCGCAACAATTCAGTGAGAGCTTTCATCTCTAGGGCAAACAACATCAGTGATGGGGAACTCCCTGACATGTGTCTCTGTGGACATCAAACAATTACAAAATTGAGTGGCTTGTGCGGACCCTGACTGTGGGGTAGGTTTATAGTAGCGATATCCAGTTGAACATGCTGTCGCCTAGACTAAAGGTGCTTTCCTGGACACCGGGGCTCCTGTCTTGTGCCTACAACCCCCAGCGTGCCCTGCAGCATTACGTGGACGCCGGCTGCAGCGTCCGCGTCACTTGCCTGTGCCCGGAGGCGCTTATCATCAACCCGCTGCTGCTGGGGAGCGGGGGCCAGAACTGCCTGGGTGCTACTGCGACGACGCCAGGCTTACCAGGGACGTACTGTTCATCGCGACTCCCTGCTTCACTCTCACCCGCCGCTGCTTGTAAGATCCTGCAGCCGCCGAGTGGGGAGAGTGCTTTCCTGGACACCGGGGCTCCTGTCTTGTGCCTACAACCCCCAGCATGCCCTGCAGCATTACGTGGACGCCGGCTGCAGCGTCCGCGTCGCTTGCCTGCGCCCGGAGGCGCTTATCATCGACCCGCTCCTCCCGCGTCGCGGGTCACACGTGGGTGACGCCGGGCTGAGCCCGGGCAGAGGGCGGGCCGTCTGTGGCCGTCCGTGGACGACAGGGGACGGGACGGGCCAACTCCCTTACCAGTGGTATTCAAACCTGAAAGGACTCGGAACTCACTATTAAGGTACTGTCATCCGCTCTTCCCTGCCTTTTAACTGTGGGTCATTGAGCCAGCTGCCTCCCTTAAGAGTGTGAATGATAAATTTCTCTTGTACGGGACTATTCGTTTCTTTAAATACTTTCTCCCATACTTTGCTGTTAATCAAGGAAGCACCCCCCCCAGCAAAAATGAGTATCCAGGGCAAGAAAACTATATTACCTGCTTCTCCCCCAAATACTAGACTTCAGGACACAATGCCGCAGTCCCTCCCAACACTGACGGCCATTGATAAAATGTTACAACAAACCATAGGGTTGGTTGCCAACGCAATTGAAAATACCGAAAGAAGATTATCCTTCCCACCCACAATAAGCTCTAAAGACCATGGCGAAGATTGCTCGGTTATTGCCATTGATCCCACGATTCTGGACTCTTATTTAACACCCACCTATGCCGAGCTGCCCTGTGCACATATCCCGGCTGAGACCTCAGTACTTGATGATTTACCACTGGCCTCAGTTGAGTCCTCTATTAACAATGACGATCAACCTTGTATCTTGACTCTCCCCCCCCCCCCGTGGCAAAATCAAAACCTGGTAGGGTGGGCTCTAAGACAAAAAAGGATAGTCTTCCTAAGAATTTAGGTACAAAGAAACAGCCTAATCATAACTTGGTAACCCCATCTGATTATCCCCGGCACCCAACTACAGGGATACCATGCTGGGTCACCAATATGGTGACGGATCTTCAGAATAGTTTAGAGCAAATCATCGCTTCCCACATTAAACCTCTGGTCTCAAAACTGGACAGACTATCTTCCATGTTAAATAATAAGACTATAGGGACAACGAAGCCACAAAACTCCCAAGGTAACTCGGCACCCCCTGTTCTAGCCGGTGCCTCTATTAAGGCACCCTGTCCTGAAGTAGCTAAGTCCACCGTTCCAGTAGTATCAAACAAAAAACTAGGACCAGCAACTACTGCTGCCAAGCCCACAAACCCCGTACCCCCTCCTACACCTGTAGCCAACCCACTAGGTCTTACCATATCTCCCGCTGTGGGCTAAACTGCCAAATCTAGTCAACATCTCAAGGAGGGTAAAAATACGGCACCAAAAAATGCTGCACCATCATCGAGACCTCCCCCATCTTCGGCAACTTTTAATTGATTGCCGTCAATAAATTTGCCCCCAGAAGCACAACCATATGTAGTTGCCCTAGTGGGTGTTCCGTCCCATAGTGAGGGGAAGAGAGAACATGAGGTAGACTTACACAATAAGTGCATACAGTGGCTGAGCCTAAACAGACCCTTACCTCCTAACATTTCAGGTCACATATTGGCAGTGAGAAGAGTAGACTGGATTGGAAGGGGCCCTAAAACAGTGGCAGGGGATGTTGTTATAATTAATTTTAGGGACTCCTCTGCTGTTGATCACATTTGCAGAACCCCTTCCCACAGAGAGTCCCAAATATTTCCTCTGCACTTGTCCTATTTCTACCCTACCCCAATTCATAAATCGACTTCTCATAGGAGACCACAGTATACCAGAAATCATCTCTCCCACCCGAACAGGATTCATCATTGGCAGCCATTTGGGGAGGGTTTTCTTCCACCCACCCCGATCTACCCGTTACAAGCCCATTGGAACAGGTTTAGCGTCCTAGAGGAGGTGGACTGACTCACCCAGACAGGTACGCCCCCACGAGAACATAATGAGGGTAACTTAGATGAGGGTGTTGTAATACAGCAAAAGACACTATCCTCTGTTAGTTGTGAGGACTCCTGTCCTTATGCATCGAAGCGGGAGGAGACAAGGGCAGAACAGAGCCTGGACCAGGTATTACCTAGAGAACAAGGGGATGAGAAGGATAAAGTAAAGGTTATGGAAGGAAGTATAAAAATCCTCTTGTGGAATGTCGCAGGCCTAAAGAGCAAGCTACTTGTACCAGAGTGGTCCTCTTTTATGACCACACACGATGTTTGCTTGATGCAAGAAACCTGGTCCCTTGAGGTGAGCGCCAGCCCCGGCTTTGCAACCTATGACATTCCTGCAGTTTCCGGGGGAAAAGGCCGCCCTTCGGGTGGTCTTGCCATATGGGTAGGCTTACACTTAGGCGTTCAGGCTACACAAGTGGATACAAACTCCCCAGATATCCAATGTGTTTTGCTAACATCCGTTAGTAAATCTACATTGGCTATTATTAATATCTACTCTAGGCCTACCGTGAATGGAAAAGAATCGAGTACTATCAAGGCACTCGACCATTTCCTTCAGACACTTGATCCCGCAACTCCGATTATTCTTGGTGGCGATCTGATTTGCCAGTTCGAACCATTGGGTGGATCCGAGCTGTGTGAGGAGGATGAGGTCGACTTGCTCTGGCACATTCCAGCCCCAAGAATTGCCCCGGTTAAGGCTTGGACCTCGTTAGTATTACAAATCAAAGCCTTGACCCTTGCAATGTCTCTGCGGGCATGCAATGGAATGGGCAATAACGAAAGTTCCGGCCTGCCCACATATAATAGGATAAATTGTACCTCCACCATTGACTATCTTATGTTGGAAGCCAAACATTGGGACAAGTTTAAAGATTTTGGGGTTGTCCCAAGGCACGATAGCGACCACAATGCGCTGGTCCTAACGCTCAAACCCAGTGCATTTGGATTAACTAACCCTAACTCTAGTTCCAGCCTGACAGTCCCACCACATATTATATCAAATAATAGGAGAAGAGTTAAATGGCCTTCTTGCCTGGACTCTCCTACCCGTCTCGCAAAAATCTACCAGATAGCTATCCCACTAATAAGCGATATGGGCAATTCCACCTCCCATGGGCAGACTATAGAGACCCACAGAAAGTTAGTTGAGAGTCTAGGGGACGTATTCTATCCGGTCAGTGGGACTAAGTTGCGTCGTAACAAAACACACCCCTGGCACAACCACGCATGTAAAAATTCAAAGAAAGACCTTCTTAAGGCAATTAAATCTAGGGATATCCTTAAAATTCGAGCATCTAGATTGATGTACATGAAGGTGCTCATTAAGGCAAAGAGCGAGTGGGAGGAATCTAGGTGGGTTGAATTGAGACAGGCACTACTCCTAAAAGATTCCAAGACCTTCTGGTTAATTGTTACCTCCTCAGTGGCAGGTGAGAGAGATGCTGGGGTCTCGAATATCGCTCCTATAGTGTGGGAGGCACACTTTAAGTCACTTTATACAAGTCCTGAGATGGAGGAAACTGGGTGCCAGGGCCAGGATAAGTTGCTTCAACTGGTTTTGGATCTTCGAGCCTGTGCGCCACGGGACCTCCGGCACGAGAGCCGACTGCCGGGGGCCCCGGGGCCCGGGAGCTCGGTTCCATGTACCTGCACGGCCCGGGACCTCCCGCACGAGTGTCGACTGCTGGGGGCCCGGGCTCTGGGACTTCCCCCTGTCAAAATCACAGCTCCAACCAAGCTCCCGAGATTCCCATGGCCCCAGACCCCCTGCACGAGAGCCGACTGCCGGGGGCCTCTGGGCCCGGGATCTCGGTTCCATGCACCTGTACGGCCTGGGACCTCCCGCATGAGTGTCGACTGCTGGGGGCCCCGGGCTCAGGGACTTCCCCCTGTCAAAATCACAGCTCCAACCAAGCTCCCGAGATTCCCATGGCCCCAGACCCCCCGCATGAGTGTAGACTGCCGGAGGCTTCGGGCCCTGGATTCCCAATAGGGAGACAGGATGCCCATAACAGGACTTCCACTAATAGCTTAGACCATATTACACTCAGGGAAGTTGAACTGGCAATTGAGAAACTGCTCCTGAATAAGGCCCCGGGTCTGGACAAGCTCCCTGGAGATCTTTTTCATTCCCAGCCAAAAATCTGGGCCCCGTACTTGATGGTCCTGTTTAATGCTGTTCTACAGGGTTCCCCAGTACCTGAGACCTGGCTGGGAGCCAAGATTGTTCCAATCTTTAAAAAGGGCTGCCCGCTCGCCCCATCAAATTATAGACCAATTAGTTAACTCGACATGACCCAGAAGCTGATGGGCCGAATCCTACTGGAGAGATTACTGGGCTGGATGGGGGAAAATAAAACTTTGACCACCCTCCAAGCTGGATTCAGATCGGGGGTCTCGACTCTGGACCAGATCTTTTGACTCCAGGTCCTATACTGGAAAACTGCAAGAGTAGAGGGTGGCAGCCTCTACCTTGTTTTTGTGGACCTGCGGGCAGCATTTGATCTGGTTCCTAGGTAGAGGCTCTGGACGGTGCTGGAGGAACCTGGTCTCCCTCCTTACTTACTAGATGCCCTAACCCGACTTCATACCGGGAATTACGCCCAGGTGAGGTGTGGGAAAAACGGGGAATTATCTGACCGCTTCCCTGTTACCCGGGGCGTACGCCAGGGTTGCGTACTGGCCCCTACTCTCTTCAGCTTGTATGTTAATGGCCTGTTAGATAGACTTAATTGTGTCAGGGACAACGATGCTCCATGCCTGACTACTGGTAGGGTGCCCGCTCTGATGTTCGCGAACGACACTTTGTTGTTGTCGTGGACATCATCAGGCATCCAGCGGGTTCTGGACGGTTTGTCTCCTTTTGCGCCTCGCGGGGATTGGAGATCAACTTGGAGAAAACCAAGTTCATGATCTTCAACCCCCGAGGCACACCCGCCCAAACCCCACATTGAATGGAACCCCACTTGAGCGAGTCAAGACCTTTATATACCTGGGGGTGACTTTGACTGAGCACTTTACATGGGACCATCAAGTCTCTAAATCCTCCCTGAGACTTGCATAGATTATGGGTGGCGTAGGCAGACTCCATAGTGCCTCAACCTTTAAACCGGCTACCCCTGCCCTAGAGATATACAAAACACAGGTCAGGTCTGCAGCTTTGTATGCTGCCGAACTCTGGGGACACACTAATGCATGCAGTGCCGGTCCTAGGCCTTCTGAGGCCCCGGGCGAAAGGGAAGATGTGAGGCCCCTCCAAGTGACATCACAGAAAGTGACTTTGCAGGACTTTTGATCTTAGTTATTTGGCATCAGTGAAGCAAACTAATGTGTATATCAGTAACATGGACAAAAGTAGAGGTAATGGAAAACAGGTGAGCAAATATCCATGAGTGTAACACTTGCCGTCTCCTTGAATGATTAGTTGGACATGCCCCCAAATTCCAAAGGAAACAGAGGGTCAGTGATTGGCATGTCAGCTCCCTCATATCCAAACATTTCATGTCACATTCCCTGGCTATTATGGCACCTTCCGGCTATGCGACCAATATTCATATAATTAGTGCTAAAAATAGTGTTTCATGTCACCTTATACTCCAAGCCACCATTAAACTCTACAGTGCCATAGCATGCCGGAGATTAAATTAGACATTGTTCTTCTCAGACAGCATGATCAGCATCAATCGATCTTTAGACGACATTTTAACTACATGACATCTCATCGTTTTCTTAGCAGTGAAAAATCAATTTACCAGCCAAAGATCCATATCTCCCAAACACAATAGAAGACAAGAAGTTACCAACCACACATCCAAATTAGTAACGGTCCACCAAGCATTAGCGACAGTCCACAAACCGTTTTCTGGATTAAACATCTAAAATGTCTTTAATCTTCTTTCACACTGTAAAATGCTTCATTACATCCTTTTTCGTAGTCCCAATAGTGAAGCCAATGCAAACACGTGTTTTGTCCAAAGATATGTGCAGACTTTTTAAAGGTTGCAGGCATATATATTTAGAAATACTTATTCCATATCCAAAACTAGGACAAATTACATTAACCTATATTGTGATGCTTGTTAAATTGAGTTTTGAGACAAATGTTATCAGCAGTATTTGCAGTTGCATAAATGTATATACTAGCTAATTTAAAACTATAATTGCTATACGTGGAGAAGGTAATTGTAGTTATACATATTTGCAGCCTTCACAACTTCCCAACGCTACTGGCGACGCGACCTGCGACCGACCCTGGATTTCAAGCTCATATTGGTGGAAGGCAAGCTCTTTTATTTAATTATCGACACGTCACCCACAGACCACGACCTGTCTTCAATGGTTCCCCAATCTCTTCACTCTACTTCCTGTCTCCTGCATTCTGGCCGGCTTTCCCGCAGCAATTCCAGATTTCATATTCAAATAATAAATAATTGTTTTTAAATGACTGAAGCAGCTCTCTTACCTTAATGTTCGTCGTTTGTAGAGACAGTCTGAGTCAGTCAACACACGGACTCAACGAGGGAGGAGGACGGGGGCCGGGGCACCGCGACGACGTCGTCGTCCAACTCCTGCCTGGCCAGGCCTGCAGCACTGCCCTGCCCACGTGGCCCGCGGACGGCCGCCCAAGTTATTAAATTAAGTGTGCAGGCAGGTGGTGTGAGTGTGACTGCTGACTGACTTTCAGCCCAGTGGTGCCAGGTCACGTATGGCAGGCGTGTGCGCCTGCTGAGTGCGCGGGGGCTGGCCAAAAAAAACATGTCCAGGGCCGTCATTGGTAGCGCTTTCGCGCGCTACCAGATTGACGGCCCTGGGACCCACTGCCACTGTCACCTGGAAGAGAAGAAGATTCAAGGCCGGCGTCACGTCACCACCACAGGGCACGCACGCACCACCACCACGGCCACCACCAACCAAGCTAGGTGGTGGGGGGTGCGTGCAGGCGTCATCAAATTGCGCAGATACATACCACCACACAGAATGAAATGCCAATTGTACGGTACGTCTGCGTGGCACTGGCAACACAAGTGTGGAGATTCATTTGTCATTTCATTTATTTTATTCTTCCGACTTCCCGCAAATGCCAGGAGATTTAACATTAAAAGTCGAGCTCGGCAAGCAAGCCGTAAAACCCTGCGATCGGAATTCATGTTAAAGGGGTCTTAGGGGGAGCAGAGAGAGGCAATCGAAAGAGGAGAGACGCACAGGTCAATAATAAGAGCCTGCCTGGCAAAACAATGCTGCTCATCTGTCAACCATTGCTGGCATCTTTTGCTGTGATTCGTTTTTTGTTTTTTTAATTAGGTTGTGTTTTTCATAAGAAGGATTAGTTAAGCATGTCTATGTACTTTGCATGTTTTGTTCCCTTGTATTGTTTTTCACTTTGCCCATAGATTCTATCCGTCCCAGTGTCTCCACCGTCAGAACATCTTTCATTCCGATGCCACTGCAGTGATGTTAGCCAGGTTTGTGCTGTCACGGAGGTAAATGCAGCACACACTTGAAGGCTTTTGTGAGAATCCCCAAAATTAATAGGGTGCATGGCTGTGGAGTGATAGAGTAAATTCGTCCTGTGTGAGGGGGGCACCTGCAGGTGAGGGGTGTCTCTGCCACTACCGAGGGGAGCTGAGCGATCTGGGGGGTGCTGACCAGCCTGAGGGGTGCACCTGCTGCCTGAGGGGTGCCAAGCCGACCGGTCTGAGGGGTGTCTGACCAGGCCGAAGAGGGGTCACGTATGCTGCGGACTGCGGGGACCCCCGAGACGAGGATATCCGGTAAGCTCCCTCATCCATTCAGCTTTCCTTTTCATTTTTTTCACTCACTTTATTTCCTCTCGCTTTCCTTCCGTCTCCTCCCTTCCCTTCGTGTCTTCCCTTCATGCCCTCGTCCTGTCTCTTTTTCTCCATCTCTTTTTTCTTCCACTCCCTGTTTTCTTTAGTTCTGGGCTTCGTTCCTTCCGTCTCTTTCGATTTCCTTCTTTATTTCTCTCGCCTCTGCTTTATTTCTCAAAGTCTTGCTGTCACTCTCTCCCAACTACATTTGTTCTTATGTTTTGTTTCTATTTCCCATCTCCCCCGTTCGTCCTGCTCTTTCTTTGTTGTTGAATGCCCTTTCGATCTCCTTCTCGCTTTATTGTTTATTTTTCGTTTTCTTTCGTCCACTCCCACCCCGGACACAACCATAGCTTTCCACCGGGACCCCTCTCCTTCTTCCGGTCACTCCTGTATATACAAACTCCCTCCCCTGAGGGTCCCTGTCAGAGGTCACGGGGCCAGTCTGCGGGTGGTGCCCATCAGGGGGCCTTGGGACCCTGCCTGCGGGTGGGGCCGTGGGGGGGCCCTTTAGGGACTTTGAGAGCCAGTCTGAGGGTGGGGGTGCATGGGGGGTCTGAGGGTGGTGGGGAGGGGCATGAGGGGGCTTTGAGAGACAGTCTGTGGGTGGTGGGGGCTATCAGGGGTCTTTGAGGGCCAGTCTGAGGGTTTTGGGGGCCCATGAGGGGTGTGAAAGGCAGTCTGCGGGTGGTGGGGCCCATGGGGGGGCTCTGAGAGTCAGTCTGAGGGCAGTGGGGCGTCGTGAGGGGGCTTTGAGAGTCAGTCCTAGGCTGTGGGGCCTCGTGAGGGGGTATTAGGAGTCAGTCTGGGGTGGTGGGGGCCCATGAGGGAGTTTTGAGGGCGAGTCTGTGGGTGGTGGGGGCCCATCAGCGGAGGGGCTATTGAGGGGGCTCTGAGAGTCAGTCTGAGGGTGGTGGGTGCCATAGTGGGGCATTGAGAGTCAGTCTGCGGGGGGGGGGCATGGGTGGGCTCTGAGAGTCAGTCTGAGGGTGGTGGGTCCCATAGTGGGGCATTGAGAGTCAGTCTGCGGGTGGTGGGGCCCCATCAGTAGAGGGCCCCCTGCGGGGGCTTTGCGAGTCACTGACTTCAGTTTGATGCCTCTATCTGCAGTGTTTCTGCCCCCAGGGCCCCGGGTGCAGCTGCGGGCCCCATGGACCCGCTCCATGACACAGAGTCCCTCCTGAAGGAGCTGATGAAGGTCATCGCCCGGACGGTGGACATCGGGCAGCGCTTCGAGCCAGTGTCTGGAAGTAATTTATTGAAGTTGCGTCTGGCATTACTCTTCAGAAAAGATTCTCCACAAAAAAAGTAAGATACAGGAAAGCTATAAAGGTGGAGCCTGGAGGAGGTAGGTCGGGTGGAGCACTGCTTCATTTCTGGGTGTTCCGGCGGCGTGGCTGAGGCGATACCAAAACAGACAGATGTGATTACCCTATTATTTGGATTAATGGATTTATTTGTATAGTGCTCCGTCCCCGCTCTGTTCGCAGGCGGAGGGGCTACAGTGATTGGCCAGGAGGCCCCGGTGACGTACTCGAGACGGGCGGCTTATGAGTTTGAGAAAAGTTGTACACTTGTACTTTAAATAAGATATTTATTGTCATTGAACTTGTTTGACAATCAACAAAAGAACAGCAACAGTCACAGCACCATCGTCTTCGTAATACTAGACTGGTGGTGCCCTCAGAGACACCCATCATGCGGCCGGGGCCCCCCTGAGAAACACACACACCCTCTCGATTATATTGGAAGGAAGCAGCAGTGCGCAGCGCAGCGCTTTTCCCCAGGCCAATTAGGCCATCATCAATCATTTCATTTTATTATTATTCCCGCAACTGCAGGGGCCCCCCTGAGCGCGAGGCCCTGTCTCGATATATTAGATGGAAGTTACCGAAGCAGTGCGTGCGCAGCGCATTTCCCCAGGCCAATCAGGCCATCATCATCAATCATTTTATTATTCCCGCAACTGCGGGGCCGGCTGCGGGGCGCCGGGGCCCCCCTGAGCGCGAGGCCCTGGGCAGCTGCCCATACCGCCCATGGCTAGGACCGGCCCTGAATGCATGTAATTTAATGAGTCGGACAGTCCTTCATGCGACATCTGTTTGGTCTTCCACAAAGCACGCCCCTCCTACCATTACGTTTGGACCTGGGTCTGGAACCTATTATTGATTTGGTGGCTGCACGACCCCTGCTCTATTGGAGAAGGCTCTGGTCTGTGCCGGAGCTTGAACCCTTCAGAACAGAATTCAATACTATTTGGGGGCAGCTAAAGAACAAGAATATACCTTGGCTGGTACATGTTAAGACTCTCCTTTATCAAATTGGCCTTCCCCAACTTTGGGACACACCGGAGGACAGCTGCATGAGAATGCAAAGGACTGTACTGGTGGCAGCTGTAAAATCGCATAATCTCCAATTGCTACATTGTTCTACTTCCCTGGGCAGATTGTCCATTGAGTTCCTCACAACAAAAGTCGAATACAGGACGGAGGTGTTTCTGGACCTGGCGCAGCCTCCACTAGCAAGAAAACTATATATCCAATTGAGGCACAGCTCTCTACCGGTTGGGGCATTGACATCCAGATGGGCAAAAACGACGAAGGCCAACTGCCCTGCCTGTAATTGCGTCAGGGAAGACATTGTACATATCCTCTTTTTTTGTCCAGCAAACAGTGAAATTCGGAAATGCTGGATCATCCCATTATGCAAAAATCTGGGTTTCAGACACTGTGTACACGCTTGTAGAGTGCTAACTTGTGACACTGCCCCTCTTATTGTTTTTGCCGTCTCCCGGTTTTTACTTGGCATGTGGTGGAGAAGAACTGTTTTTATTCACAAGAAATAACGGACTTCTGCTTTTTACCCTCTACTATTTCTTTGATAACCAAAGTTTAATAACTTTTTAATTCTAATGTATCTATGTTTTATCATTGTGCTTGTATATATTTTATTGCACTTTTATGGTCTTTGACCGAAATAAAGTTATCAAAGTAAGTAAAGGTCTTCCAGCGTTTTTGCTCTAATCCACCCTAATCAAAAGGCTTTGAGGTCAACCCCCTCCCCCCCCCCCTCCAAACATTATGGCAAGGATTGGGAGGGGCAGGGCTGAGTAGAAGGGACAGGGAAAAATAAATCCTTTCAGTGGAACATTTTCTTTAGCTCATCATCCACCCTAAATGTGAGACATAAAAATAAAATGCATAACAAAAACAGAAATTGACCTAACACATTTTCCACAGCATAGGAGTGTTTTGAGCCTCTCACCTCCTGGTATCCAATGCAACTGCTACACTAATGATAGCTGCCTCCTTGAGTAGCAGGCTGTCTTTTCTGCTTCTTTCTCCCATCCACACCTGGCCAGGCCATCACTTCAGTCGTGAAACAGACTCTCTGCCCCTTTCAGGACTACAACATTAGCTCCGCCTTGCTGCCCCCATCTTTGTGCAAGGGTGCCATCAGTCCCAGTGCTAGTGCTAGCAAGAAAAGTGAGTCCACATGCCCATTTTATAAAGAAAAACAGTCCTATTACTGTTGCAGTGGGACAAGGACCCCGTGCTACTGCACCAGCTTCACTAATGATAGCTACTGCCTTGCAAGCCTTGCTTTGTCTCCTCTGCCCTTTGTTAAAACCATGGAGCCACATCTTGCCATACCCCCCTCCCAACCATCTCTCTGAGGCCCAAGCTAAGGTGCCTCCTCTGCTTTAATTTCCCCCATCCCTTGGGCCATTGCTCCAAGGCCCAAAGCAACATTGGCACAGGAATGGTGCACCGGGCCCTAATGCAAGTAATGAAGGATAGTAAAATAACCATAATTGGGTTTAGTTGCCCCCACACTCCTAGGTCCTGGTGTTACTGCACCTGCAGCAACAATGTTAACGGAGGCAGGCTGCCTCCTCTGACAACTCCAGTTGGCCATCACTCCTTGGCAAGAGGCCCAAAGCAGAGTGTCCGCCCAATTGTGCAAAAATAGGGAACACCCTCAGTGCCGTCTTTGCCTCATGAAACCTTCTTGGATTCCGCTCCAACATCAGTGCCGACTTCCAATCTGACTCCAAAGTCCACGCAGGTCCCTTTCACATCGAAGCCAGCCTCAATGCCGCAGACAAACCTTGAAGGCAAAAACTTCTGTCTTAGTTTGGGGCGTTCAAGTTTTGTACATCTGCCAGGCAGCCACATGTACTTGTGTCCATGCTTTCACCAGCTGCTATTGCATCAGTTTGGAAATATGCACAGACCGACAGGAATTTGTGGTGTAAAGTCACCTCCCTAGACCCCCCTCCTTGGAAAGGACATTGTTTTAATATCGATTTAACACGTGCTGAATCTTTGGTCAAAAATATTTATTAGAAGAATAATTTATTTGGCTTTCAGGTAAGTACTACATCTAACCACTGATTCTTCACAGCCCAACCACCTCCCCATACCTTGAAATGTATTTGTGGTATTAATGAGATCCGAAGTTACCTGTCGCACACTGCAAGTGAAAGATCAATTCTGTTATCTTTTCTCTGCTCTCTTGGGCACAGATGATTGAACTGACATAAGATCCATATCTACAGTATTTGATAGCTGATCAGAGCCATTAAGAAACTCTGATAGGCCTGTTAATTAGCCACGTCGATGTACAGCCACACCATGCATGGCCCCCAGTGCTTTAACCTTGCTCCACTTGGCCAGATGTGGCACCTTTGTGCTGCTCTACGTTGTCATTTATGAAGATGGAGCATTAAAAGAGTTCCTGGATCAAGTCTGATACCTAGGCGGGTCACAAAGTCCAGAACCTGCGGTTAGATAGATTATCCACCTGAAAGAACGTCACATACAATAAGTAGCTGTTTCATTATATTTTCTCTGCTATCGCTTCTACTGAACTTGCCCTCTACAAGCCCCTCATTTTACTTCAACAAGTAAACCATCATACAATGCTCTATTCTTTGGACTCATGTTGGTCAGTAGTCGAGTTTCTTTGCACTGTTCCCTTTCTGGTGCCCAAGGATCAAGGGCACCTAGACATACAAGACAATAAACTGTCTGTCAGAAATGTATCTGTTATTTCATGTACAGATCGGCTGGAGGAGAACCACATTTTTCTTGACTAATTCGAGGCTGTAAATTGATCATATTGTGACGTACTAAACTTAAATGTACACTTAAATGTACTGTCGAATGAACCAGAAATAATGCTTGGCCCTTAATGATACTGAGGTACACTTAAGACCTAGTGATTGCATGAAGCACCCCAAAAAGAAGGAGAGTCGCCCCTGCCAGACAAAAGGTACAGGGTAGTTAAGAACTAGACAAAGGTTAGTTTCCCTTCTGTGCATCTTCAAACGATAAAGATGGGCACTTTGTATGAAAACCAAATGAACATCTACTGGCACAGAAAAAGTACCATTCACAAGCTTGAAAATATACGAGTCCTTACAAACACAGTGTAATGCACACAAATTATCTTTATTCTCTTTTATTTTCATAAAAACCTTTGTCTATAATTCTCATGCATTTATAAAACAATTTGAAAGAAGGAACTAATAATCGTCTCTGCTCTTCTAGTACTATTGTCAGTTCCTCAAGATAATCATTGTGTGATAATACAAAAATGTAAACATCTTAATACATAAATATTTCTACTTTTTTAAAAAACACAGAACTTGTCACGTGGCATTTCGGTGAACGATGGAGTACATTTTCCTCACCTTCTTCAGGACAACGTTTTTATCCTGAAAACATTCTAAATAACAAATAAATACATATAATTACTATTCATCTTAAATTCTACAAGGACTCAGAGGAGCTCCAGTAGATAATCAATTCCTAACGTCCATGTGTTTTAAAACGTGTGTGCCAAACATCTTTACTATGTCTTTTATTAATTGTTTGATATGTTTAAATACCCCCTCCTATAGAGTTAGGTGTATCTTTTACTTAGTGAGGATAGCCAGAGTGAGGTGTTTCCGTTACTTAGTAGGGATAGCTTAATGTTATTAAGAAAAAGATTCAACCTCTACTCATATATTTAAGAGGGTATAAATCTAATGACCGTTGGTACTGTAAAAATATATTTATGTTTATATTCCTGTGTATAATTTACTTCCTCAGAAAGTCTGAGAAACCCTTTGCGGATCAGAATGGACTGGCCAGGTAGGTTCTATCAAATGACCAGTCCTTTCATGATTAGCATATGCTCTATAAAGCACATGAAAAGAGAGAAAAACATTACATCATTTTGTGGGTAAAAAGCTTTCCTTTTATTTTTTTTGCCTGTTTATAGTTGAAGACTTACTTCGTTTTCACACGGCTGATGTAATGACTGCTTCCGAAAAACCCCTTCAAGAGCACAGTATTTCTATAGCCTGAAAATAGGATGGGATGTATTTAGGATTTTATTACAAGTCATAAGATTTGTATTTAGAAAAAAGAAATCGTTCCCTGGGAAAAAAAACAACAACAGTCGCATCTACATATGCAGAACTGTTGTGCCTGTCTTAAATATGGCCTACAAATACAACTCTAGGTAACTAACTTTGAGTACATGAGTAGAGGTTGAATCTTTTCTTTTAACCCTTTCCATGCGCCGGACGGCCGTCCGACGTATGGCACACGCGTGGAATTCTACCCGCGTTCAAGCTATCTCCACTAAGTAATGGACAAACCTCACTACATACGAGGGGGGTATTTAAACATATCAAACAATTAATAAAAGATATAGTAAAGATGTTTGGGACACATGTTCTAAAACAAATGGACGTTAGGAATTGATTATCTGCTGGAGGTGCTTTGAGTCCTTCTAGAATTTAAGATGAATAGTAAATATATGTTTTTCTCTGTTTTTAAGAATGTTTTTATGATAAAAATCTTTGTCCTAAAGAAGGTGGTGAAAAATGATTCCACTGTCCACCGAAACGCCACATCATCAAGTTTAGTGTTTTAGTAAAAAGTACAAATATATTTTTATGTACTAGATGTTTGCATTTTTGTATATTACGCAACGATTATTGTGAGGAACTGGCAATGTGCTAGAAGACCAGAGGCAATTATTAGTTCCATTTAAAGATTTTTTTAACCTGTGATTCTATATTGCATGAGGCACTACCTTAAACTGAACATTTTCTCTTAATGCGGCATGATGCGACTGACTCAAGCTTTTTGTCTACAAAAATAGCAAGATTATTCACAGTTGCACTCCTGTTTCTTTATCCGGAATCTCAGGCAGTAGCAGAACAGGCGTTTCATCTGATAAGGATGAATTGAGAGGGCCTGAAGGCTTCATTCACTGTCAGGAATATTCCTCTGACTTCAAGAGGTTGCCCAACTTTCTCACACCTGTTCTGGTTTTGTCAGGTAACAGTCACCGTGATCTCGCTATTGGCACCTAATGGAGATGTGTTACGCACCACCTTGCATTGGCCTTATACGATCCTTTCCTTATTGACTTCTCCTGGGACGACAATGGCTTATTGAGCGTCTATGCAGAACTGTCGTTTTTTTTCTCTGTTTCTTTTTTTGATTTGCTAAAACTTTCCTGACCAGTCTTTGCAAACAATGTGGTGTACGAATTTTCGCAAAGAACTCTGTTCTCTTCCCTGGCACATGAAAGACAGTTTCATATAGTGACCCGTTGCTTTTTGTTTGTTGTGTTCTCTTTTTTATGTGCCTACTGTCTACACTCTGATCAAAATGTATAAAGAAGTTCCACTTGAAGCATGGTATTTTGGTCCCAACACATCTCCAGCCTTGCAGCAGCCTTTTGTAGACAGCCATTTCATCTTCTTCACAGCCTCAGGACCCCTACAAGGATTCTTAATAAACTTCATATTTTGGTCTCCACAGGAAGTGACAAATTGCGCTCTGCCAGTAAGCTGAAAAGGCAACCTTTTGCTTCAGTTATCTTTGACATGCTTTGTGAGACAAAGGACTGCATCTGCTTTCTCTTCTTCTCGTAGCCCGCTATGCGCTCTGTTGGCGTTTGCCTCTCTTCTCGCGATGCGCAGCAATGAATAGCCCGTCATCAGTAACAAAGAAATCATACCTGTGGGTTTCATGAAAGGCAGCCATCCAGTTAAATGCAGGCTCCCATCTGCACTGGAAATCTGCCTTCCTTCTGTACTACTTGTATTATTGATTCTCTTAATAAAAATAGTATATCATTATTTATATATATGTATGTGTGTGTGTGTGTGTGTGTATATATCAATCAATCAATCAATATATATATACTTTATTCGGCATAAAACAATACCATAAAAGTACAGTGTTAAAAAACGGTATCTCATACTTTTTAAAAGCCATGCTAAAATTCTATTTAACTACAATACATAAAGTATAATTGATTCAGCACGAAGATCATCTTATAAAACTGACAAGAAAGTCCCAGATTACACATAATTCATCCATAGTATAGTGCAGTCCGTAGCAGATATTAAACACACAGGACCATTATTCCTCCCCTCTACTGGTTCTGAATTTCGTCGCTAATCTTAAAAAACTTACTGTACAGAAAAGCGTTAAAGGTTCTACTGACAATTTCAGAAACAGTAGGGCCACCTTAGCTTGTTTAAACTTGGCTTTCCTTAAAGTACCTTTTAAAAATAATCACCTAATGTAAGCATAAAATGGGCATAGTAGGACAAAGTGGAGAGTATCCTGTGGAGACCGTTGGTCGCAGCCACAGGGGCCCTTACTCTCCAAATGCTTTGAATACCCCGCTGGAACCGCCAAAGTGTGATGTAACAAATTTAGCCTAAAACGGGTCATGAGACATCTGTCTTGAGGGTTATAAATAAGGCACAGATAAGGTTCCAAGCCCAGGCACGACTTTGTTAGCTGGTGAGTTCTCACTGAAGGCTTGGTCAGCTCTCTTGCTTCCCTATTTGATATGGCTCTGTTTAAAAATTCTAGGCGAGGTTGTCCTGGGGTAATGGCGTTATAGAAATTTACAAGAATTAGATTAAAACCCTTATTGCGATACGTTATTCCCAGTATGCAGTCCGAGGCCCAGCTTAGTTCACACCATCTTCCTGAGAGTCTAAGATCGACATAAATAGTCAGACCCCCCTTTGCCCTCCCTGCGCTGACTTACGTGCTGGAACAAAGAACATTTTGTATCCTTCTATTGCCTGGGTATTGTTGTGTACCTCCCATGTTTCTTGTAAGAGGATTATTTGATGTTTCTTTATATAAGTTAGCCAATTATGATTTTTAATTTTTGAGGCTAAACCCGCTACATTCCAGGATATAACCTTAATCTCTCCCACTGTTTGACTACCTGCAGTGACAGTTGTAAGGTTGGTATGCATTACCGGAGCTTCACCCAATTTGCCTGCATTTTTCTCCAGACTTCTCCCACAGGGCTCTGTGACTCTCACATTGACATTAGACTCATCTAGCTGTGTACGGCCTAACCCTTCATTGTCTCCTATTTTGGTTGACCCCTCCCACATAGCTTCATTCTCATCTGTCAACCCCCCCACCAGTCAATCTATTTCATTTAGGGCTGAGGCACAATGGAGAGGTGCAAATCGATTAGTGAGTGGAACTATCTGACCCTCCCCTTGTGGTGCAATCCGGTTCCTCCTATGGTCACCTTGCATATTCCTATGCACTGTGTCCCTATAAAAAAAGCCAAGGGGAGTAATCTAATACTGGACCCTCCCTCCCCTTGGTATTGACCCCTCGAATGACTGTAAAGGAGCTCTTTGACTAACTCTGGATATCTGAAGTTTAAGATCACACAATTACCCGCAAAGCTCTTTCTACTACTTCCGATCCAAGCCACCCTCCTTGCCATCAGGATATGTCTGTGTTGTGTGATATTACAACCTGTATTTTTGACTAACCAATGTGCTGTCTTGTTAATTAGAGTGCACAGGGATTCCTCCCTGTCATCCCGATTAGTGGGCACCCCTGCTAGGACCACTGTACAGGGGTTTGAGGCTGGGGTAAACCCCTAGTGCTCTGCACAGTCGATCATTATTAGCTCCTTATCGCTCACTGTTGCCCTTCTTCCCTCCAGACACCTCTGGGGTGTGTCAGGGCAAACCGTATTAATTGGCCCCGTTCTATTTATGCCTAGAGTAGTCCCGTTCGTTTTACCCGCCAAGGGGCCCTTATTGTTGCCCTCACTATCTTTGCCCGACTGCCCGCCTTCGCAGTGCCCCCCTCCCTGGCCCTCATAACTAGTTGTGGGCATTGGTTGTGATGTGGCCCCTACTCCCCCCTCCTCAGGCCCCCTAATTCTGCCGGGCACGTTATTGTCCTGATCGCACAGCCAAGAGAGTTTTTCCTCGATAACCTTAATCTTCTCCAGCACTGGACCCAAATGGATGGAAAAAAGAAGCTCTAAGTTTGACCTTAATACATTTTCCACTCCCTGGTCAATCCTCATCTTCCCACAATTTGAGCACTGTGTACTGCGTGTGGGTCCCACAGGAGTGTTCACTCTGCTAGTCTTGGCCGCACTCTTCTGTTTTGGTTTCGATTTAGACAAAATCGGCCCTCTCCCCCTGATCGTGTACTCCTGGTCCTTGTGTGAGCTAGAGGTGGTACCAACTGTGAAGTGCATGCAGCTTTTATTGCACCTTTTGATCTTGTGATCACCTCTCCACCCTCCCTTGCTATGGTTCCTATACCTGAATTAGCCCTAGGGGCTACCATCTCTGATGGCCCTGGTTCTGGCCTATTGATCACTGATGCGGGTGAGTTGGAATTCTTCTCCGCCTCTTCAATTCTAATGTGCAACCGATCAGGGTCAGAATCAGTTATGAGCGGATCATCAAGGTACGTAGATGAGCCATCCTCCTGTGTCATGTGGTAAGCATGAACCATAGCACTAGTGGTGCTGCCACTGTCTTACCGTGGGGGATACCTTTACTTGGTGTTTTGGACCTTTCTATGGAGCCCATAGATGATCGCTTATGTTCTAACAATGTATCTAGCGACAATCTTTTTTCAGTGAGTTGAATTTTGTGGACTAACAGTGATTCTGCTCTTTGAAGAAATGCATCAAGGGTCCCCTTAACCCCACCCCCTACCCCAGGGATCACCTTCCGCCTACTCATACTAGGTGGTGTTTGATACTCCACAAGTTACAGCGCGAATATGCTTTAGAACTATGATCAAATCTTGTATTACATACAATACACAAAGCACTAGAACTGGAGTGGAGTCCACAAAGCGCTGCCTCTCTAACCGCTTAGACTGGTTTAATCAAATTTTGCTCCCACGCTATCAATACAGGGCACGTCTGCAGTGTGTATCTAACGGTTTACTTACTACCACTCTAAGTCTAGCATTCGTCCCTTTCGGAGGTGTCCTGTTTTCACAGTCAAGGGGGGTGGCCCTGCCCGGCCTCCTCCGGCCTTTGACGGGCAAGGACGGGCTGGCCCTTGGCTCGGGCTTGACCTGGGCGAGCCCGTGCCGCGGGAGCCCTCGGTCGAATTTGAGTCCTGGCAGCAGCTGGGAGGAGGCTCTTGCCGCACCTCTCGTGGGACCGCACTGCCTGCCGGGAGGTGTAGTTTCCCTGGCAGTCGTGGTCCGCGGTCCGGAGGTCGGCGGCAGTGGTGGCAGGGTCCTGAGAGCGAGTGAAGAAATCCGGCAGGTAAGGGACCAAACAATGCTGCAAGGGCGTCCCCCTGTGTGTATATATATATATATGTGTGTGTGTGTATACATGTGTGTGCATGTATATATATATATATATATAAGCAAACAAATTCAGCTACACCCTGCATGTGAACAAGGGCTGCAAAGCCCGAAACGCGCCATGGTTGGTTGGTTTATGGAAAAACTGGAAAAATAAAACTTACCCGGATAAAGCTGTGGTCTGTCTCCTGCTTCGACGGTCCTGTGGGATTGGAGGTGGTATTGCGGAGTTCCTGTCGAACTATATATATATATATATATATATATATATATTTTTTTTTTTGTACAAGAAGGGAGGCACAACCGGATACTTTTTTAAAGTTACTTTATTTCACCAACACTCCACCAACGCGTTTCAGCCTCACAGCTTTTCTCACGGTCAGTGAGTCCTTTTTTGCTTTTTCATTATATACTGCCCCACTTGAGCCATTAAGTGGCATTGTGGGATATGTAGTTTTTAAGCAAAATGTTCAAACATAAAAGACAGACAAAAGGACTGGTGTGTTTACATTGCTAGTATAGTACTTAGCGTCCCAAGTTATGTTCACTCAGGGAATGAAGTATGTTCATTCCATTCAAGTCATTTAGAGTTTCAACATACTTCATTCCCTGAGTGAACATAACTTGGGACGCTAAGTACTATACTAGCAATGTAAACACACCAGTCCTTTTGTCTGTCTTTTATGTTTGAACATTTTGCTTAAAAACTACATATCCCACAATGCCACTTAATGGCTCAAGTGGGGCAGTATATAATGAAAAAGCAAAAAAGGACTCACTGACCGTGAGAAAAGCTGTGAGGCTGAAACGCGTCGGTGGAGTGTTGGTGAAATAAAGTAACTTTAAAAAAGTATCCGGTTGTGCCGCCCTTCTTGTACAAAATTGAATTTGGGGCTGTGATCCTGCCTTTGAGTCGAGCACACACTGGTGAGCGCTCTCGTGCTTTAACGGATCGGATTGTTTGGAATATATATATATACCAAAGTTAGGCTGGCCCAACCCTCAGATCCGGCGGGCACACGGCTGGGGTAGCCACCCCCTCTACACCAAACACGCTGTCACCAGGGTAGGAACTCACAAGATTCACGTAGAGTTTCCAACAAAGGAGCCGTGGCCACGATTATTTCAGTGCGATAAAGATTTATTCAGGCACGATGTCCAACGCGTTTCGGAGTTGTAGTCACTCCTTCATCACGGGCAATAAACAATGTTAAAGTGAGAGTAAATAAAGTAACAAGTCACATGGTCATAAATGTGAAAGACAGACTCCCTCTCAAGGGTTTAAACTGTGTTACCATCTCGATAAGAAAATTCATTTGAACATTCCATGTACAATGCAATGCTAATTTATATGATAAACATAATGATATGGTCTAAAATTATGTAGCCCAAAATTAATAATGATCAAAAAGACATATTGGTCACGTGGTTGGGTCTAAACGTAAATTGCAGTGAATACATTATATATACAATTTTAATCACACTCAAACTCATGTTTCAGGGTGTTTTAAACATTGAATGAAACAACATAAGTAAATCATAATATCGGGTGCTGGCATGTTTATAAACAGATTTGAACCGAGCTCGGGGCGCGAACACGCGGGCCCTATACAAATACAAAATTCATACGATCACAGTACCCTTGTGCTATCGGCTTACGTGATCGCTTAAGCAGCTAATTTAGCACAATACTGCTTTTCCAGTTAGTAGAATTGCTTGGCCTGGGCATATTCGAGCAATGAAACAAAAGGTAATGGTTGTCACGCCCCAGTGGGCTTAATATTAAATAACAAGAGCAATTCTATGAGTAATCTAGATGTATGGATAAACATCAATGCTCTGATTCATGATAATGTAATTAATAAATAAAGCAGTAATATTGCCACAAATATAACATAGCAAATGCTGTTTATAAAGCCTCAATGGGCATGAAACAAAAAGTGTTCGTAATTGTGATCACCTGGCTTTCCATATGTCATTGTAATTAACCCATAGACCAAATGTTGTTTGTGAAGCCCCAGTGGGCATAAATCAAAATTGTTCTTGATCATCTGGCTTTCCATTAGAACCATTGTGATTAACAAAGTCTGACATTTTTAAAGGAACATGTCATGTATTCATAAATTCCCCACAGTTGGAAGAGCAATTGTACATCTGTAAAAAATCAGAGACGAAACATGAATTAAAAACAAGAAAGTGACTTGGTGCATGAAATTCTAAGTTAACAAGTTTAAAAAACAACATCATACGGAAGAATATTATTTACCATGCAGCAGCGTGACAGCTAGACATATATAAATGTGCTGACAATGCCTCGTCCTTGTTAAGACCATTAGGTGCCAGGGTGTTGAAACGAATAATAAGTTTAGATTCTAAGCATCTCAATTCAGCTAACCTGTTCCCTCCTCTGATGTTAGTGGGGATGCAGTCATTGACTGCAAATTTTACTGAATTAGGGTTGCTTTTATGAAATTCCTGAAAATGTCTAGCCACCGGATAATTTTTGTCATTTTTATTGATGGCTCGCAGGTGTTCAAGTACTTGATGTTGTTTTTTAAACTTGTTAACTTGTTAACTAGACCATATTATTATGTTTATCATATAAATTAGCATTGCATTGTACATGGAATGTTCAAATGAATTTTCTTATTGAGATGATAACACAGTTTAAACCCTTGAGAGGGAGTCTGTCTTTCACATTTATGACCATGTGACTTGTTACTTTATTTACTCTCACTTTAACATTGTTTATTGCCCGTGATGAAGGAGTGACTACAACTCCGAAACGCGTTGGACATCGTGCATATATATATATATATATATATATATATATATATATATAGATATATAGATATATATATATATATATATATATATATATATCTATATATATATATATATATATATATATATATATATATATATATATATATATCCAAAGATACTGTTTCTCTTCCCCAAGTTTTTTATGACAAAAATGGATACGGACCATGAAGTTAAGTGCTGAATTATTCTTTAATGGTGTAAGTCTCCATGAGGCGTTTCAGCCCCTCCTCGGGCCTTGATCACATGATATATATTGGAGAAGCATCATCCTATTAAGGATAATTTTTTTTAACCCCTTGCATGCTGATGACAGAACGGTTCCGTCATCAGCGTCGGTTGAGCTGTGCTGATGACGGAACCGTTCCGTCATGACTCCGCCCGCGCAAGGCGGAGTCAGCACAGGCGGGGAATACGCCCCGCACGCAAGGGGTTAATGCATTTCCGAAATATTTGATAGCGGATCAGAACCATCGGGTAACTCTGAATAGTCACTTCGATGCGCAGCCAGCACATGGTCCCCAGTGCTTTATCCTTGCTCACTTGGCCATTTTCACTGCATTAATTGGAATTTTGTAAGTCACACATGGCAAATACAATCACCTATACTTGTTTTTTTGTTTTGTTTATAGAGTGCACAACACAAAAGAAATTAGTTCAAAGCGTTGCAGCAGATGCTAAAAATGCAGCATAGATAAAACCATGTGCGGGTGTCTGTGGAGAGTGCTCGCGAAGGAGGATAGTGTCTTGTGTACGAACCATCGAAACTACTGTAGCTCCAATCCTGTATGTGCAGTGAAGGTCCTGTAGGAGGTTTGTGGGTCCTACTAAGATGGAAGGAAATGAAGGTGTCAGGACTTCATGGAAGACAGTGTATTTTCTTATTTTAATCCTTCCTAGGTCCACATGCATGACAAATTCCTTTCTAATTTTCCTGGGTGGGACCTATATTGTTGTGCTCTAAGGCAGCGATTCTGAATCTGTTATCCGGAGACCCCTCAGGGGGTTCGCAGTTGCTCAGAAAATTAAATAATACTTAACGATCACTTAAGTCTTAATAACTAAAGTAGCAAAATGTAAAACATTTTGTGTTAGCAGTGCAAATGCATCAAACCGAATATAATATGGAAGGTTGGTGGCCTCAATGGAAATTCGAAAAGTCACAACTTTTCTATTACAATGGAATTTTTCATTTGTTATATTTGTTTGTGAATGAAATAACATAGATAATCATTTGTGTACTTGTTTTATGAATGCTTGTTTATGTATTTTTGTGTGTTCCTTTGAGGTTCAAATCCTCAAAATAACTTAAGCCGAGGTTCCATGGCTTCTGTAATGGCACAGATTAGGTGGTGAACAGGAATGTGCACATTTTTACTTGTAGGTCCTCTATTTGTAGTTCTAGATTCCTTAACTTTAGAATTACCCCCAGGTAACAGACTGGATTCGGAGAGTTTTTCTTTAGCAGTACCCCTACGCGTCGGAAGGTGGCATCTGTCTACTCCACGTCCGTTGTCTGCATCGAGTTTGCCAGGATGACATCACAGTGCCTATTTAGACACCGCCCCTGCGCACTGATGTCAGTTCTTTCTCCTCTGCTACTTCCTCGAGACCAATGCAAAAACAAGTTTTTTTTCGTTTTTTTTAGCTTTTTATTTACGACTGCATAATGACATACATCTCATCACTTTCATCAGTTATGAAATACAGTTTTCTAACTTTTCGCCCCTACTATTCCCAAAACGGCTTAAACCACACTGGCTGTATAGTGACATTGGCTGAAGCAATCAGGGAAAAAAGGAACAGGAAACTTATATTCGTGGTATACAACGTACAAGAAAGCTTCAAGTAGAGGATCATCATTACGCAACACATCATTATACAGATGCCGTATCCTGCAAATCATGTGAGAAAATAAGCCCATGAACCATCTCACCCCCCCTCCTCCCCCACCCCTCATCCTGTACGTCTACTGGCACACTAATACCAACGTGTAACACTTTGTGCCGTAGGTAACGGGTCACCTTGGAATGTTGTATAGAATCACATCAGGGACCACCTGCGCATTCATGTAATCCTATGCCCTAATACTGCCTACTCTGATAATCCCTAGTAGGTCATCCATGTACAACCTATCAACCTGCGATGGCTCTAGTCCCATTTCTTCCAATTCTAACAGCATAAGTTCCCAGTCTTGTGCAATGGGGTACTTCCGCTGTCCTCTCTCCTCCTCCCGGCGTAAGGCCGTCCCTTCTGCCCTGCCCCATCTCAGCATGTCAGATTGCCACACCGCTACTCCAGGGGGTCTGGGGGACTTCCATCGCATTGTCAAAGCTCTAATTGCCAGTAACAGAGTCGGGTCCAAGAATTTCAGTTGAGCCTTATGGTGTTTATGACGTCTACGGTGCCCCACCAAGCAATACAGCGCCTCCTCTGGTACCGGCAGGGCAGTGACAGTGCGTAGGATATGACAAATTGCCCTCCAATAATTGCGTAATCGCAGGCACTCCCAGAGCATGTGAAGGAGGCCAGCCTCCTCTGCCTGACAACGAGGACAATGGTGGGGGGAATATGGGAACATTCGATGTAGCCTTTGGGGAGTAAGGTACGCCTTAAACTTAAACTTGACATTCCTAGACACCTTCCTGCAAAAACAACAATTGATGGACAGAATGCAGAACAATGTCATATATTCACCCCAGTACAGAGAGCTGGTCCTAAATCTATCATTTTTTAGCTCACCATGCCTTTCCAGTTTGAACCCAGCCATATGCAAATCAGTCTTGACCATGTGCCCCATGAGAACAGTCCAGCCCGAACTGCAAGCCAGGTCCTCCCTGGACTGGAAACAAGCATCCAAGGACCGGTTTCGGGCTTTCAGCCCTCATTAGCCTGGATAGCTTGATTCCAGTGGCATGGAGAGTGGGACTCATGTCTGAGCATACTCGTCCCACTCGGGGTGACAAATGCAAAAACAACCGTTGATGGACAAAATGCAGAACAATGTCATACATTCACCCCAGCACAGAGATCTGGGCCTAAATCCATCGTTTTTTTGCTCACCATGCCATTCCAGTTTGAACCCAGCCATATGAAAAACAGTCTTGACCCTGTGCCCCATGGGAACAGTCCAGCCCGAACTGCCAAGCCAGGTCCTCCCTGGACTGGAAATAAGCATCCAAGGACCGGTTTCGGGCTTTCAGCCCTCATCAGCCTGGATAGCTTGACTCCAGTGGCATGGAGAGCACAAGACTCACGTCTGAGCATACCCGTCCCACTCGGGGTGACAAATGCAAAAACAACAGTTGATGGACAGAATGCAGAACAATGTCATACATTCACCCAGTACAGAGATCTGGGCCTAAATCCATCGTTTTTTGCTCAGCATGCCATTCCAGTTTGAACACTTCCTCGAGACCAAGCAGTGGTCAGTAATGTGCTATAAGATACCACATGACATTGGCAGGTATTTTGTCATGCACAGGTATGCATTGATGGCTAACTGCAGTGGAAAAGGAGTTTGATCTAACTAAACAGACATAGGACTCTTAGCCCAGCACAGTCTGTACATTACTGCAGTTGTAGTATAGCATAACATGTAGCTTGGATTTCTTTTCTGGATTAATACATAGGTCTTCTTCAAGGGTTGTTTTTGAGTTCGAATTTGGAGCAACAATGTAACGAAACGTATAGTAGTCCAGATGAAGAGCTTGTCAAATTCCCGCGTTGTTTTGCATTAAAGAGACATCATTCACTAAAAGGTAAGGGACAGTGACGAAAAGAAAAGGACTATGTGCATAGGGACCACTGAGGTCTTAAGTGGGCAAGTCCAAGACATGTAACGCCTAAAGGTATTTCTTTCCTGTAGTATCGGCCAGGGTAGGACTGGGAGACCTATAGAATTGTTTTCAGAGGTTAGCTAGACAGGATTACAAGAGAAACGTGATCAATGCAGGTTTGTCATCAGTTTTGCTCAGAGGACTTTTTTGAGTTATTTTCTGAAAATTGAGGGGAACACGACCAGGCAGAGCTCAGTTGTCCACTTGCTCCAGATTCGTGGTGCAGATTTCGAGAACGATTAATTGAAAGTTTGCCAGATTCCACGGTTAGTTATTTCTGTTTGTCTTCTGTACTGCACATTACACCATAGCAACCATGACAATGTTAGCTTATCTTCCAAATAAGGTGAGGTAATGAGTTAAATAGTTTTTTGTATTGCATGCTGCCATAAAGGAAAGCTCAGATTTAATAGGCAGCCAGGGTAGGGTAATCTGGTCTGAGTATTTTAGTAGTATCTTCCTGAAATCATACGGGCCACAGCCTGTTGAACAACTTTGAGTGTTAGGATTTCGGAGGTCTGGTCTAGATTATATTTCTGTAACTCAGATATAGCCCTGGTTTTCCAACACATTCACTAACTACCCTCTTTGGTGACATATCTTGATCCGTGGGTGTGGATTGGCACTACTTGTACTGGGGTAACAATGAGTTTAGTGTTCTATTTCACAGGTCAAAAATACCAGTACCGGTTGCACCTAACAGACAAGGAGTAGCTTTACCCTTCCTCCAGTGGAGGCTCCTCCAGCGTTGCCCCGCCGCTGTCCAAGCAGTAAAAAAAAGGAAAACAAAAATGATAGTAACATTATCATTTTCTTTTTACTTCTGCAGTGGCTCCGTTGTTTCCTGGGGGCGGGGCTGGGCCCCTGACACAGAGCACTGCAGGGGGAGAAGTGATGGCACAAGTCATGACATTTTGGCTGGCTCTTTCGGGCTTCCGAAAACAGTCCTGCGCTCTAGCCATGGTCTCCATCCAGGCTGCATCACAGCCTGGGTGGAGAACATGCCCCAGGCTCCCAAACTTGGTCTGAGTGCCTTGGTCAGGGGAGGTTGGGAGCCCGGGTGCTTCCTGCTGCTGACCTTCTGGCAGGAAGAAGACAAGAAGATGCAGAGGATTCAAGGAGAGTCAGCGGCAACACCGGCCGTAGTCAGGTAAGTGTTTTATTTTTTATTATATCCTTTTCTTTTCCCCAACCTAATCCATCCTCCCACCCTCCGCGCCCCACCACCCAAGTCCGGTAGCTCCCGCTACTGCCTTTCTCTGCTGACAGGCTTGATAATACGTATACCCCAGAGAGGGCTCGTGTTAGGGAGTTAAGGACCTAACCGTTGTGACAAATGCCTTGGACCTTTTAGGACCAGTGAGAGTAGGCAGGAACATGTGGATGCACACTGGGAGCCTGCATCACACAGATCCCAAAAGACATAATTTTTAGTTATGTGATAGGAAATGGCTAATAAAGTTCTAAAGTCACCCCCCACATTTGTATTACATAATTACTAGATCTGTAGGGATTTGAATGTTAGGAAGTCACGCTATTCATTCTTCTATAAAGATTTCTCTGTGGAGCACATCATTTTTTTTGCAGTTTTATATAGTGCGAACTCGAGGCAAAGGTGTTGGAGCGCTACGCATGAGCCCCAGTTACCTTACACAAGGCGTGGCAGGCAAAGGTAAGAATGGTGGGCAGAGCGGGGGCAGGGCTTGGAGAGGAAGTCGACAGATGACGGGATAGGTAAAATAGAATAACAATAATAAAACCACTTACCTTGCCCTCGCTGCATAAGTGGTTTTATTTTTATTTTATTTTATTTTATTTTACCAACCACGTCATGTGTCGACTCCCCACCCTCTCTTCCCTCGCCCCTCCTCACTTCACCACCTCTTACCTGTGCCAGCTGCGCCTGACACCCGGGCACATTTATTTTTGGTAGGCACGAGGATCCAGAATCACAGGATCTTGAGCCGACGTTGAGACTCAAACCTGGTTCCCCAGCTAAAAAATCGTCACTTCTGGCCAACCTTTTGTCACCAAAAGGGAGGAGGGGCCCCATGATGAAGCTGAAGCATGTCACCTCAGTGACTGAGGACTTTCGTCCTTTTAAGGTATCAGCCTCCGTCGCACTGCGTAAGCAGTGGGCGGAGTCCGAGATTTTTTGTTTTGGCTACAGTGGGGCTTGAACCCGCCCCTCTTCTCCATTGGCTGGCTTCCTAAACGGAGGCCAGCCATTGGAGGAGAGGGGTGTCACTCTGTTCAAGCCCTGCCGTGACCTCATCCGTCACTCAACTGCTAAAAACACGCCCCCAAATCGCGACAATGCCGGAGCTTTGCGGCAGCCATTTCAGGCCGACCGCCACCGGGAGAAGTCACCGAGTGCTCTTATTTTGAAAAGCTTCACATTATAGACGTCTGTCTGGATTCCGGAACCAGAACGAATCCAACAAAATTGGATCGTTTATGGTGAAAAACACGTTCTAGTCCTAAATGTCTCTTGCAAGTTGCATGCCCCATCCGCTGCAAGGAAAACCCTCTGCGCCTTGTGCTTGCAAAATTCATTTGATTGCTTCCTTGGCTTGAACAGACGTGTTCATTTCAAATTCCTTCCAGGACTATTTTCATACCAGTGCCCGTGCGCCAGCGCTGCTTCTGCCTGGGGAGGGATTTGCCCGTCCCGCTCCCCGCCGTCTACATTTTATGACAAAGGAATCCCTAATTGAATGGCTGCCCTCCGCTGCAGCCCTCCAACCCCTGCTGCGTAGCAGCCTCGTTTCTCCTCACTCACCCTTCTCCGCATACCAGCATCTGGGGGACAGCCATGTTCTGAACTGAATCTTCCTGTAAGTAAACGCCCCTGGCTCCTCGAGCCGCCCCCTTTGAAGCCGTTTGTTGTCATTCCTGCCCTCTTGCACCTTTGGGGGAAGTAAAGGCTGGGGCTCTCTCACACCGCTGCAAGCGTGTCCTCCACCCCACAGTAATCTCTGAGCTGCAGAAGTCACACCGTGCTGTCAGCCTGCATTTGTGGAGAGGAGGCAGTGAAAACGTCCAGTCACTTGAATGCTTCCATGGAGTGGATCACATCTGCCAGCAGTATGCTGTGGCCGGCTCAGTAATTAATGCTGCCCCGATGTTAATGAGTAGGTTGGAGGATTAGTCTGGAAGGGTTCAAGCGATAATCCCATGCCAGGGTGGGGGAGGTGTTACAATACATCAAAATCCATTTTTTCCCCTCCTGAATTAGAAAACATCCTGTCGGGGACATGGCATAAAAAGAAACCACCAGCTCCTCTTGCCGGTATAAGATGTTTATGAAAAATGTCAAACATTGAGGTGGTGCAGCGTGGTGGACAGTGTTTTTCATTGAAGCTCGTTCTCAAAATGGGAGCCAGTGCAGTGTAAGCCCAACATAGAGTAATGCTCACTTATTTACTTCACTATACCATTGCAGATAAGGTGTGTGTGCTGACGTTGCAGGCAAAAAAAATTAATTATTTCGACATGCACATGCTTAGAAAAAAAAAAAAATAATTGTAAGCACTGTCATTGGGGCTGTTGGCCACTCTAGTTAGACAGAAGTGTCCGGCTGGCAATACGCAACGCTCTGTGAAAGAACTATTAGACACACTAGAAGAGTGATATAACCAAAAGTGATTTTTTCTTATTATTTTTTTTAAAGTGTGATTAATTTGTAGAGACTGTTCACTTTTGGTATACTCTCACCACTGGCCTCGCTTGCCTAGCTCGTGGAAGGGGGGGCAACCCTTCTGTGGAGATTGCTTGAGCGATGGAGTTATGGGGCTAGAAGGTGGTATACTTTTGAGGTGAATGTTGACCCCTTGCTAGTGGTACTGCCAGCATATAGTATGCCTGTGTTCAAAGAGTTAATTAGCGTTATTGTTTTAGTATTGCAGTTTCACACTGACTCTGGCCCGGTATGCCACCAGACTTGCAGATTCTGAGTAATGCATGTTTTTGCTGTATTGATCTTCAAACCTTTCTTCTGTCTGCTGGCATAGCACCGGGGCGTGGCCTAGTGCGTGGAGGTGAATGCCCGGTGAAAGAGTGGCCTTGGAGGGAACATCTTACACCTTCCATGCAAATCTATGAGAGGTACTGCTAGATCTATATGTTCCCTCGTGGACAAAGGGGGCTTGTTTCGTAGTTAGGGAGCCGGTGTCTGTGTATGTAATGACGTGTCTATGTATGTGTTTCTGTGTGCGCCTATGGTCATGTGCCTGCATGCCTCTGTACATGCTTGTGAGTGCATTTGGCCATGTAGTTGTGTGTATAAGCCAGCTAATGTGTGTGTGTTTGTTTGATTCACAGTGTCTCTGCGTGTTTTCTTTGTGTGCCTGTGTATGCATCTCTGAATGTATGTACATGTGTATCTGTGGCAGTTTGCCCATGAGTGCATGGGTGTGTCTATGTGCAGCTGTGGTACTGAAATTGTTGTACTTGCGTGTGCGCTGTCTGTTGTGCATGACTGGTGAGTAGAACAGAGGTGGGGAGGGCTTGACGCCTATCCCTCCTTTATCGATAAGGGCTGTCCCTCGTCCATTGATCTGACCCTTCTATCGACCCCCCCACCATCACCCTCGCCTCTTCAGTCAAATCTGAGACTAGCCTGGAATCCTTTTAGGGATCAAAACCCCATAATGCCAGACCTGGCCTGAGCAGGGAAACAAGGCCTGCCTGACAGCATCCTTAGCACCAAGAACCAGGACAGGAGGGGACAGGGGGATTCTGGAGATATTAAAAACACTCTCTATATTCGGAATAACAGGAGACATTGCCCCATGCTTAGAAAATGGAACGCAGGATGGGATCGTTCTGGACAAATTGGCATACATTTTGAGCCATGGCACACACAGGAATAACAAAGAAGTCAGGTGGTGTGTGGCTCTCTGTGTGAGTGTGCCTCTCTGTGTGAGTGTGTATGTGTGACTCTCTGTGCGAGTGTGTGTGGGGCTCTGTGTGAGTGTGTGTGGGGCTCTGTGTGAGTGTGTGTGGGGCTTTGTGAGTGTGTGTGGGGCTCTGTGTGGGTGTGTGTGGGGGGGTGTGGGGCTCTGTGTGTGTGTGTGTGTGTGTGTGTGTGTGGCTCTGTGTGTGTGTGTGTGTGTGGCTCTGTGTGTGTGTGTGTGTGGCTGTGTGTGTGTGGGGTGTCGTGACCTGACAGATAAGGACTGGAGGACACTAGGACCCTGGGGGTCATGAGGGAGGTGACCAGGTCACTGGACACCACATCCGGTTAGGGGACAGGAAGGACAGGCAGATCGACCAGGACGGACAGAGGGGACGGACGTGTAGGTGATCTGCAGCAGAGATAACAGAATTAAAGAATCCTTGAACAACTAACCTGTGTGCAGAGTTCGGTGTTTGTCCAGCGCCCAATAGTGCGACACGACATGGGGGGGGGGGGGGGCTCTGTGTGTGTGTGGATCTGTGTGTGTGGGTGTGTGGGTGGCTGTGTGATCTGTGTGTGTCGGTGTGTGGGTGGCTGTGTGTGGGGGCTGTGTGTGTGTGTGTGTGGGGCTCTGTATGTGTGGGGGGGCTTTCTGTGTGTGTGTGAGGCTCTCTGTGTGTGGGGGGGTTCTGTGGGTAGCTTTTTTGTAGGTGGCTCTATTTGTGAGTGGCTCTGTGTGTGCAGGGGGCACTGTGTGGGTGACTGTGTGTGTGTGGGTGTGGGTGGCTTTGTGTGTGTGGCTCTGTATGTGTGTGTCTGGGTGGCTTTGTGTGTGTGGCTCTGTGTGTGGGTGCAAATGCAATAGGTCTCGCATTTGCAAGAGATTGAGCTATTTTTATTTATATGTTTTAAAAACAAAAACATAAATAAAAATAATGTCATGAGCAATGCCAATAGCTCTAACTTTAACAACGCCGAGACCATTGCATTGTAAATGCTTGTTTAGGGAAGAAACCAAGCAATTGTTTTTTCCTGTTGGATGTCATCCCTCAGGTCCCAGTATTTTCTCATTAATGGTGCCAGGTACTTTTGTGTGATCTATTACTGGGAGGTTGTATATCCACACATAAGTCAGTCATTGTCTTCTCTTCCCACTTTAATACGTAGGTATTCATAGATGTAACTAGATCATTATTTGAGGTAAAAATACTGTAGTGTCTTGCCCTGTGGCCCAACGAAAAATGGCTGTAGGTACCCAGACCGCAAACACCACAAAGCAGTCATTATGGTTAACATAAACTTACTGCTGAATATCACACGTGTACAGTGTAGTATGTGCAATATTAATTTTACATACCCTGTAGTAGAAAAGCTGAAACTTGTTTCTGCATTTGAGCCACTGAAGGCTAAACTAATAGAGTTTCTTCAAGTCACAGGGGAACTGGTGTATATAAGGAATTGACGCAGGATAGGCACGTCGGCAGAAAGGAATGAAATGACCATTTTAGGCTGGGTTGTCATTGTCCTTTCCCAAGTACTCCAGGGACATATGTAAAGGCCCGTCTGGTTTACATAGTTTGATAGTAGAGACCCCTTTGAATCTGGCTGTACAACAGGGTACCCTTGCTCGATGTCGGCTACTTGAAGTCTTAGGTGAGCTTAATGCAGTTTTACTGAAGTGTATATAGCTTGGCCTTCTGAGTTTAAAACACTCCAGAGCAAGTGTACAGTTAACTAAGGAACTTCATTGAATTCATTTATAGTTTATCTGGAATTAAACCATAAGCCATTTCTGTCCATCAGCATCTTAGGCGAGCTTGATTTATGGCCTTCACCCTAGGCAACAAAAAGTTCTTAGGCACAACATTTTTATGTGATTAGTTTAAAAATGAATAGATGTCTGCTCTTTGCCTTGAAGTGGAAAGATCCATCCGTGCACGATTTTATTTTCTCAGCCAGTCTCCTTTAGTTACGAGCACTTGAACCATTTATGAAGAGAATAAAAATAATACAAAACAGAACAGCATGGTGGCCACATGTTAATTAAAAATAAAATTGTCTTTTTAGTGCTGAGCAATGTTTTCAATGTGGGAGCTGGTGGTTAAAGTTGGAGCAGAGCTGACAATGCCTGGAAATGTCATCATGCATCAATTATTTTAAGCTTAGGGAAGGTTGGTGATGATAACCTAGGAGACATGCTTTTCAGCATAAGTGGGGACCGTGGAGTTGCATATCATGCAAAAAAGTGTTTCTAGAACTTGATAGGTGTACCACAAACAGCTGCCCTTTGTCTATGGCATACAGCTGGGGAAAGCACTTTCTTTTCACATACCAGCATTTTTCGCAGTGACATCACACTAATTGATTGGGGTGTCTTCAAATATGGTGAGGGACCTCTGAGGCTCCCAGCACCCACATGCAACTTAACTGCCCTACCATAAAATGCCAAAACCTTTTTTTAAAGGTACTGGGTTTCTAGCCTACTACATATGTCCGCAGCCATCCGTTTTACACACATAAGGCGTTGGCTTGCTGCTAGGGTCTGAGGCTCTCAGTTTTAATGACAGTCTAGCCTAATGCCAGTGTCCAGATCCTTCAGTTTTTGGGTCATGTCTGAGACAGTGAATGGGCTGTCACCCGCGAAAAATGTGTTAGCTTACAATGGGTTTAAAGCTCACCTATTGCTTGCCGTTGGTTGGCTTCATCGTCACTCTCATTTGCTTGCTTCTCATCTGTTAACACATGCAGCCCTCACGTCCTCTTGTGTTTGACCCTCCCCTGGAGTATGGCTAAAGTACTTGTGTCCTTCCACTGCTTGTGTTTTGGGAGCTACTTTTTTCTTTTTGTTGAAGCACTCTATGCGAGTGCATGTATTTAAGAGCAGGCTTCCTCATGTGCTTCTTTCTCACTCTCCCTCTGTCCAAATTGTTGCTTGCTCCCTCCCGCTGTCCATGTGGTTACGGCCCCCGCTGTTCTTGTTGTTGCTTGCCCCACTTGCTGCCTGTGTTGGTAACTTGCTCCCACCCGCTATCCGTGTTGTTGTTTTTTGTGTTTTAAAGTGTGCGTTTTTCAGCTGTTTACCTTGTGGACTTCTTCCCCTGCCATGTTGCTCAATCCTGCCCCTCATTCCTCCCTCTTGCTTTCCCCCTCACTGTGTTGCCGCCTGCCCCCTCTCACGTGTTGCCTCCTGTGATCTCCCCCCTTGTTAATTCCTGCCCCATCCCAGTTTCCTCCCACCACCCTTTCACCTCTACCTCCTGCCCCACAATACAAAACAAATGCATGCTATGACGTGGCCACTTCATAGTACTTCTTTTTTCACAGAACAGCTGTTGTGCATGTTGCCACCCCAAACACCCTCTCTTCCTCAGTGTTGATTCTTACTCCACCCCCCACCCGCCCTGCTAGCAATAAAAAAAGAAAAAAAGCGCTATGACGCAGCTATCGCTCGCTGCGTCATAGTTCCTTTTTTTTTTTTTTTACTTTCGGCCATGCTTTTCAGCAGCTGCTCTGCTGTACAACTTGGCTAAAAAAATTGGCACAGCCAAAAGCTCTCGTAGATGAGACCTATTGGCTTTACCAATGCTTTTTTGGAGATGGTAGGATACAGATGGCTACATCCACCGTACAGATTCTTTACCTCTACCATGCTCTCAATGCACCAGACTGCAAAACTCTAAGCTGTTCCACACTGAGAGGTGAAGCCATTTCAATTCAATTCAATTCAATGTATTTATATAGCGCGCTACATACCCAGAGGGTCTCAAGGCGCTTAAGGGGAGGTGGGGAATTACTTCTCGAATATCCAAGTTTTAAGTTGTTTTTTGAATGCTAGGTGGTTTTGAGTGAGGCGAAGGTGCATGGGAAGTGAGTTCCAGGTTTTGGCCGCTAGGTAGGAGAATGATCTTCCTCCCATTGTGGTTTTGTTGACGCGGGGAACAGCAGCGAGGGCTTGGTTGGAAGAGCGCAGTTGGCGGGAGGGGGTGTAGAAGGAGAGACGTGTATTGAGGCATTCGGGTTCAAGTTCATAAAGAGCTTTGTGTGCGTGGGTGAGGAGGCGGAAAGTAATCCTCTTATTGACGGGAAGCCAGTGGAGGTTTTTCAAGTGACCAGAAATGTGTTCTTTACGCGGGATGTCTAATATGAGTATGGCTGATGCGTTCTGGATGAGTTTTTTCTGAAGTTTTGCGGTGGTACCGGCGTAAAGGGTGTTTCCGTAGTCCAGGTGGCTTGTAACCAGTGCGTGGGTGACCGTTTTTCTAGTTTCGGTGAGGATCCAGCGAAATGTTTTTTTGAGCATGCGAAGAATGTTGAAGCAAGATGAAGAGACGGCGTTGACTTGTCTGGTCATCGAGAGTGAGGAGTCCAGGATGATGCCCAGGTTCTGTGCGTGATCCGTCGGGATGGGTGCTTTTCCGAGGGCTTCTGGCCACCAAGAGTCGTCCCAGGCGGAGGGGGAGGTACCTAAGATAAGGACTTCTGTTTTGTCTGAATTCAGTTTCAGACGGCTATGCTTCATCCATTCGGCTACCTCTTTCATTCCTTCATGTAGGTTCGTTTTGGCGATGTTAGGGTCTTTGGTGAGTGAGAGGATCAGTTGGGTGTCGTCAGCGTAGGAGATGATGTTGAGGTTGTGTTGGCATGGCACCAAGTCGGCTCCAACACCTTTTTCTTTACTTTCAGCCATGCTCCAACACCTTCTCTGATAAGATGTTGCAGAGTTTTATATGAAGCCACCTGCCACTCACTTCCCTTTTTTCTGTGCCCTTTCACACAGATTCAGTGTGCTTTTCTCTTAAGTTTTTTTTTAAATTTATTTTTTTGTTCCTCATCCCCACCATGGCTGTAATCTGTCAAACTAATGGACAGGGAAGAATGGCATATGATGAGTTGACATGCTGTCTCAGTCGAAGACTGGTAGGGGTATAATCGATGTACGGATCCGCCAAGGCCCTACAGCTATGTCATTCTCCCATCCAATCCTTACACCTTGTTACCTGTTAGACAGATATTTACCATTAGCCAGTTGCCACCATTGCTTGTATCACCAATTCGCCTAGAGAGAGGGCGAAGATGTTATAGCAGAGAAAGTATATCATGGCTTCGTAATCATCGGAACTGGGGGAAAAAAAAAACCAGCTCAAACTAGTGGGACCAGTCGAGTATCTGCCAAAAAGCTCTTTTATTTGGTTTTCCGGCCCTGGCAAGATCCATTTTTGATATTTGTAGCATGGAAGAACACCAGTCATGTAACAACGGAGGAGAAGCCTCTTTCCACCGCTTGCAGATTTCTCGTCGGGCCACCAATATAGAATAGAACAAAAGGTTATTAGTAGAACTTCGTTTCTGGTCTACTACTCCGAAGATTACTAGCCGGAGGTCTATAACCACGGTGGAACCTATCGAAGATGTTAGTTTGTTTCCTATTGAATGCCAATAAGACGTTAAGTGTGGACAGTCATAAAACATGTGTGCATCCGAGGCCGCAACCAGGCCGCACCGGGCACACGCCACCGGTTCCCCTGTTGAAAATTTAGACAGTCTCTGGGGGGAGTAGTAAGCCCTGTGAAGGATATACAAGTAGTTTCTACGAAGCCATGCTGGTTTGACTATGTCCCAGAGAACATTGCAGGAGGTTAGCCATAAATCGTGCAAATTCAAAGAAGGCAACAAGGAGCCCCATAATAGGTCTGGAAGATTGAATTCCCCATCGATCTCCTCTAAGATTAGGTTGTAGAAAAAGGAAACCTCCTTGGTCCTGGTGTTTCATCAAGTAAAGAAGATTCCAGTTGGCTACTTCCTCCCAGGGGCATGTTGGAACGGCGGGGAGCCCCAACTGTTTGCGCTTGTGCCCAGCTTGAAATTTGCGAAAACTTCAATCTAGAGAGATTGGGGCCCACCTTGCTCGCTAGATGTTCCCAGGAAAGCATAACTCCTTCCACAAACAGGTCACCCCATGTTAAGATTCCGGCATCTATTAGTGGAATTACCAGTACATCGTTTGCCCAACCAGGGGGAGCAGGGAGATCCCATATAGGAGATCTGTTCGAGTGGTATCCTAGTTTAGTAATAACTCTGAGATTGTACCAAGTTCTTGCTAGGCCCTGCAACACCTTCAGTTTGATCTTCTTGAAAAATTTGGGGTCTCCAAACTTACAAAAGAAAACCCGACTGCCCTAGTCCTTCACACTGCAGTAATGTTATAAACATCAACCCGATGCCTTGGTCTGATGGAGTTTTTAGCAACATTCGGGCGTGTGTCATCTAAAAGGCCCACGCGTAAATCTGAAGGTCGGGCCAAACCACCCTTCTCCCTGTGGCTCCTTAATTTCTTCCAGGCTATTCTTACACTTTTGTTCTTCCAGATAAATGAAGAGATATCACTCTGCATCTTCGCAATTAGTGATGTGTCAAAATATAAAGGAATACTGTTAAAAATAAAAGTCAACTTAGGTAAAATGGACATTTTGACTAAGTTTGCACGACCCAGGAGTGTCAGTGGGAGATGTCCCCAAGATCCCATTAACTTCCTACACTCTTTAGCAACTAATGTAAAGTTAGTAGAGGCAATCAGGTTGATATCCTTAACAATTCTTATGCCTAGATATCTCATGTTTCCGCACAGTTGCACAGAAAGCCCAGTTACTACGCTATTCCATACCATAACTTCGGTCTTGGTGGCATTGACCTCATACCCTGAGATCTTACCGAATTCCAATGCTAGATTTATGGCTGCCGGAAATGCAGTGCTGATATCTGAAGTCATAATCATAATGTCGTCAGCATACAAGGACTACAAGGAGAGTGAGAATTGCCAAGGGTAGTGAGGAGCTAGTTGCCATATCGATTGCTCCTATCAGGTCGTACTTCAGCTCAAAGAGCTGGCGACCCTTAACAAAGCCCTTTTGGTTGAAATGTAGGACTGAGGGAGCAACCTGACCCAACCTCTTAGCCAAGAGTGGCGTGAAGATCTTATAGTCAGCGTTGAGTATTGAAATGGGGCGGTAAGAGCCGCAGTCGGTAGAGACCTTGCCTGATTTCAGAATGAGTGTGATTGATGCATTATTCCAAGATATGGGCGGTAAAACACCCTCCAACAGAACTTGATTAAATAATAAAGCAAGGAAAGGAGCAATATCACCCTCAAGGTGTTTATATATCTCGGCGGGCAAGCCATCCGTCCCCGCCGCCTTACCGCCTTTGCTGTTATGTATAGCAGTCACTACCTCTTCTTCCGTTATTGCCTGGTCTAAAAAGGCACTTTGTTCTGAGGAAAGTGATGGCAGTGAAATGCTGTTCAGCCACTTCTTTATATTTTCAGAGGAGATGTTATTGTCCTCCTGATAGATAGTCTGAAAAAAGTCTTTAAAGGCTGATCTTATTTCTAAATCCGAAGATACAGAACCAGAACTAGTTAGACCCTATATTGTTACGAGTCCGATCAGTTCTAGACTTCCAAGCTAGAAGTTTACCCGCCCCTTCTCCAAATTCAAAATGGGCTAGTTTGCTTGCTTCCCACCTTTGGAGGATGCGCTGATTAAGTACTGAAGCTAGTTGCCCTTTAAGTTTCAGCAGCTCCTCCTGTATAGCCAGTGTGACAGAATCAGGAGCATTGTTGGAAGTTTCTAGTTCAGTTTGGACTAGTAACAGGTTAGCCTCTATAGATGCAACTTCTTAGGTGTACTGCCTCCTCCGGAAAGTGGTTTTGTTCTTGATAACCCCTCGCAACGAACACTTAAAAGCTTCCCATACAGAGGTAGAGCTCGCAGAACCAATGTTAACTTGAAAGAATTCTTGCACTTCTGCTCTAATATACTTCAAATCCTCTGGAGATGTAAGGAGAGACCTATCAATAGACCATGACCTGATCGGAGATTGAATCAGGCCTTCAAGATCTAAGAGGACTGCGGAATGATCCGACAGATGGGATGGTAGGTAAGTAACACTCTTTACTGAATTAAGCAAAGCTCTACTTACTAGAAAGAAGTCGATCCTGGATCAGTGACGATATTTGAAATTTCGGAAAGAAAAAACGGTTTTCTGCCCCGACCTTACTCTCCAAATGCCTATAATTCCGTATTGAGACATAGCTTTAAGTAAAAAATCTCTGGATTTAGACAGAGTATGTTGCCGACTAGAGGTGGTCTTGTCTAACAAGGGGTCAAGTACGATATTAAAATCTCCTGCTATTATGACAGGTTCTTGGAAGTGCAAAAGCTTGGAGAATAGTGATTCCAAGGCTGAGGGGTCATCTCGATTAGGCCCATAGTACCCAGCTATCGTAAGGCGTGAGCCACCTATCATGACGGTCGCGATAGCCCACCTACCTGTGGGGTCTACTTTCTGCTCTATGAGTCGAGTAGTTTTTTTTTAAAAGAATGGTTACCCCTCTAGTATTTACTGCTTGAGAAGTGGTGACAGACAGATCTATCCATCTGTTTTTATTTACCAAATCGAGTACTTCAGCCTCAACCAGATGTGTTTCCTGAAGTATAATGACCTGCGCATCAAAATCACGTATATATTGTAGAATCGTGTTTGATCTAGGTTTGGTGCGTAGGCCATTAACATTCCAGGAGAGAATCTTAATAGCACTCATGGGTAGTATAACTAGTGAGGCTAGGCATTACAAGCGTACGACCCTTAGTATTTGTCTGAGATACAAAATCTGTCCATTTTTTAAGGTTGGAAATAGAATTGTCAACAACCAATTCAGAAATGAGAAACATTTTATGCTTTTTTACCCTAACCCACACCCACGTGAACCCCGCCCTACCCCCCTTGAGGAACCCTTGTATGTCCAACCGGAACATGTCCGGTTTGTGGTACCCCTGACCCATTCTAAGCCCCCACGAAGCGTTATTAATTATAATGTTGAGGACTGGATAAAACTGCCAGTAGTTTAACCTATCGTGGCTACACTCGAAATCAGGATAAATTCCTCAAGGTACGAGATGCATAGGTTTGTGATTTTTCACAACTTATTAATATTGATGTTATATTGTATTGTAGCTCTGCTGAAGATTTTGATATTTTTTAAGGGTATATATATATATATATATATAAATATATATATATATATATATATATATTTATTTTTTCCTTTATGTGCTTCTAAGAGTAAGAAAAACAGAAAACTGGGAAGGATCAGGATAAGGTTATAATCATATAGACTCTATGCTCTTTACCAAAAGTGCAGAAAAAAGTGGACATGCCCCCAATCTCTTAGCCCAAACCTGACCTGCCCTCAGCCCCCTTGAGTGCACCAATATTCATCAAAAGCTCATCTGCAGCCTGAACTGAGCGGATGTTGAACATTTTATTGTTAAACATAATCTTCAAAGCTGCAGGAAAGCTCAACTGTACTGATGCACCCAAATTCCTGAAGGCCTCCATTCTCCTGCCCAGTTCCCACTGCCTATCCAGGGTTGCCCTTGAAAGGTCGGATCTTATTTGAAAAGTAAAATCTCCTCCAGATAGGGATTTTTGTTTAAGGGCTAAGTTGAGGATATGATCCTTCAATAGGAAAGTATGAAAGTTAACTAGTATCTTCCGGGGCTTTGTCCGCTGTAGATTTCACCTGAAGGGGTCCCTATGTATCCGCTGGATGTCTACATTCAATTCCTCTTCAGTGTGGGATAGATTGAGAGATTTTTTTAGGAGTTGGATGATATAGGACTTGATGTCAGATCCTTCGCTTCCTTCGGGTACATTTAGAATGCAGATGTTACAAAGCATTATTTTCCAGGACCTCCATTCTATCTGCCAGAGCGGTGTCCTCTCTTTTGAGTTTAACTATATCCTCCTTAGCATTTTCCAGTTCAAGAGACATTGCAGCCGATGTTTCTTCCAAGACTCCAGTTCTTGAAAAAAGCCCATCTATCTTGCTGTCTAACGACTCACAGTATGACCTGATCTCTCTCTGGATTTTTGATGACTCCTCAAACCCCCGTTTGATGTCAGCTGATAGATTAGCAAACATAGGTAATATCGAAGAGAGTGAGAGATCTTGGGGCATATTGGTGGCAAAGGCGGGTAGTCCATAGGGTATGTCAGAGATAGGAGGTGGGTTATGAGCAGCTTGCAGTAGGATGTTCTGGTTTACATTTAAATGGGCCTCTAGTTGTCGACTCCCTGACTTTTCTGGCTCAGGGCATGTATCAACCTCCAAACAAGTGCGCTCACCCGGGAAGCTACAGACTTCTGCTTCAGCAGAACTGAATAATACCACAGGAGTTGTGGCAGCCTCACAAAGAACTAGAGAACCACTAAGACTGTTGTTATTTTCGATGCCCTGCTCTGCTGATGTTTCCGTAGACAAGAGAACTGAGTTAACCTCTATCGTTATAGTGTCAGTGGGTACACGTCCCTCCTACCCAGGTTGATCTTCATTGCAAGCCTCCTCCTCCATGTTTTGAGGTCTAGAATCCAAAGAAAACAAACAACCAGATATTGCTGTGGTCGGGGTTATACCTGGAGAGGTACAGACTGCAAAGGGATTGCTCTGCGCCAAATTCAAGACCTGAGGAACGACCTTAAAATAAGATCGCAGTGAAGGCGTTATCTTAGAGCCAGAATCTAGAACTGTTTTTACTGACTTAGATTTTTTCACTCGTTTGTGTTTCGCCTCAGAGGAGAGGTAGGAGGAAGTTTTAGGTGGGGTTTTACTGGCGTTAATACTGACGTTAGTACTGATTGACTCAATCAGTTCAGGCCCCCCTATAATGGTATCCTGGGTCACTCCCCCGACTCCAGCCTGGTTTCCAGGACAGGGGGCCCACCCGTGCCCCCTTTCTTCCTATTAGTCTTACCTCCCCTAGTTTGAGTCGAGTTTTGATGTTTATTAGCTTGATTTCCTCTTCGACCCTTATTAGTAATTGCTGGATGCAAGTTTGGGGGTAACTCGGCTTGGTTTAAATAGTAGCTTCTAAGGGTAGAAGAACGTGGGGTTTTAACCAAGCTACTCTCTTTCTGCCTTACACTAGGACCTGTGCCCGGGTCTGACCCCTCTTCTAGTACCTTCAAACATTTGCTGTCGACTGCCATCCCCCCTCCTTGTCTCCCCTTCACCTTCTTTGCTGCAGATTCCGATGGGTCATATGCTGCTGCTGCAGCGGTTGTAAATCCCAAAGCTGTTGCTGCTGGTACTGCTATGTCCTCTTGCACGGTTTCACTCTCCTTCCCTGCAGTAATCACAGAGGAGCAAAGGTCTCTGCGAAGGGACCGCAAATGCCTCCCACGATGGAGCTCCAGGGCGGCTCGATGCCACGTCCATAACACCGCTGGCGCCTGCAGTGAAGGCTGACCCGCTGGAAGGCTGTACGATAGAGCTCCATCGGACTCCGAAGCAAGCTGAAACACGCCCCTCTGCACACACATGGAGAGGGAAGAGAGACCGCGCTAACGGCCGGAGCAAACTTTTCGCCCGATAGAAGGTTTTTTTTATATAGATTTAGCAGTACGAGCGATTAATAGCTCTCCCTTACATTACGGGAGTTACTAGAGCTACGAGAGTCTTAAGAAGAAGTCCTCATTCTTTTGCTAAAATGCTCAAACGCTCCGCTAGAGCTTAGAGCGGAGTACCGCAGCAGTTAGCCTACTGCCGCCATGTTCCTCCCCTTGAGTGAACCATTCCTTACGTTTTCTTTTGTTCTAAATTATTTTGCAGTGTTCTAGGTCCTGCCTCTAGCTGTTTGACATCTTTTTAGTCACTGACCATACCAATGTCTTTATACTAAGCGAGTCTGTGTTTAAAGCTATCCAGAACTCTGTTTGGTTAGCTTTATTTCTCCACATGCTCTGGGTGGACAGAAGGTGTTCACCATTGGATCATGTGGGCAAACGAGGACACCACTGGTCCAGTTCTCGTTCTGGATCCAGCTTTCTATGTAATTGTGATGCCTTGTACCAATATCAGATTACCTTCCCATTCCTGTTTACACCACAAATTGAGAGGTGTTTCTCTTATCTGACGTCGCACTTGACCAGGAGGCAGGTTTGCTGTTCTGACAGAGGCATCAACCAGCAGATTCCTCACCTTCGAATGTTCCCCAGGCACCAGACTGGATCCAGAAACTGTTGAGCAGTACCTCTGTGTGCTGATGGGTGTCATCAATAGGCTCAACGTCGATGCTGCCCGTGTTGCAAGTGATGTACGCAGTGCCTATGTAGGCATAGCCCTGCTCTCAGACATCAGTTCTTTTCTTTCCATGCCAACAGCAGGCCATGACCCGAAGGCCTGCTTTGAGTGCATGTTGATGCACACCAAGGCGATGCATAAGCGGACGATGAAGCTCCTGGAGGTGTTGCATAAGAAAGCTGTGTGTCGTTCACCGTCCCGCTCCAGGTGCTGCTTCTGAAGTCGTTACCATGGTCGGTCATCATCCTACTCCAAAAAGGTCCTCCTCAAAGTTGGGTAGGTTAAAAAAACACTAGAAAAAGGAGTCAAAGCGTTCTTTGCCTTCCCCTTCCAAATGACATGCTTCGAAGCCCCACTCCCCCTGCGGAGCTGATGGCAGGTCCCGCTCCATGCTTCCCGAGTTCCCCGGAGTGACCCCCGTTCAATTAAAAGAATTCTACAACACCATGCTCGCCATCTTTTGGCTTTTGACTCCCTCTGACGCGGCTGCAGGCCTTACAAGGCCTAGAGGTGTTCTGCGGGGTTTCTGCTGGCAGGTTTGCCTCCAACGCAAGTAAGGTCAGCTGGGTCCATTCCATCCTGTCCATTGCCGCCACGGGTCCTTCCGCCCAATTTGTCCCTGTGCTCCCTACACACCCCGCCAACACCACTAGGCAACAAACCCATTGCGATTTCTGACTCCCAAACAGCACCCTCCTGACGCCACTGGACATTGATTCCTGTGCACAGCATGAGTGTTTGTTGCCATCCTCCCACCCCAGGAAACCCAGCCTTCTCTTCCAGCATCTACCCTGAGAGCCTGGTTGTGCAGGCCTCCACATCCAAGGTCAATCCAAACACATTCCCTACCACAGCACCGAACAGGGAATCCAAAAGGCTCTTCATCTTTGGGAAGAGATTCTTCTCTTCCACCAGCTTAGCCTAGGGGTCAGTGAATAATGCATGCCCCTTGAGGCTATATTCCCATGCTCTATGGCGTTTGGTTGCATAGCTGCTGCACATGTTCCTTGAAGAGGGCAGAGCCATCCTGAAACAAGCACTGGTGGATGTCGAGAGGCAGCTAAGCTCACCATCATGCACGGACTAGAAACCACAGACTCTCTGGGCAGGGCCATGACCTCTATGATGTCACTTTGCCAACATGCCTGGTTGCAGCCAGGCATGTTGGCAGGGGATATCCAATCATCCTTTATTGTCATACCCTTTGATGGCTCCAACCTATTTGGCGGCAAAGCTGACCTGAGCTCGAGTGGTTTCGTGAAAGACAGGCAACTGCCAGATCCTTGGGTCTCTCTCTGGCTTCCCAACAACCCTTTCGTCCCTTCAGTGGTCGTGGCCGGGGCCCATATAGGCACCCACAATACCAAACCTACCCACCAGCAAGCTTCCCAGCCTTTTCGTGGCCTGGAGTCTCGCATCCCACAGAGTGTGCGGGAGCGGACCCCCCGTGCTGTCCAGACCTCCGCCTCTCCGGCTGCCACAGCACCCTAGCTGCTTTATTGAGTCCCCCATCCAGCCCGACCATCCCGTTGGTGGCAATATCAGGCACCACCTGCCCCAATGGACTGAAATCACTTCCGAAAAGTGAGTGCTACAATTTGTGCAGAGGAGTTATGGGCTTCCCTTAGTGGAAATCCCTCTGTCTATCCCACAATTTCCATAGTTTCTGACGGAGGACCATCTCTTCTTGCTCCGTCAGGAAGTGCTGGATTTTTCTTCTGGGCTATTGGCAGTATCTAGGCCCCTTAGTTTTGAATACAGTAGTGTGGTGGCCTGATGCTAGTGTACAGAGCCATCATTTTTAAAGACAGTGGGGTTCTGGGCTGCTGCCAGTGTACCAGGCCTGCAGTTTTAAAGACAGTGGCGTTCTAGTTTGCTGCCAGTATTTAGGGCCCTGAATGTTATAGACAGCGGTTCTGTGATAATGCCAATTTCCGGGTCTATCAAATTAAGTGACACTTGCGTTCACGCATTTTGCCCATATCTGAGGCACTGAGGAAGGACTTAAGAGTTGGTGACCCTTTAGAATGTTTCCCTATGCAGTGTGCTGCTTTTTTAAAGGAGTTGCCATTTACCACTTTCAACAGTGAAGTGTATATTAATTTCTGTTATTAGCTAGTGTTGTTACCACATTACGCAGCATGAACATGTATGGTTTTGAAGACTTAATGTCTATAGGGGCTTTGACTTTATTGTAGGTTAGAGTAGACTGAGTGGATATTTTCTAGGCTGTAGTTCTTATTGGCATCCTAAGCTATATCTTATTGTATGGCAACAGGCCCCAACCTGTTCAAATGTGTCAAAACGGGCCGTAAAGGAACGCTAGTATGGAGAGAGTGGATGCTGTTCTTCTTTAACACACATGGTATAGGAGAAAGCAAGAGATGTGAAGGGTATAGGCTTCATTTCTGTCACAGAGGAGGAATGGTATAGTTCAGAGAAGGGTGGGTAGAGAGGTTGTGAGAATTAGTGCGTGGCAACCCTAAGCTAGATGCTTCACTTTTTACCTTGTGGCTGGAACTGGAGAAGTTTAGGTGCTAATGATATGTATAATGAAGAAGGACAGATATGTCTGATCCATGTGTAGGAAGTTGATAAAGATCTGATAAAAATGTTGTGGTAATTGATTTCTGGAAAACCATAAATAATATTATAACAAACACATGATTTGTGGTCTCTCAGTCCTGGGTCAGTAACACACCACCTCCTCCAACATGCCTCTTGGATCTCCTACTTGATTTGTGTAGTTTGAACAGAAATCAGTAGGTTTGGTGGAGCACTTGGTGAACATTCAGTGCCATGTTTGCATCTTGAGGGACTTGCGGCTAGGCAAGCAGGACATCCTCTGGACCCCATCATCAGTGTGGAGGCCTGTGTCAGTCTCCCAGGTTTATTTTTTGCTCACTAAATTATAATCAAGCTGAGGCTGTAGGACTGCATAGGCCCAAGAAAGCTGTTTACAAACGGATGTCTTACATTTGTCATATACGGACTCTCTACCATCTTTTTCTGTTGGTGCCATGATTGCAAAGGCCCAAGAGAGTTCATTTACCAAAGGGTGTCTTACACTTGTCACAAGGGCACTGTCTTCCATCTTGCTGTGTGTGTGCCATGACTGTATAGGCCTAAAAGAGCATGTATACCAAAGTATGTACACTTGTTAATTTTGTCCGTCATCCAGCTCTGTATGTGGCAAGAAGACAGACAGAATACAGTATCACAGTTGAAGATATTTTTTAAATGTACCACTGTATAGTCAATACTTAAAATGCACATAGGTGAGCATGATGAAGGATAGCAATCTTAAAGCTCAATACCCCCGTAGCCACCAAGTCTTGCTAGCAGCAAAGTTGGCCTTTGTTGCATAGCTGTGAGACCACGGAACGCTTATATGCTGTCTTCCATATTTGTTTTGAATTTTACAACATTGAAGCTTGCTAATGGATTGGACTAGCTGAGTGTCATATCTTTTTCATGTCATTTGTAGGATTGACGGGACCGCCACTGTAGTAAGGTGCACACTTCTTTATTCCTCAACTCTATCTGCCCGCTTAGTTCATGCTCCTCCCTTCCGGTTCCCTCCTTCACCTTCCTCCTGCTTCTCGTCTTGCCAGGTCCTAGCGTTGCACGCCGGAGCCAGGTATGACGATACCACATCTCCCCCCTTCTTAAGTGTTCAATGCATACTCGTTTATAGTTCTTCAATAAGTCGGATGGGTCTCTAGATGGTTCTCTGCGGCCGGCGTGAGAGACGCGCTTCTCTCGACTCTCATGGGTTTGCTGAAGCTTCAGGTCTTTCACAGTTCTTTGCTTCTCGGCCAGATTTATCTGTGTCATGTTCTGACTCTTCTGCTTTGGTGTAGACTGCGGTATTGCACTTCTTGAAATGTGACACATTTCGTATGATTCTCTTGTTCTCAGATGCGGCCGAGACCATTGTTCCTTTCCGACTCGTCACTCGTAGTGGTTGATTACTGTAACGACTGTCAGTTTTTGTCTTCTGTTCTTGTCTGCCTAGCACCCAGTCTCCTTCCTGGATGTTAGACGTTCTGGCATTTCTGCGATTGTCTGAGTACTCTTTCATTTTTCCTTTCTTGACCTTGTCAACTTCCGCCAGTGTCTCGTGATCAGGAACTTTGGAACTGGAATGCACAACGGCGCCTGTGAGGGGGGTTCGGGTACGTGGTATTCTTCCCAGCATCAGGGTAGCTGGGCATTTGTTGGTGGTGCTGTGTGGTGTGGTTTATAGGCTCGTAATACCTCGTTGAGTGCGAGTTGGATGTCTCATCGGGACAGTTCTGCTTGTTATATGGTTTTCTTTATTGTGGCCATAAACCTCTCTACCATCGCATTGGCTTGAGGCAACATGGGAGTGATTTTCCGGTGCTTGAAGTTCAGGTGTCTTTGCAAATTCTGTGCAGTCATGTCCATTGAATGGCGGGCCATTATCTGTTTTTACTACTGTGGGGATTCCCCACACTGCAAATGCTTCATCGAGGAATGGTATGATGGTGGTTTCTCTTGTTGACGATAGTTGTTGCGTGATGGGGAATCTGGAGTTTTCATCCATGATAATGATAATGTACTTCCTGGACTTCAACGGGCCGAAAAATTCAATTGCCACCTGTTACCCTACGCTGTCTGGGAGGTCAGACATTTCAAGCGGGGTACGTGGTTCTTCTCGCCCTACCAGTTGGCATTGAGGGCAGTCCTGAAGCGTGGTTTCTACCATTGGTCAAGGGATGGGAACCAGACTTGCTCCCCTAGTGCTTTCTTTGTTGCCTCTATGCCTCTGTGTTCCTCATGCACTAATTTGACAACTCCTTGTCTTAGCTGTTGTGGGATGACAATCCGTCTGTCTCTTAGTAGTAGTCAGTTTTCACTTATTGTGAGATCATCTTTGACATGTCGGTAGGACACGAGTTCCTGTGCGTTGACGGTTTTGTCGATTGGGGTTTCCTCAAGGTGTCTTCACAAGTTCATGTGAATGCAGTGCATTATGTTTTGGGGTATGGCGTCCTTAGCAGTGGCTTCTATGATTGCTTCCAATGGGATGAATGCTGGTTTTGCCTGATCAATGACGAAGTGAATGTATTCTTCCGCCAGCGAGTGTCTCATTTGGGTCGAGGCCCTGGGATGCGCGACATGTAGTCTGCTGGATTCTCCACCTTCCCTGGCTTGTGAACAATGATGTACGTGAATTCTTGGAAGCGAATGCCCCAGTGTTCAATCCACGGTGGCATCTTTTCTCGGGGATTCCCGAATATTGTTAGGAGAGCTTGATGGTCAGTGACCAGTGTGAAGTGCTTCCCGTAGATGTAGATATGGAAGTGCTTGCATGCCCACACAGCAGCCAGGCTCTCTTTCTCCGGCTGTGAGTATGCTTTCTCAATGTCTGTAAGGCTGCGGCTGCATATGCTACTATGTGTCGCTGGTCTCCTTCATCTTCGTACTGGGCCAAGATGGCTCAGAGTCCTACTGGGCTTGCGTCAACCGTGATTTCTGTTTTCTTGCGGGGGTTGAAATATGCCAGGATAATGGCAAAACTTACTGCTGTCTTGATTTGGTTGAACGCTTGCTCACATTTGGCGCTGACCATCAGAAGATTTGACCTTCTTTTGTTCCCACAGAGGATAGCTGATGGTGGCGTAATCCCTGATATATCGGGCACAGTAGCTGGCCATGCCCAAAAAGGACCATACATCACTAACATCTCGAGGGCACGGGGTGTCAGCTAGTACCAACACTTTTAGAGGGTCAGGTCTCATTCCGTTGCTGGAGAAGATGTGGCCGTAGAATTTCAGTGTAGATTTTTGAAACTCGCATTTGTCTCGGTTGAGTGTAAGGTTGGCATTTAGAAAAGGGGGACACACTAGAGCTTTGTCGTGTTCCTTGCGGGTATCACCAAACACCAGGATGTCGTCGCTGTAGTTAAACGCATTTGGAATGTGATAAATAACTCGCCTCACCCCCTCTTGGAATATTTCCGCTGCTGGTGAAATTCAGAAGTTGAGGGGTTTGTATCTGAAAAGCCCTTCTTGTGTTGAGAAGGTGGTGATATAGCAGGATTTCTCGTGAAGCTCAAGCTGGTGGTATCCCTTTGTTTAGGTCCAAATTTGAAAATACCTTTGCTCCATTTATGCGCGTGATCATGTAGCTGATATGAGGTCCCAGGTGTCGTTCACGTTCTATGGCTGTATTTGAGGTCCTCATGTCCACCGAAAGGTGCACTTTGTTCTCTGATCCCTGTTTGGGCACTACTAATACTGGTGATACACACAGGGTGGGTCCAGTCGATCTCTCAATAATGTCAGCTCTTAGTAGATCTTGTAGCTCTTCATCCACTGCTTGCTGGAAGTGAAAAGGTACTTTCCGGTGATGCTGAGCTACGTGTGTTACTTGTTCATTTATGTGCAATCGGACTTTGAAGTGAGCTACTTTTCCCAGTCCGGTGATTAACTTTAGGAATTTGCTGATAATGTCTGGTGTGTCGTCTACTTTGTACACTATTTCCACTAGTTTTAAACGCTTGGCTGTGAGCAGGCTGAGAAGACAGTCAATTGCTTCGGGTCCTTCTATGACATGAATTTGTACATGAACCGCTCTTTCTTCATATGTCAGAGATGTGCGAAATTGTCCCAGGCTTGGTAGTGGTTCCTAGGACATTCATGTATAAACACTCACAGCGGCCTTCTGTAGTATGGGTTTTGGATACATTTTCTTGTATTCTATTGTGCATATGTAGTTGAGCGATGCTCCAGTGTCTAAGACAAATTTTTCTGGGTGATTTCCCATTTGAATGTGCATTCTTGGGTATTTCTTTAATCTATCAGGGTCTGCAACCATGCATATGTATTCGTCACTGTCTAGAGATATGGGAGTGAGGGCTGAGAATTCTCTTGATGACGACCGTCGACACCGGTGTGTGAGGTGCCACGTGTACAGGGATCTTTATGAGCTACTTGACCTGTCTCACCTCTCATGTACCGCTCTTGCGTGACGACGAGGTCCAAGATTTTGTTTTGTTGGCGCTGATTCCTTGCGGGATGTTTGGCACACCCGTTCGAAGTGATTTTTTTTCCCACAGCGAGGGCACTGTTGTCCCATGGCAGGACCTGGGCCTGTCTGAGGGTAATCTTGACCGCAGCGATAGCACTGTAATTGTTGTTTTCGGTTACTGCTGTTCTTGTTCCCGCTGCAAGTTTGGCTTGCAGGTTTCTGTGACTTTTTTTAGTCTGACTGGTGTCGTGTAGTCGGAAGGCTTGTGCACGTTTCTCTGTTTTGCCTGCTTCCATCTTCTTTGGCATGTTCTTCAGATTGGTCATTTATTTGCATCAGCTCTTCGATGTCGTTCAGGGAGTAGAGTTTCTTCAGCAGGCGACGAAGTAGAGATTCTGACTGGCACCCTTTAATGATATGTAGGCGAAGTGCGTCCTCGGTAGTGAAATTCTCAAATTCGCAGGAACGAGCTAGGTGTTTGAGCCGTGTGATGAAGTCACCCATCGGCTTGTCTTTTTCTTGTGACGCCAAATTGAAGGTGTATCGTTCGTAATCCAGGCTCCACTTGTGGAGTAATTTCCTGTTTCTCGCCTCTCTTCCGTCTTGATAGGAGGCGGATGTTCTTTGATGACTTTTTCGATGACTTTAATATGGCCGCCGAGGAGGACAGATGTGCACGAGGCTGCAGGCAGGCATTAGGTAGGGAGGTTTACCCTGAAAGGATGAAGCATTTGTGTCAGGCTCTGGAGTCCACTTAATCATCAACACCGGTGCTATCGTTTCATGAGCACCAGTTAAGGACACACACATTTTTTGTAGGCACAAGGAGATTAAGTGATTTGCCCTTAAACACAGGATGTTGAACTGATGCAGAGACTTAAACCTGGTTCCCCTGGTCTGAAGGTGGCAGCTTTGGTTAGTACGCCATATCCTCTCCCCATTTCCTGGTTAGTAGTTGGCTCTGTTTTAGGTGGCTTAACAGGAGACGTTGGCTGGTGCAAGCTGCCTTCTGAGGAGGTCACAGCACTTTTATTTTAATTGTATTTCTTTTACAAATTAACTGCTGAGAACAACAGAGAGGAAAACAAACCATCTCGTGTAAATGACAATAGATTTTTCCTAACAAATTGTTGTGTTGTGTAAGAGAAAACCATATATACCTTCATAAGCACACCTACAGTAATTAAATTATACTTACCTCCACAAAGGTAAGACTGCAGTAATAATAATTTGTGAGCACATTGGCATGCTATAGATCAGAGAAACTAGGGGACAGATGTCAAAACATGCCTTGTGTAACTAAATGGTTGTAAAAAGAGGGTGACTCTCATATCCCTTATTTGAGTGCCTTAATTAGTCTGAGTAAGATTTGTTGGTAGAACCATGCTCCAGGCTGAGGGTAGCTGACATTCCAGGCCTGCTAAGTGCCTTGCTTGAAGCACAAAATAACTTAGTGAATAAATAAAAGGTTAGCACAATTCAAAATTAAAGATGGATTAAAGCTTAAAAACACATATTTTGTTTGAGAACCATTCTGAACAGCAACAAATTAGGAGGTTCTAGTGGCTAAATCTTGAACTACAGAACTGGCAAAGTTAATTCATATTCTTGTCTTCCTCACTTGACAACTTTTGTGGTCCTAATGCACACGAATTCGGCTGTCTGAGCCGTCCTCATTGAGACTGCTTAGAAAGTAGCTAACCTCAGCAAAAATCTCTGTATAAAACCGGACAAATCCAAAAATAAGGACGAAGCTCGAGTCCTAGGCACTGTAATTCACCATCAGAGAGGCTAGATCCAAAAGACCTTCTGTTAGCTGGATTTTCTTTTAAAGATGCTTTAAAATTACTTTAGGGATTAAAAGCAGTGCAAAACCATGCCTGGCTTCTGCACTGAATGCCTGCAATGCTGAGATCAATACGTTTGATCCGAAGGAACTAACCGGCAATTACTATCCTGCTGGTAAGAAAGACCTTCAATTAGGATGGAATAATCGGGGTAAAGCAGCTGAACTTGCATCAGTTTCATCGAAAAGGTAAGGCTTTGATCCCAAAGCGAAATTGGCTAAGATATTTTTTTTGTGCTGAAATGTTGAAATTACTGAGGAATATCAAAGAGCGTTACAAGCTGGTAGCTGGTAAAGCGCCGAAGATGCCACATATGCTGCCACTTTCTTACATCAGCGGGGTTCTGCATAAAGAACTTTCCAAACTATAGCGGAGTACCTGCAAGAAGAAGGCCTGTGGAGCTTTCATCTGTGCATTCGGCAGATCAGATGGCTCCCTCGCCCTGGCAGCCTTGCAGGGATCCCAGGCTTACCTTTCTGATCAAGCCCTGGGTAGAATGGAGCAGCAACAGAGTAAGACTTAAAAGCCTCAACCTACTCTGCACTGTCTTATATTGTTTCACACATTTTGCGCCTGGGTGCCCATAATTAGGCTACGCTGTCCTGAAAGGGGATGCTATTCAAAGCCCTCGTTGGCTGTCCTGTGGTTTACTTGTCATGTAAAAGTCGCTTTTTGCCACGATATGTTATTTTTTCAAAAATGGATCACGTTTAACAACTGCTATTTCCTGCAAGTCACTGACCCCCACCCAGTCTTTTGAAGGCGCTCCTGGGTTCCTTCTGAACAGCAAAAGGTTCTTCTGGCCCTACCATAAACATCTGTAAAAGGCCTTTGAAAAGAGATAGGTTTAAGCCGATTGTTTGCAAAAATGAAAAGGATCGTTACATTTTGCGAATTGAAGTTTGTGACTCAAATCTGATTACCAGAACTACGCACATTTTGTCACAGAAACACAATTTGCATTCTTAGGTAATTGAAACATTTGTAAATACTGCTCAGCGTGTTAATAACGTTCAGTGGCACACCTCTCAATTATGAGCCGGAGTCAAGAGCACGTAATGATGGGAAAAATAAGTTAATGACTCAGCAGGTGAGGCTTTTCCACCCCAGTACTAAGCTAAAGTCAGGTCTTGCCTACTAGACCCAGCATGATCTGTCTGTTGCGAGACGTAATGTTAGCCCGCCTGTTGTTTTCTATTGGTTGGCTTCATTGTTACTTTAATTTGCTTCTCATTCGTTAGCGTGTGTGGGCTTTTTTTCCTCTTCTTTTGTTGTCTCCCTTTTTGGTAGCATCGGGAATGCTGTACAGCACAGCTAACAAGCATAGACAAAGCCAATAGATACTAACGGCGAGACCTATTGGCTTTGCCAATGCTAATTGTTTATGTTTGGGAGACTTAAGCTTTCATGATTTTTTTTCTATAAAAGAGATTTAAGCCAAATTAACTTTCTTTTCCCCACATATTGGACTTTTTTTTCCATAAGTGGGGAAAAAGTGATGTGCAAGAAAGTGTATGTTTTTTTTCTCTAAAAATTGCATCAACAAAAGGTTTGCCAGATCACCATTGCCCCAGCTTTCAGGAACAAGCAAGTTGTAAAGCAATATTTCTTTACCACTGTCTTTGCGTTTTTCCAAGTAGTAATCCATTTTTTAGGTCTCGCCTGTCGATGCGCATGCGCATCGAGCAAGGCGAGAGTATTGGCACTTATCCGCTCTTTATCCACACTGCAAGGAATCGTGGCGATTCCTTGCAGTGCACGAGAAATTTAAGCTCAATGCGCATGCGCATTGAGCTTAAATGCGCGTGCACATGCCCCCAGCCGCCTACTCTCTCTCACAGCCTCCCCCAGCTCCGCCCCCTTACTACTTGATTGCACGGCCGCTAGGCCGTGCCTCCCCTACTCTCCTCCCCCCTCCTCCTCTCCTCCCCTGCCTGCCTGCCGCTAGGCCGTGCCTCCCCTACTCTCCTCCCCCCTCCTCCTCCTACTCTCCTCCCCTGCCTGCCGTGTCGCACCTCTCCCCTCTCTGCCCCCTCCCCTGCCCACCCCCTCCCCTGCCCGCCGTGTTACGGTGAAAGGCTTGTTTCCGTTTGTCTCTCTCCTTTCAGGTATTCCCTTCCTGTATTCTTTTTCCTCGAGCTTTACAATATTTCTCCCAAGTGCCCCCACCTTCTACCTTTGTCCCTCAATTTAAACATTTTCCTTGCCTCTCTCCTCCGTTCCCGGTTCCCACGCTGCCTGTCCCTGCCTCCTGCCTGTCTTTGGGGTCTCCGTCTTCTTTGGTTGTCCCTCCCCTTCCCGCCGTGTCGCATTTCTCCTCCCCCCTCCACTGGTCCCCGCAGCCTCCTCGAGTGAAGCCCCTGCCTGCGCCAGCCCTGCCTGTGAGTACCGCGTGCCTGCAGCAGCTCTCCGAATTCGACTGCCTCCTGCAGGCGACCCCTCCCTTACATGTTACTGCTCCATGTCTCTGACCGCATCGTTTCTCTCCGCCTGTGACTGCTCCTGCCTGCGATTGTTCGTTGACTGTAACTGGTCTCCAGTTGTGTGTGTGCGCTCTGTAACTGCTGCACACATGAGCCTGCTCCTGCGATTGCTTCCTGTCCGACTGTTTCTTGTGTTTGTTTAACAGTTTATTCTGACCAATTGATTTACAGTTCACATTCGGGATTTCACACGGTTTGCGAAGTTAGCTGGAAACTAAGTATATGCTGGGGCTTTGTCAGGTACATGCAAACGAGAGCAAACTTACTCAAACACAACTCCAGACCTTCCTGAAGTAAAATCCTTGTCTGACTGGCGCAGAGTTAAAAGAGGCGAACGCGCTGTCGTCGTTTGCGTTCCAACTTAAATATATCGCGCCAAAAGATTAAAAGCAAAGAAGAGCTCACTCACGCGCACACACGCAAATAGTTGTAACTTTTACAGCGCGTGCCTCTTGAATTTACGTAGCAAATCTCGCGTCATTGTTGATAAAAAAACACGTGCTCAATTATACTATATCCAATCCTGGCTGCCCCGCTACAGTATTTGCACTGAATTATTGCTCGCCCATGTCAGGCTTCGTTTAGCGCTTGCAAACGGATGTAGATTTAATATAATGTTACCCGTCTTCAGCCATGGTTCTTTCCTTCGCGTTTTGCTTCGTTGACTCTGCGAGAACCCCTTTAACTTCCACGGCTCAGAACCGGAACGCAGCAGCCAGTCGGATACCAAAAGCAAACGAAGCCATAATCGTTGTCGCCCCACCGTCGCTCTCTTCCACAGGTTTCCCATCTCTTCGGACATCCGCTTCCAGGAACATACAGTTTCCTCTTTTGGTCACCATATAGCAGTGGGAGTCTAATGCTAAGCCTGCCGCTGCGTTTGGGTTTGAAGTCGAGCAGGCTGTGATGTCCTCGCTTCCAGGCACTGTATCTGACCCTCGGGCGCTCTCTGCTAATAGCCAGTCAAGCCCCAGCACTGTCTGCTCTTATTTTTTTCTCACTCACCCTCACTCACCCTCACTCACCCTCACTCACCCTCACCCCCTCCCTCACCCACCCTCACTCACCCTCACTCACCCTCACTCACTCACCCTCAACCCCTCACCCTCACTCACCCTCACTCACTCACCCTCAACCCCTCACCCTCACTCACCCTCACTCACCCTCAATCCCTCACTCACCCTCAACCCCTCACCCTCACTCACCCTCAATCCCTCACCCTCACTCACCCTCACTCACCCTCAATCCCTCACTCACCCTCAACCCCTCACCCTCACTCACCCTCAATCCCTCACCCACACTCACCCTCAATCCCTCACCCTCACTCACCCTCAATCCCTCACCCTCAATCCCTCACCCTCACTCACCCTCACTCACCCTCAACCCCTCACCCTCACTCACCCTCACTCTCACTCACCCTCACCCCCTCACCCTCCACCCTCACTCACCCTCAACCCCTCACCCACCCTCAACCTCAACCTCAACCCCTCACCCTCACTCACCCTCACTCACCCTCACCGTCACTCACCCTCACTCACCCTCACCATCACTCACCCTCACTCATCCTCACCCTCACTCACCCTCACTCACCCTCACCCTCACTCACCCTCACCCTCACCCTCAACCCCTCACCCTCACTCACCCTCACCATCACTCACCCTCACTCATCCTCACCCTCACTCACCCTCAGCCTCACTCACCCTCAACCCCTCACCCTCACTCACTCACCCTCACTCACTCACCCTCAACCCCTCACCCTCACTCACCCTCACTCACCCTCAACCCCTCACCCTCACTCACCCTCACTCACTCACCCTCAACCCCTCACCCTCACTCACCCTCACTTACCCTCAACCCCTCACCCTCACTCACCCTCACTCACTCACTCACCCTCAACCCCTCACCCTCACTCACCCTCAACCCCTCACCCTCACTCACCCTCAACCCCTCACCCTCACTCATCCTCAATCCCTCACCCTCACTCACCCTCAACCCCTCACCCTCACTCACCCTCAATCCCTCACCCTCACTCACCCTCAACCCCTCACCCTCACTCACCCTCAACCCCTCAGCATCACCCTCACTCACCCTCACTCACCCTCAACCCCTCACCTACCCTCACCCTCAACCCCTCACCCTCACCCTCACTCACCCTCAACACCTCACTCGCCCTCACCCTCACTCACCCTCAACCCCTCACCCTCACTCACCCTCACTCACCCTCACCCACCCTCACTCACCCTCACTCTCACTCACCCTCAACCCCTCACCCTCACTCACCCTCACTCACCCTCAACCCCTCACCCTCACCCACCCTCAACCCCTCACCCTAACTCACACTCACCCTCACCCTCACTCACCCTCACTCACCCTCAACCCCTCACCCTCACACAGTGCAATAGGTCTCGGAGCATTTGAGTTAGAGCTTTTAGAAATGTTTATGGCTTTTTTTTTTTAATTCTTTAGCATTGGCTACAGGAAACAAAAATGCTAAAGATTTACAAAAAAACCCATAAACAATTCTAAAAGCACTAACTCTAATGCTGCGAGACCTATTGCATTTCCAATGCTTGTCTTATTTTTTGTTGTTTCAACCTACTTGCAGTTTGTGCTAGAAACAGGTGTGAAAAAAACTTATGAGTGAAACATGATAGTTATACGTTTAAGTACATCACTCATGGTTTTCCCTCAATAACGACTTGTTGAACTCAAACAATGATGAAATTAAGTAGGAAAAAATAGCAATTGGTGACGGCGTTTCCAACTGTAATTTTATGTCCTGGTGGCCAATTTCCAAAAATAATAATATAGCATTATGTACGTCAAACGCTTCTAGTTACAGGGCTATATGGTGCTTGTTGGATGTCCACCAACATGCTATACAGAGAGCCTACAACTGAGCTGCAACCTATAATGATTTTTTTAGTTTACTTTTATACAGGAATCCAAATGGTAAAATCTAATAATTGAAAAATGAATATGTAGGGAACGTATGCATTTTTAAATGCGCCCAAGATTCAGAGTTTAAGAATAGTGGGTATTTGTACAATTCTGGCTTTGTATTTACACTTACTTTCATGATTCAGAAGACATTTTGCTAAATATTCTCTTTTTACACACGACGACGAGGTCCAAGATTTTGTTTTGTTGGCGCTGATTCCTTGCGGGATGTTTGGCACACCCGTTCGAAGTGATTTTTTTTCCCACAGCGAGGGCACTGTTGTCCCATGGCAGGACCTGGGCCTGTCTGAGGGTAATCTTGACCGCAGCGATAGCACTGTAATTGTTGTTTTCGGTTACTGCTGTTCTTGTTCCCGCTGCAAGTTTGGCTTGCAGGTTTCTGTGACTTTTTTTAGTCTGACTGGTGTCGTGTAGTCGGAAGGCTTGTGCACGTTTCTCTGTTTTGCCTGCTTCCATCTTCTTTGGCATGTTCTTCAGATTGGTCATTTATTTGCATCAGCTCTTCGATGTCGTTCAGGGAGTAGAGTTTCTTCAGCAGGCGACGAAGTAGAGATTCTGACTGGCACCCTTTAATGATATGTAGGCGAAGTGCGTCCTCGGTAGTGAAATTCTCAAATTCGCAGGAACGAGCTAGGTGTTTGAGCCGTGTGATGAAGTCACCCATCGGCTTGTCTTTTTCTTGTGACGCCAAATTGAAGGTGTATCGTTCGTAATCCAGGCTCCACTTGTGGAGTAATTTCCTGTTTCTCGCCTCTCTTCCGTCTTGATAGGAGGCGGATGTTCTTTGATGACTTTTTCGATGACTTTAATATGGCCGCCGAGGAGGACAGATGTGCACGAGGCTGCAGGCAGGCATTAGGTAGGGAGGTTTACCCTGAAAGGATGAAGCATTTGTGTCAGGCTCTGGAGTCCACTTAATCATCAACACCGGTGCTATCGTTTCATGAGCACCAGTTAAGGACACACACATTTTTTGTAGGCACAAGGAGATTAAGTGATTTGCCCTTAAACACAGGATGTTGAACTGATGCAGAGACTTAAACCTGGTTCCCCTGGTCTGAAGGTGGCAGCTTTGGTTAGTACGCCATATCCTCTCCCCATTTCCTGGTTAGTAGTTGGCTCTGTTTTAGGTGGCTTAACAGGAGACGTTGGCTGGTGCAAGCTGCCTTCTGAGGAGGTCACAGCACTTTTATTTTAATTGTATTTCTTTTACAAATTAACTGCTGAGAACAACAGAGAGGAAAACAAACCATCTCGTGTAAATGACAATAGATTTTTCCTAACAAATTGTTGTGTTGTGTAAGAGAAAACCATATATACCTTCATAAGCACACCTACAGTAATTAAATTATACTTACCTCCACAAAGGTAAGACTGCAGTAATAATAATTTGTGAGCACATTGGCATGCTATAGATCAGAGAAACTAGGGGACAGATGTCAAAACATGCCTTGTGTAACTAAATGGTTGTAAAAAGAGGGTGACTCTCATATCCCTTATTTGAGTGCCTTAATTAGTCTGAGTAAGATTTGTTGGTAGAACCATGCTCCAGGCTGAGGGTAGCTGACATTCCAGGCCTGCTAAGTGCCTTGCTTGAAGCACAAAATAACTTAGTGAATAAATAAAAGGTTAGCACAATTCAAAATTAAAGATGGATTAAAGCTTAAAAACACATATTTTGTTTGAGAACCATTCTGAACAGCTTAATCCAGCCGCCTACTCTCTCTCACAGCCTCCCCCAGCTCCGCCCCCTCACTACTTGATTGCACGGCCGCTAGGCCGTGCCTCCCCTACTCTCCTCCCCCCTCCTCCTCTCCTCCCCTGCCTGCCTGCCGCTAGGCCGTGCCTCCCCTACTCTCCTCCCCCCTCCTCCTCCTACTCTCCTCCCCTGCCTGCCGTGTCGCACCTCTCCCCTCTCTGCCCCCTCCCCTGCCCACCCCCTCCCCTGCCCGCCGTGTTACGGTGAAAGGCTTGTTTCCGTTTGTCTCTCTCCTTTCAGGTATTCCCTTCCTGTATTCTTTTTCCTCGAGCTTTACAATATTTCTCCCAAGTGCCCCCACCTTCTACCTTTGTCCCTCAATTTAAACATTTTCCTTGCCTCTCTCCTCCGTTCCCGGTTCCCACGCTGCCTGTCCCTGCCTCCTGCCTGTCTTTGGGGTCTCCGTCTTCTTTGGTTGTCCCTCCCCTTCCCGCCGTGTCGCATTTCTCCTCCCCCCTCCACTGGTCCCCGCAGCCTCCTCGAGTGAAGCCCCTGCCTGCGCCAGCCCTGCCTGTGAGTACCGCGTGCCTGCAGCAGCTCTCCGAATTCGACTGCCTCCTGCAGGCGACCCCTCCCTTACATGTTACTGCTCCATGTCTCTGACCGCATCGTTTCTCTCCGCCTGTGACTGCTCCTGCCTGCGATTGTTCGTTGACTGTAACTGGTCTCCAGTTGTGTGTGTGCGCTCTGTAACTGCTGCACACATGAGCCTGCTCCTGCGATTGCTTCCTGTCCGACTGTTTCTTGTGTTTGTTTAACAGTTTATTCTGACCAATTGATTTACAGTTCACATTCGGGATTTCACACGGTTTGCGAAGTTAGCTGGAAACTAAGTATATGCTGGGGCTTTGTCAGGTACATGCAAACGAGAGCAAACTTACTCAAACACAACTCCAGACCTTCCTGAAGTAAAATCCTTGTCTGACTGGCGCAGAGTTAAAAGAGGCGAACGCGCTGTCGTCGTTTGCGTTCCAACTTAAATATATCGCGCCAAAAGATTAAAAGCAAAGAAGAGCTCACTCACGCGCACACACGCAAATAGTTGTAACTTTTACAGCGCGTGCCTCTTGAATTTACGTAGCAAATCTCGCGTCATTGTTGATAAAAAAACACGTGCTCAATTATACTATATCCAATCCTGGCTGCCCCGCTACAGTATTTGCACTGAATTATTGCTCGCCCATGTCAGGCTTCGTTTAGCGCTTGCAAACGGATGTAGATTTAATATAATGTTACCCGTCTTCAGCCATGGTTCTTTCCTTCGCGTTTTGCTTCGTTGACTCTGCGAGAACCCCTTTAACTTCCACGGCTCAGAACCGGAACGCAGCAGCCAGTCGGATACCAAAAGCAAACGAAGCCATAATCGTTGTCGCCCCACCGTCGCTCTCTTCCACAGGTTTCCCATCTCTTCGGACATCCGCTTCCAGGAACATACAGTTTCCTCTTTTGGTCACCATATAGCAGTGGGAGTCTAATGCTAAGCCTGCCGCTGCGTTTGGGTTTGAAGTCGAGCAGGCTGTGATGTCCTCGCTTCCAGGCACTGTATCTGACCCTCGGGCGCTCTCTGCTAATAGCCAGTCAAGCCCCAGCACTGTCTGCTCTTATTTTTTTCTCACTCACCCTCACTCACCCTCACTCACCCTCACTCACCCTCACCCCCTCCCTCACCCACCCTCACTCACCCTCACTCACCCTCACTCACTCACCCTCAACCCCTCACCCTCACTCACCCTCACTCACTCACCCTCAACCCCTCACCCTCACTCACCCTCACTCACCCTCAATCCCTCACTCACCCTCAACCCCTCACCCTCACTCACCCTCAATCCCTCACCCTCACTCACCCTCACTCACCCTCAATCCCTCACTCACCCTCAACCCCTCACCCTCACTCACCCTCAATCCCTCACCCACACTCACCCTCAATCCCTCACCCTCACTCACCCTCAATCCCTCACCCTCAATCCCTCACCCTCACTCACCCTCACTCACCCTCAACCCCTCACCCTCACTCACCCTCACTCTCACTCACCCTCACCCCCTCACCCTCCACCCTCACTCACCCTCAACCCCTCACCCACCCTCAACCTCAACCTCAACCCCTCACCCTCACTCACCCTCACCCTCACTCACCCTCACCGTCACTCACCCTCACTCACCCTCACCATCACTCACCCTCACTCATCCTCACCCTCACTCACCCTCACTCACCCTCACCCTCACTCACCCTCACCCTCACCCTCAACCCCTCACCCTCACTCACCCTCACCATCACTCACCCTCACTCATCCTCACCCTCACTCACCCTCAGCCTCACTCACCCTCAACCCCTCACCCTCACTCACTCACCCTCACTCACTCACCCTCAACCCCTCACCCTCACTCACCCTCACTCACCCTCAACCCCTCACCCTCACTCACCCTCACTCACTCACCCTCAACCCCTCACCCTCACTCACCCTCACTTACCCTCAACCCCTCACCCTCACTCACCCTCACTCACCCTCACTCACTCACTCACCCTCAACCCCTCACCCTCACTCACCCTCAACCCCTCACCCTCACTCACCCTCAACCCCTCACCCTCACTCATCCTCAATCCCTCACCCTCACTCACCCTCAACCCCTCACCCTCACTCACCCTCAATCCCTCACCCTCACTCACCCTCAACCCCTCACCCTCACTCACCCTCAACCCCTCAGCATCACCCTCACTCACCCTCACTCACCCTCAACCCCTCACCTACCCTCACCCTCAACCCCTCACCCTCACCCTCACTCACCCTCAACACCTCACTCGCCCTCACCCTCACTCACCCTCAACCCCTCACCCTCACTCACCCTCACTCACCCTCACCCACCCTCACTCACCCTCACTCTCACTCACCCTCAACCCCTCACCCTCACTCACCCTCACTCACCCTCAACCCCTCACCCTCACCCACCCTCAACCCCTCACCCTAACTCACACTCACCCTCACCCTCACTCACCCTCACTCACCCTCAACCCCTCACCCTCACACAGTGCAATAGGTCTCGGAGCATTTGAGTTAGAGCTTTTAGAAATGTTTATGGCTTTTTTTTTTAATTCTTTAGCATTGGCTACAGGAAACAAAAATGCTAAAGATTTACAAAAAAACCCATAAACAATTCTAAAAGCACTAACTCTAATGCTGCGAGACCTATTGCATTTCCAATGCTTGTCTTATTTTTTGTTGTTTCAACCTACTTGCAGTTTGTGCTAGAAACAGGTGTGAAAAAAACTTATGAGTGAAACATGATAGTTATACGTTTAAGTACATCACTCATGGTTTTCCCTCAATAACGACTTGTTGAACTCAAACAATGATGAAATTAAGTAGGAAAAAATAGCAATTGGTGACGGCGTTTCCAACTGTAATTTTATGTCCTGGTGGCCAATTTCCAAAAATAATAATATAGCATTATGTACGTCAAACGCTTCTAGTTACAGGGCTATATGGTGCTTGTTGGATGTCCACCAACATGCTATACAGAGAGCCTACAACTGAGCTGCAACCTATAATGATTTTTTTAGTTTACTTTTATACAGGAATCCAAATGGTAAAATCTAATAATTGAAAAATGAATATGTAGGGAACGTATGCATTTTTAAATGCGCCCAAGATTCAGAGTTTAAGAATAGTGGGTATTTGTACAATTCTGGCTTTGTATTTACACTTACTTTCATGATTCAGAAGACATTTTGCTAAATATTCTCTTTTTACACACTGGCTTACATTTGGAAGCAAGAAATGGAGAGAAATTTCCATTTAAAATAAATGTTATACTAGTGTGTATTCCCATACTTCTTCTGATAAAAATGCTACCCCATATGTATGGGCTTGACTATTGTCTGCTACAGGAAAGGTCCCAAACCTCAATGTGGAGACATTACATTTTTGCCAAAAAGCCGATTTTGGAAATATGGGTAGCTACACAATTTGAGCTTGGCTCCACAAAGGAACACCTACCAAACCCAGACATTTTTTAAAACTAGACACCAAGGAAAGTTGAGGGTGCTTTAACTTACGTAGATCACACTTACTTTTCTTAGCCAGAATGCCTTGCAGAACTCACATTTTGTCTAAAAACACACATTTTCATCACATATCTGTGATGGAAAGCTTAAGAATCTGTGAGGCCCTCACAATTCCTACCACTCAGCGTTCCCACACTTATCACAATTCAAATTGTACCCCCACTTGTGTGGCTGGACCTTTTGCCCTTGACTTGAAAGGTCCCAAAGTGCAATGTGGAGACATCACATTTTTGTCAAACTCCTTAAGAAAGGAACCTTAAAATACGCTCCATATAATGTAGTGTTTAGTGAAATTTGTGGTGCAATCGAAGTGTGCACTCTGACCCATTGGTGCATTAATTCAATATATTTGCTGCATGCAGGTTTGGAGGAAGTCCTTCATCGCACACAGTGTGATATGTAGCTTTATCCTGGTAATCCATTCATTATAGCATACGACTTAGGGCCAGATGTACGACCATTGATGTTTGAGACTCACAAATTGGATTAAATTGCGAGTCGCAAACATCAATGTACAACAGTGTCAGTAGAGGAAGAGATGTTATGCTGATTCTCAGTTAGATTCGGTCATAGTTGCAAATGGATGAAGGGAAGTGTTGGGTGCGACTAGAGATCTCTTTATTCATTCTTATTATCCCTTGATTTTTTGTTTCATTCGGCAAAAGAAAGTTTAGAAGTTTTAACTGTTGAGTATTACTTGGTGGCTCTTTCTCTTGTTTTGGAAGGCTGGGGAACCCTCTTTTTAGGTCCCTCCTATGCTGCGCGCATGCGCTGCTCTAGGAGATGACCTTTTGGAATCTGTCAGCTCTTTTCAAGCACTCGTGCTTTTGGCCGCATCCACCTTGCGGGAGTGAGCAGTGGTGTGCAGGAGCCATCTGTTTCCAATTAGCGTGGCTGCACGTGTCTGCTCGCTCCCGCAAGGTGGATGCCGCCACAAGCTTGAAAAGAGCTGACTGATTCCAAAAGGTCACTCGTGCTTCTGTGCCCAAACCCTCCACTCACTCCTTGTTAGCCTGTGCAGAAGGAGGCGGTGTTTTTGCGCTGCCCGTTTAATGTACCATTGGCCGCGTGTTTGTAATATCTATCAGGCATCTTAGCCCAGCACATAATGGTCTCTCTGTGCTGCCCCGGGTATGTTCCCAGATAGATTACAGGCTGTGATGCCCTGGGTTGTGTGCCCAGAAGTCCGGCATTGCCCCCCTCCCCACCCCACATGCCCCGCTCCTCACATCTTGTAATTCCCTTTTACAAAGCGCTAATGTGTTCTGTTGCCAGTACCGATTGGTCACAGGCGAAACCTCGTTGTCCCCATCTCGCCGGAGAGAAACGTGGCTATAAGTCATGGTTTTGAAAACTGCAGGATCAGTCTAGAACAAGGTTTAAATAAATATCACAAACTTTGGCCCAGCCGGCACAACCCCAACAAGGGCGAGCACCTTGTTTGTGGAGGGTCAGCTTGCAGTGCTGGGGCGGCATGGGCGTTTTGGGTTTTTAAAAACTGCTCTGGGTTAGTTGCCTCTGGGGCAGATCCAGCAAAAACGTAGTGGCACCTGGTAGGACCTCACCTGAAAGGTACATATTATAAATATATACAGTCCGAAAAACAATAATGCACAGCGATTCGGCTCCCTGTGAAGAAGGTCACAGATGTTCCTTGTTCTTTAGTGGCTTAGGCTGCAGGCCTCTCTGTATTTTTGCATGCAGCATAATGTGACTTTTTAATTTTTTTATTGCTCGAGTATCTCTGAAATATATGGAATTTCTATGCTTTTATGAGTCCATCTCGAATAAAGCTAAATTGACTTGACTTGACTTGATAATGTGACTGAAGGGCACAGCCTAACGTTACAAAAAAGTGTGTAATTAAATACGTTTTGTGTAGTACTTAGATTGCTATGCCGGCTTGAAACCGAACATTTCGTCCTCCTATGGGGGACGAAAGGTGATCCATATTGCCCCTTGCAGCAGATCAATTAACTGACTTATGTTTATCGAATTCTCTGCCATTCTCTACAAGCCATGTCTCCAGTGCCCTCGTTATCCCTGATCAATAGAAAGTCGCTGCCCACTGACTCTCATATAGATGTTACCAGAGAGTGGAATCGTAGGTGTGGAAAGAATCCTAGGTGACAACTAGAACGTTAACCAGACTCCAAAAGCCCTACGACATTGATGTTTCAAGCACCAACAACTTTTGGCACCAAATACAAATAATTCTGCTAAAAAGTCCTGAAGCACACATCAAACTATTTGCATTGTTCTATTTTGAAGTTGTTTTTTGTGTGCTAACATCCGACCAACAACACAAGATCACACGGTACCAACAGCAAGACATGGTCATGGAGCATGGTAAATAAATGAACATGACGATAGGCAGATGTCCAACAGATGGCAGTCTTATTAACACCAACTACAAAAGGTACACAAATACTCCAGAAAGAGGGAAACTGCAGATGCAAGCACCGGGCAGCTGAAAGGGGAGTAAAAAGGCTTTGTTGTTTTAGGTGACTGTGAACAGCAGAATCTTCGCAAGTGAATACTGAGGCTTGGTTTATTCATGATGCAACGCGATTTACAGGCTCCAAACTGCATTGAAAATACTGGGGTCAAAAAGCCCTCCAAGAGATTACTGGAACCTGAGGTGTTTGAAAAGGTGGCGCGAAGCACATTGAGCAACACTAGTGCTCAGCGGGAGACCCCGCGGATCGAGCCTTTTTTTCGCAAACAAGTTAACAGTTGTAAATAAAGACACCCGCCACCCGAGCACCAAGTGTCTCTGAGTGCTGCCAGAACCATTTTGCTTCAGTGCCTGGCGAAACAAGCATTGGCATAGCCAATAGGTCTCGCCTTTGGGACCTTATAAGTGTTTAGCTATGCAACAGTTGATGTTGCACCAAGGATATTGTGCTGGGTAACTAAACACTTATAAGGTCCCAAAGGCGAGATCTATTGGCTATGCCAATGCTTGTTAAATTTGTTTTGTTTCTCAGCCCCTAAAGTGTTTGGTGATCATGTTTCCACCTATGACATATTATTACAGCACAATGGGATCTAAAATAGGTTCTGGCACAGTTGGGAGTTCAGGACATAGTATGTGACTACATCTCCTTTATGCTGCTCTTAGGCCCCTCTTCCAAATGTATTGGCTACTGCTAGATAATCTTTCAAAAATAAAGGCTATGTGGAAGACATAGGATCCGTTAGGAGAAAAACGCTATGTAACTTGGTTCTGTTTAAGTCTGTTCATTCTACGAAATCTTTGTTGTCACCTTCCTGCCTCGTCTGAAAGTCCTCAGATATTCAGGACTGTGCTGAGCAGGTACTTGGAACTAAAGTTATACAGGCACAGCGGCACCACCTATGCACTTGTTTTTTTCACCAGAGGCTGGCATCAAGAAGCACTGTTACAACCCCCTTTGATAAAAGTGCAAGCACCATTACAAGTGACGGTTGTTTTTGCCCCAAACCTCCGAGACCCACTGGAATGTCCAATAATAAGGGGAGAAAATTGAGTTGGTGTCTAGTATGTTCAAAAGACATTGGGCGGAGCCCCTGTCATGAACAAAATCAGTGCTCATGTAAAGAGTAAATTATAGTTTGAGAGGTTTTATTAGGTGGCTTCTTTGTCGTTCAATGTGTTATATCTTCAGTGAGTGACTGGCGCCAACAACCAACAAGTTTTACCCCTTTGGCTGGCAGTCCTGAACAGAGATGTAGTATCTGAAAGAGACACGTTAGTGATAGATTCCTCACCTTAGAATATCCCCAGGTGTCAGACTGGATCCGGATTTTTTTTTGCGTAGCAGTACCCATGCACATCGGTAGGCGTCGTCCGCAGCTCCTCGTCCGTCGTCGGCATCATGGGCGCCGTGATGACGTCGTTGGAGTACTTAGACGCCGCCTCCGCGTGCTGACGTCAGTTCTTCTTTTTTCTGCGCCAGCTAGCGCAGATCTGGAAAAAGTTGTACCCAAGTCACTTTTTGACTAACCTTTTGAGATCCTTTTTGATCCATTTTTCGGAGTCTATCGACTCCGACGGTGCCGGTAGAGATGCCCGGGTTCAAGCCCTGCGCCGACTGCAACCCACTGATGTCGGTTACCGACACCCATCACCGGTGCCTGCACTGTTTGGGCCTGGACCACGACGACAAGTCCTGCTCCGACTGCCGGGCCCTGACGTCTAAGGCTAGACGGGAGCGGTCCCGTAAGCAACTCGAGCTTCGGCAGTCTGCTTCGCGCTGCTCGAGGTCCCGGTCCGAAAGGAGGTCGAGGGACCAGTCGTGGGGCCAGAGCCACCATAGTTCCGGGAGTCGTCATCGGTCTTCGGGCTCGAAGTCCTCAGGTAAGAGGCACAAGAAGTCGAAGAGGCACCATCGCTCTTCTGACTCCCCCCGACGCTCGCGCGACGCGGCCGGGGGTTCTGGCGACAGCGCCCACGCGACTCCTCTGGAGCCGCAGGGGTTGCGGCCTGCTCCACACCCGCCGGTCCCTGGGCAGGACGCGACGCCGGGGGAGATTGCAGACTTCCTCATGGCCATGAGGTCGCTCGCTCCTCCTTCGGGTTCCGCGGCGCCTTCGGGCCACGCGGCTCCGGCTGGGTCCCCACGAGGGCCGGGTGCTTCGGCCCCGGCGCCGTCGGCGACTTCGGTCCCGACGCCGCAGGGCCCCACTGGCTCCGGTTCCGGATCCGGGTCACCGCCGGTCGACCTTGCCGGCGTCGGCCCCACGGGTGTCGCCCCCGGTGCCGTCTCAGGACGACGTTGTCCCTGGTCCTGCCCTCGATTCAGGTCCGGCGCCGCTCAACACCGCTCTAGACGCCGCTGGAAGATTTTTATTCCTATGACCCGGCCCCATCTTTTGAGCCTGAGTACCAGGCAGTGGGTGATGAGGAGGATTGGGAGGGGTCTGAGGACCCTCTGGCACGTGAGTGTCAGTCTTCTGCGGACTGGACAGGAGAGTTTGGGGAGGCCAGTGGTCTGGACACTTCGCCCGACACTGGTTTTGTCTCCCCTCCTAGAGTGGCTACGGAGGAGGGGGCTGCTTATACCGTGGTGCTGATGAGGGCGGCCAATGCCCTGGGCCTTGAGCTCCCCATCGCGGCCGTGGGGACTAACCTCCTCACTGAGGTCCTTAAACCGCAGTCCAGCTCGGCCGAGCCTCTGCTGCCGTTTAATGAGGCCTTGTCAGACGTTCTTTTGGGCACTTGGTCCAGGCCCGCCACAGGACAGCCTGTGGATAGGAACGTGGCCAGACGCCACCGCCCGTGCTGCCAGAATGCCTGTTGGAGGTACGGGCTAAACTCGGCCAGGCCCTTGTGGAGGGCCGAGATGCGGCACGATATTCCATCCGGTGTGGGCTGGACACTACTGACTCTCTAGGCAGAGCGATGGCAACAACGGTGGCGATTCGTCGTCACGCCTGGTTGAGGTCCGCCAATTTCCCGGCCGATGTCCAAAACTCACTTATGGACATGCCGTTCGATGGCCGTCGCCTCTTTGGCGACAAGGCAGACCATGCGCTTGAGCGCTTTAAGGACTCCAGGGCTACGGCCAAGTCCTTGGGCCTCTCGGTCCCACGCCAGCAAACAGCTGCTTTTCGTCCCTTTCGTGGCCAAGGAAAGGGCACCCCCACACGTCCTGCCAGCCACTTGCCGCAGACTACCATCCAGCGCGGTGGCGAACGTGGAAACCGCCGTGGCGGTGGTCGGGGTCAATGGCGAGGCCAGTCCACACCTACCCCTGCAGCATCCGCCTCAAAACCCTCCTAGTCCGTGCTTTCAGGCCCATGTGATGCCAGTGGGGGGCAGGGTCCTCCATCACCACCACTACTGGCGCACTGTCACTTCGGACAGGTGGGTGCTGCAAATCGTCCGAAGGGGCTACTCCCTCCCCTTCGAGGCGTCCCCTCCAACCATGCCACCGCAGTGCCACCGCGTGTCGGGGGATCACTTGACACTTCTACAGGAGGAAGTTATGGCCTTCTTGGCCAAGGGGGCCATCCAGCGCGTTCCTGGGGCAGAAGTAGGGTGTGGTTGTTACTCCCACTACTTTCTGGTACCCAAGAAGGGCAAAGAGGGCCTACACCCTATCTTGGACCTACGGAACGTCAACAGCTTCCTCCGGAAGGAGAAGTTCAAGATGCTGACATTGGCTCAGGTCTTAGCTGCCTTAGACCCTGGAGACTGGATGGTAGCGTTGGACTTGCAGGGCGCTTATTTTCACATCCCCGTCCTGCCGGCCCACCGGCGTTACCTACGGTTCACGGTAGGCCACGAGCACTTTCAGTTTACCGTGCTCCCCTTCGGCCTTACCAGCTCTCCACAGGTGTTCACGAAAGTGATGGCGGTGGTCGCAGCTCATCTGCGCAGGTTAGGGGTTTCAGTCTTCCCCTACCTCGACGACTGGTTGTTGAACGCAGGCAACTCCATACTACGGCCGACCTCCTGCACCTGCTGGGGTTCTCCATCAATGTGCCGAAGTAACACCTGTGTCCCTCTCAGAAGCTCCTCTTCATCTAGACTCTGCGCAGTTTCGGGTTTATCCTCCCGAACAGCGGGCTCGGCATATTCAGGCTCTGATTCCGATCTTTCAGCCTTTATCCCGAGTCTCGGTCAGGTTGACGCTGCAGCTTCTGGGGCTGATGGCCTCCTGCATCCTTCTGGTGCATCATGCCAGGTGGCGGATGCGGGCTCTGTAGTGGGACCTGAAGTTTCAGTGGGCCCAGCATCAGGGCAACTTGTCCGACCATGTCTTGATCTCGGAGGGCACTGCAAGACAGTTGCAGTGCTGGCTCACCGACCGCGATTGGGTCTGCGGCAGATCCCTCTACCTTCCCCAACCGGAGCACGTAGTTGTGACGGACGCGTCCCTCCAGGGCTGGGTGGGCCACATGGGAGAGACGGAGATCAGAGGCCTCTGGTCTCCGGCGGAGTCCCAGCTCCACATCAACCTTCTGGAGCTGCGGGCGATCCGGCTTGCACTGAAGGCATTCCTCCCCTCTGTCTGGGGGTGTGTAGTGCAGGTGTTCATGGACAACACCACTGCCATGTGGTACTGCAACAAACAGGGCGGGGTGGGGTTGTGGACCCTATGCCAGGAGGCTCTGCGCCTCTGGCAATGGCTGGAACATCAGGGCGTGGCCCTGGTGGTTCAACACCTGGAAGGTTCTCTGAACTCCAGGGTGGACGAACTCAGCCGTCGGTGCATGATGGATCACGAATGGAGTCTGAACTCTGGCGTGGCGCAAGGCCTCTTTCAGCAGTGGGGAGAGCCTTGGTTAGATCTATTCGCGACAGAAGAGAACGTGCAATGTCATCAGTTCTGCGTGTTGGAATTTCCAAGGCGGCACTCGCTCGGAGACGCTTTTCGTCGCGTGTGGAGTTGCGGTCTTTTGTACGCCTTTCAACCTATACCACTTCTGCCCAGAGTGCTGAAGAAGATCAGGTGCGACCGGTCCCAGGTTATCCTTGTGGCTCCGGACTGGGCACGAAGAAATTGGTATCCAGAGCTACTCAGTATGTCTGTCGATCCCCCGATTCGTCTGCCTCTTCAGGAGGACCTTCTGTCGCAGCAACAGAGGACGGTCCTCCATGCGAACCTGTCCAGTCTCCACCTACAAGCTTGGAGATTGAGCGGCGGCAGTTGAGGCCATTTGACTTGCCTCCTGAAGTCTGTAATGTCATTCTGACAGCCAGGCGTCCCTCCACAAAATCGGTATACGCCTGCAGATGGAACACATTTGTGGCATGGTGCACAGCAAAGGCTGTGGATATACTCTCTGCCTCCATTTCTGAGGTTCTCCTCCTCCTTCTTTCTCTTGCCCAGCAGGGCTCTGCTCTGGGCACTCTCAAGGGCTACCTTTCTGCCCTTTCCGCCTTCTTAAGGCTACCTGATCAACCGTCTTTGTTCAAGTCCCCCATTGTAAATAGGTTTTTGAAGGGCATCACACACATGTTCCCTCCTGTTCCATTCGTGATGCCCCAGTGGGATTTGAACCGTGTACTAACTTACCTGATGTGCGCTCCCTTTGAGCCACTTCATAACTGTCCTCTCCGCCTTCTTACTCTGAAGACTGCTTTCCTGGTTGCCATCACCTCTGCTAGGAGAGTGAGTAGCTCCAGGCTCTTTCTTCCAAACCTCCATTCCTTTCTGTCCATCCGGACAAGGTTGTGTTGCAGACAAGACCCTCTTTCCTGCCCAAGGTAGTCACAGCCTTCCACATCGGGCAGTCCATCACCTTGCCCACCTTCTTTCCTCCTCCGCATCCCTCGAAAGAGGAAGAGAGGCTCCACCGCCTGGACCCAAAACGTGCGCTCTCATTCTACTTGGATCGCACACGCCATTTCCGGGTGGATGACCAACTCTTTGTTGGTTACGCGGGCGCTAAGAAGGGACGGGCGGTGTACAAACGGACCATCTATTGGTGGATCGTGTTGTGTATCCAGGCATGCTACTCCTTGGCTAAAAAGGAACCCCCTGTTGCGCAGAGGGCCCATTCCACTCGGGCCACGGCGACTACTACTGCCCTGGGTCGGGAGGCCCCTTGCAGGAGATTTGTCAGGCAGCTAACAGGGGCCTCGCTGCACACGTTCGCAAGACACTACTGCCTGGACAGCCAAGTCCGGAGGGATGGCTTCTTTGGCCGTTCCGTCCTCCAGGACTTTCTGGTGTGATTATTGGTTCGCAGACCCACCACCGGGGTTGGTATTGCTGGGGTATCTATTCTAAGGTAAGGAATCTGTCACTAACGTGTCTCTTTCAGGTGCACAAGTTACTACTTGTGTAACGATATATCTGTAAGAGACATTAGTTAGTGATAGATTCCTTACCGACCCACCCATCCTCCCCGTTCTGCGAACCGATATCTAGGGTTAAGGTCATCCCCTTCAGGGCCCTAGTTTCATGGCACCAGTGTTGGTTTTTTTCATGGCTCTGCGTTTCTGGCATGGAAAAGCTGAAGAACTAACGTCAGCACGCGGAGGCGGCGTTTAAGTACTCCGACGACGTCATCACGGCGCCCACGATGCCGACAACGGAAGAGGAGCCGCGGATGACGCCTACCGACGTGCATGGGTACTGCTACCCCAAAAAAATTCCGGATCCAGTCTGACGCCTGGGGATATTCTAAGGTAAGGAATCTATCACTAACTAATGTCTCTTACAGATATATCGTTACACAAGTATTAACTTGTGCTACTTGTCTTGGGTCTCTAAGTTAAAAGAAGAGTTAGAAGGAAGTTTATTTGTGCTTGTAGCATAGCACGGGTGATTCCCATTTTAGTGCGGGCAAGTGTGTGCAAAATAGCAGGTGAACGTGATCTACATGCTGTTAGTAAAAACTGTTCACTGTTGAATGGTAATGGTGACTACTGGATCAGAGAAACAATCCTATGAGTTTAGTATTCGGAGGCGGGCTGTCAATAGTAGTATTGCATATGGGGCATATGTATATTTGGGGGCGAGAGTTCCAGTAGCCTAATTGGAACCTGTTTCTGGATAAATTAGCGAAGACATAGACTCAGTATCGTGGAATATTTTTATTGGAACAAGATATCATTTATTTTTCCTGATTAACAGTAAAGAGATTGAAGGTAAGATACCGGTATGTGAGATGGTAAAATGGATTAATAGACTACCTAGAAGGGTACGGATAGTAGTCCCCACCTGATAATTTAGGAGTAATTCTATCTGTGTTCTGGGGCTTAATCAAAAATAGTACAAGGGTAGTAAAATGGCCCACATGAAAAGAGTGGTGTCAGTCTGTGCACCCATCTCTCTCTTCTTGAATGAAGAGAAGTTCCAGTATTATTTTTAATGACAACCTAAAAGAAGGAGAGGTGGTTTAAAGTACAGTAAATATGGAATCACACGAATCTGTTGTAAACAAGAGAAGTCATTGTATAAATGGAGTCTTATCATACCTTACATCGTTGACACACAGTTTTAAATAGAGAGGGAAAGAGGTAAGTAAGCATTTTCTCTTTGAAGAAGGCAAACGAGTGCTGTATACGTACTTGTGTTAGTACATAAGTAGCACAAAGCTATCTAAGAGCAGATTGCCTATCTGGATTTTATTAGGTCTCGCCTATTCTATCCCGTAGGGATAAATAGGCGAGATTATAGTAAGCGGAAAAGAAAAGTCTACCTAGCTGCGGATCGCGTACAGTTCATGTGAGCTATGCACATGCACATCATCGCCAGCCACATCACATACCACCATTTGTCTGTGCCTCGGCATCAGACTTCAAAGGGTCCGCTCCCCCGCCCCCCATCAGACTTCAAAGGAATCCGCCCCGCTCCCCCGACACCCCACGCAATGCCGAGAGCTTGTTTTTCACTGCTCCGAGAGACTTCTTTGTATCTGCCTGACTGCATGCTTGTTTAATGTGGTGGATACTCACTGCCATCTAGTTCCTGTGTTTTATTCTGAAAAGCTTCAGCCTCCTGCCCGTCCCCGAGCCTCATCCTCCCCATGCGGCCTCAAGCACAATCGCTCCAGGGCTTCCAGCCAAAGTACGTCAACAAAAAAAGGGGCATATGTTTGTTTAACCCCTTCCATGCTGGTGACGAACCCCAGCCGTCATGCACTACGGTGCTCGTGTGCTGATGACGGCTGGGGTTCGTCATGGCCCGCCCGTGTTCGTCCGGCGGCCGCACACGGGAAAAATCGCGGCCGCACGGAAGGGGTTAATCATAGTGGTAAAGTGATAATGTAGATACGTGTGTCTCTGCTGCTTTTCAGAGTTTCATTCAATTACATTTATCTTGGCTTTCTCCGCCTTTAACAGTAGACACACTTTATACAATTTGTTTTTCATATCACATGATTATTCGTACATTGCAGTCCCTTAATGTGCACGGAGCATCTATGTTAATGTTCGTGTGATTGAGTGCATAATCTCACTAGCGATTTTGACACATGCAACTATACATGCGTCACATAATTTCTGATGAACTATTTCCTGTTGTAGACTTTTGTTCCTTGGGAGATTCCAGGCTTTTTTTTTAGAACAAGAACATTGGATCACCTTTGATGGAACTATCATGGGCACCAACATTGTGAACTCCAGTATTATAACAAAATCCAAATTTACTGCTTCCAAAAAAAACAAAAAGCAGACACAAGAAATGTTATAACTGACAACAGACTTGCACATATCACCCAATCTGCAAAAATGCACCAGTTGTATCTGCAAACTGGAAAAATCATAAGCTTACGTACCAGAATTCATGAAATCTTAGGTGGACATTACCCTCCTTTACACAGGAAGGATCTGATCTACTTAGTTGTTAGAACTTTGTAGTATTACAATCAGGTGACAAGAGCAGTAAAAAGGTGCCCCATTTTATAAGACAGCCAACAAGTGCTAGATGCTATAGGAATACCAGGAAATGCCAACAAAGGTCTATATGAATAAACACCTTCCTTTTACCTCATAATCACAATCAATATTAGTCTATAGTTCTGTTTTGTATCAAGTTTAAAAGAGAAATCCTTGCTTGCCTTTTTCCTCCCAGTGAGAGTTTTAACTCCTCCTTCACCCACACACCCCATCACCCTCACCCACCCTCTCACCCTCGCACACCCTCTCACCCTCGCACACCCTCTCACCCTTACTCACCCTCACCCCCTCATCCTCACACCCCCTCAACCTCACACACCGTCACCCAGCTCACCCTCACACACCCTCACCCCCTCAACCTCACAGAGCCTCACAACCCTCACCCTCCCTCACACCCTCATCCTCCCTCACATCCTCATCCTCACACCCTCACCCCCTCACCCTCAAACCCCCTCACACGCTCTCACACCCCCTCACATCCCCTCACCCTCATACCCTCTCACCCTCACTCACCCTCTCACCCTCAATCACTCTCACACCCTCACCCACCCTCACCCTCACACACCCTCACACCCCCTCACCCTCACACACACCCTCACCCACACACACACCCTCACCCTCACACCCCCTCACCCTCACACCCCCACACCCCCACACCCTCACACCCCCACACCCCTCTCACCCTCGCACACTGTCACTCACCCTTACACTCCCTCACCCCCACACCCCCTCAACCTCACACCCCCTCACCATCACAACCCACTCACCCTCACAACCCCTCACTCACCCTCACACCCCCTCACCCTCACACCCCTCACACCCCTATACCCTCACAACCCCTCACATCCCCTCACACCCCCTCACCCTCACAACCCCTCACTCAACCTCACACCCTCACAACCCTCTCACCCTTGCACACCCTCACTCACCCTTACACCCCCTCACCCCCACACCCCCTCAACCTCACACCCCCTCACCCTCACTACCCACTCACCCTCACAACCCCTCACTCACCCTCACAACCCCTCACTCACCCTCACACCCCCTCACACCCCTATACCCTCACACACCCTCTCACCCTCACACACCCTCACACCCCCTCACAACCCTCTCACTCCCCCTCACACCCCCTCACCCTCACAAACCCTCACCCAGCTCACCCTCACACACCCTCACACACCCTCATCCTCACATACCCTCACCCCCCTCACGATCACACACCCTCACACTCTCTCACCCTCACTCCCCCTCACACCCTCACCCTCACACACCCTCACTCACCCTCACACCCCCTCACCCTCACATACCCTCACCCTCACACATCCCCTTACCCACACACACACCCTCACAACCCTCTCACCCTCACAACCCTCTCACCCTCACTCACCCTTACACCCCCACACTCCCTCACCCCCCCTCACCCTCACACCCCTCTCACCCTCACACACCCTCACTCACCCTCACACCCCCTCACACTCACACCCCTATACCCTCACACACCCTCTCACCCTCACACACCCTCTCACCCTCACACACCCTCACACACCCTCACCCTCACCCACCCCCACCCTCACTCACCCTCTCACCCTCACCCTCACACCCCCTCACAACCCTCTCACCCTCACACACCCTCATCCACTCTCTCACCCTCACTCACCCTCACACCCTCACCCTCACACACCCTCACTCACCCTCACACCCCCTCACCCTCAGAACCCTCTTGCCCTCACACACCCTCACTCACCCTCATCCTCACACATCCTCACCCCCCTCACCCTCACACTCTCTCACCCTCACACACCTTCACTCACCCTCACACACCCTCTCACCCTCACATACCCTCTCACACTCACACACCCTTACTCACCCTCACACCCTCACACACCCTCACCCTATCACACCCCCTCACCCTCACCCTCACACATCCTCACACCCTCACACACCTTCACGCACCCTCACACTCCCTCACACTCACACACCCTCACCCCCTCACCCTCACACCCCCTCACTCACCCTCAAACCCTCACCCTCACACCCCCTCCCCCTCACAACCATCTCCCCCTCACACACCCTCACTCACCCTCACCCCCCCTCGCCCACACACACCCTCACCCCCTCACCCTTACACACCCTCACACCCTCTCACCCTCACACACCCTCACCCTCACACCCCCTCACTCACCTTCACCCCCACAACCCTCTCACAACCCCCTCACCCTCACACCCCCTCACCCTCACAACCCTCACCCTCACACACCCTCACCTTCACACACCCTCACTCACCCTCACACGCCCTCACCAGCATAGCATAACAAAACATAGCATAGCATAACAAAACACCGCATAGCATAACAAAAAAAGCATAGGATAGCAAAACAAAACAGCATAACAAAACAAAACATAGCAAAGCAAAACACAACAAAGCATAGCACAACAAAACATAGCATAACATAACAAAGCATAGCATAACAAAACATAGCAAAACACAACAAAACATAGCATACATAACAAAACACAACATAACAAAACATAGCATAGCATAACAAAACATAGTATAACAAAGCATAGCATAGCATAACAAAACATAGCATAACAAAGCATACAATAGCAAAACGAAGCATAGCATAATACAACAACAAAACATAGCATAGCATAACAAAACAAAACATAGCATAGCATAACAAAGCATAGCATAGCAAAACACAACAAAACATAGCATAGCAAAAAAATAGCAAAACAAAGCAAAGCATAGCATAACAACACACAACAAAACATAGCATAGCATAACAAAACAAAGCATAGCATAACAAAACATAGCAAAACATAGCAAAACACAACAAAACAGCATACATAACAAAACATAGCATAGCAAAGCATAGCAAAACCTAGCATAGCATAACAAAACACAACAAAACAAAGCATAGCATAGCATAACGAAACATAGCATAACAAAACATAGCATAGCATAACAAAACATAGCATAAGAAAACATAGCATAGCAAAACAAAGCATAGCATAGGAAAGCACAACAAAACATAGCGTAACAAAACACAACAAAGCATAACATAACAAAACAAAGCATAGGATAGCAAAACTAAGCATAGCATAACAAAACAAAGCATAGGATAGCAAAACATAGCATAGCATAACAAACATAGCATAGCATAACAAAACATAGAATAACATAACAAAACAGCATAACCAAACACAACAACACATAGCATAACAAAACAAAGCATAGCATAACAAAACATAGCAAAACATAGCAAAACACAACAAAACATAGCATACATAACAAAACATAGCATAGCAAAGCATAGCAAAACCTAGCATAGCATAACAAAACACAACAAAACAAAGCATAGCATAGCATAACGAAACATAGCATAACAAAACATAGCATAGCATAACAAAACATAGCATAAGAAAACATAGCATAGCAAAACAAAGCATAATATAGGAAAGCACAACAAAACATAGCGTAACAAAACACAACAAAGCATAACATAACAAAACAAAGCATAGGATAGCAAAACTAAGCATAGCATAACAAAACAAAGCATAGGATAGCAAAACATAGCATAGCATAACAAACATAGCATAGCATAACAAAACATAGAATAACATAACAAAACAGCATAACCAAACACAACAACACATAGCATAACAAAACATAGCAAAACACAACAAAACATAGCATAGCTTAACACAACACAACAAAACATAGCATAGCAAAACAAAACATATAATAGCATAGCAAAACATACCATAGCATGCCAAACACAACAAAACATATCATAGCATAACAAAACATAGCATAGCAAAACAAAGCATAGCATAACAAAACATAATATCATAAAACATAGCATAGCATAACAAAGCATAGCAAAACATAGCATAGCATAATAAAACATAGCATAACAAAACACAGCATAGCATAGCATAACAAATCAAAGCATAGTATAGCAAAACATAGCATAGCATAACAAAACATCGCATAGCATAACAAATCAAAGCATAGGATAGCAAAACATAGCATAGCATAACAAAACATAGGATAGCAAAATAAAACATAGCATAGCATACAGCATCACTCAGCACCACCACAGCATCACTCAGGGGCACCACAACATCACTATGCGCTACAACAGCATCACTGAACGCCACAACATCACTCGTTCGCCATCACATGACTCAGCGCCACCACAGCATCAATCTGTGCAATCATTCAACAACTGGTTCAAATATGCTCTCTCAATGTTTCAAGCTTTATTACAAATGTAACAAAAAGATGTTAATATTTCACTTCTGTTCTTGGATTTTCGTCACAACAAAATACACTGAACATAATCTTCACAAAAGTTATTTACAAAAGTTTAAGCTGTTGCCATTATAAATTACAATAACTTTTATTTAAGTATTAAATAAATAATTAAAAGCCATTGTTATTTGTAATATCAATACATGTAAGTCACGTAAATACAACACATTGCATTACAAATGCTATAGGTGTCACATTTGTGAAAGTTATAACTATTGGCATTGTAAATGACAAAGCTATTAATTTAGCTATTTTCAAAAACAAAACACAAATTAAAAACTTGTCATTTACAATACCAATAGCTCAAACTTTCCTAATGTGAGACCTATTGCATTGCAAATGCTTGTTTTTGCTATTACTATTTTTTGTGCATTGTGTTATCTCTCGGAGAAGGTTTGCTTTTCTTCCATGTGTTGGATTCTACTGTCTAATGAGTAGCATTTGTTTGAAATCACCTTCTGGGTGATTCGGAAGTCTTGAGTGTTACAGAGCCCGATAGAAACAGCCAGTTCAGGTTTGTGAAGCAGATGTACTTATTCACTTCTCTGAGTTTCGTGAGAGCATGCAGATCTCCCTTTGTCGGAGCTAGTGAGTGTAAGGCATTTCCATCATGGAGGGAAGAGGAGATCTTGTCTTGGGGTCAGGGGCGGCTTAGGCATGTGCAAGCTGTGCACCTGCACAGGGCCGCCAAACCCCAGGGGCCGACACGCCAATATATCTATACTAATATAATAAAGAGAGAGCCCAAACCTTTGAGGCGGGTAATCTCAGGAACCACAGCAGCAATCACAAAACCCAATACAGCGTTGGAAAGGACAGTTGCAGCAGAAGGACATAGGCTATGCAGACGCCCACCATATACATTTAAAAGGTAAAAGAACCGTGCCAGCAAAGTAGTCCCTTGTGGGCGTGTCTGCGTTGGGCTGTGGGCGTGTGCTGGGGGCGTGACAAACGCTAGGGGTGTGTGGTACGTTCCGCCCTTCATGCCTTGTCTCATATTGTGTGCTAATCCCACCCTGCTCCCTTTAAATACCCCTGCACCCCATAATCATAACCCACCACTACTCCTTAAAATACCCCAACACCCTTAAACACTAACCCATCTTAACCCTATAAATATACCCTGTACCCCAAAACCCAAACCTATCCCTAAACCCTAAAAATACCCCTGTACCCCAAAACCCAAACCTAGCCCTGAACACTATAAATACCCATGTACCTCAAAACCCAAACCTACCCCTGAACCCTAAAAATACCCCTGTACCCGAAAACCCAAACCTAGCCCTGAACCCTAAAAATACCACTGTACCCCTAAACCCAAACCTACCCCTGAACCCTAAAATACCCCGGTACCCCAAAACCCAAACCTACCCCTGAACCCTAAAAATACCACTGTACCCCAAAACCCAAACCTTGCCCTGAACCCTAAAAATAACCCTGTACCCCAAAACTCAAACCTAGCCCTGAACCCTAAAATACCCCTGTACCCCAAAACCCAAACCTACCCCTGAACCCTAAAAATACTGCTGTACCCCAAAACCCAAACCTTGCCCTGAACCCTAAAAATAACCATGTACCCCAAAACCCAAACCTAGACCTGAACCCTAAAACTAACCATGTACCCCAAAACCCAAACCTAGCCCTGAACCCTAAAAAGAGCCCTGTACCCCAAAACCCAAACCTACCCCTGAACCCTAAAATACCCCTGTACCGCAAAACCCAAACCTAGCCCTGAACCCTAAAAATACCCCTGTACCCTAAAACCCAAACCTACCCATGAACCCTAAAAATACCCCTTTACCCCAAAACCCATACCTATCCCTAAACCCTAAAACTACCCCTGTACCACAGAACCCAAAACTATATCTGAACCCTTAAAAGACCCAAACACCCCAAAACATATACCTCAGTACCCCAAAACATATACCCCTATACCCATGCTTACCTTATCCAAACATTAAAAAAACATGCTTTTACCATTCATGCATTTACAACGAATTTCGTTGTAAATGTATGCGTGGTAAAAGCATATAAAATGTAATGCCATGCGTTATAATGGCATTGCGGAGTCATGGTACTTTCGTAATGAAAGTATGCGAAGTGATGGTATGCGGAAAGAAAGTTGCGGAATAATGGGTGTTTACCCTCCCCCGGTAAGTACATTGGTCGCACGGCGGCCCACATCTCCATCAACATACTCATATTTTTTCACCACCCATTTGAAAAATGCACAGGTCTCTCTCATTGATGGCCAGCACCGACATACACTTTGAGACACACCTCCCGCCACAAGTTCTAGAATTGCGAACTTTAGAGCTGGGGAGCTACGTTAGAATCTCGGCATCAGCTCAACATCCTGTGATTCCAGGCAAATCGCTTTGTCTCCCCGTGCCTACCACAAATGAATGCGTTCTTCTGTAATGTAAATTGTGCTCATCCCATGTTGTCGAGTTCACGCTATATAAAATTGTAAGGAAAAATAAAGTAGGGAAACTCAATTCACACACTACTGAACGCGCACTCTTAAGTGCATCAGCAGTGCACTGTGAATCGGAGCGTTTCACAGGTCTGTCACAGATAAGAAATGCTATCAAAACGAAACCCTACAAAACAATATACTATTGGCCGGCAGCAATTCATACCCGAACAACGTCGGGACGGGCTCCTAGTATCCTTAATATAATAATCTTCTGAGGATGGATACATATTTGCGTGGCGGCCCCTGGCAGGGATTTGGCGGCCTCCGGCGCTGTTCCACCTCCAAACACCCTGATCCCCCCCTTTTCAATGGCCTCCGCTCCTGCGTTCCTCCTGGTTCCTATTTGGCTTCTTCCTTTCCCTACCCACTGCTGGCCCGCTGGTACAGGCATATATAACAGTACAAGCAACATGAAAGAGAATTTGAGTACACAAATCTGGTTATTCGAAACGAAAGAGAAAGGCGGCTCAGCAGGCTTTCGTAGCATCACAGGAAGGAGTAATCCTGAACTTTATCACCCAAGGGAAACCTAAAGATGGAGAATCCTCCGACCAGAGTACTGCTGATGCACTAGGTAAAACAGGCGCTGATGACCATAAACAAGAACAAAAAAATTATGATATCCATTAGCAGAATGATACTCCGAGCAGCTGCAGGTACTGATCATCTAACGCCTTTTCTGGATGTTTTATTAAAACACCTTACTGAGCTCTGGGGGGCAACGCCCCACCCAAACCCACTTTTCTGGGGCCCCCTACCTATGCTCCCTGCCCAGAACCCTCATGAGCCTAGAGCCGCCCCTGTTGGGGGGGTGCAGGGGTGCTGTTCTGAAATTGGCTTCTGGAAGTTTTGCTTTAATTCTGCAATGAAAGTATAACGGATACTTGATTATCACCGTTTTGCTTAAATGGGGTCTGAAGTAGAGAATCCAAGTGATTTAGTATTTTGCAACAAGTTGACCTCTGAATCCTTTTCAATACTCTTCAGTGTTAGATCAGAATTTGTGGTAACCGATGGGCGGTCCGCACTTCACTGCAGAATTGATAAGGGTTGTAGAGCAAGCCCAGAAGGGTTAACTGTGCCTGGCAGCAGGAGAAGATGTGACATGGTTTATAGAAAGCTTGGGTAAAGGCAAGTGAGGTAGTTACTGCACAGTGACACAGATATGGTGACTACTGCATTATGTGTGTAATAATTATGCAGTATTAATTGATGACCGTTATTAGTACCGATTGGGCTGATTAATGCTGCCTTTGGAGTAATTATTGCATAACCTTGCATTGCATGTTTTGAGCTCCTAGTGTCTTTTTAAGGTGATTATGGAATAGCTTTGTCTATTGGGGTATCTAGTGCCTGTGATTATTGTAAAATATTGCTGCTGAGGCTGTCTGATAACCAAGTGTGGTTTCTGCATACTGCTGGCTGTTGAGGAATTATTGTAGTTCCACCTATTGAGAACGATTGCATTTTAGTGTGTGACTTGTGACGACCGAGTCTGATAGCAATGTAATGGTGCCTTGTGCTCTGAGTTGTGTCTGTTTTGGGTGAATATTGCACGAGACAGACTGTGTTGGGTGACTAGTTAATAACGATGTGGAAGCAATTGTATTCATTTGCAAATTGCTTAGAGCATGTTTTATTCCGTTTACTAATGTCTGGTGCAGTGAAGCCAGTTCTTATTTCTTTGACATCATAAATATCATATTGTGCCACTCTTAATAGTTTAATTGGCTCCTTTATTAGTATCACTCATGCCTGCCCTGGTCACCCTTTATCGCCGTAAAACAATTGTCTAGGAGCTTGGTCTCCACTTATCCCTTTAATATAGTCGTCTTCTAGGCGTTGTGCCCAAGGATGCTCTTAAAGCTCAGTTTAAGACCTAGAGGAAAGAAATGCTATACAACTACTCCCTCAAACTCTACCTAGCAGCTGTTGGCAGACAGTGGTCCCCTTGGAGCTCCCAATTGTGCCAAATTTTACATCCGTTTTTGAGGATTAGCCTTAAGGACCCAAGGACGAGCAAAGGGAGTTACAGAAAAGGAACCATGGAACTGACATGAATGCAAACAGCCTTCATATTTCACCAGTGGGGCATCTCCACTGACAGCACAGACCACACAATAAACTCCAGACATGGAACCCTGCTGTGTTTCCTGTGTGCTTTTCTGGTTGTCCGCACCTCCTACCAGGCGAAGTAAATAGTATGCAGCAAATTGCGTATTCTGGTGGCTTTAAGGAAGTGCATAATGTCAGATCTGGGCTACCCCGGGTTACTTTGCAGATAGTAGTGGTCAAGGGTGTTACCAGGTATGCAGACAATTAGAACCTCCCGATACGATTCAAATTATGACATAGGCTACCGTAATTGCAGTTTGTACTGTGGTGAATTGGAAGGCCTGCACCGTGGAGGAGATGAATTACAGTCACTTAAGAAACAAAAACATCAAGCCTCTAAATGTGGTCAAACAAGGAGAAAGGCTATTTAGGGGCCTCGCTGCGCCCTCCATGGCTCCCTCCTGCCACAGCCAGACAATTGATTACACTTCTTCTCATATTCTCTAAATAGACCTAGAAGTGCCCTACTGTGTAGAGCTCAGGGTTTTCAGCAGGTGTTTTAGCCGCTATATTCTTTGACTACAGGCTTTTCCACAAAAGGTTCAAACAGTTTACACTGCAATTTGAGTGCGTTCGACCTGCAATAGCAGAGTCGGCCGAAATTACAGCAAAAAGATGTTGTTGAAGAGAGTTGTAAAGTTGTTTGAATGCAGGTGGGCGCCCTGGGATATCTTCAGGGCTAGTCTGTGCTATGCAAATGATTATAGCATAGCGGGTATCTGTGTGTGGATGCTGATGGCCGAAGCATGTCAGAGTGGAATGTGGGTTTCGAAAATCTGCAGATCTTTTTGTCCATGTGCTTTAAACGTTTTAAGAATCTTTCCCAGACAGTTTACATTAGAAATTCAGTAACCTTTAATACTTTTGCACATATTTTTAGAAAGAGAGAGAGAGAGAAAGGATACATAACGGCACAGGACCCAGATTATGGTCGAGTGTTGCCATCGAGGGGTTCTGGTGACGTTATGAATCACGAGGCCGAAGCAGAGACTTTTTAAAGCATGGGTAAAGTGAGCCCTGGAGCAGGGCCCCAGCCTTTCAGGGGGGACCATTATAGAGCCAGCTCTGTTCTGCAGAGAGTATTGCCCTGATGACCATGAATAATTCTTAAAAAGAGTGTTTTAAATAATTTTTTCTTTTCGTTTATTTTTAATGTGGGTGATGTATGGGAGTCTAAAACTGGCATTGTGCAGAGAAGTGCTTGTTTTTCTCGCTATGCAACATCCACAAACAAAGTTTCTTCTAGATCAAAAGATCTACATATGCAAAATGGACGCGGAGACAAAGATTATTTGCAATATTAGTGAGCTGCTGCTATATAATATTAATATTGAAAACACACATCACTATCCTTAAATATTAGATGTAATATATTTGTACAAGGGTGGAAGTGCACTGTCAATGGTCTGGCCAAAGAGGGAATGAAAGAGCTGAAACTAGATCATGAATTCAAAGCTGTTCCAAATTACTTTTGGCCCAGGGCCCCAGGAATCCTTAAGATGTCCCTGGGCCAAAGCCCTTGTGGTTAGTAAATGTCTGTAGGACCCCGAAATGGCAATACAGATGTATATCATATATGTTACTGTGTTTTATACTTCATGATTATTTTGGGGTAGTAGCTTGAAAACAATGTCTGTTTTTGTCAAAAACTGAAAGGTTTATTGAAATAGCAAGTGGAATAGTGGATCATACTGTTTGTTTATCCGCAGTAAAACGAAATGAACAATGCACTTCATTATGCAGTAAAGAATGTTAGAAAATGCACTTTGTATTGTTAAAAACACATATTTTCTGTGGAAAGAAGAGATTGTTGACACTATTTTCTTTAAGATGCAGTGAACATTGGGCATTGTTTGGAGTCTGTGTTCTTAAATGAACTGATTGGGTTTTAAAAAAACATGTTTTACTGTCACTTGTCATTGTGGCATACAGCTCAAACATTGGCGTACATATTACAGTTACTTTTTAGCATTATAATACCATCGAATACAGGTCTCAAGCTTATTTTCTTAAGAGTTCATGTCTTCTTCAGTCAATCCCTATTTTTGTATTACACATTATATAATTCTTCATTATGGGGTCCATATACATTTAAACAAACCCTTTTATATCTTTCTATTGGTTGTGTGCCTTTACTTCTTATATTTAACTGCCCCCAACTTTGAGAGATGGCAATCAATACCTGGTCTTTTATTTAACCCCCTGTGGTGAGTTGGACGGCCGGGAGCCGAACGGCGCACCAGTGCTCTTGTGCGTTGGATGGCACCCGGCCGTCTGATCACATGGCACAGGTAATCAGCTCTCGAGGCTGTGAGTTTGGTTTCTGTGCAATGATGATCAGCGCACATGACATGCTGATGTCATTGCACAGAAACCAAAACTGAAATGAGCTGATATGCTCATTTCAGTTCACTTTCTACATGCTCAGGGGGCTATCTCAGCCCCCTCACCGAGCATGTAGAAAGTCAGGAGAGGTATCATTGGAAGGGCGATACCCAAGCAGGGATCCACCCACTAGCCACCAGGGAGGGGGGAGTGGCTCCTTGGGCAAGCGCCCTTGCTCCCCCCAGAATTATTTGGGGAAATCAGTCTCCCCCCAGCCGCCCCCTCCCCCCCCCCCCCCGGGGATGCAGTAGTCCTCAATCTGCCCACCAGGCACCAGGGATTGTTTTGTTTCTTATACGTGGGGGTGGGAGCTCCCCAAAATAGGCATGCCAATCCCCCCACCAGCTTTCCCAAAGAAATTCCACAGCCTTTCTGCCTCTATTGATGGGGGCAATAGCCGATCAGAAAGCACACCAGGCACCAGAGATTTTTTTTATGCATATAGGGGTTGGGGCTGCCCAAGATGCCAAAGCCCCACCCCAAAACAAATTTGCCTCAGCCTTTCTGCCTCCCTCAGGAGGCAGATGGGGGGCAATAGTCCCTAATCTGCCCCCTGAGCGGGCCCAAAGCCCACTAGGCCCCACAGATTTTTTTTATTTCATACATAGGGGTGGGGGCTGCCGATAATGGACATGCTAATGCCCCCACCACCAAAAAAGGCTTTCTGTGCCACCCCCCCCCCGAAGGCAGATTGGAGCAATACCCCCTTATCTGACAGAAAACTCACAAGGCACCAGGGATATGCTTAAGGGCATGCCAGTGAGAAGCCCCATAGGCAAGGGTTGCCTCCTTTTTTTTAGGCAAACAGTTTGGCTGTTTCGTGATATTTTCATTCTTATCTGCACCCAAGCGGGGGCAGAAAACGACTAGAGACCAGGTAGAGTTTGTGTGTGTGTACACTGAGGTTGGGTGACGGTCTGCGTGTGCAGACCTTTGGCTGGCGTGCGTTGAGTGGCACTTGGCTGGTGGTGTACGTTGACTGGTGCTTGGCTGGCTGTGTGCATGGATGTTGCTTTGCTCCAGGGCCGGACTGGCCATAGCAGGCTCCATGAGTTCCCCCGGTGGGCTGGTTTTCTGGCTGTGGGGGGCAGATTTGTCACTGGGGGCCGGTTTTGCAATAGCGGAAACTGTGCTTTTTACTAGCATGGTCCCACTCCCCCTCCCCCCCCCAGTCGAGCATAAATCGGCCAGGGCTGGTTGTTGTTCCCAGTTAGACCCTGCTTGGCTGGCCGTGTGCGGGTAGGGTGCTTGGCTGGCGGTGTGCATGGATATTGCTTGGCTGACTGTGTGCATTGATAGCATTTGGCTGGCGGTGTACTTGGAGGGCTCTTGGCTGGCGGTGTGCATGGATGGCGGTTGGCTGGCGGTGTGCGTGGATGGTGCTTGGCTGGTGGTGTCCATGGATGGTGGTGTGCGTGTACTGACTCTTGTCTGGCGGTGTGGCTTGCATGGATCCCCCAGTGTTTCCTTACCCAGAATTCCCGCTAACCTCAAATTTACTTTCAAAGTCACATTTTCCTCACATGTCTGTGTGAATAAGTTTTAGGATCACAGCGCTGGCCGCTGGCACAAATTTCCTACTACCCTGCATTCCCCTTGGTCTTCCCAGAAAATGGATACCTCATTCATGTGGGTGCCAAAGTAGCGTCAGCCTAAAAACATATAAACAAATTGCCCTTTTGGACCTGCTTTGGGCCCCCTCAATCTCTACACGTTTTTGTCCCTCCATATCATTCAGAAAAGGGGGTGGTGATGAACAGAGTGTCTGAATTAAGCAGACCACTCTTACCCAGTCCAAAGATCAGGGCTTGATCCATCACCGTTATTTATCTCACTGCACCATCCCAGTTCAGAACCTGGCTATATGCAAATCACTCTGTCCCTTGCCCAGTGCATCATGGGAACAGGGCAGACTAAACTACCAAGCCAATTCTTCACCAGAAAGGAGACTAGCTACCGGGGACCGGTTTCTGGCATTTCAGCCGTCTTCGGCCGGGCTTGCTTGAATCCTGATGGTGCAGTGAGAAAGGGACTCATGTCTGAGTATACCCTGCCACACCTATAGTGGCCAAAAACGATTCAGAAAAGGGGGTGGTGATGAACAGAGTGTCTGAATTAAGCAGACCACTCTTACCCAGTCCAAAGATCAGGGCTTGATCCATCACCGTTATTTATCGCACTGCACCATCCCAGCTCAGAACCTGGCTATATGCAAATCAGTCTGTCCCTGGCCCAGTGCATCATGGGAACAGGGCAGACTAAACTACCAAGCCAATTCTTCACCAGAAAGGAGACAAGCTACCGGGGACCGGTTTCTGGCATTTCAGCCGTCTTCGGCCCGGCTTGCTTGAATCCTGATGGTGTGGTGAGAGTATAAGAATTGGTTTGGTCTGCCCTGTTCCCATGATGCACTGGGCCAGGGTCAGACTAATTTGCATATAGCCAAGTTCTGAGCTGGGATGGTGCAGTGAGCTAAATAACGGTGATGGATCAAGCCCTGATCTTTGGACTGGGTAAGAGTGGTCTGCTTAATTCAGACACTCTGTTCATCACCACCCCCTTTTCTGAATCATCCTCCATATCATTGGCACTCGTCCCATGCACACAAGTAAGGTATCATTTTAACGATAGACTGAGAGGAACGCTGAGTGGAAGGAAACGTGTGCCGTACGGTGATCCCACAACTTTTCCACACAGATAATAGGGGAAAATTTGACTTTTTAGCTAAATTCGATGTTTGCAGCGGATTCTTGGAAGGAAATGTTGGGGAATCAACGCATGCCGCACCACCCTGGACTCCCAAGGGTGTTTAGTTTTCATAAATGTCTGGGTTTTTTAGGTTCCCCAAGAAGCCTCCAACCCTGGGACCAAAAACATATGTGCCCCCCTACCTATGACTAAATAACCTGGTTTGTCAAGGGGGTCACCTGCGTTTTTGCTCCCGGGCTCAGCAGCCATCTGGGAAAACCTACTAAACCCACTGGGCTGACACAAATTTCACACCACCCAGCGATCCCCCAGGTCTCCCGATAAAAATGGTACCTCACTCACATGTGTGGGCCAAGTAGTCGCGACAGGCAACGGCCCAAAACTTATTGAGGACGCATCAAAATTACCTATCACAAAATGACCTGGTTTGGCTTGGGGGGGACTAGGTTTTTGGCACCGGGCTCAGTGGCTATCTAGGGAAACCTATCAAACCCACACATTTCTGAAAACCAGACACCCTAGGGAGTCCAGGGAGGTATGGCGTGCATGGATCCCCCAAAGTTTCCCTACACAGAATCCCCTGCAAACCTCAAATTTAGCTGGGAAAAATCACATGTTCCACACATTTCATTGTGGGATCACCATGGCGGCGCAAATGTCCTACCACACAAATTTGGAATGGTTACCATATGTGCTCAAAAAGTTACAGGAGCCTTAGTACGGACTACCCCAAATAGCCAAGAAAAATGCTTAGCAAGGGTGGGGGGAGGCCTAGCAGTCAAAGGGTCAAGTTTGCTTAGCATGATCACTTTTTAGGTTTTGCCTAGCGGAAGCTGCGCTCTGCGCAGCTTTTCCGCGCAGGCGAAATCCTGTTGAGAACCGTAGGGTGCTTTGGTTCGGCCCTCGTCGTTGATTGGCTGGCTCCGTAAACGGAGCCTTGCCATTGGACGAGGGGCCTGTCCGTCAATGCCGGACCAGACACGGGGGCGTTCCCGACATTCTTTGGCTTTTGCCGACGTCACGGGACGCCGGGAACGCCCCCGTGTCTGGTCCGGCATTGCCGGCACTACTGCATCCTACCACTTTGCCCTCTTGCGCACTAATGAGGATTTATGGCGAGTCCACTAGTCCTTAGTATTGGGAAACCCTTTCCCCATTCTTTCAATCGCTGAAACCGCCGCCGTGGCTTCGACAGCGCGACCAGAGCCAGTGGGCTCGTCAGGAGGGCCGCGCTGCCATTGGGTGGCCCAGGGAGAGTTGCCGCGCAGCCATTGGCTGTTCCCCGGAAGCAGAGGTCCGGCCCGCCGCCTGGTTGTGGGCGGGGCCGGGAGGACGTGTTGTTCCGCTTCCCCCTGCCTGGGGGAAGCCTTTGCGGGAGTTGCCGGTCTCCCGTGCCCAGAGGGAGACCGGGGAAGAGGAGAGGTCGCGTCGCCGCTGCTGGGGGCTCCCGGCGCCCCGGAGGAGAAGTGGATCGGGAGCCTGGCGGCTCCACTCGGGAGGACGACGGCGGAAGGAGAAGGCGGTGCTTCATTATGAGGAGGAGACCCGCCGCCGAGCCGCCGCCCAGCAGAGAGGCCGCCGCCCGGAGGAGCCCGCCCAAGAGAGCCCGGTGAGTCTGAAGGGCTGGGGAGGGCTCCGTGCGGCTGCTGTTGGTGCCGGAGAGCGGCACATGGGCGGGAGTGGAGGTAGGGCGGCCCCAGCTGGCCTCTGCCCCCACCTCTTCTCCTCACGTTCTCGCCAGCTCGAGACTGGTGAAACCTCGTGCTGCAGCCTGTGAGCGGATCGAGGGCTGTCCTGGCATTTCCAGCGGTGGGGGTCGGTTCTCCCTGAGTGCTGCTCTCAGCAGTTGGCCAGCGGTGTTGTAATTAGACCCCGCCCGGGCAGCAGCAGTATTCTACTCAGACAGGCACAGGTGCTGTCACTAATGTGTTTAATGCAGGTTTGTTGTCACTGGAGCAAGATAGCGGTTCCGAACATAGGAATGCACTAATCAGGACGTGGTTGCAGTCATTGAAGAAGGATTGTACACACTAAGGCAGGTTCGCTGACATTGACACGATTGCATTCAAGCAGAATTATAGTAACTAAGGGGGTTTGCTGCCACTGACAAAAAAGTGCGTTCGCTTTGTTTTCTGTACTAAAGTTAAACTAGAACTTCGGGCACTAAAGCAGGTATGTTTTCACGTTAACAAGACAGACTGCAGTTTCTCTGGATATCACTTATTAACTCAGGATTAATACAAGATTACTGTCACTTTGGCAGAACTGCGCCCCCTGAATCAGGATCACACTCAGTAACAAGATTGTGGTAACTCTACTGCTACTCTCACAAAATTGCTACCACTCTGGTAGTATTGCTGCGCGCAAGTAGGGTCGATGACTGTGGAATAGGATTGCCGTCAGTGAGGCTGATTCAAGTCACTCCGACAGGACTATCCTCATCCAGGCAGGGCCGCAGTCAGAACCATATCTTCCTGAAAGTCTCCAAATCGCTTTCCTAGTGTTACATTTGTTCAAAGTTTTTGAGCGTGCTTGCTGCCTGGTTGTAGGGTCGATGACTGTGGAATAGGATTGCCGTCAGTGAGGCTGATTCAAGTCACTCCGACAGGACTATCCTCATCCAGGCAGGGCCGCAGTCAGAACCATATCTTCCTGAAAGTCTCCAAATCGCTTTCCTAGTGTTACATTTGTTCAAAGTTTTTGAGCGTGCTTGCTGCCTGGTTTGTTCTATCTATAGATTTTGTGTACCATGCAGTGCGTGTGTATGCCTCTTTTCTCTGGCCAGCTTGAGGGATCCTTGCTCCTGTTACTCGTGAGCATCTCTAGCTGCTTCTTGTTTGAACCATGGGGCGTTATTACAGTAACCGGGGGAGGATTGCAGCCTCTCGTACAGGGCTGTAGTGACTCAGCCAGACTCGCTGCCTCAAACCACATTGCACTCACTTGGGTAGGATAGGACTCCCCATGTCAGGGTTGCAGTCACTGATGCAGACAGGTACCTCTGCAAACGGTAGTGCAGTTGTTTTGAGGCACGGGTTGCACAGGAATCTTTATGGGAGTGCATTCATTCTTTGACAGAGCTGTTGACCTCTAGGGTCCCACGGATCATCTGAGGTGGGGTTTCGTTTTCTCAGCCAGGATTACATTCCTAAACACGGGATGCCCCGCTGTTGTTTTAGAGATCGGTTCTGACGTGAAACCCTAAATTAGCAGCACTGTCCGAAGACGCAGATTATTTACTCCTAGGGCGAGCAAGCGCTAGATATCGATTACTCCATAAAATGGATCATTCGTGGCGGGGTGGGGAGGAGAAGGCGGGCGTGACAGTCTCCATGCCTCATTCAGCTTGATGCCCCTTCTGCGGCACCTGGACCAACGAAAGCATAGCAGGCTGTTTGCTGTATAGATGCTAAAAACCATTGACCCTGTGCTTAGAAACCCTGGAACTATTGCTTGTGAGGATTATCAATATTCATTCCCTAGTGCCCAGGCTATCGAAAGTCCTTCGATGCTGAACAGGTTTCTTTTTGTTTGTGCGCTATATAATCGCTAAATAACAGCAGCATTGTGATCAAAAGCTCCGAGACAGCTAATAAAACAAACCTGTCTTCACTTTCATTGTGGTTAGGAGTGTGAACAGGTTTGCAGTTTTTAACCGCTCTTCACCTGTTGTGACTTGAATGATCGGAGCAGATGTGCTGCCGTCTACAAACTGACTGCCGTGCACGTTAGAGGCAACCCCTGGCACCCCATCTTGTCTTCAATGGATGCACATTTTTTTTTTATTGTTGCCTAATCGTTTATAGTTTTTGTTTCCAGAGTCGACTAGCATATTCATAACAACCCTGCTAATGCGCATTTTCTTCTCCATGTTGTAGTTAGAGTTTACCAGGGAGGGAAAGACTATCGTGATTGTACCTAAGATATCTGTTTCGTGTACACCATTATTCACGTTTGGAGGGAAGCGGGCTGCGCGTTAACACAAGTGATGTCAGCATTTCCACCTTGCATGGATTCAGTATACATGTTTATTTGGCAGAATAACATCTGTCGTTCGTTGAACGAGATCTATGTACGTAAATCTAGGTCAGTCTGGGGGATAAACAAGAGAACTCTTAAGTGATGGTGGTTGGATTACATTTTCTTCTCCCTACCAAAGCACAATATACCTGGAGAAGAAGAAAAGTATTTGCATCTTACAAGCATGGAAACATTGCGAGAAATTGTGGTTATGGTGTTCATGTCATTTTGCGTTCTTCTCCTATCACTTGGACCTTGATCCAAAAGAACCTCTTGGGAATCATCTGCACATGTGAGTCAGTGGTAAAAGATAGAGGATTCTGATTCAATGTATCTGTGATTGAGGAAAGCTCCCATAACAGGAAGTCTTAACATTCCTGACCGTAGAATCCAAGTTTAAGACAAACCAATGTGACTTATCAAGTAATTCATCATGTTGGCAATTTTTGACTTGCATTATCTTTCTTGACTCGCATTAAATGTAGCATACTTCTGCTCTGTGTGGGGGGGGCTCTGTGTGGGTGTATGTGTGGAGGGCGCTGTGTGGTTGTGTGGGGGGGCGCTGTGTGTGTGTGTGGGGGGGCTCTCTGTGGGTGTTTGTGGGTGGCATTTGCGAGAGATTAAGCTATTGGCATTGTAAATGACAATGCCATTTATTTATGTTAAAAAAAACATAAATAAAAATAATGTCAAGAGCAATGCCAATAGCTCTAACTTGAACAAAGGCAAAACCATTGCATTGTAAATGCTTGTTAAGGCTATGACAACAGACAGGGAAAGATTCAGGAAAGAAAATCAGTCAAGTCTGGAGAATCTGTCAGCTGTTTTATTTGGGGGAAAGGGCTTTGTGGAAAATTACATCATATACATTTTACACCTAGTATATATATCATGGTATCCTTGAATATAGTCTGGGGTGGATATATTTTGTCTAACATACATAGGGAGGAGAAGGGGTGGCCTCATTGGAAAGTATTTTCAACCCCTCTCTCTCTTAATGGGATTTTACATTCAAGGGGGCATGTCATTGTTTTGGGGAACATGGGGTGGGTAAAGCTGATTGGTAATTCATCATCACATTTCTTAATGGACAGATTGATAAAACAATGGTCGGGCCAGTGAAGTTGTGTGACTGGAATGTTCACTGCATAATTATGGATTTACCACGTCACATAATTTACAGAACTCATCAAAATGTGGTTTCTACCTCAAATGAATCCAAATAATATTCCCACATGATGTCCTGCATAATTTACCTTTTTCATGCAGCATAATATAAATAATCTTGCTGTCTAATTTGCTATTTCCATGGTGGCTAATCTTGCTGTGGCCCTGCTGAATAGGTATCACCTCAGCATTCTCTAACTTTTTCCATTAAAGCATTGACTGTGCTGTCAGTGCTTATATTTTGTGATTGGTGCTTAACTAAAGGCAACAGCTATTAAAAAGTTCATGCTTTGGGGCTCTTACAACATAACACTAAACTGAGAGTGGTAACAAGCCTTTTTAACTATTCACTTTCTCATCCGTGTCCTTACTAAAATGAAAATACCTTGTTTACAGGGGTTTGGTTTGTTTGTGGTGCTGAAGAAGGAAGGATGCATTAACACTTTCACTTTAAATTTGAAGGGGTCTCGCGTTTTCTAGCGAAAGCTCCAGTCTCCTTTGGAGATCCGATTGTTGTATCCGGAGAGCCGACGCAGAGCAGAAAACTCAGAGAGCCGCCGGCAGAGATCCACCACGCCGTGCAGAGCCCTGCTGAGAGCCGCCGTGGTGAGAGTGAACGCGGCTTGCGGCGAAGCGGAGCGCGGGTGAGTCGTGAGCAGCGAGAGCCGGCGAGCAGAGCACAGCCATCAAGCCGTCACAGTTCAAACCACTGTGTCGGGGTCCCCAGTGAGAGCAACGCGGCTTGAAGGAGGCGGGACGCGGGGGAGAGCCGCGAGCAGTTTGCAGTTTGCAATGAGCAAAATACAGCAAAACACAGCACAACACAGCCTCCTAGCCGCCTATACCGCCTACAAACTAATCACGACAGATTGCTGTGAGACATCGGGAGCCAGGCACTGGTTTGCACAGCACCATTAATGGCTCACCATTCGCACACCGTCAGTCGGATCTCGAATCCGGTCTGTGATTTTTGCAAGGTTGCAGCAGGCATGGCCTTTGCAGCACCGGGGCAGACGTGCGGCAGGCCGTCCTTCTTGTCAGCTTTTAAAAAAAAAAAAACTTGCCTAAAGAATCACCAAAGGAGCTGCAAAAAGCCAGACTGAATCCACTACCGGCGGTATCTAGCACCCGGAGTCTTAAAGCTTCTAGAAACCGAGGTGGAATCTGAGGCACCCTTAGTGCACCCAAAAGGGAGAATACTGACCAACTCAGACCAACTCAGTATTAAGAAAAAACAAAGAGAGTTGTAACACCAACTCAATATTTCACCAAGCAAATGAGATCGGGGAAAGCCTATCAAGTGGCAACATGTAAAAAATCAAATAAATCAAAAACTAAACTCAAAAAATCTATTGAAGATGGCTCGCCTTCAAACCAAATAGGAAAGGCAACAAGACCAAGAGAGAGGCTGGTCTCAGCACGGACTCCGACAACATCAACGCCGAGCCCGAGAAATAAAACAGGGATTCTTAAATTCTTCTTCTTAAAGGACACAATGGCGGCGATTTATGCACCAACAGTCGAGGCCACCCAGCTGCGAAGCCCAATTTTCCCTGATAAAATAAATGTTTCCTCCCTACAGGTACCGGCAAACATCAACGATACACCAACAGGGGATCCGTCCCCATAGAAATGTATAACAAACTTAACAGCAAGTAAGCTGGTAACCGTAACAGCACAGATGCACCAGTCAAAGCCCACAACAACTGCCACATCAAACGCATCAAAAGCTACATTTAATGCAACAAAAGCTACTTCCAACCAATGTTCCCTCTAATTATTTTCCTCTGTGTGCGGCAGAGTATGGTCTGTGTGCGCTGCAGCCAAAACTATGTGCGCCAAGGACCTGACCGCGTGTGTAGACTAGGGCTTTGAGAGGGATGGAAATACTCTGAGATCTTTCAAAGGGGCGTAACCGATGCAATTAAGGGTGTGGCTTAAAGGCAATTACACTAAAAATATGTGCATCGCATAGTGTGCCACCCTACCGATATTTTGCTGCTTCTGTCATTGCATCCAGATATATAATACAAGTAACATTACACCTACAAAAAGCCAAGACTATTGGCTTAGTCAATGGTTGTCTTTTGCATCAAGTTGTAAATAATATTGAAAATGCTTCCGCTCTTATGGTTGGGGTTGTGGCTAATGCTCAAGCTATCGATTTAGGAGATGGGTTTTTAGTCTCTGGTCAGCCTAACCTCCTGCGATTCTGCGGTTTTATATAGCGCAAACTTTACCCGAAGGTGTCAGAGCGCTTTACATAAGAACCAGTTGCAAAACATAAGGATTTAGGATTACATGCATTACACAAAAGATACAAACAGAAAAAAATGCAAATGTACAAGATGTAAAGTCACACAAGGAAGAGATACAAAGTGAAAGAAAAATTGTGAATGTACAGGTAGTAAAGTCACTCAAGGAAGAGATACAAATGGCTATACTCTAAGAGTCACATAGGAATGGTAGACAGTACAAAGGTATACTGCATATGCTAGTGATTAGAGTTATCTCTATATACACATAGTAAATTTTCTCAGGTCAAGAGCGTTCAATGCGTACCAACACGTATTTGTGTGTAAATAGAATAATAGAAAATGCTGCTCATCACCTCAGACTTAGTTAAAAAAAAATCAGTAGCCACTTAAAATCTGAGTTTTACTCACTGAAATAGATCTATATAAATGTACTTGATGGAAACTGTTTGATATTCTGTGAGAATATATAAAATCCTACTCAGACTTCAGGCAACAGCTAAGTGACAGAAACTCACGATAATATGACAGTAGAAATCTCAATATGATAAATTTACAACATGCTTTTACTAGGCTTAGTGCTTTGGCTAATTTTGCTAAGCATGCTTTTCATGCTTGCTTGAATAGTGTCTTTGAAAGTAGTGCAAAATCCTCGGTGTGGAATAGGTTCGAAAAGACCCCCCAAAAAAATTGGACACTGGCAAAGTCGCTGTCAAGTATATTCTTAAAGAATCATGCGTAAATACAAGTGTATACTAAATGCAGAAACGGAATGAAGGTCAACAGGGTACTAGATCAACCTCTTGGCGAACCAAGGAGTATAATAATAAAAGCATGTTAAAAAAACTTTCTAACTCGTTATAAGATATACCAAACATTGAAAGCATCTATTCAGAAGTTATATTTCTGAACATTTACAATATCCCTCTTTACAGTGTTGGGTCAGTACCCCAAGAAACCCCTCATTCGCCTAAATGCCGTTCCTGCTTTTCAAATGCTGCCATGGATGACAACATCTGCATTAAGGAATCCAAACGGAGAGACGGTCCTTTGGTTCACGCTCTCCAAAAAGGAATGGAACACTTAACCTCTGGGAACATACTTAATACCGGACAAACTATTTACAGCGTTATATTCAGGAGAAATGGTACAGGTCGCTGTTCGAGTCAACTTCTCACTCGCATCGTGACTTATTCTAGACCACGTCTCGCCTTTCTCCAAGCACGGAAAGCGTCCTAAATCTCCTCTGAAATAATTAAGGAACGCGCGTGGGGAAAAGGAATAGCATAAACAAGCTGCCTGATTCGGTTTCAAGAAGTAGGCATATGTAGGGTAAAAATAAGAAAGAAGCAGCAGCATACGTAGGGGTGGGTGTGCTTTTGTTGGTGAGAGTTGACTGAGGATGCACGGGAAGGGTCTGGAGCTGGTAGTAGGAGAATGGAGCATTGTCTGAATGATCCTTACCAAGCCTCCCGAAGGGTAGCCGGTTCCTCTCTCCCAGCATCAGGTTGAATCTGGGATTGTCCCCCTTAAACCTCTTCCACTGACCGGTGGAGAGGAGGATCTTGGAACCCTCTGCATAGACGCTGCTGTTCTCATCCCGCACTACAAATGTATCCATGGCTCAAGCTTCATTCAGTTCCCTCGGGCCGCGGCCACCACTGCAGGATCAGAGGGGAGAGCTCTGCAGCAGCCGCACAACGGAAGCAGTAGAGGCGTGCGGATCCCGAGCCACAGCCATCAGCAGCTATTGCATGGGCCCTACGCTGGCACACCGGCTGCTATTCTCTGCTGGGGCACAGAGTGGCAGCTGCACCCGCTCTGTCATACCAGGCCCAAAAGCACCTGAAGAGTGTGCTTTACACGTTTTGCTTTCAGACGTGTTTCATTTCTTTTCTAAATAGAGCGCAGCAGGGTGCTGATTGTGGGCCATTGTGAAAATATTCCTGTTAACTACAGCGCATGATGGGCGCTGTAATTAACAGGAATCCTTTCACAATGGCCCACAATCAGCACCCTGCTGCGCTCTATTTAGAAAAGAAATGAAACACGTCTGAAAGCAAAACGTGTAAAGCACACGTTGTGCTTTTGGATTTGCTATATGTCTTTTCTCAATGGCGAGAGGCTGCGGGATGATGTGAGCATTTGTGAAAGTATTCCTGTTAATCACAGCGCCTGACTGGCGCTGTGATTAACAGAAATACTTTCACAAAGGCCTCTGGCAACGAGTAAATTGCCGTTTTTCGCCGCTCGCGCTTTAAAAGCGGGCGGCAGCGAGAACGTTTGCGCGCTTCACTGGAGGCACTGCGCGCTCCGTGCCTTAAAGGTGCGCGCGAGCGCAGGCGCGCAGGTTAGAGGGAACACTGCTTCCAACACAACAAATGAAACGGAAACAACCAGAAGCGTAGTAATTGAGGGAGGCACAGAGAAATCTGCGGAGGAACAGATAGAGCACAACAATTAAACCAGAAGCGTTGCAACCAGAAACGTAGTCCTGGAGGGTTACGTAAATGTAAAGGGTCCTAAGGATGAAAAATTAAAGTTAAACATATCAACAGTGCGGGCAGGCCCCACTGAAGAAGCCTGGTTAAAATCATTTTCCTTATTTAATGACTCCAACCTAATGGAAATCTTGTAAATTTTGGAAACCAATACACAGGAAAAAGAGACCCAAGGAAATGTCCCACAAATAGAAACATGCAGGGGAACACAACAGAGCAGACTCGGAATGGCAGTATCCACGCCATTAAGTCCATCACTCAACTACGACCAGCAACAGATTGTATCAGTGGATGGCAGTTGTTGTTCTACAAGAGTTAACCAAATAAACCTGTCAGCCCCAATAACCATTTTATCTGTTAGAAGGATATATCACGGGTCAGGTCATTCAGTGAAGAGCCATGAAGATTATCCAAACACAGAATGGACTCAAACCCTGTTAGGCACTCTGGACCAAGCAATAAGGGTTCTGAACTACCAGTCGGATAAAACGAAGTCCAAATAGATCTCATAAATTTAATCGCCGGCCATATCTCAGGCATAAACACCAAGATAGACTTAATCACGTCCCTACTAACACGCAGGGAAAATCCGGAGCATCAAATAAATAACGATAAACAATTGCCTAGTTGTGGCTGTGGCTCAATAATTGAGAAATTGGTAACTCTTCCAGAAATCGTAAAGGACATTTTATGGGCAGTAAAACAAACATGTAACAACAAACAGAATATGGAAACCCAAAACATTATTGAAACAAAGGAAACATCAAAAGGCATCAAATAAATAACAGAGGCAAGCAGAAACGCCAAGGGTGAACTAGAGCAAGTGGAATTTGATGATCAACCGTACATAACGGATTATCAATTAGACGCATTACAGAGCACCCTCAAGACCTCGGCGGTTGCCAAACCAACAAAACGGCAAAGAAAGCGCGTAAGGAAGGCCAGGCTCACATATAACAAACAGCCAAGCTAAGATTCTGAGAAAAACTTTTCGATATTTACAATTAAAACATCGCAACGGGAAAAAAACAAACCATGGAATGTGTCCACGCGAGGGGCCTTACAAATTGCTGCAGATCAATCAAAACATATTTCAGACCCCAACCCAGCGCAAGAAAGTGCGATCTCTTTCCCCGACCGTACAAAAAAGACGAACCAAGTCCTCCATACAGGCGTAGGATCCCCATTAGTGAAAGAAGTAAGCCAGAAACACAGACAGGACACGTCGCAACCAGAAAGAAACCAATTAATTGAGAAAGGTACAGGGCAAGAAAAAGTACCTCAAGTTCTAGATAAAAGTGAATTTCGGAGTAACAGTTTTCCAAAAGCAGAAACAGGAGACAAACATTATAATCAAAAGGAGGACAGTAAAAAGGGGTTTGAACCAGAAAATCTGGAAGTCCCCTTTGGCAAGCTGTTGCAGGAAAAAACAATTACCAAAGTTCAAAACAATCATAAACCATTAGAGGTCACAATAACTGGAAAGGATCAAAGTTGCAAGCTCCGTTACACGTAATCAGAACCCGAGTCAACAGGGATATGAACAGCAAAAAAAACAGGAATAGTGGAGAAGAAATTGGAGGTGGTGAATGCAGAACCAGCGAAGCGAGACTCCCAAAATAAACACGAAATTCTAGTAACAAGAAACTCTGAACCAGGAAAAGAGGAAATTCTACAATCCTTTAGCAGCTACCAAAACCATTCTGAGGGGTTAGAAGCGAAATTGACATTCGTACCCGAATATTCTACTAAAGGAAGGCAAGACATTCTGAATCGAGGGAACTTGTTAAGGCTGTTCAAAGAAATCCCAGAACTAAATGGAATAGCCTAACAAGATCTAATTGCCGTAGAATTCAAACAACTAACATTAACGACAGACATTGAAGAAACCTTGACAACTTGGTCCTCAAAGGAACTAGTGGACAAAATATACTCGATGAGCTCAAGGTTTGGAGTCTGGGGAATTACGCTGAGGGTACACAAACGCCCAAGGTACCCATACCCCCTCCTAAAAAATTCTAGAGAGGAAGAATTCTAGAGAGGAAGTTACACCTGGGAAAAGCCATAAAACATGCATACGTGGCGCTCGATCAAACACTCCCGCAAAGCCCCCCAACGTAAATAGGACTAACGTAACAGCAAGGTCTTCAAATGCAGAAGGCAAATTATTGGACAAGATGGACTGGTCTTGGGTGCCAAAGGTGCTAAGCAATAAGTACACCTAATGAAGAACTTAAAACATTAACGGAAGACAAGACGCAGGCCCAGAACAGGGAGGAGGTTCGACCAGACAGTATTATGATCTGCTCATGGAACGTCCATGGATTTAAAAACTTGGGGCAGGACCACAAAACCCTATCCTTCTTCCTCAAATAAGATATAATCCTGCTCAGGAAACCTGGAATATGACCCCAGTTTCAATTCCAGGATTTAGAGAACACCATATTCTGGCAGAATTATTATCAATCTTCGGGCACCCTAGAGGAGATCTATCAATTTATGCTGCCCAAAAATATGACTGGTCAACTGAAGAATTGGATACGGGGACTAGCTGGGTCCAAGTGATCAAACTTAGTGGTAAGCCTCCGCCTGATAAATTAATGTGGCAACTACCATTAGTCAATGTTTACATTCACCCCGAGAGGAAGAATCAGAAAGAAAAACATACTACTATAATGAAACTGATAAAAGCAATGTAAAGAAGTCACGAGCATTGCCCAATGGTCATCCCAGGAGACTTCAACTGTAACCTCATAGCCAAAAATCTAAACGAAAGTAAGAGGCCAGATAACCAGGGTGCACGAATAATAGTGAATGAACTAGAAACCTTTGGTCTGACAATTTTGAACGGCAACACAATTGGTGACATACCAGCGGCAACAACCTATTTAAGCGGAAAAGTTTGTTCAACAATAGACTTCACTATTATCAGCAACAAGTTGGTCCCACAGATTGACACATTTCAAATCACCCTGCGAATAGAAAGCAATCACCTTCCCCATATCTTGAGAATGAACATTAATTTAATGCAGGCGCAAAAAATTAACACCAATATGCAACATGCAGAAAATTTCAAATTAGGAAAATTAAAATGGCGGGGAGTGGACCTGAAAATCATACAGGAGACAGCTAGGGAATATTTTAGCAAACTGGGGCCGCAGATAGAAGAGGAGAGTGTAAAAATTCGGGAACAGCTGGCCCTTTTTCTAGTTCGAAAATTCCCAGCCACTCCTGGTAGCATATTAAGAACAGAGACCAGGAGGGAACCATGGTTCAATATCGAATTACGAGAACAAAAGAGAAGGATCACAAGAGAGGTGCGACTACAATCACAGGCGGCAAGAATGGGCAGAAAAATTGAGAAAAACAAACTGAATGAATTGAGGAACAACTACAGGAAGAAGCTAAGGAGCGCAAAAATAGCGTATAAGGAATCCATCTGGACGAAACTACTGAGCGCAAGTAAACTGCCCAATAGCAGTGACTTTTGGGGCATAATAAATAAATTGTCTAAAGGCCCAAGACTGCAACAAGAAGCAGGAATCGGAGAGGAAATGTGGACTCAACATGTGCGAAACCTGTGTAGTTACATAGTATCAGGGGCCGTAGAAGGGTCCAGAGGGTCGCTTCTCGAGCAAGAAACACTAACAACACCTTATCAGGAAAGTGTGTTATGCAGAGCTTCAGGACTAGACAGGCATTGGTATAACAATAGGATAGGGCACAACACACAAGGAACATAAACTGGCCATAAAAGGTAAAGCACAATCGCTAATTTACACATACAGATTACTACAAAAAAATTGGACTGCCCCCGAACTATAACCACCTTTTGAAAGTAATGGCCGCACAAATTCAGTCCGGCCTGTCATATGGTTTAGTCACTTGGTGTGGCAAGAAAGCAGATTTATTAAACAAACTTCAGACGAAGGTTCATGAGGCTGATTTTAACCTGCCAAAGACTGCCTCTCCAGCTTAGGTTCGGCTGGAATTCGGCCTTCAGAATCAGAAATTTCGGGGCATGAGCGGCTTTGTTAAACTATGTTATAAATTCCGCTCCTCCAATCCAGATACAATGAATAGGTTATGCTGGGAAGAAATCAAGCACCAGATGGACCACGAAACACCGAAATAATGGGGAAGCTATCTGAGAACATCACTGGCTGAGCTGGAAATGCAAACAGCATGGGAAAACAGGGTTGCTGGAGTAAGCTGCGAAAAAGCTGCAAATGATGCAGCTAAAAAGAAATTTTTGCTGGAAGATAAAAAAGCTGTTATCAAGCCCCGGCATGGGTGGACCGTCATCAACTCCTATAAATCCTTAAAGCCACAAGCATACCTATCTGCTCACCTCAGCTTGCAGTTAAAAAAGAGCTTCACAGACTATCGAATGGGTCTGCATGAGTCAAAAGACCTATAGCCCTCTTGGAAAAAGACCTATCAATCCGCGCACTGCCGATTATGTGGCTTTCACGCACAATCTTTATTTCATCTACTACGTGTATGTCCAGCAGTCACGGAACAGAGGAGACAGTATTTAAAATGTATTTTCAATGATCTGAACATTTGCACGGCTTGACCGTACAGTCAAGCCGTGATATGCTTGTTGGAGGGTACCTCCATAATCTTGGCATGCGGGGGAGTCAAATACATGTCAGAGGTTAGAAGACATTTACGGCAAGCCGACCCGGAGTAAAGTCAAGAAGTATGACCTACTCGGCATGGCAACAGCTGACCCATCAATGCAATAATTGGACTTAATGTAAAATCATCAAGAGACTCTTTCTAGTTAGTAGGTCCATAAACTTTGATTGAAACATTATACTTTTCTGAATCACCGGGCTCTCCCCAAAGGAACTTGCCTCCTTTTAGGGCTCCCTATTTACTAAGTAGGTTGTTTTTGTTTTTAAATTGTAGTACTTATCCTGATGTGACACTGTGCCGACTAACTGATAGTTTGTCTTTTGTGCTTTCTATTCAGTAAAGTGGGAGACACTATACTATAGTAAGTTAAAGCACTACCATGGTTTTAGCTAGGAAAATTATGTTTTTAGCAGTTATCTCAACAATGCGTTTTATAACATTTTGTACCGAAGGATAATCACTTGCACTTTAGTTAAATCTAAAGGGACTACGTCAATGTAATTTGGTTTTATATTGGGAATGTAATAATAGACCTTTATATATATTTTTTTATCTCTATTGGGGGGATAATTGTAAAGATTTTAATTAATCATACGATAAACTATGACTGACTGACAGTCTCCTTTGGCCTCTGTGTCCATTCACTGAAAACCGTTCCATTTCCATCACCCCCATGCCACAGGCCTCCAACTCACCAGTTGGTTCAGTCCTGAACTCTTTCCAACTGTCTCAGATTTGTGTGGTTCTCTTTTATTTCCTTTCCAAGTTTGCACTGAATAAGTTTGAACTCATGCATACATAGAATACGCTCATTTTAACCGCGTAGGTGAACTCTCTATATTGACCTATCTCGTTCTGCAGTAGATAAAGCCGATATGCTCTGCTAACTGCTATTGCTCTCCTACATATATACTCTACATATATACACTACATATATACACTATATATATACTCACCCAAAAGCTTAATAGGGTGTTTGTCCTCATAGGTACATGCACACATTTAAATATAAGAGACGGACTGGAGCTTGGAGAATACAAGGCTCCTATGATTCCCTGGTAGACTGATTGTTTAATAGTCACTCTACTTCTAGCAAATGAGCTCATTAGAGTAGTCCAAGTGTTCTAGTAGTGGAACAGCCATCTTGTTCAGGGCACTACTAAAATGTGAACCGGACATTTTAGTGACACACTTTCCTGCAGCTCTTATTTCCTACTTTGCATTTTCTTTAATGATAAACAGGTTTTTTTTCAGAAGTGAGTGCATAATTGTTAGTTTTTTAAAACTTAAATGGAAGATGCAGATGCAAACTGAGGTATGATGCTGGTTAGAGTTTTCTGAAACGGTTCTTCTGCATATGCAAGATTGACTTGAGAAAATATCCTCCGCCTCCAGTAAAAAGATGTGAATATTATGAAACGGGAGATGACATCCTATATGTTCAGCAGAGCCCTTATTCAGTGAAAAGCTTTGCCATCGGGCGGAAATGGAGAATTGTTTTTTAATGTAGGCCATCAGCGAAGCAGCTCACAACACAAGTTCAGGGCCATGCTCTTTTGTGTAGGTTGTGTTTTTTAGGTAGCCGCAGAGTAAATGATATTTTTGTAGATCTATATCTCTGGAGGGTAACACAAGCAACATTTGTTAATTGTTCAACATGTGCCTTCTCGGTACCTTTATCAAAGACTGAGGCATGCCGCGGCAGGGACAAAAAAGAATAATATTGTTGTTGCTTTATGTGTGGTTCTCCGATGACAATGAGTTACTGTTTGAAAAGCGGAAATGATGTGCATAAGAATGTCTTGTCCTGAGGCTGCCAGTGCATTAGCCTACATTGCCTTTAAGGCCCTTCACAGATATGTTTCTGTAGTATATGCTTGCCACATAAACCGACATACCTGTCGCACACAACACGCTTCAAACTTGATGCGGAGCATAGCTTATTGCCTGCAGCAATCAAGATGAATATGTTGGTTGTCAAATGTGCCACTGTGGTATGCATACAACAGTGATTCTTGAATCAACTTAAATGGTATTTCTTGCTCTGAAGCTGGCAGTCCAACCCACATTGCCTTCTTGGTATGTTATGGTATACTTTAGTGCACTTCTAGGACGACTCCAAGGAGCCTTCAAGGTGCAATATTCATCAGCGATGTTCCAGAGCAGTGCCTAAGTAGCCACTCCAAAATCCATTCTTTGGTATGGTAAGACACCGAGGCTAACCTTCATAGTCGGAAACATCTCTCTAGCGATGGGAGTATTTGTCCCACCACAGCGGTCAATAGTCTTGGCGCACTTTTAGATTATTATGGACAAAGAGGAAACATATACTCCTGATGTGCCCCATTTTCAGCATTAACTTCATTCTTTTACTTTTGGTGACCACCGTGAGGCCAGTCAGTGTGAGAAGTCATCGCACCGGTAGCATGTGGTGTATTTTGTCCATTTGTGTATGCCTAATTTCAGCTTGGCAGTGACACAGCAGCAAACACCTAAAACATTGCTACAAAAATGCTTTCAAAATTCCACACTAACCTTATGTGGAAATAAAAACACAATGCACATAACTTAAACAGCTTTTGCTCTGTAATTCAGGACGAACGTTCTGGACTCCTTTGTCGAATTGCAACTTAAACTACACCACTCTGAAGATTATCGACGATTTTCATATTGTCCTAGATGAAGAAGGATCCTGCCAACTGGTCCTCTTAGAAATGTCTGCAGCCTTCACCACTGTAAATCACCCCTCTCTTTTGATCATTCTAACAGAAAGGATGAGCATCAATGGCATGGTTCTCAAATGATTTCGATTTTTTCTTGACAGTAGGTCCCACCTAATAAAGACCAATGACTGTTTCCCCTACAAAACCTCATTAAAACAAGGAGTGCCCCAAAGATAAATATTATCTCCCATTTACTAAAACATGTGCCTACTCTATTTGGCTATCCAGAATCAATTACCACATCTATGCTGATGTTGCCCAGCCTTGCGTAAAGGTCACCTCACGCAAAGACATTCAAACCTTGTTAGAAACTTTTGACTATGATCTCCTCCTGGTGCACAGTCGGCCACATGAAACTCAACACAAGCAAAAGGAATTTCTCCTCATCGCACCAAACCCCCAAATTCAATCTGCCCATAAAGAGCCATCAGAAACGATATAGCTCTCTTGAACACCACGCCTAACATTGTGGACTAAGCAAATTCTCTAGGTTTTTATCTAGACAACAGCAAAATGAGATAAGACACAATAACAGCAACCGTTTAGTCAAATGTGTTCAGCTGCAGCTCATAATGTTGAAAGGAATCAATCAATTCATACCAGATCAATACTCATATGCATTATGACATGTGCTCCTCATTTCGAGACTGTATTATCAGAATTCCACCCTAAAGTTCACCTGATACCCATCAAAGTAACTTTTCATCCTGCCACAAGATTGGACTTAGGCATCCCAAAATTCAAGTTTGAGTCTAAGCAAGGGACAATTTCAGGCTCGCCTACATAAGCCACAACGCAGTGCACAAAACTTCACATTTCAAGGGGCAAATCTATCTAAGGAGCACATAAACTCTATGTCTCGAAATTCTGTAGAGGAAAAATCCAGATTATCAAAGTAACCCCCCTCAGAAAATGTTACCAGACTATGGAACGTTATTGCCTAGAGATAAGAACAATCTCCTCCTACGAATTATTCAAGGAAAAACTTAAATGCTTCCTGCTTGAATGCTACCTGTCACTGAGATGTATTGAAGCTATTATTGTAGCTCAAGAATGTGAATCCTTTTGATTCTAAAATCCTTTAGTACTCATTGTAGCCCCCTTACATGACTGTGTTAAACGTCAGTGCGCTGTTGTTGCGTAACTGAGGGTTTACTTTTTTGGTGCATCTGTAAAGTGCTGTGATACACTTCGTTCTTGTCAACACTTTAGAAGGCGAAATGAATAAAATAAATAAATAAAGAGAAGAACATCCACGTCAACTCTTCTTGTTCTTGATGACTGAACATATAAATTTGTGAAATTATAGAGTACTGTCCTTAAGTATGATTCTTTTGCATATTAAGCAGAAGAACCGGAAGTTAACAATAAAGTGCATAAGAGACCCTAAGATGCTATAGGAAGTTTAGTCTTTAGGGAACCAAGGCATAAACGTGAAAAACCTGTACATATGAGATATGGAGAAGCCATGATGGAAATGTGTGTATGACTGTCACTAGAGCACATGTGCAATAAAATAGTGTGCAACTTGTGCCGGAAACTACAACGTATCTGAAAATGTAGGCCGTGTGTAAGAACCAATGTCTGGAGCTGCTGAAGCAAGTTTTCCTTCCTTGCATTTTGTTTACTAGTTTCTCAGTTCGACCATTTTAGCTAGTGGTCTCTAACCTAGAGGGCAAGCAAATGTCCTGCCCACTATTGGAGAACTAGACTGCTGCTGGTAGGGGAAATTGAGCGGACGTCATTCTCTGTCTTTAAAAGAGTGATGTCTTTCAGTTTTTTTGGGGACGACTGCTTGTATATCAGCAGTATATAAGAATTTTAGGGCATATACTTTTTCCATTCTCTGGCTATGAGACACTGTTCAAGAGCTGAGCAGTCCCCTGCAAAGAGGACTTTGTTCCCAAGTATATGGTGAATAGTAAACTGCCTGGAATGTATGAATGTGGTCCCTGGTAAAGGGATGTCGACCTACCTTTTGCGTGGCTCATCAGTTGAGGTTTGGCTCTGTGTACGTGTCCCTCCTCTACTGAACACATTTGTGCCCAAAATATGAGTAGTTTTTTAGATGTCAAGACCTGGTTGAAATACACAAAGATTCCTGCCAAGCCTGCCCTTTCCATATTAATCCCGGAATAAACTCACAAAACAGTGTTTCTTTCTAATTGGAAGATGGATCAGTGTTTATGTCCCCAGGACAGTATACCTTGTGGAGACCAGCAGCTAATAGACCTGCACTCATTGAGACACCGATGAGCAACACTGTGTCAGGTTTTTAGGATAGCCACAAGGAAATGGATAAGGAGAATTTACTTTTACTACATTTCAATTGAAATTATTTAGAAAACTATTTTGTCATTTCGAAAACCGAACTTGATTTCACTATTCTGTGGATCGACAAGCTCAAACCTTTCATTCTGAACTTTGCATTATGTTGAGGTGCTGAAAGAATCCGACAGGGCTTTCTAGAAGATGTGCCACTCCTGGTGCCTTATTCCAAATGGGATGAAGCAGGACAAATAGCCGCTGAGAATTGAATGCATGTATGAGGATCTGTGTGGTTACTGTGACTGGGAGTCACACCTTCCTTGCACGAGCGACTCTTGCACCAGCTAGAGCTAGAGGCCTAAGACTGCTTACTAGTGTGAACTTGGTATTTTTTTTATGGCAGTGCATCCACAACTAGTATTTCACAACAGTACTGTCCTAAAACGTTTAACACATATTGAGGTCCCTTGCATCCTGCACCACCTGATGCCAACAGAGAGAACACATATTCAGGCTTGTTCCATTGGTTGAAGCTAAGTCAGATTGTTAACACTCAAACTAAAGTTACATTTCTCCAGGTTCCGTAACCCTTACTGTAATTTGTCAAGATGCAAGGCCCCCCTGGAGAACTGAAAAGGTGTTACTGGTGAAAATGGACACCGTACCTGTTTAATTGTCCAGGGTTGCATAATCAAGAGGACCTGAAGAGGCATTGGGAAACTTTGACTGAGTGACCGGAGCCCTGTTGAAGGAAAGCACTGTTTTCCTTTTTAGTGGCACCTCCACAATATCGTGAGAATCGAAATCCCACAGGCCCCCCGACTTGCATTGAATAACCGGACCACGTGTGTCATGTGTCAGAGACTGAGATACAGGAGGGCTTTCCTAGCCAATGAGTTCAGCAAGCCTCATGGGTCCTAGGGCCGCCTACCTGTGGTTAACTTCCATCATGAAAGTTTTGTCACCCGATCTTACAGATTTGGTTTTGGAAAATTCAATGTTTCCTTGGCAATGATGGTTGAACTAGAAGGCCAGGAAATTAGGAGTCTCGTGGGGAAACATATTATTGACCAAGACTAAGATCTGTTTGTCTTCCCAGTTAGATTTTAGAGTTTGACGTTGCAATGATTGGTTTCAGTATTCGGTGCGTCTATGAGATAAAGAATATAATGTGTAATGATTGAGTGCACTTTTGAAATGTTAAAGAATCCATCATGCATTGCACACTGCAGGTACCACATAGGAGGTTGAATCATACACCAAACAGCTAATAGCAAGAAAACCACTCTTTAGGTATATTTAAAAAAAGGTAACAATAGGTCTTCAGATAAAAAAAACAAAAAAAAAACTCAGGGTCAGATTCACTCCTCTTGTGCTTTTTAAGCCAGTCAGTAGCTCTCAATGCCCTCACTTCACAGTGGGATTCTTCCTATAGCTCAAACGTCGCCCACTCACCTGCTCTGAAGCTGGTTGTTCGCCTGAGATAGTTTTCCTGAAAGTGACTAGTCGATCCTTTCTGGGCTTAGAGATTCTAGGTTTTGACCGATTAAATGCCAATGGGAAATCTAGCCTTGGCCATAATCCATAGCACAGAAACTACAAGTTGTGTTTCCTTAACCAATTAACAAAGTTAGTCGGGCCCTTTTCTCTGCGAGCTTACTGTTAAAATGTCCTCCTAAACATTTTGTTTATTCATTCCATCGTAAGAAGAAATAAAGGAAGTTTTGCTTGAAAAAATACTATTGGCGTGAAGTTAACCCAAAGGAGATGCAGTTTTATGGTTAATAGTCTGGAAAGCGGCCATAAGGAGGGGGTCAGATAAAGTGTTCCAGTGCAGTACATGGCCGACCCGTACCTCTGACGTTCGCACTTCCATCACTGGAAGAGAGTTTGGAGACATCAAAAGGCTTCGCGACAAATCCTGCTGACAAGGCGTCAGTGGCACATTAAATGGAATCTCTGTACAGTCTGTCACTTAAAGTGCTTTCGGGGGGAAGTTTTGAACTTCTGCTTTAGTAGCTTTTGCCATTGAAGTCCTGGTATTTCGGGATACAAAAAGCGCCTGCATCTTTGTATACAAAATACCAGAGCCCCTTCAAAGCAGTAGGGGAAGGAAGCTGGTGAATGTTAGGATATACAACCCCCTCCTCGGTGACCTCTGCCCCGGACTCCTCTCAGGTGCTTTCTCCCTGATTGCAGAGGGCACGCGCGATGAGTGACAAACCTCGAGTACAGCCCATGAAAGGAAATGCCGACCTTTAAGGCGCTCTCTCTCTGAATGTATTTGTATCGCGGGGGTCCAAGCAATTGATATTTGATGTCTCGGGACCTCACCCTTCTTTCTTGCAGACGTTCATTTACTTTTATGTGGAGACAACACTTGTAGAGTGCTGGAGAAGTTTAGCTATGGCTATTGCAGGAACATTGGAATGTTCACTGTACTTTTGTTGGCAGTGGATGTACCAAAGACTAGATCAGGGTGCCAGGGTGATGGAACCTGCTGCAACTTGGGTACCTTTAGATTAACATCTGAATGCAGGCACCAGAAACAGCCTCGTCACCAGATGATAGAAGTATAAATGAACCCCTGACATGATCTGCAGCCGCGCCCCCTATTGATGCAAAGCTGGACTATGACAGCCAGCCACCTGGGAGAATAAACATAATCCCTGGCACTTACATCAACCTGGGCACAGAATAGACCAATGCAAAGCCTGGAAAACAGCTTGCCACTTGTGGCTGGAAACCCGATCGCTAACACCAGACGGAGCCTTCTGCTTTTGGAAGTAAATTCGATCTGTGGAAGGAGTAGTAACCAGATATCTGCAGAGACAACCCCAAAGCCTTGCAGCAAAAGGAGGCTGACCACAAGTGCATTCAAATATGAAGTATGCACCTGAACCATGGTTGTCATGTGCACAAACAAACCAAAACCTTTACAGTGAAAGGAGCCTGGCCACTGGTGCATTCAGATCTGACATATGCATCTGAACCACAGTCGTCATCAACACAAACAAACCCAAACCTTTACAGTGAACTGAGCATGTCCACCGGTGCATTCAGATCTGAAGCATGCATCTGAACCAAGCTCATCATCAGCACAAACAAACCCAAACCTTTACAGTGAAAGGAGCCTGGCCACTGGTGCATTCAGATCTGACATATGCATCTGAACCACAGTCGTCATCAACACAAACAAACCCAAACCTTTACAGTGAACTGAGCCTGTCCACCGGTGCATTCAGATCTGAAGCATG